>NW_027466832.1:0-627500 GCF_046128005.1 Genypterus blacodes
AACCCTAACCCTAACCCTAACCCTAACCCTAACCCTAACCCTAACCCTAACCCTAACTCTAACCCTAACCCTAACTCTAACCCTAACCCTAACCCTAACCCTAACCCTAACCCTCTAACCCTAACCCTAACCCTAACCCTAACCCTAACCCTAACCCTAACCCTAACCCTAACTCTAACCCTAACCCTAACCCTAACCCTAACCCTAACCCTAACCCTAACCCTAACCCTAACGGCGCAACCTGCCACTCCCACAACAAAACACAGTGCCTCAGTCGGATGATCCTCAATTTTCCCGGAAAGTGCGATCGATCTTTAAGATCATAAAGTTAGTGCACCACCAAAATAATGTGGGCTTGAAGGATCAACCGGTCACAATCGGTAGGATTCAGGATCATCTTTGTGGCATTATTAAGCCTGCATCCCCCACTGCTACTACACAATCATTAATAGAGGGCAATGCACAGTTCTGGGCCGTCAATACGATGATCATTCTTAGAGATCATTATGAGGATAGCCTTAAATCAGAACTGGCCAAATTGAACAGTATATGTTCTAATGATTGGCAGGCTCCTTGGCTGGTGGCCATCAAGTGGGCCAAATGCAGATTGGGAAGAAGACTGCTCCCCCAAACCCTGGATGAAGTAGAGGGAGCGCTCCACTTCCGACTTGGAGTGACTGAGGACCCTGATGTGCCGCAGGTGACCCCTCCCTCTTTTCCATCAACATCAGGGGTAAGTATGACACCTCCCACTGCCCAGATTTATCACAGTCAGTCATCAGGTGAATCCCAACCCGGATCACCTCTACCATCCTGTGACGGTGAATCCCAACCCGGATCACCACTGCCATCCTGTGATGAATCAGATTGTATTGTATCTGACACGGAGGATGATGTGATGGACGCTGACTGGTGGGCCTCGACCCCCCCTGAGCAGGCGAATGTTGTCTTCACGGAGATGTTGAAAAAAAGTGGGGGCCTCTTGGATTGGATGGAGAAACAGGAAAATAAGACAGGAACAGCAGACCTGCATTCCTTTGAAGAGGAGTTTATTACTCCTATGTTTACATCCCCCTTTACTCCCATCCAATCCAGGGAAATGTTTGACTGGTGCTTAATGTAATCCTTCACCTGCGCCCGCATGGTTGGAGTTTTGTTTTGCTTCTTTCTCTGTTTTACAGCAAAGCCTACACCGGCCTGTACCGCAGAGAAGGAGGCAGGAGAGAATATGGATCTTCCAACTCTCCACATTATGGCCATCAGGCCTTAATGAGAGGTAAGTTCTTGTTCTGGACTTGTGCAGTATGGATGGCCCGTGCTCTGGGTGATGATGAGATGTTTGTCTCATCATTGCCCCCAACCCCAACCCCAACCCTAACCCTTTTCACCCTGTGACCTCTCCCCTAACCCTTACCATAACCTAACCCTAACCTTAACCTCAGTGTGGAAACACGCTAACCCCAACTATACATGTACGGTCTGAAAGGCCGAATTTTTGATGCAAATGGTGGTCGGTGTGGCTGAAACAAGGACGTGCGATGGCGAGTGCACCGGCTGGGGAACCCGCTTTGACAGTGGGTGACCCATGCCCCCCTTGACCCAAACCTAACCCTAACCCTAACCCTAACCTCTAACCCTAACCCTAACCCTAACCCTAACCCTAATCTATGTGGCTCTCTATACATTGGCGAAACGGGCAATCCTCTTTCCACCAGACTCTGGAGACACAAATACAATGTCCGGAGCCTGATGGAGACCAGGACCCCATTAGTGCAACACCTAAAACTGCACGGATGGGATTCAGTGCATGTTTCAGTATTACAGCAGAATCCCCATTGGACCGCCTCACAGAGAAGGAGACAGGAGAGGATCTGGATTTCCAGATTATCAACATTATGGCCTACAGGCCTCAATGAGAAGTGAGTGTTGGTTTGGGCCTTTGGCATTGATGGAGTGTGCACTGGGTTGCCAAGAGACTATGTCTCTACCGCAACCCGAACCCCAACCCAAACCTAACCCTAACCCTAACCCTAACTCTAACCCTAACCCTAACCCTAACCCTAACTCTAACCCTAACCCTAACCCTAACCCTAACCCTAACTCTAACCCTAACCCTAACCCTAACCCTAACCCTAACCCTTTCAAAAACAACAACATCCAAATAGATGCCTATCCAGGTGCTACATTCAGTCATGCGGAAAGCATTGTCTCTAAGGCAACAGTCTCACCGACAGTAACCAAGGTTATCTTATCATTTGGTATAAATCATCGCTAACAAGCGACGGCAATAACGCCAATCAAAGAAATGCAGGCAGCTCTGAGAGCTACAAAAAGCAAATTTCCCAATGCAGAGATCTGGGTCCCGGAGATCAACTTCTCCGCGGCACTCCCTGCTAGAGAAATAGAACAATTGACCCACTTACATACACACATAATTAAAAATGTGAAATACTTACCTGCATTACCTCGATCCAAATTCGACACGGAGACCAAGGACAAAATACACTGGACCAAGGAAACAGCAACAGAAATGCTGAAGCACTGGTGCAGCTGTTTAAATTAGACATCCCCATAAGCCTGCCTACACAGGAGGGGATAAGAAATGTGATGAATCTGAGTGAGGACATAGTACTTACCTCTGATCAGCTTAGCCTACTGAGCAAAGGCCTCACATTCATCCCAGTTCTGAAATTGGATAATAAAAATCAAAAATTACAAAGTAGGTGGGATTTACAAAATTATCATAGGAGAATAAAACTCACCTCCTATTTTGAAAATGATAAAACTTCTGCTCCCCTCCCATTTATTAAAAAATCCAGCTGGACACCCCCCAAGGCGGCACTGTCCCCGGATGTGGTGTCACTGATAGAGAAGGACACCAAGGCCTTTAGCAGACATTTTGTCTCACGCTCTGAATCCCCTAACATCACGGAGGGAGAAAGAGAGGCCTTATTGGAGCTCCAGAATAACAAACAGATAGTTCTCAAACCTGCAGATAAGGGCAGTGTAGTTGTTATTCTGGATAGACAGCAATATTTGTGGGAGGGCTATAGACAATTGAATGATAAAAATTATTATCTAAAATTAAATAACCCCATCTACATAGAAACCATCCCTCTGATGATCAAAATTATCCAAAAACTTTATGAGAAGAAATTTATCAACGCCAAGCAAAGAGCTTATCTCATCGGCGACTCAGAACCGAGACCCAGACGGTTCTATTTGTTACCAAAAATCCACAAAGACCCGGCTAAATGGAGCTTACCTCACCGTATACCTCCAGGCAGACCAATCGTTTCAGACTGTGGCAGTGAAACATACTACACAGCTGAATATTTGGACCATTTTCTTAATCCTCTGTCCATAAGACACCCCTCCTATGTAAAAGATACATATGATTTTGTCCAAAAAGTTAAATCCATAACAGTTCCACAGCAGGCAATTTTGTTCACTATGGACGTAGACAGCCTGTACACTAATATTGATATTAAGGAGGGCTTACAAGCCATAAAAATGTATTTAGTAAGAACCCAGACAAACATAGGCCTGACAAAGAACTGCTCCAACTATTAGAAATCAATTTAACCAGGAATGACTTTGAATTTAATGGAGAGTTCTTTTTACAAATTAAGGGAACTGCTATGGGCAAAAAATTCGCTCCAGCCTACGCGGACCTTTTTATGGCAGAGTGGGAAGCCTCCGCATTGGCCAGTTGCCAAAAGAGGCCCACCCACTATTATAGATATCTGGACGACATTTGGGGGATCTGGACTTATCCAGAGGAGGATTTTAAGGAATTTCTGACCACTTTGAACAACCACAATGCCTCAATCAAACTCAAATCCGTCATCAATTCGGACAGAATAGACTTTCTGGACACTACTACCTATAAAGGTACACATTTTGCCTTAACCAACACATTGGACATTAAAGTGTTCTTTAAGGAAACAGACACACACGCTCTGTTACACAAATCCAGCTTCCACCCTAAACATACGTACGCTGGATTAGTGAAATCTCAATTACTTAGATTCCACCGAATTTGTACACAGAAAAGTGATTTTGAGGAGGCTACCCAAATTCTTTTCAGGGCACTCAGAGACAGAGGATACACCAGAACCTTCCTGAGGAGGTCTTATAAGACTTTCTTACAAAGCAGACCTCCATCTGATCTCGACCTTTTGCCCTTGATTACTACATTCTCCACACCCTCTAGGGCGTTAATCAGAGTGGTCAAAAATAACTTTCAAGATTTTGTGAAGAAGGGACAAACTTTGCAGTCACATAGGGTCATTGCAGCTTTTAGAAAAAATCCAAATTTACAAGATTTGTTAATTAGAGCCGCAATCAAACCCCTAGAAAACAAAACAAACAAAAAGGAACAAATATACAAACGGTTAAATTGGGTTAAAAATAAACACACACAAGAGGTGTACAAGACATGCCCATATGGCAGTCTAAAATCCAAAAATTGTGTATATTTACTTACCTGTAATCTATGTGGCTCTCTATACATTGGCAAAACGGGCAATCCTCTTTCCACCAGACTCTGGAGACACAAATACAATGTCCGGAGCCTGATGGAGACCAGGACCCCATTAGTGCAACACCTAAAACTGCACGGATGGGATTCAGTGCATGTTTCAGTATTACAGCAGAATCCCCATTGGACCGCCTCACAGAGAAGGAGACAGGAGAGGATCTGGATTTCCAGATTATCAACATTATGGCCTACAGGCCTCAATGAGAAGTGAGTGTTGGTTTGGGCCTTTGGCATTGATGGAGTGTGCACTGGGTTGCCAAGAGACTATGTCTCTACCGCAACCCGAACCCCAACCCAAACCTAACCCTAACCCTAACTCTAACCCTAACCCTAACCCTAACCCTAACCCTCTAACCCTAACCCTAACCCTGTTAGATGGGTTAGTCGGTTAGTTTGGCAATGCGTAGCCATCAATGCGATTGGTAAAGCATCCACCCATGTGAGCTTATTGTTGCTGTCGGCAGGAATTTTAGCTATCTTAGCTTTCAAAATACCATTGGCTCGTTCCACCGAGCCTTGTGATTGTGGATGGTAGACACAGCCAAATTTCTGCTTGATGCCCAGTCTGCAGAACATCTCCTTTATCACCCGTGCTATAAAGTGTAGTCCACTGTCAGATGAGATGGTGTCTGGTATTCCAAACCTAGGGAAAATCTCCGTACACAGAAACTTTGCAACTACTCTATGGTCATTTCTAGCGGTTGCACAAGCTTCAACCCACCTACTAAATCGACACACAACCACAAATAGGTATCTCTTTCCCTGTACTCTGTCAATCATGTCCACAAAATCCATCATCAGGTGTTTAAACGGACCTTCAGGCACTGGAATATGTGCCAATGGATGAGTAAACATTTTCCTGACATTATATTTTGGACAATGTGGGCACAGGGACAGTTCTCTGTCTATCATAGCAGCCATGTATGGAGACCACCATACAGCCTGTAACTTTCTCAGTACTTGAGCTCTGGAACAGTAGTCAGGTTCATGCACCGTTTTGATTGCAATTACCAATAATGATAAGGGTAACACAAAATGCCCATGGCTACTTCTCCACAGCCCATTATGTGGAGTGGCCGTTCGTATGGCCCCCCTTTGGATCCATAACCGCTGTTCTGCTTCAGAGACCTTGTTCTGTGCCTGTATTAATGATGTCATATTGGTTATGGGGGCACAATCCTGCTCAAACAGCATGGGCCCCTGGGTAGCCTGTCCTGTTGTTGCTTTTGCTGCAGCATCTGCAAGATTATTGCCTTTAGCTACTAGTGAAGCATTCTGTTGGTGCGCCGCGCATTTAACTATAGCCAATTGCGTAGGAAGCTGCATAGCCTGTATCAATTCTGTCACTGCTTGTCCATGTGCCACTGGAGTACCATCTGCACGAACAAACCCTCTTTGTTTCCAAATGCTGGCATTAATATGGCATACACCATAACCAAAGGCACTATCTGTGTAAATGGTGGCTCGTTTTCCTGATGTCAGTTTACATGCTGCTGTTAATGCTTTAATCTCTGCTAGTTGAGCAGAACATGGTTGGTCGAGGCTTACCGATTGCACTTGGGTAAAAGTGTCGTCTAAGTTGAGCTGAACTATGCCATAGCCAGCTTTTGTTCCTGTGTCTCCTCGTACACAAGATCCATCTACAAACAAAACTATGTCCGATGGAATCGGGTGATTGTACAGGTTGTCGCGTACTTGCATAAAATTATCTGTCTCTTTAAGACACTCATGAGGCATCCCTTCAGTAGGCAAAACCATTCTTGTGGCTGGATTTACTGTGGTGCATCGCTGTATTGTTAGCTCTGACCCCGACAGCAGGACCTCATAGCCTGTTCGTCTGGCTTGAGTTATTACAAAGCGTGGGCCAGTAAGCAGTGCATGCAGTTGGTGAGATGTATTATTATTATTATTGTACAGTATTACAGGATGTCCCATTGTTAATACTGATGCCTTCTTGTAGGCAAAAGCAGCTGCCGCTAATCCCTGGTAGCAGGGTGGCAGTCCTTCTTCTACCCTATCTAATGTGGTGCTATAGTAAGCTATAGGTTGCTTACCCGTAGGGGACACCTGCATCAATACCGCACATGCATGTCCCTGTTTTTCAGCTACGTACAGATGAAATGGTTTGCGATAGTCAAGATTGGCTAAAACTGGGGCAGTCTGCATGTCCTTTTTAAGGAGTTGGAACGCTCCTTCTGCCTCATCAGTCCATTGGAGCTGCGCTGATTGGGGGGTCTGTCCAGCTGCTCGTATCAAAGCTCTTAGTGGAGCTGTTTTAATGGCATAGTCACATATCCAGGGTCTGCTGTATCCTGTCATCCCCAGGAATGATAACATCTGGCCTACTGTTTGAGGCTTTGGGGCTTGACTTATGGCTTTTAGCTGGGAGGGGGCAATGTGCCTTCCTTCTCCACTCAACTGTCTGCCCAAATATTCTACAGATGTTTGACAGAACTGTAATTTACTTTTGCTCACTTTATGTCCTCCTTCAGCTAAAACTGTTAGGACTGTGATTGAATCTTTTTCACACTGTTCTTTGCTGTTAGAGCATTTCAAGATGTCATCCACATACATTAGAGTGGTAGACTGTATGTCCAGATGGCTGAGATCGTTCGCCAAGACTCGGTTAAATATAGATGGGGAGTGAACAAAACCCTGAGGGAGACGTGTATAAGTATACTGTTTCCCCTCATAGGTAAATGCAAATAGGAATTGTGACTGCGGATGGACTGGAACACTGAAGAAGGCGGAGCACAAATCAATCACCGTATATCACTTTGCTTCTGGAGGTATGTTGGATAGCAAGGTATGTGGGTCTGGTACAACAGGTATTTCTTCTGCAACAATAGCATTAACGGCCCTTAAATCATGCACTAATCTATAGTCATTTACACTCTGCTTTCGTATTAGAAAAATTGGTGTGTTGCATGCACTGTTAGTTTTCACTAAAACTCCTGCCTCTACCAATCCTGAGATGATGGGCCTTATCCCTTCAACAGCTTCTTGTTTTAAAGGGTACTGTTTTTGATTTGGTAACCTAACTCCTGGTTTTGTGTGGACGTGTAGGGGCTCCGCTGATTTTACTAGGCCTACATCTGTCTTGTGTGCCGACCACACCTGTGGTGGAACTTGCTCCAACAAGGCTTCATGTTCTTTTGCAACTATCATCTGTTTCTTATCATCTCTTGGTAACTGCACCTCTTCCGCTATTGCCTCATCTGCTTTTGTAAGGCTGATCTTGAGGAACAGTCCGTCAGGGGAAACACAAATGGCTTGACAGTCTGTAGGTGTCCAGTCTTGTACCAGTTGTGCCTTCTTCATCATTGGTCCCAAATCATGTGATTCAAAGTTTTCTGCTATCAGCAAGGTGATGTGGGGTGATGATCCAGGTACTTGGAACCAATCTTTCACCTCATCCGTGCTTTTCACCTTAGCAGCTGCTCCTTGGGGTCCCACAATGATGTCATCATACTGGAGGACTGTCGTATGGTTATTAATTGCTTCAACCCAGCAGGTCTCATAGTCATCTTGGTCTTGATCTCCGTCATATAGCATCGTACAGTGTAGGGGAAGAGTTGGCTCCCGTGCCTTCTCGAACTGATGGATTATCAATGGCTTCCAGGTTTCCCATGCATGCGACAGAAACGAGTCTGGTGAGGTGAGTCTGGTCCAAAACACACGTGCTTCTCTTCCCTGTTCTGTGTTTTGTGGAGAGTCTGTAGTTGCTATTTGGGACATCATGGGGCTTGTGTGAGGGCTGACATCATTTGGGACGTCAAAGTATATGCCATCTGGTGAACACATTATTGTGGCGTTTAGATGGCACAGTATGTCTCGTCCTAGCAGATTGATTGGTGTGTCCGCTAAATATAGCATGGGTGCACAGATCACTTTATCTCCTATTTTCATTGGAACCGGTTCAGTCAGGGGTATTAATTTGTGTCTTCCCAGAGAAACCAATTGTTCGTATTTTCGATGCCGAGAGGGGAAGTCCGGCTCCATCTTTGCCTATGCATGAGTATGTGGCACCTGTATCTACCATAAATTTATGCTGACGATTCTGTATTGTGACGTTTATGGTAGGCTCACTTTGTGGCTGTTGCGTGAGTACTGGTGTCATTACCTCCCCCTCTTGTTTCTCTGGGCTCCCCTATTGCCACTGGGCCGCGGGTCCCATCCAAGGGCCCTGATTTGATGCTCCAGGCCATGGGTTGGTAGGACAGTCTCTCTGTACGTGTCTTGTCACTCCACATCCCCAGCACTGCAGCTGTTGTCGGCCTACCGGTGCTGGTGGACCATTTTGGGAGTATTGTGGCTGTTGTTGGTAGTGCAACGTCTGGTCAGGTCCTCGTTGGTATTGTGCTGGCGGGCTCCATCTTCCACGCTGGGGCGGTCCTCCATTCTGCATTGGCCTCCCTTTTCCAGGCGGCGGATAGTTGCCGTGTCCCCCCGGATTGAGGTGCACATGAATTGGAGGGGCCTGTTGTGTGGGTGCTTGGACAGGCTGTTGTACTGGAGGATAACCCGATGGGTTGATGGGGGATACTTGTTGTCCTTGGGCGGGGGCCACTGTTGCTGTATACACTGGAGCTTGTGTCACCAGTACTTCCGTCTGTTTTTCTGTAGTCCCCTCAGGCTTGAATTCAGGAGCAGCCACCGTCACTGGCGCCTGGTTTTTCGCCTTTTCACGGTCCTTCTTTTGTTTTGTCAGTTCTCCTATTTGCAGCTGGGTTAGCTTACCAGCCAGCATTCTGTTCTGCTCCTCTGCAGCCCGCTTCTCATTTCTGTAGATATCCACGTAGTCTACGAGGTGTTCAGTAAACACAGGCCAGTCCAACTTCATCAGCCCAACAACTCCGTTCAGCTTATGTTGTACCTCCTTTGGCATGGCATTCTTCACATACAACCTAAACAGAGCTTTTGATGATTCATTTACATTCCATTCACTGCCTGTCTCTGTTTTCCATTTTCGTTGGAACTTATGCAGGAACTGTAGAGGGCTGTCTTCATCCTTCAAGCTTTCCCTTTCTAATTTTGAAGGATCCATTTTAGAAGGATATTTGTCTCTCAAGGTTTTCCCTACCTGTGTCCGAATGGTGTTAAAAGGGGTGTGGTCAAAATTATGGCTCTTTGTCAGTCCTACCACCCCTGCTTCCTCGAAGATCTCTCCAGACACATGTTGCCCCGTGATTTTCATCAATAGTGCCTTGATGTCTCCAGCAGCCAGTTTTATTCCACCTGTGTTGTCTTCAAATGCTGCTATCCATCTATCAGCTCCTTCTGTCTGTGCAGGAAGACGGTTTATTAATCCCGCAATGTCCATAAATCCCCATGGCACATACCTCTCTATGTTACCGGGTCCCTTGACCAGCAGTGGACACATGACACGTCCGTCGTCCTCGTCATCATCCCCTATTTCATCCTCTGATTGGCATTCTGCTGCAGGTGCTTTTCTTTTGGTCTTATTGCGTGTATAGGGTACTGTTCCGCTCCTCAGGTCCATTCCCCCTGTTCCAGTTGCTTCTTCAGATAACTCTATATCCACTGCAAACTGTTGTTCAATTATTCCGCTTTTCTCTTTGTCATTATATTCATCATGACAGTCCATGCGACGTGATTCATTGAGCTCACGTGTTTTGTTGATCTCATTCACTACTTCTCTTTCCACCTCGTCCAGCCTCCTCTGCAGTTCTCTTTTCTTTTGTGCCGTATCTCCTGCATATATCATGTCTGATGGCTCCCAGGCTCTGTCGTGTGTCTGTTCCCTTTGTGCCTGGCACTTGTCTTGTTTTCTCACCACCTGTCCAGCCCTGCGCTTTTCCACATCCCTTGCCAGGTTGTTAACATCTCTGGCAAACTGCTGTTCCATATTCTCCCATTCTATTATCAAGTCCTGACTTCTCCTGTCTAATTGCTGCCGTGACCTGTCTCCTGCTTCCTGGCTTTGCCTATAGGCTATCTCCTCTGGCAGACTCCTCCTTCTGATTGTCCTAGGTTGTATCCCTTGGGGTGTCAGGTATGTTCTTGACTCTCTGTTCCTTGCCCCTCTTGAGGATGCTCCTCCTATCGAGCTATCTCTTCCTTGTGGCAACTGCATCTCAGATACAGCATGACTCATGCCATGCGGTATTGGCTCTGGATCTGGCTCTTTATTGGAGTTCATGTCTGGCAGCAGGTTGCTTAATTTCAGCTCCTCACTGGACCCTGAGTCACTAGACTCCGAGTTCGCTGACATGTTGTCTTGCTCTTCTGATTCTTCATTAAAACTTGATTCCTTTTCTATATAAATAGATAAATGCTTTTTTACTTATTCCTCCTTGTCACTTCTTATTCTCATTTGTCTCACTCATGTTTCATTCACATAATCATACTCACTCATATTCATGCTCCTTCTTACTGTCTGGGTGTTGACTGATTCTTTTGTCAGTTTCTCTGCATATTTCACGAACGCATAGATCATACCACCCCCACAGACCAATGACATGCAAATCCACATACAGATTAAACCATTAAATATCACTCTTTGACATTGATCCATCATCCCACCATGCTAGAACATTCATTCTTAGTCTTGGATCTGACGACAGTTGTCAACTCTTGTCTGTTAGTCAATACTTATCTTATTAATTCTAAATCTAGGTCTTTTTGGGAGAGGTGACAATACCTTGTGACCGTGGGATCAGACAAAGGCCAGGGACGCCACCCAATAAATTTGGAGAAAAAAAAGGAAATTGTTAACGTTATGGACGTTATGGACCCTCTTAATAGAGTTTAAGAAAAGTTGAGGAAACCGGTCTTCTGATCCAAGTAAATTGTTTATTCGCAACAAGTACAAATTACATTACATTACATTACATTACGAGCATTTGGCAGACGCTTTTATCCAAAGCGACTTACATTACATTACCACCCTACGCAGAGGGGGGAGCAATTGAGGGTTCGGTGCCTTGCTCAGGGGCACCTCGGCAGGGGCTCGAACCGGCAACCCTGCGGTTCCCAAGCGGAAGCACTACCCACTGAGCCACTGCCTCCCTTAGAACCTCCCTCACAACAAATGAAACAAAGTGAGAGGGAACCCCGGGGTTGCTCTGAATTGTATCTCTCCGTCCCCTCTTTATATACTATTTTGGGCTTGGGGTTTCCACGCCCCAAGCCCTTCCCTTTGCCCTACATTTTTTGGGCACTTACCACTATTATAATTAGCCTCTTAGTTCTAATAGTGTATTGCTACCTTGCAGATTTTAAAAATAGTAATAATATCAAAACCCCTCCCATAAACAGGGTTTCACCTCCTTCAGGACACCTCCTATTGTGCTGAGTCTAGTGAATCCCTAAGCTATACCTTATCTCTTGTCATTGGTCATTATGCCAATTAGTGAATTCCTAAACTGTCCATTATCTCTTATCTTTTGGTCAGCATGCCAATTCCACATTCCTTTCAGCATCTCATTAGAAGAGGGAGAGAGGGCACTTCTGAGACATCCATGCAAGGTATTCCTCAATGTACAAGAAGATATATAGAGTTACAGCTTTATACACTCAGGGTTGGATCAATCATCGGAATATACTGTGCTCATATCAATTATTCTCAACACTATCACCCAGAGGCTCAGCAGTTTGCTCCGTCTGAAACATAGAGTGTGTGGCTGCTCCCAGCCTAGTTAATGTGTCTTCAGGATTTGGTGGAGGCATTGATTCCACCCTCTGGGGTGATAAAACAGAGGGGGTGACATCTAACTCATCTCCCAATAACAGGAGATCTACTGTCTCTGCAACTCCCTCAGTCTGTGTCTCAAACATCTACATTTTAAGTGAGGAGGAGGGGAGGAGGGAGGAGAGACGTTCTTGACCTCTCCCGCCACTTTTTGGGCAGGAGAGTAGGAGGAGGAGTTGTGGAGAATATAGCATCATGATCGTCCATCTCCATGTTCAGTTCCTGAGTCTGGCCACCGGAGGGCGACAGTGATCTGGATTGAGATTCACCATCAGTGGCTGTGTGGATCTGCACACTTGTGCTTATAACTGTGCCATCTAACGGCGTTGGGGGACTATTTTGGATCTCTTGTGATGCAATGGCATCCTGTGGATCTCTCAGACTTGTGTGGAGGAGCCCCTCCCCATGATCTAACGTGTCTGAGAGCAGTCTTTTTCCAAGACTGCGACGTGCCCATTTCAGCGCAATCAGCCATGGATCTACCCAGTCATAGGAGGATAAAACAAATTCATTTAGCGAGTTCTATTGCCAAACTAGACTCATAATGGTCTCTCAAAATGAGCATTGTGGTGTACGCCCAGTTACCAGCGTTACCTTTAAGGAGAGACTCTGTGTCTTCTGTAGGGTATGCAGGTTTAATGATGGTAGAGAGATGATTCTGTATTTTAAGAATTGTGTTTGATTCCTCCTCTAGGCGACACATTATTTTGGTGGTGGGTCAATTTGATGATCTTATAAATAGATCGGACTTAACGCTACAAATCTAAATGAGTCTTCTTCAGTCTAAGCTTGTTGAAAAGATGTCTGCTGTTTTTCCAGGTCAAAGTGTGAAAGGCTGTAGAGTTGACTATGCTGTGATCTCAGGTCACATCCGGCATCATGTGTGTGGGGTGGGCCTGTCAGGTCCCCATCCCTACACTGCAGGCCAACCCATGGTTGCCATCTTGGTCCGTCAGGAACCACTCAGATACACATAAATTACATCAGATGCCACTCTGTGACCTCCGACCCAGCGAAGGTGACAAAACATCTTTTTTTTTCATAATATAAATGATGAAACCTGCTAATAAAAATGCAATGTAGTCTGCTGAGATAATAAATAACCCTTATATTGAGCATTTGTATCAATTCCTCCTATTTTGGAACAAGGTTTCGGTTAAACAAGTCCACACACATCAAGTGCATTATATTTATCCCCGGGGCCAATGAATTCTATTTCTTACTCATTCCATTTTTAAATACTGAGTGTGTTAATTATTATAGAGATTAGGGTTATAGGTTACAAAATTAGATGAATGTTTAGGGGTCAACCTAGGGGTTACTTTTAGGATTGAGCTTAGGGTTAGAGATCATCTTTGCTTTGGGTTTGGAGTTTGACTTTTGACCTGAGATGTTCAGTTTAGGTCAAAAGGAAAGGGAAAAACAAGCTATTTTTTTACTGTGCTGTTTCAATATTCAGACTTGTTTGCATAGTATACATTTTATCACATTTTCAACAAGTCCAAACACATCAAGTGCATTACATTGATCCCCAAAGCTATGGATTCTGTTTCTTATTCATTAAAATCCCTTTTTAAATACAGAATGTGTTTCTTACAAAAGAGATTAGGTTTATGAATTATATAATAAGATATACGTTTAAAAGCCCCCCTAGGGGTCAGGGTTAGAATAAAGGTAAGGGTCAAAGGTGATCTTTACTTAGGGTTTGAAATTTTGACCTTTCACCTGAGATGATAAGGTTGGATTCCTCACTGAAGAGGAGGAAGTCGTGATGTCCAAGTCATGTCCCAGAAGGAAAAGGTCATCTAATGTGCTATCACCCAGAGGCTCAGCAGTTTGCTCCGTCTGAAACATAGAGTGTGTGGCTGCTCCCAGCCTAATTAATGTGTCTTCAGGATTTGTTGGAGGCATTTATTCCACCCTCTGGGGTGATAAAACAGAGGGGGTGACATCTAACTCATCTCCCAATAACAGGAGATCTACTGTCTCTGCAACTCCCTCAGTCTGTGTCTCTGGTACACAAACATCTACCATTTAAGTGAGGAGGAGGGGAGGAGGGAGGAGAGACGTTCTTGACCTCTCCCGCCAATTTTTGGGCAGGAGAGTAGGAGGAGGAGTGGTGGAGAATATAGCATCATGCTCATCCATCTCCATGTTCAGTTCCTGAGTCTGGCCACCGGAGGGCGACAGTGATCTGGATTGAGATTCACCATCAGCGGCTGTGTGGATCTGCACACTTGTGCTTATAACTGTGCCATCTAACGGCGTTGGGGGACTATTTTGGATCTCTTGTGATGCAATGGCATCCTGTGGATCTCTCAGACTTGTGTGGAGGAGCCCCTCCCCATGATCTAACGTGTCTGAGAGCAGACTTTTTCCAAGACTGCGACGTGCCCATTTCAGCGCAATCAGCCATGGATCTACCCAGTCATAGGAGGATAAAACACATTCATTTAGCGTGTTCTATTGCCAAACTAGACTCATAATGGTCTCTCAAAATGAGCATTGTGGTGTACGCCCAGTTACCAGCGTTACCTTTAAGGAGAGACTCTGTGTCTTCTGTAGGGTATGCAGGTTTAATGATGGTAGAGAGATGATTCTGTATTTTAAGAATTGTGTTTGATTCCTCCTCTAGGCGACACATTATTTTGGTGGTGGGTCAATTTGATGATCTTATAAATAGATCGGACTTAACGCTACAAATCTAAATGAGTCTTCTTCAAGTCTAAGCTTGTTGAAAAGATGTCTGCTGTTTTTCCAGGTCAAAGTGTGAAAGGCTGTAGAGTTGACTATGCTGAGATCTCAGGTCACATCCGGCATCATGTGTGTGGGGTGGGCCTGTCAGGTCCCCATCCCTACACTGCAGGCCAACCCATGGTTGCCATCTTGGTCCGTCAGGAACCACTCAGATACACATAAATTACATCAGATGCCACTCTGTGACCTCCGACCCAGCGAAGGTGACAAAACATCTTTTTTTTTCATAATGTAAATGATGAAACCTGCTAATAAAAATGCAACGTAGTCTGCTGAGATAATAAATAACCCTTATATTGAGCATTTGTATCAATTCCTCCTATTTTGGAACAAGGTTTCGGTTAACCATACATTCATCCTTCAATATTAAGACTTGTTTGCATGCTACACATTTTGTAACATTTTAAACAAGTCCACACACATCAAGTGCATTATATTTATCCCCGGGGCTATGAATTCTATTTCTTACTCATTCCATTTTTAAATACTGAGTGTGTTAATTATTATAGAGATTAGGGTTATAGGTTACAAAATTAGATGAATGTTTAGGGGTCAACCTAGGGGTTACTTTTAGGATTGAGCTTAGGGTTAGAGATCATCTTTGCTTTGGGTTTGGAGTTTGACTTTTGACCTGAGATGTTCAGTTTAGGTCAAAAGGAAAGGGAAAAACAAGCTATTTTTTTACTGTGCTGTTTCAATTTTCAGACTTGTTTGCATAATATACATTTTGTCACATTTTCAACAAGTCCACACACATCAAGTGCATTACATTGATCCCCAAAGCTATGGATTCTGTTTCTTATTCATTAAAATCCCTTTTTAAATACAGAATGTGTTTCTTACAAAAGAGATTAGGTTTATGAATTATATAATAAGATATATGTTTAAAAGCCCCCCTAGGGGTCAGGGTTAGAATAAAGGTAAGGGTCAAAGGTGATCTTTACTTAGGGTTTGAAATTTTGACCTTTCACCTGAGATGTTAAGGTTGGATTCCTCACTGAAGAGGAGGAAGTCGTGATGTCCAAGTCATGTCCCAGATGGAAAAGGTCATCTAATGTGCTATCACCCAGAGGCTCAGCAGTTTGCTCCGTCTGAAACATAGAGTGTGTGGCTGCTCCCAGCCTAATTAATGTGTCTTCAGGATTTGTTGGAGGCATTTATTCCACCCTCTGGGGTGATAAAACAGAGGGGGTGACATCTAACTCATCTCCCAATAACAGGAGATCTACTGTCTCTGCAACTCCCTCAGTCTGTGTCTCTGGTACACAAACATCTACCATTTAAGTGAGGAGGAGGGGAGGAGGGAGGAGAGACGTTCTTGACCTCTCCCGCCACTTTTTGGGCAGGAGAGTAGGAGGAGGAGTGGTGGAGAATATAGCATCATGCTCATCCATCTCCATGTTCAGTTCCTGAGTCTGGCCACCGGAGGGCGACAGTGATCTGGATTGAGATTCACCATCAGCGGCTGTGTGGATCTGCACACTTGTGCTTATAACTGTGCCATCTAACGGCGTTGGGGGACTATTTTGGATCTCTTGTGATGCAATGGCATCCTGTGGATCTCTCAGACTTGTGTGGAGGAGCCCCTCCCCATGATCTAACGTGTCTGAGAGCAGACTTTTTCCAAGACTGCGACGTGCCCATTTCAGCGCAATCAGCCATGGATCTACCCAGTCATAGGAGGATAAAACACATTCATTTAGCGTGTTCTATTGCCAAACTAGACTCATAATGGTCTCTCAAAATGAGCATTGTGGTGTACGCCCAGTTACCAGCGTTACCTTTAAGGAGAGACTCTGTGTCTTCTGTAGGGTATGCAGGTTTAATGATGGTAGAGAGATGATTCTGTATTTTAAGAATTGTGTTTGATTCCTCCTCTAGGCGACACATTATTTTGGTGGTGGGTCAATTTGATGATCTTATAAATAGATCGGACTTAACGCTACAAATCTAAATGAGTCTTCTTCAAGTCTAAGCTTGTTGAAAAGATGTCTGCTGTTTTTCCAGGTCAAAGTGTGAAAGGCTGTAGAGTTGACTATGCTGAGATCTCAGGTCACATCCGGCATCATGTGTGTGGGGTGGGCCTGTCAGGTCCCCATCCCTACACTGCAGGCCAACCCATGGTTGCCATCTTGGTCCGTCAGGAACCACTCAGATACACATAAATTACATCAGATGCCACTCTGTGACCTCCGACCCAGCGAAGGTGACAAAACATCTTTTTTTTTCATAATGTAAATGATGAAACCTGCTAATAAAAATGCAACGTAGTCTGCTGAGATAATAAATAACCCTTATATTGAGCATTTGTATCAATTCCTCCTATTTTGGAACAAGGTTTCGGTTAACCATACATTCATCCTTCAATATTAAGACTTGTTTGCATGCTACACATTTTGTAACATTTTAAACAAGTCCACACACATCAAGTGCATTATATTTATCCCCGGGGCTATGAATTCTATTTCTTACTCATTCCATTTTTAAATACTGAGTGTGTTAATTATTATAGAGATTAGGGTTATAGGTTACAAAATTAGATGAATGTTTAGGGGTCAACCTAGGGGTTACTTTTAGGATTGAGCTTAGGGTTAGAGATCATCTTTGCTTTGGGTTTGGAGTTTGACTTTTGACCTGAGATGTTCAGTTTAGGTCAAAAGGAAAGGGGAAAAAAAGCTATTTTTTTACTGTGCTGTTTCAATTTTCAGACTTGTTTGCATAATATACATTTTGTCACATTTTCAACAAGTCCACACACATCAAGTGCATTACATTGATCCCCAAAGCTATGGATTCTGTTTCTTATTCATTAAAATCCCTTTTTAAATACAGAATGTGTTTCTTACAAAAGAGATTAGGTTTATGAATTATATAATAAGATATATGTTTAAAAGCCCCCCTAGGGGTCAGGGTTAGAATAAAGGTAAGGGTCAAAGGTGATCTTTACTTAGGGTTTGAAATTTTGACCTTTCACCTGAGATGTTAAGGTTGGATTCCTCACTGAAGAGGAGGAAGTCGTGATGTCCAAGTCATGTCCCAGATGGAAAAGGTCATCTAATGTGCTATCACCCAGAGGCTCAGCAGTTTGCTCCGTCTGAAACATAGAGTGTGTGGCTGCTCCCAGCCTAATTAATGTGTCTTCAGGATTTGTTGGAGGCATTTATTCCACCCTCTGGGGTGATAAAACAGAGGGGGTGACATCTAACTCATCTCCCAATAACAGGAGATCTACTGTCTCTGCAACTCCCTCAGTCTGTGTCTCTGGTACACAAACATCTACCATTTAAGTGAGGAGGAGGGGAGGAGGGAGGAGAGACGTTCTTGACCTCTCCCGCCACTTTTTGGGCAGGAGAGTAGGAGGAGGAGTGGTGGAGAATATAGCATCATGCTCATCCATCTCCATGTTCAGTTCCTGAGTCTGGCCACCGGAGGGCGACAGTGATCTGGATTGAGATTCACCATCAGCGGCTGTGTGGATCTGCACACTTGTGCTTATAACTGTGCCATCTAACGGCGTTGGGGGACTATTTTGGATCTCTTGTGATGCAATGGCATCCTGTGGATCTCTCAGACTTGTGTGGAGGAGCCCCTCCCCATGATCTAACGTGTCTGAGAGCAGACTTTTTCCAAGACTGCGACGTGCCCATTTCAGCGCAATCAGCCATGGATCTACCCAGTCATAGGAGGATAAAACACATTCATTTAGCGTGTTCTATTGCCAAACTAGACTCATAATGGTCTCTCAAAATGAGCATTGTGGTGTACGCCCAGTTACCAGCGTTACCTTTAAGGAGAGACTCTGTGTCTTCTGTAGGGTATGCACGTTTAATGATGGTAGAGAGATGATTCTGTATTTTAAGAATTGTGTTTGATTCCTCCTCTAGGCGACACATTATTTTGGTGGTGGGTCAATTTGATGATCTTATAAATAGATCGGACTTAACGCTACAAATCTAAATGAGTCTTCTTCAAGTCTAAGCTTGTTGAAAAGATGTCTGCTGTTTTTCCAGGTCAAAGTGTGAAAGGCTGTAGAGTTGACTATGCTGAGATCTCAGGTCACATCCGGCATCATGTGTGTGGGGTGGGCCTGTCAGGTCCCCATCCCTACACTGCAGGCCAACCCATGGTTGCCATCTTGGTCCGTCAGGAACCACTCAGATACACATAAATTACATCAGATGCCACTCTGTGACCTCCGACCCAGCGAAGGTGACAAAACATCTTTTTTTTTCATAATGTAAATGATGAAACCTGCTAATAAAAATGCAACGTAGTCTGCTGAGATAATAAATAACCCTTATATTGAGCATTTGTATCAATTCCTCCTATTTTGGAACAAGGTTTCGGTTAACCATACATTCATCCTTCAATATTAAGACTTGTTTGCATGCTACACATTTTGTAACATTTTAAACAAGTCCACACACATCAAGTGCATTATATTTATCCCCGGGGCTATGAATTCTATTTCTTACTCATTCCATTTTTAAATACTGAGTGTGTTAATTATTATAGAGATTAGGGTTATAGGTTACAAAATTAGATGAATGTTTAGGGGTCAACCTAGGGGTTACTTTTAGGATTGAGCTTAGGGTTAGAGATCATCTTTGCTTTGGGTTTGGAGTTTGACTTTTGACCTGAGATGTTCAGTTTAGGTCAAAAGGAAAGGGAAAAACAAGCTATTTTTTTACTGTGCTGTTTCAATATTCAGACTTGTTTGCATAGTATACATTTTATCACATTTTCAACAAGTCCACACACATCAAGTGCATTACATTGATCCCCAAAGCTATGGATTCTGTTTCTTATTCATTAAAATCCCTTTTTAAATACAGAATGTGTTTCTTACAAAAGAGATTAGGTTTATGAATTATATAATAAGATATACGTTTAAAAGCCCCCCTAGGGGTCAGGGTTAGAATAAAGGTAAGGGTCAAAGGTGATCTTTACTTAGGGTTTGAAATTTTGACCTTTCACCTGAGATGTTAAGGTTGGATTCCTCACTGAAGAGGAGGAAGTCGTGATGTCCAAGTCATGTCCCAGATGGAAAAGGTCATCTAATGTGCTATCACCCAGAGGCTCAGCAGTTTGCTCCGTCTGAAACATAGAGTGTGTGGCTGCTCCCAGCCTAATTAATGTGTCTTCAGGATTTGTTGGAGGCATTTATTCCACCCTCTGGGGTGATAAAACAGAGGGGGTGACATCTAACTCATCTCCCAATAACAGGAGATCTACTGTCTCTGCAACTCCCTCAGTCTGTGTCTCTGGTACACAAACATCTACCATTTAAGTGAGGAGGAGGGGAGGAGGGAGGAGAGACGTTCTTGACCTCTCCCGCCACTTTTTGGGCAGGAGAGTAGGAGGAGGAGTGGTGGAGAATATAGCATCATGCTCATCCATCTCCATGTTCAGTTCCTGAGTCTGGCCACCGGAGGGTGACAGTGATCTGGATTGAGATTCACCATCAGCGGCTGTGTGGATCTGCACACTTGTGCTTATAACTGTGCCATCTAACGGCGTTGGGGGACTATTTTGGATCTTTTGTGATGCAATGGCATCCTGTGGATCTCTCAGACTTGTGTGGAGGAGCCCCTCCCCATGATCTAACGTGTCTGAGAGCAGTCTTTTTCCAAGACTGCGACGTGCCCATTTCAGCGCAATCAGCCATGGATCTACCCAGTCATAGGAGGATAAAACACATTCATTTAGCGAGTTCTATTGCCAAACTAGACTCATAATGGTCTCTCAAAATGAGCATTGTGGTGTACGCCCAGTTACCAGCGTTACCTTTAAGGAGAGACTCTGTGTCTTCTGTAGGGTATGCAGGTTTAATGATGGTACAGAGATGATTCTGTATTTAAAGAATTGTGTTTGATTCCTTCTCTAGGCGACACATTATTTTGGTGGTGGGTCAATTTGATGATCTTATAAATAGATCGGACTTAACGCTACAAATCTAAATGAGTCTTCTTCAGTCTAAGCTTGTTGAAAAGATGTCTGCTGTTTGTCCAGGTCAAAGTGTGAAAGGCTGTAGAGTTGACTATGCTGTGATCTCAGGTCACATCCGGCATCATGTGTGTGGGGTGGGCCTGTCAGGTCCCCATCCCTACACTGCAGGCCAACCCATGGTTGCCATCTTGGTCCGTCAGGAACCACTCAGATACACATAAATTACATCAGATGCCACTCTGTGACCTCCGACCCAGCAAAGGTGACAAAACATCTTTTTTTTTCATAATATAAATGATGAAACCTGCTAATAAAAATGCAATGTAGTCTGCTGAGATAATAAATAACCCTTATATTGAGCATTTGTATCAATTCCTCCTATTTTGGAACAAGGTTTCGGTTAACCATACATTCATCCTTCAATATTAAGACTTGTTTGCATGCTACACATTTTGTAACATTTTAAACAAGTCCACACACATCAAGTGCATTATATTTATCCCCGGGGCTATGAATTCTATTTCTTACTCATTCCATTTTTAAATACTGAGTGTGTTAATTATTATAGAGATTAGGGTTATAGGTTACAAAATTAGATGAATGTTTAGGGGTCAACCTAGGGGTTACTTTTAGGATTGAGCTTAGGGTTAGAGATCATCTTTGCTTTGGGTTTGGAGTTTGACTTTTGACCTGAGATGTTCAGTTTAGGTCAAAAGGAAAGGGAAAAACAAGCTATTTTTTTACTGTGCTGTTTCAATATTCAGACTTGTTTGCATAGTATACATTTTATCACATTTTCAACAAGTCCACACACATCAAGTGCATTACATTGATCCCCAAAGCTATGGATTCTGTTTCTTATTCATTAAAATCCCTTTTTAAATACAGAATGTGTTTCTTACAAAAGAGATTAGGTTTATGAATTATATAATAAGATATACGTTTAAAAGCCCCCCTAGGGGTCGGGGTTAGAATAAAGGTAAGGGTCAAAGGTGATCTTTACTTAGGGTTTGAAATTTTGACCTTTCACCTGAGATGTTAAGGTTGGATTCCTCACTGAAGAGGAGGAAGTCGTGATGTCCAAGTCATGTCCCAGATGGAAAAGGTCATCTAATGTGCTATCACCCAGAGGCTCAGCAGTTTGCTCCGTCTGAAACATAGAGTGTGTGGCTGCTCCCAGCCTAATTAATGTGTCTTCAGGATTTGTTGGAGGCATTTATTCCACCCTCTGGGGTGATAAAACAGAGGGGGTGACATCTAACTCATCTCCCAATAACAGGAGATCTACTGTCTCTGCAACTCCCTCAGTCTGTGTCTCTGGTACACAAACATCTACATTTTAAGTGAGGAGGAGGGGAGGAGGGAGGAGAGACGCTCTTGACCTCTCCCGCCACTTTTTGGGCAGGAGAGTAGGAGGAGGAGTGGTGGAGAATATAGCATCATGCTCATCCATCTCCATGTTCAGTTCCTGAGTCTGGCCACCGGAGGGCGACAGTGATCTAGATTGAGATTCACCATCAGTGGCTGTGTGGATCTGCACACTTGTGCTTATAACTGTGCCATCTAACGGCGTTGGGGGACTATTTTGGATCTCTTGTGATGCAATGGCATCCTGTGGATCTCTCAGACTTGTGTGGAGGAGCCCCTCCCCATGATCTAACGTATCTGAGAACAGTCTTTTTCCAAGACTGCGACGTGCCCATTTCAGCGCAATCAGCCATGGATCTACCCAGTCATAGGAGGATAAAACACATTCATTTAGCGAGTTCTATTGCCAAACTAGACTCATAATGGTCTCTCAAAATGAGCATTGTGGTGTACGCCCAGTTACCAGCGTTACCTTTAAGGAGAGACTCTGTGTCTTCTGTAGGGTATGCAGGTTTAATGATGGTAGAGAGATGATTCTGTATTTTAAGAATTGTGTTTGATTCCTCCTCTAGGAGACACATTATTTTGGTGGTGGGTCAATTTGATGATCTTATAAATAGATCGGACTTAACGCTACAAATCTAAAGGAGTCTTCTTCAAGTCTAAGCTTGTTGAAAAGATGTCTGCTGTTTGTCCAGGTCAAAGTGTGAAAGGCTGTAGAGTTGACTATGCTGTGATCTCAGGTCACATCCGGCATCATGTGTTTGGGGTGGGCCTGTCAGGTCCCCATCCCTACACTGCAGGCCAACCCATGGTTGCCATCTTGGTCCGTCAGGAACCACTCAGATACACATAAATTACATCAGATGCCACTCTGTGACCTCCGACCCAGCGAAGGTGACAAAACATCTTTTTTTTTCATAATATAAATGATGAAACCTGCTAATAAAAATGCAATGTAGTCTGCTGAGATAATAAATAACCCTTATATTGAGCATTTGTATCAATTCCTCCTATTTTGGAACAAGGTTTCAATTAACCATACATTCATCCCTCAATATTAAGACTTGTTTGCATGCTACACATTTTGTAACATTTTAAACAAGTCCACACACATCAAGTGCATTATATTTATCCCCGGGGCTATGAATTCTATTTCTTACTCATTCCATTTTTAAATACTGAGTGTGTTAATTATTATAGAGATTAGGGTTATAGGTTACAAAATTAGATGAATGTTTAGGGGTCAACCTAGGGGTTACTTTTAGGATTGAGGTTAGGGTTAGAGATCATCTTTGCTTTGGGTTTGGAGTTTGACTTTTGACCTGAGATGTTCAGTTTAGGTCAAAAGGAAAGGGAAAAACAAGCTATTTTTTTACTGTGCTGTTTCAATATTCAGACTTGTTTGCATAATATACATTTTATCACATTTTCAACAAGTCCACACACATCAAGTGCATTACATTGATCCCCACGGCTATGGATTCTGTTTCTTATTCATTAAAATCCCTTTTTAAATACAGAATGTGTTTCTTACAAAAGAGATTAGGTTTATGAATTATATAATAAGATATACGTTTAAAAGCCCCCCTAGGGGTCAGGGTTAGAATAAAGGTAAGGGTCAAAGGTGATCTTTACTTAGGGTTTGAAATTTTGACCTTTCACCTGAGATGTTAAGGTTGGATTCCTCACTGAAGAGGAGGAAGTCGTGATGTCCAAGTCATGTCCCAGATGGAAAAGGTCATCTAATGTGCTATCACCCAGAGGCTCAGCAGTTTGCTCCGTCTGAAACATAGAGTGTGTGGCTGCTCCCAGCCTAATTAATGTGTCTTCAGGATTTGTTGGAGGCATTTATTCCACCCTCTGGGGTGATAAAACAGAGGGGGTGACATCTAACTCATCTCCCAATAACAGGAGATCTACTGTCTCTGCAACTCCCTCAGTCTGTGTCTCTGGTACACAAACATCTACCATTTAAGTGAGGAGGAGGGGAGGAGGGAGGAGAGACGTTCTTGACCTCTCCCGCCACTTTTTTGGCAGGAGAGTAGGAGGAGGAGTGGTGGAGAATATAGCATCATGCTCGTCCATCTCCATGTTCAGTTCCTGAGTCTGGCCACCGGAGGGCGACAGTGATCTGGATTGAGATTCACCATCAGCGGCTGTGTGGATCTGCACACTTGTGCTTATAACTGTGCCATCTAACGGCGTTGGGGGACTATTTTGGATCTCTTGTGATGCAATGGCATCCTGTGGATCTCTCAGACTTGTGTGGAGGAGCCCCTCCCCATGATCTAACGTGTCTGAGAGCAGTCTTTTTCCAAGACTGCGACGTGCCCATTTCAGCGCAATCAGCCATGGATCTACCCAGTCATAGGAGGATAAAACACATTCATTTAGCGAGTTCTATTGCCAAACTAGACTCATAATGGTCTCTCAAAATGAGCATTGTGGTGTACGCCCAGTTACCAGCGTTACCTTTAAGGAGAGACTCTGTGTCTTCTGTAGGGTATGCAGGTTTAATGATGGTAGAGAGATGATTCTGTATTTTAAGAATTGTGTTTGATTCCTCCTCTAGGCGACACATTATTTTGGTGGTGGGTCAATTTGATGATCTTATAAATAGATCGGACTTAACGCTACAAATCTAAATGAGTCTTCTTCAGTCTAAGCTTGTTGAAAAGATGTCTGCTGTTTGTCCAGGTCAAAGTGTGAAAGGCTGTAGAGTTGACTATGCTGTGATCTCAGGTCACATCCGGCATCATGTGTGTGGGGTGGGCCTGTCAGGTCCCCATCCCTACACTGCAGGCCAACCCATGGTTGCCATCTTGGTCCGTCAGGAACCACTCAGATACACATAAATTACATCAGATGCCACTCTGTGACCTCCGACCCAGCGAAGGTGACAAAACATCTTTTTTTTTCATAATATAAATGATGAAACCTGCTAATAAAAATGCAATGTAGTCTGCTGAGATAATAAATAACCCTTATATTGAGCATTTGTATCAATTCCTCCTATTTTGGAACAAGGTTTCGGTTAACCATACATTCATCCTTCAATATTAAGACTTGTTTGCATGCTACACATTTTGTAACATTTTAAACAAGTCCACACACATCAAGTGCATTATATTTATCCCCGGGGCTATGAATTCTATTTCTTACTCATTCCATTTTTAAATACTGAGTGTGTTAATTATTATAGAGATTAGGGTTATAGGTTACAAAATTAGATGAATGTTTAGGGGTCAACCTAGGGGTTACTTTTAGGATTGAGCTTAGGGTTAGAGATCATCTTTGCTTTGGGTTTGGAGTTTGACTTTTGACCTGAGATGTTCAGTTTAGGTCAAAAGGAAAGGGAAAAACAAGCTATTTTTTTACTGTGCTGTTTCAATATTCAGACTTGTTTGCATAATATACATTTTATCACATTTTCAACAAGTCCACACACATCAAGTGCATTACATTGATCCCCAAAGCTATGGATTCTGTTTCTTATTCATTAAAATCCCTTTTTAAATACAGAATGTGTTTCTTACAAAAGAGATTAGGTTTATGAATTATATAATAAGATATACGTTTAAAAGCCCCCCTAGGGGTCAGGGTTAGAATAAAGGTAAGGGTCAAAGGTGATCTTTACTTAGGGTTTGAAATTTTGACCTTTCACCTGAGATGTTAAGGTTGGATTCCTCACTGAAGAGGAGGAAGTCGTGATGTCCAAGTCGTGTCCCAGATGGAAAAGGTCATCTAATGTGCTATCACCCAGAGGCTCAGCAGTTTGCTCCGTCTGAAACATAGAGTGTGTGGCTGCTCCCAGCCTAATTAATGTGTCTTCAGGATTTGTTGGAGGCATTTATTCCACCCTCTGCGGTGATAAAACAGAGGGGGTGACATCTAACTCATCTCCCAATAACAGGAGATCTACTGTCTCTGCAACTCCCTCAGTCTGTGTCTCTGGTACACAAACATCTACCATTTAAGTGAGGAGGAGGGGAGGAGGGAGGAGAGACGTTCTTGACCTCTCCCGCCACTTTTTGGGCAGGAGAGTAGGAGGAGGAGTGGTGGAGAATATAGCATCATGCTCGTCCATCTCCATGTTCAGTTCCTGAGTCTGGCCACCGGAGGGCGACAGTGATCTGGATTGAGATTCACCATCAGCGGCTGTGTGGATCTGCACACTTGTGCTTATAACTGTGCCATCTAACGGCGTTGGGGGACTATTTTGGATCTCTTGTGATGCAATGGCATCCTGTGGATCTCTCAGACTTGTGTGGAGGAGCCCCTCCCCATGATCTAACGTGTCTGAGAGCAGTCTTTTTCCAAGACTGCGACGTGCCCATTTCAGCGCAATCAGCCATGGATCTACCCAGTCATAGGAGGATAAAACACATTCATTTAGCGAGTTCTATTGCCAAACTAGACTCATAATGGTCTCTCAAAATGAGCATTGTGGTGTACGCCCAGTTACCAGCGTTACCTTTAAGGAGAGACTCTGTGTCTTCTGTAGGGTATGCAGGTTTAATGATGGTAGAGAGATGATTCTGTATTTTAAGAATTGTGTTTGATTCCTCCTCTAGGCGACACATTATTTTGGTGGTGGGTCAATTTGATGATCTTATAAATAGATCGGACTTAACGCTACAAATCTAAATGAGTCTTCTTCAGTCTAAGCTTGTTGAAAAGATGTCTGCTGTTTTTCCAGGTCAAAGTGTGAAAGGCTGTAGAGTTGACTATGCTGTGATCTCAGGTCACATCCGGCATCATGTGTGTGGGGTGGGCCTGTCAGGTCCCCATCCCTACACTGCAGGCCAACCCATGGTTGCCATCTTGGTCCGTCAGGAACCACTCAGATACACATAAATTACATCAGATGCCACTCTGTGACCTCCGACCCAGCGAAGGTGACAAAACATCTTTTTTTTTTCATAATATAAATGATGAAACCTGCTAATAAAAATGCAATGTAGTCTGCTGAGATAATAAATAACCCTTATATTGAGCATTTGTATCAATTCCTCCTATTTTGGAACAAGGTTTCGGTTAACCATACATTCATCCTTCAATATTAAGACTTGTTTGCATGCTACACATTTTGTAACATTTTAAACAAGTCCACACACATCAAGTGCATTATATTTATCCCCGGGGCTATGAATTCTATTTCTTACTCATTCCATTTTTAAATACTGAGTGTGTTAATTATTATAGAGATTAGGGTTATAGGTTACAAAATTAGATGAATGTTTAGGGGTCAACCTAGGGGTTACTGTTAGGATTGAGGTTAGGGTTAGAGATCATCTTTGCTTTGGGTTTGGAGTTTGACTTTTGACCTGAGATGTTCAGTTTAGGTCAAAAGGAAAGGGAAAAACAAGCTATTTTTTTACTGTGCTGTTTCAATATTCAGACTTGTTTGCATAATATACATTTTATCACATTTTCAACAAGTCCACACACATCAAGTGCATTACATTGATCCCCAAAGCTATGGATTCTGTTTCTTATTCATTAAAATCCCTTTTTAAATACAGAATGTGTTTCTTACAAAAGAGATTAGGTTTATGAATTATATAATAAGATATACGTTTAAAAGCCCCCCTAGGGGTCAGGGTTAGAATAAAGGTAAGGGTCAAAGGTGATCTTTACTTAGGGTTTGAAATTTTGACCTTTCACCTGAGATGTTAAGGTTGGATTCCTCACTGAAGAGGAGGAAGTCGTGATGTCCAAGTCATGTCCCAGATGGAAAAGGTCATCTAATGTGCTATCACCCAGAGGCTCAGCAGTTTGCTCCGTCTGAAACATAGAGTGTGTGGCTGCTCCCAGCCTAATTAATGTGTCTTCAGGATTTGTTGGAGGCATTTATTCCACCCTCTGGGGTGATAAAACAGAGGGGGTGACATCTAACTCATCTCCCAATAACAGGAGATCTACTGTCTCTGCAACTCCCTCAGTCTGTGTCTCTGGTACACAAACATCTACCATTTAAGTGAGGAGGAGGGGAGGAGGGAGGAGAGACGTTCTTGACCTCTCCCGCCACTTTTTTGGCAGGAGAGTAGGAGGAGGAGTGGTGGAGAATATAGCATCATGCTCGTCCATCTCCATGTTCAGTTCCTGAGTCTGGCCACCGGAGGGCGACAGTGATCTGGATTGAGATTCACCATCAGCGGCTGTGTGGATCTGCACACTTGTGCTTATAACTGTGCCATCTAATGGCGTTGGGGGACTATTTTGGATCTTTTGTGATGCAGTGGCATCCTGTGGATCTCTCAGACTTGTGTGGAGGAGCCCCTCCCCATGATCTAACGTGTCTGAGAGGAGTCTTTTTCCAAGACTGCGACGTGCCCATTTCAGCGCAATCAGCCATGGATCTACCCAGTCATAGGAGGATAAAACACATTCATTTAGCGAGTTCTATTGCCAAACTAGACTCATAATGGTCTCTCAAAATGAGCATTGTGGTGTACGCCCAGTTACCAGCGTTACCTTTAAGGAGAGACTCTGTGTCTTCTGTAGGGTATGCAGGTTTAATGATGGTAGAGAGATGATTCTGTATTTTAAGAATTGTGTTTGATTCCTCCTCTAGGCGACACATTATTTTGGTGGTGGGTCAATTTGATGATCTTATAAATAGATCGGACTTAACGCTACAAATCTAAATGAGTCTTCTTCAGTCTAAGCTTGTTGAAAAGATGTCTGCTGTTTTTCCAGGTCAAAGTGTGAAAGGCTGTAGAGTTGACTATGCTGTGATCTCAGGTCACATCCGGCATCATGTGTGTGGGGTGGGCCTGTCAGGTCCCCATCCCTACACTGCAGGCCAACCCATGGTTGCCATCTTGGTCCGTCAGGAACCACTCAGATACACATAAATTACATCAGATGCCACTCTGTGACCTCCGACCCAGCGAAGGTGACAAAACATCTTTTTTTTTTCATAATATAAATGATGAAACCTTCACCATCAGCGGCTGTGTGGATCTGCACACTTGTGCTTATAACTGTGCCATCTAACGGCGTTGGGGGACTATTTTGGATCTCTTTTGATGCAATGGCATCCTGTGGATCTCTCAGACTTGTGTGGAGGAGCCCCTCCCCATGATCTAACGTGTCTGAGAGCAGTCTTTTTCCAAGACTGCGACGTGCCCATTTCAGCGCAATCAGCCATGGATCTACCCAGTCATAGCAGGATAAAACACATTCATTTAGCGAGTTCTATTGCCAAGCTAGACTCATAATGGTCTCTCAAAATGAGCATTGTGGTGTACGCCCAGTTACCAGCGTTACCTTTAAGGAGAGACTCTGTGTCTTCTGTAGGGTATGCAGGTTTAATGATGGTAGAGAGATGATTCTGTATTTTAAGAATTGTGTTTGATTCCTCCTCTAGGCGACACATTATTTTGGTGGTGGGTCAATTTGATGATCTTATAAATAGATTGGACTTAACGCTACAAGTCTAAATGAGTCTTCTTCAGTCTTAGCTTGTTGAAAAGATGTCTGCTGTTTTTCCAGGTCAAAGTGTGAAAGGCTGTAGAGTTGACTATGCTGTGATCTCAGGTCACATCCGGCATCATGTGTGTGGGGTGGGCCTGTCAGGTCCCCATCCCTACACTGCAGGCCAACCCATGGTTGCCATCTTGGTCCGTCAGGAACCACTCAGATACACATAAATTACATCAGATGCCACTCTGTGACCTCCGACCCAGCGAAGGTGACAAAACATCTTTTTTTTTTCATAATATAAATGATTAAACCTGCTAATAAAAATGCAATGTAGTCTGCTGAGATAATAAATAACCCTTATATTGAGCATTTGTATCAATTCCTCCTATTTTGGAACGAGGTTTCGGTTAACCATACATTCATCCTTCAATATTAAGACTTGTTTGCATGCTACACATTTTGTAACATTTTAAACAAGTCCACACACATCAAGTGCATTATATTTATCCCCGGGGCTATGAATTCTATTTCTTACTCATTCCATTTTTAAATACTGAGTGTGTTAATTATTATAGAGATTAGGGTTATAGGTTACAAAATTAGATGAATGTTTAGGGGTCAACCTAGGGGTTACTTTTAGGATTGAGGTTAGGGTTAGAGATCATCTTTGCTTTGGGTTTGGAGTTTGACTTTTGACCTGAGATGTTCAGTTTAGGTCAAAAGGAAAGGGAAAAACAAGCTATTTTTTTACTGTGCTGTTTCAATATTCAGACTTGTTTGCATAATATACATTTTATCACATTTTCAACAAGTCCACACACATCAAGTGCATTACATTGATCCCCAAAGCTATTGATTCTGTTTCTTATTCATTAAAATCCCTTTTTAAATACAGAATGTGTTTCTTACAAAAGAGATTAGGTTTATGAATTATATAATAAGATATACGTTTAAAAGCCCCCCTAGGGGTCAGGGTTAGAATAAAGGTAAGGGTCAAAGGTGATCTTTACTTAGGGTTTGAAATTTTGACCTTTCACCTGAGATGTTAAGGTTGGATTCCTCACTGAAGAGGAGGAAGTCGTGATGTCCAAGTCATGTCCCAGATGGAAAAGGTCATCTAATGTGCTATCACCCAGAGGCTCAGCAGTTTGCTCCGTCTGAAACATAGAGTGTGTGGCTGCTCCCATCCTAGTTAATGTGTCTTGAGGATTTTTTGGAGGCATTTATTCCACCCTCTGGGGTGATAAAACAGAGGGGGTGACATCTAACTCATCTCCCAATAACAGGAGATCTACTGTCTCTGCAACTCCCTCAGTCTGTGTCTCTGGTACACAAACATCTACATTTTAAGTGAGGAGGAGGGGAGGAGGGAGGAGAGACGTTCTTGACCTCTCCCGACACTTTTTGGGCAGGAGAGTAGGAGGAGGAGTGGTGGAGAATATAGCATCATGCTCGTCCATCTCCATGTTCAGTTCCTGAGTCTGGCCACCGGAGGGCGACAGTGATCTGGATTGAGATTCACCATCAGTGGCTGTGTGGATCTGCACACTTGTGCTTATAACTGTGCCATCTAACGGCGTTGGGGGACTATTTTGGATCTCTTGTGATGCAATGGCATCCTGTGGATCTCTCAGACTTGTGTGGAGGAGCCCCTCCCCATGATCTAACGTGTCTGAGAGCAGTCTTTTTCCAAGACTGCGACGTGCCCATTTCAGCGCAATCAGCCATGGATCTACCCAGTCATAGGAGGACAAAACACATTCATTTAGCGAGTTCTATTGCCAAACTAGACTCATAATGGTCTCTCAAAATGAGCATTGTGGTGTACGCCCAGTTACCAGCGTTACCTTTAAGGAGAGACTCTGTGTCTTCTGTAGGGTATGCAGGTTTAATGATGGTAGAGAGATGATTCTGTATTTTAAGAATTGTGTTTGATTCCTCCTCTAGGCGACACATTATTTTGGTGGTGGGTCAATTTGATGATCTTATAAATAGATCGGACTTAACGCTACAAATCTAAATGAGTCTTCTTCAGTCTAAGCTTGTTGAAAAGATGTCTGCTGTTTTTCCAGGTCAAAGTGTGAAAGGCTGTAGAGTTGACTATGCTGTGATCTCAGGTCACATCCGGCATCATGTGTGTGGGGTGGGCCTGTCAGGTCCCCATCCCTACACTGCAGGCCAACCCATGGTTGCCATCTTGGTCCGTCAGGAACCACTCAGATACACATAAATTACATCAGATGCCACTCTGTGACCTCCGACCCAGCGAAGGTGACAAAACATCTTTTTTTTTCATAATATAAATGAGGAAACCTGCTAATAAAAATGCAATGTAGTCTGCTGAGATAATAAATAACCCTTATATTGAGCATTTGTATCAATTCCTCCTATTTTGGAACAAGGTTTCGGTTAACCATACATTCATCCTTCAATATTAAGACTTGTTTGCATGCTACACATTTTGTAACATTTTAAACAAGTCCACACACATCAAGTGCATTATATTTATCCCCGGGGCTATGAATTCTATTTCTTACTCATTCCATTTTTAAATACTGAGTGTGTTAATTATTATAGAGATTAGGGTTATAGGTTACAAAATTAGATGAATGTTTAGTGGTCAACCTAGGGGTTACTTTTAGGATTGAGGTTAGGGTTAGAGATCATCTTTGCTTTGGGTTTGGAGTTTGACTTTTGACCTGAGATGTTCAGTTTAGGTCAAAAGGAAAGGGAAAAACAAGCTATTTTTTTACTGTGCTGTTTCAATATTCAGACTTGTTTGCATAATATACATTTTATCACATTTTCAACAAGTCCACACACATCAAGTGCATTACATTGATCCCCAAAGCTATGGATTCTGTTTCTTATTCATTAAAATCCCTTTTTAAATACAGAATGTGTTTCTTACAAAAGAGATTAGGTTTATGAATTATATAATAAGATATACGTTTAAAAGCCCCCCTAGGGGTCAGGGTTAGAATAAAGGTAAGGGTCAAAGGTGATCTTTACTTAGGGTTTGAAATTTTGACCTTTCACCTGAGATGTTAAGGTTGGATTCCTCACTGAAGAGGAGGAAGTCGTGATGTCCAAGTCGTGTCCCAGATGGAAAAGGTCATCTAATGTGCTATCACCCAGAGGCTCAGCAGTTTGCTCCGTCTGAAACATAGAGTGTGTGGCTGCTCCCAGCCTAATTAATGTGTCTTCAGGATTTGTTGGAGGCATTTATTCCACCCTCTGCGGTGATAAAACAGAGGGGGTGACATCTAACTCATCTCCCAATAACAGGAGATCTACTGTCTCTGCAACTCCCTCAGTCTGTGTCTCTGGTACACAAACATCTACCATTTAAGTGAGGAGGAGGGGAGGAGGGAGGAGAGACGTTCTTGACCTCTCCCGCCACTTTTTGGGCAGGAGAGTAGGAGGAGGAGTGGTGGAGAATATAGCATCATGCTCGTCCATCTCCATGTTCAGTTCCTGAGTCTGGCCACCGGAGGGCGACAGTGATCTGGATTGAGATTCACCATCAGCGGCTGTGTGGATCTGCACACTTGTGCTTATAACTGTGCCATCTAACGGCGTTGGGGGACTATTTTGGATCTCTTGTGATGCAATGGCATCCTGTGGATCTCTCAGACTTGTGTGGAGGAGCCCCTCCCCATGATCTAACGTGTCTGAGAGCAGTCTTTTTCCAAGACTGCGACGTGCCCATTTCAGCGCAATCAGCCATGGATCTACCCAGTCATAGGAGGATAAAACACATTCATTTAGCGAGTTCTATTGCCAAACTAGACTCATAATGGTCTCTCAAAATGAGCATTGTGGTGTACGCCCAGTTACCAGCGTTACCTTTAAGGAGAGACTCTGTGTCTTCTGTAGGGTATGCAGGTTTAATGATGGTAGAGAGATGATTCTGTATTTTAAGAATTGTGTTTGATTCCTCCTCTAGGCGACACATTATTTTGGTGGTGGGTCAATTTGATGATCTTATAAATAGATCGGACTTAACGCTACAAATCTAAATGAGTCTTCTTCAGTCTAAGCTTGTTGAAAAGATGTCTGCTGTTTTTCCAGGTCAAAGTGTGAAAGGCTGTAGAGTTGACTATGCTGTGATCTCAGGTCACATCCGGCATCATGTGTGTGGGGTGGGCCTGTCAGGTCCCCATCCCTACACTGCAGGCCAACCCATGGTTGCCATCTTGGTCCGTCAGGAACCACTCAGATACACATAAATTACATCAGATGCCACTCTGTGACCTCCGACCCAGCGAAGGTGACAAAACATCTTTTTTTTTTCATAATATAAATGATGAAACCTGCTAATAAAAATGCAATGTAGTCTGCTGAGATAATAAATAACCCTTATATTGAGCATTTGTATCAATTCCTCCTATTTTGGAACAAGGTTTCGGTTAACCATACATTCATCCTTCAATATTAAGACTTGTTTGCATGCTACACATTTTGTAACATTTTAAACAAGTCCACACACATCAAGTGCATTATATTTATCCCCGGGGCTATGAATTCTATTTCTTACTCATTCCATTTTTAAATACTGAGTGTGTTAATTATTATAGAGATTAGGGTTATAGGTTACAAAATTAGATGAATGTTTAGGGGTCAACCTAGGGGTTACTGTTAGGATTGAGGTTAGGGTTAGAGATCATCTTTGCTTTGGGTTTGGAGTTTGACTTTTGACCTGAGATGTTCAGTTTAGGTCAAAAGGAAAGGGAAAAACAAGCTATTTTTTTACTGTGCTGTTTCAATATTCAGACTTGTTTGCATAATATACATTTTATCACATTTTCAACAAGTCCACACACATCAAGTGCATTACATTGATCCCCAAAGCTATGGATTCTGTTTCTTATTCATTAAAATCCCTTTTTAAATACAGAATGTGTTTCTTACAAAAGAGATTAGGTTTATGAATTATATAATAAGATATACGTTTAAAAGCCCCCCTAGGGGTCAGGGTTAGAATAAAGGTAAGGGTCAAAGGTGATCTTTACTTAGGGTTTGAAATTTTGACCTTTCACCTGAGATGTTAAGGTTGGATTCCTCACTGAAGAGGAGGAAGTCGTGATGTCCAAGTCATGTCCCAGATGGAAAAGGTCATCTAATGTGCTATCACCCAGAGGCTCAGCAGTTTGCTCCGTCTGAAACATAGAGTGTGTGGCTGCTCCCAGCCTAATTAATGTGTCTTCAGGATTTGTTGGAGGCATTTATTCCACCCTCTGGGGTGATAAAACAGAGGGGGTGACATCTAACTCATCTCCCAATAACAGGAGATCTACTGTCTCTGCAACTCCCTCAGTCTGTGTCTCTGGTACACAAACATCTACCATTTAAGTGAGGAGGAGGGGAGGAGGGAGGAGAGACGTTCTTGACCTCTCCCGCCACTTTTTTGGCAGGAGAGTAGGAGGAGGAGTGGTGGAGAATATAGCATCATGCTCGTCCATCTCCATGTTCAGTTCCTGAGTCTGGCCACCGGAGGGCGACAGTGATCTGGATTGAGATTCACCATCAGCGGCTGTGTGGATCTGCACACTTGTGCTTATAACTGTGCCATCTAATGGCGTTGGGGGACTATTTTGGATCTTTTGTGATGCAGTGGCATCCTGTGGATCTCTCAGACTTGTGTGGAGGAGCCCCTCCCCATGATCTAACGTGTCTGAGAGGAGTCTTTTTCCAAGACTGCGACGTGCCCATTTCAGCGCAATCAGCCATGGATCTACCCAGTCATAGGAGGATAAAACACATTCATTTAGCGAGTTCTATTGCCAAACTAGACTCATAATGGTCTCTCAAAATGAGCATTGTGGTGTACGCCCAGTTACCAGCGTTACCTTTAAGGAGAGACTCTGTGTCTTCTGTAGGGTATGCAGGTTTAATGATGGTAGAGAGATGATTCTGTATTTTAAGAATTGTGTTTGATTCCTCCTCTAGGCGACACATTATTTTGGTGGTGGGTCAATTTGATGATCTTATAAATAGATCGGACTTAACGCTACAAATCTAAATGAGTCTTCTTCAGTCTAAGCTTGTTGAAAAGATGTCTGCTGTTTTTCCAGGTCAAAGTGTGAAAGGCTGTAGAGTTGACTATGCTGTGATCTCAGGTCACATCCGGCATCATGTGTGTGGGGTGGGCCTGTCAGGTCCCCATCCCTACACTGCAGGCCAACCCATGGTTGCCATCTTGGTCCGTCAGGAACCACTCAGATACACATAAATTACATCAGATGCCACTCTGTGACCTCCGACCCAGCGAAGGTGACAAAACATCTTTTTTTTTTCATAATATAAATGATGAAACCTTCACCATCAGCGGCTGTGTGGATCTGCACACTTGTGCTTATAACTGTGCCATCTAACGGCGTTGGGGGACTATTTTGGATCTCTTTTGATGCAATGGCATCCTGTGGATCTCTCAGACTTGTGTGGAGGAGCCCCTCCCCATGATCTAACGTGTCTGAGAGCAGTCTTTTTCCAAGACTGCGACGTGCCCATTTCAGCGCAATCAGCCATGGATCTACCCAGTCATAGCAGGATAAAACACATTCATTTAGCGAGTTCTATTGCCAAGCTAGACTCATAATGGTCTCTCAAAATGAGCATTGTGGTGTACGCCCAGTTACCAGCGTTACCTTTAAGGAGAGACTCTGTGTCTTCTGTAGGGTATGCAGGTTTAATGATGGTAGAGAGATGATTCTGTATTTTAAGAATTGTGTTTGATTCCTCCTCTAGGCGACACATTATTTTGGTGGTGGGTCAATTTGATGATCTTATAAATAGATTGGACTTAACGCTACAAGTCTAAATGAGTCTTCTTCAGTCTAAGCTTGTTGAAAAGATGTCTGCTGTTTTTCCAGGTCAAAGTGTGAAAGGCTGTAGAGTTGACTATGCTGTGATCTCAGGTCACATCCGGCATCATGTGTGTGGGGTGGGCCTGTCAGGTCCCCATCCCTACACTGCAGGCCAACCCATGGTTGCCATCTTGGTCCGTCAGGAACCACTCAGATACACATAAATTACATCAGATGCCACTCTGTGACCTCCGACCCAGCGAAGGTGACAAAACATCTTTTTTTTTTCATAATATAAATGATTAAACCTGCTAATAAAAATGCAATGTAGTCTGCTGAGATAATAAATAACCCTTATATTGAGCATTTGTATCAATTCCTCCTATTTTGGAACGAGGTTTCGGTTAACCATACATTCATCCTTCAATATTAAGACTTGTTTGCATGCTACACATTTTGTAACATTTTAAACAAGTCCACACACATCAAGTGCATTATATTTATCCCCGGGGCTATGAATTCTATTTCTTACTCATTCCATTTTTAAATACTGAGTGTGTTAATTATTATAGAGATTAGGGTTATAGGTTACAAAATTAGATGAATGTTTAGGGGTCAACCTAGGGGTTACTTTTAGGATTGAGGTTAGGGTTAGAGATCATCTTTGCTTTGGGTTTGGAGTTTGACTTTTGACCTGAGATGTTCAGTTTAGGTCAAAAGGAAAGGGAAAAACAAGCTATTTTTTTACTGTGCTGTTTCAATATTCAGACTTGTTTGCATAATATACATTTTATCACATTTTCAACAAGTCCACACACATCAAGTGCATTACATTGATCCCCAAAGCTATTGATTCTGTTTCTTATTCATTAAAATCCCTTTTTAAATACAGAATGTGTTTCTTACAAAAGAGATTAGGTTTATGAATTATATAATAAGATATACGTTTAAAAGCCCCCCTAGGGGTCAGGGTTAGAATAAAGGTAAGGGTCAAAGGTGATCTTTACTTAGGGTTTGAAATTTTGACCTTTCACCTGAGATGTTAAGGTTGGATTCCTCACTGAAGAGGAGGAAGTCGTGATGTCCAAGTCATGTCCCAGATGGAAAAGGTCATCTAATGTGCTATCACCCAGAGGCTCAGCAGTTTGCTCCGTCTGAAACATAGAGTGTGTGGCTGCTCCCATCCTAGTTAATGTGTCTTGAGGATTTTTTGGAGGCATTTATTCCACCCTCTGGGGTGATAAAACAGAGGGGGTGACATCTAACTCATCTCCCAATAACAGGAGATCTACTGTCTCTGCAACTCCCTCAGTCTGTGTCTCTGGTACACAAACATCTACATTTTAAGTGAGGAGGAGGGGAGGAGGGAGGAGAGACGTTCTTGACCTCTCCCGACACTTTTTGGGCAGGAGAGTAGGAGGAGGAGTGGTGGAGAATATAGCATCATGCTCGTCCATCTCCATGTTCAGTTCCTGAGTCTGGCCACCGGAGGGCGACAGTGATCTGGATTGAGATTCACCATCAGTGGCTGTGTGGATCTGCACACTTGTGCTTATAACTGTGCCATCTAACGGCGTTGGGGGACTATTTTGGATCTCTTGTGATGCAATGGCATCCTGTGGATCTCTCAGACTTGTGTGGAGGAGCCCCTCCCCATGATCTAACGTGTCTGAGAGCAGTCTTTTTCCAAGACTGCGACGTGCCCATTTCAGCGCAATCAGCCATGGATCTACCCAGTCATAGGAGGACAAAACACATTCATTTAGCGAGTTCTATTGCCAAACTAGACTCATAATGGTCTCTCAAAATGAGCATTGTGGTGTACGCCCAGTTACCAGCGTTACCTTTAAGGAGAGACTCTGTGTCTTCTGTAGGGTATGCAGGTTTAATGATGGTAGAGAGATGATTCTGTATTTTAAGAATTGTGTTTGATTCCTCCTCTAGGCGACACATTATTTTGGTGGTGGGTCAATTTGATGATCTTATAAATAGATCGGACTTAACGCTACAAATCTAAATGAGTCTTCTTCAGTCTAAGCTTGTTGAAAAGATGTCTGCTGTTTTTCCAGGTCAAAGTGTGAAAGGCTGTAGAGTTGACTATGCTGTGATCTCAGGTCACATCCGGCATCATGTGTGTGGGGTGGGCCTGTCAGGTCCCCATCCCTACACTGCAGGCCAACCCATGGTTGCCATCTTGGTCCGTCAGGAACCACTCAGATACACATAAATTACATCAGATGCCACTCTGTGACCTCCGACCCAGCGAAGGTGACAAAACATCTTTTTTTTTCATAATATAAATGAGGAAACCTGCTAATAAAAATGCAATGTAGTCTGCTGAGATAATAAATAACCCTTATATTGAGCATTTGTATCAATTCCTCCTATTTTGGAACAAGGTTTCGGTTAACCATACATTCATCCTTCAATATTAAGACTTGTTTGCATGCTACACATTTTGTAACATTTTAAACAAGTCCACACACATCAAGTGCATTATATTTATCCCCGGGGCTATGAATTCTATTTCTTACTCATTCCATTTTTAAATACTGAGTGTGTTAATTATTATAGAGATTAGGGTTATAGGTTACAAAATTAGATGAATGTTTAGGGGTCAACCTAGGGGTTACTTTTAGGATTGAGGTTAGGGTTAGAGATCATCTTTGCTTTGGGTTTGGAGTTTGACTTTTGACCTGAGATGTTCAGTTTAGGTCAAAAGGAAAGGGAAAAACAAGCTATTTTTTTACTGTGCTGTTTCAATATTCAGACTTGTTTGCATAATATACATTTTATCACATTTTCAACAAGTCCACACACATCAAGTGCATTACATTGATCCCCAAAGCTATGGATTCTGTTTCTTATTCATTAAAATCCCTTTTTAAATACAGAATGTGTTTCTTACAAAAGAGATTAGGTTTATGAATTATATAATAAGATATACGTTTAAAAGCCCCCCTAGGGGTCAGGGTTAGAATAAAGGTAAGGGTCAAAGGTGATCTTTACTTAGGGTTTGAAATTTTGACCTTTCACCTGAGATGTTAAGGTTGGATTCCTCACTGAAGAGGAGGAAGTCGTGATGTCCAAGTCATGTCCCAGATGGAAAAGGTCATCTAATGTGCTATCACCCAGAGGCTCAGCAGTTTGCTCCGTCTGAAACATAGAGTGTGTGGCTGCTCCCAGCCTAATTAATGTGTCTTCAGGATTTGTTGGAGGCATTTATTCCACCCTCTGGGGTGATAAAACAGAGGGGGTGACATCTAACTCATCTCCCAATAACAGGAGATCTACTGTCTCTGCAACTCCCTCAGTCTGTGTCTCTGGTACACAAACATCTACCATTTAAGTGAGGAGGAGGGGAGGAGGGAGGAGAGACGTTCTTGACCTCTCCCGCCACTTTTTGGGCAGGAGAGTAGGAGGAGGAGTGGTGGAGAATATAGCATCATGCTCGTCCATCTCCATGTTCAGTTCCTGAGTCTGGCCACCGGAGGGCGACAGTGATCTGGATTGAGATTCACCATCAGCGGCTGTGTGGATCTGCACACTTGTGCTTATAACTGTGCCATCTAACGGCGTTGGGGGACTATTTTGGATCTCTTGTGATGCAATGGCATCCTGTGGATCTCTCAGACTTGTGTGGAGGAGCCCCTCCCCATGATCTAACGTGTCTGAGAGCAGTCTTTTTCCAAGACTGCGACGTGCCCATTTCAGCGCAATCAGCCATGGATCTACCCAGTCATAGGAGGATAAAACACATTCATATAGCGAGTTCTATTGCCAAACTAGACTCATAATGGTCTCTCAAAATGAGCATTGTGGTGTACGCCCAGTTACCAGCGTTACCTTTAAGGAGAGACTCTGTGTCTTCTGTAGGGTATGCAGGTTTAATGATGGTAGAGAGATGATTCTGTATTTTAAGAATTGTGTTTGATTCCTCCTCTAGGCGACACATTATTTTGGTGGTGGGTCAATTTGATGATCTTATAAATAGATCGGACTTAACGCTACAAATCTAAATGAGTCTTCTTCAGTCTAAGCTTGTTATAAAGATGTCTGCAGTTTTTCCAGGTCAAAGTGTGAAAGGCTGTAGAGTTGACTATGCTGTGATCTCAGGTCACATCCGGCATCATGTGTGTGGGGTGGGCCTGTCAGGTCCCCATCCCTACACTGCAGGCCAACCCATGGTTGCCATCTTGGTCCGTCAGGAACCACTCAGATACACATAAATTACATCAGATGCCACTCTGTGACCTCCGACCCAGCGAAGGTGACAAAACATCTTTTTTTTTTCATAATATAAATGATGAAACCTGCTAATAAAAATGCAATGTAGTCTGCTGAGATAATAAATAACCCTTATATTGAGCATTTGTATCAATTCCTCCTATTTTGGAACAAGGTTTCGGTTAACCATACATTCATCCTTCAATATTAAGACTTGTTTGCATGCTACACATTTTGTAACATTTTAAACAAGTCCACACACATCAAGTGCATTATTTTTATCCCCGGGGCTATGAATTCTATTTCTTACTCATTCCATTTTTAAATACTGAGTGTGTTAATTATTATAGAGATTAGGGTTATAGGTTACAAAATTAGATGAATGTTTAGGGGTCAACCTAGGGGTTACTTTTAGGATTGAGGTTAGGGTTAGAGATCATCTTTGCTTTGGGTTTGGAGTTTGACTTTTGACCTGAGATGTTCAGTTTAGGTCAAAAGGAAAGGGAAAAACAAGCTATTTTTTTACTGTGCTGTTTCAATATTCAGACTTGTTTGCATAATATACATTTTATCACATTTTCAACAAGTCCACACACATCAAGTGCATTACATTGATCCCCAAAGCTATGGATTCTGTTTCTTATTCATTAAAATCCCTTTTTAAATACAGAATGTGTTTCTTACAAAAGAGATTAGGTTTATGAATTATATAATAAGATATACGTTTAAAAGCCCCCCTAGGGGTCAGGGTTAGAATAAAGGTAAGGGTCAAAGGTGATCTTTACTTAGGGTTTGAAATTTTGACCTTTCACCTGAGATGTTAAGGTTGGATTCCTCACTGAAGAGGAGGAAGTCGTGATGTCCAAGTCATGTCCCAGATGGAAAAGGTCATCTAATGTGCTATCACCCAGAGGCTCAGCAGTTTGCTCCGTCTGAAACATAGAGTGTGTGGCTGCTCCCAGCCTAATTAATGTGTCTTCAGGATTTGTTGGAGGCATTTATTCCACCCTCTGGGGTGATAAAACAGAGGGGGTGACATCTAACTCATCTCCCAATAACAGGAGATCTACTGTCTCTGCAACTCCCTCAGTCTGTGTCTCTGGTACACAAACATCTACCATTTAAGTGAGGAGGAGGGGAGGAGGGAGGAGAGACGTTCTTGACCTCTCCCGCCACTTTTTGGGCAGGAGAGTAGGAGGAGGAGTGGTGGAGAATATAGCATCATGCTCGTCCATCTCCATGTTCAGTTCCTGAGTCTGGCCACCGGAGGGCGACAGTGATCTGGATTGAGATTCACCATCAGCGGCTGTGTGGATCTGCACACTTGTGCTTATAACTGTGCCATCTAACGGCGTTGGGGGACTATTTTGGATCTCTTGTGATGCAATGGCATCCTGTGGATCTCTCAGACTTGTGTGGAGGAGCCCCTCCCCATGATCTAACGTGTCTGAGAGCAGTCTTTTTCCAAGACTGCGACGTGCCCATTTCAGCGCAATCAGCCATGGATCTACCCAGTCATAGCAGGATAAAACACATTCATTTAGCGAGTTCTATTGCCAAGCTAGACTCATAATGGTCTCTCAAAATGAGCATTGTGGTGTACGCCCAGTTACCAGCGTTACCTTTAAGGAGAGACTCTGTGTCTTCTGTAGGGTATGCAGGTTTAATGATGGTAGAGAGATGATTCTGTATTTTAAGAATTGTGTTTGATTCCTCCTCTAGGCGACACATTATTTTGGTGGTGGGTCAATTTGATGATCTTATAAATAGATCGGACTTAACGCTACAAATCTAAATGAGTCTTCTTCAGTCTAAGCTTGTTGAAAAGATGTCTGCTGTTTTTCCAGGTCAAAGTGTGAAAGGCTGTAGAGTTGACTATGCTGTGATCTCAGGTCACATCCGGCATCATGTGTGTGGGGTGGGCCTGTCAGGTCCCCATCCCTACACTGCAGGCCAACCCATGGTTGCCATCTTGGTCCGTCAGGAACCACTCAGATACACATAAATTACATCAGATGCCACTCTGTGACCTCCGACCCAGCGAAGGTGACAAAACATCTTTTTTTTTTCATAATATAAATGATGAAACCTGCTAATAAAAATGCAATGTAGTCTGCTGAGATAATAAATAACCCTTATATTGAGCATTTGTATCAATTCCTCCTATTTTGGAACAAGGTTTCGGTTAACCATACATTCATCCTTCAATATTAAGACTTGTTTGCATGCTACACATTTTGTAACATTTTAAACAAGTCCACACACATCAAGTGCATTATATTTATCCCGGGGGCTATGAATTCTATTTCTTACTCATTCCATTTTTAAATACTGAGTGTGTTAATTATTATAGAGATTAGGGTTATAGGTTACAAAATTAGATGAATGTTTAGGGGTCAACCTAGGGGTTACTTTTAGGATTGAGCTTAGGGTTAGAGATCATCTTTGCTTTGGGTTTGGAGTTTGACTTTTGACCTGAGATGTTCAGTTTAGGTCAAAAGGAAAGGGAAAAACAAGCTATTTTTTTACTGTGCTGTTTCAATATTCAGACTTGTTTGCATAATATACATTTTATCACATTTTCAACAAGTCCACACACATCAAGTGCATTACATTGATCCCCAAAGCTATGGATTCTGTTTCTTATTCATTAAAATCCCTTTTTAAATACAGAATGTGTTTCTTACAAAAGAGATTAGGTTTATGAATTATATAATAAGATATGCGTTTAAAAGCCCCCCTAGGGGTCAGGGTTAGAATAAAGGTAAGGGTCAAAGGTGATCTTTACTTAGGGTTTGAAATTTTGACCTTTCACCTGAGATGTTAAGGTTGGATTCCTCACTGAAGAGGAGGAAGTCGTGATGTCCAAGTCATGTCCCAGATGGAAAAGGTCATCTAATGTGCTATCACCCAGAGGCTCAGCAGTTTGCTCCGTCTGAAACATAGAGTGTGTGGCTGCTCCCATCCTAGTTAATGTGTCTTGAGGATTTGTTGGAGGCATTTATTCCACCCTCTGGGGTGATAAAACAGAGGGGGTGACATCTAACTCATCTCCCAATAACAGGAGATCTACTGTCTCTGCAACTCCCTCAGTCTGTGTCTCTGGTACACAAACATCTACATTTTAAGTGAGGAGGAGGGGAGGAGGGAGGAGAGACGTTCTTGACCTCTCCCGACACTTTTTGGGCAGGAGAGTAGGAGGAGGAGTGGTGGAGAATATAGCATCATGCTCGTCCATCTCCATGTTCAGTTCCTGAGTCTGGCCACCGGAGGGCGACAGTGATCTGGATTGAGATTCACCATCAGCGGCTGTGTGGATCTGCACACTTGTGCTTATAACTGTGCCATCTAACGGCGTTGGGGGACTATTTTGGATCTCTTGTGATGCAATGGCATCCTGTGGATCTCTCAGACTTGTGTGGAGGAGCCCCTCCCCATGATCTAACGTGTCTGAGAGCAGTCTTTTTCCAAGACTGCGACGTGCCCATTTCAGCGCAATCAGCCATGGATCTACCCAGTCATAGGAGGATAAAACACATTCATTTAGCGAGTTCTATTGCCAAACTAGACTCATAATGGTCTCTCAAAATGAGCATTGTGGTGTACGCCCAGTTACCAGCGTTACCTTTAAGGAGAGACTCTGTGTCTTCTGTAGGGTATGCAGGTTTAATGATGGTAGAGAGATGATTCTGTATTTTAAGAATTGTGTTTGATTCCTCCTCTAGGCGACACATTATTTTGGTGGTGGGTCAATTTGATGATCTTATAAATAGATCGGACTTAACGCTACAAATCTAAATGAGTCTTCTTCAGTCTAAGCTTGTTGAAAAGATGTCTGCTGTTTGTCCAGGTCAAAGTGTGAAAGGCTGTAGAGTTGACTGTGCTGTGATCTCAGGTCACATCCGGCATCATGTGTGTGGGGTGGGCCTGTCAGGTCCCCATCCCTACACTGCAGGCCAACCCATGGTTGCCATCTTGGTCCGTCAGGAACCACTCAGATACACATAAATTACATCAGATGCCACTCTGTGACCTCCGACCCAGCGAAGGTGACAAAACATCTTTTTTTTTTCATAATATAAATGATGAAACCTGCTAATAAAAATGCAATGTAGTCTGCTGAGATAATAAATAACCCTTATATTGAGCATTTGTATCAATTCCTCCTATTTTGGAACAAGGTTTCGGTTAACCATACATTCATCCTTCAATATTAAGACTTGTTTGCATGCTACACATTTTGTAACATTTTAAACAAGTCCACACACATCAAGTGCATTATATTTATCCCCGGGGCTATGAATTCTATTTCTTACTCATTCCATTTTTAAATACTGAGTGTGTTAATTATTATAGAGATTAGGGTTATAGGTTACAAAATTAGATGAATGTTTAGGGGTCAACCTAGGGGTTACTTTTAGGATTGAGCTTAGGGTTAGAGATCATCTTTGCTTTGGGTTTGGAGTTTGACTTTTGACCTGAGATGTTCAGTTTAGGTCAAAAGGAAAGGGAAAAACAAGCTATTTTTTTACTGTGCTGTTTCAATATTCAGACTTGTTTGCATAATATACATTTTATCACATTTTCAACAAGTCCACACACATCAAGTGCATTACATTGATCCCCAAAGCTATGGATTCTGTTTCTTATTCATTAAAATCCCTTTTTGAATACAGAATGTGTTTCTTACAAAAGAGATTAGGTTTATGAATTATATAATAAGATATATGTTTAAAAGCCCCCCTAGGGGTCAGGGTTAGAATAAAGGTAAGGGTCAAAGGTGATCTTTACTTAGGGTTTGAAATTTTGACCTTTCACCTGAGATGTTAAGGTTGGATTCCTCACTGAAGAGGAGGAAGTCGTGATGTCCAAGTCATGTCCCAGATGGAAAAGGTCATCTAATGTGCTATCACCCAGAGGCTCAGCAGTTTGCTCCGTCTGAAACATAGAGTGTGTGGCTGCTCCCAGCAAATTAATGTGTCTTCAGGATTTGTTGGAGGCATTTATTCCACCCTCTGGGGTGATAAAACAGAGGGGGTGACATCTAACTCATCTCCCAATAACAGGAGATCTACTGTCTCTGCAACTCCCTCAGTCTGTGTCTCTGGTACACAAACATCTACCATTTAAGTGAGGAGGAGGGGAGGAGGGAGGAGAGATGTTCTTGACCTCTCCCGCCACTTTTTGGGCAGGAGAGTAGGAGGAGGAGTGGTGGAGAATATAGCATCATGCTCGTCCATCTCCATGTTCAGTTCCTGAGTCTGGCCACCGGAGGGCGACAGTGATCTGGATTGAGATTCACCATCAGCGGCTGTGTGGATCTGCACACTTGTGCTTATAACTGTGCCATCTAACGGCGTTGGGGGACTATTTTGGATCTCTTGTGATGCAATGGCATCCTGTGGATCTCTCAGACTTGTGTGGAGGAGCCCCTCCCCATGATCTAACGTGTCTGAGAGCAGTCTTTTTCCAAGACTGCGACGTGCCCATTTCAGCGCAATCAGCCATGGATCTACCCAGTCATAGGAGGATAAAACACATTCATTTAGCGAGTTCTATTGCCAAACTAGACTCATAATGGTCTCTCAAAATGAGCATTGTGGTGTACGCCCAGTTACCAGCGTTACCTTTAAGGAGAGACTCTGTGTCTTCTGTAGGGTATGCAGGTTTAATGATGGTAGAGAGATGATTCTGTATTTTAAGAATTGTGTTTGATTCCTCCTCTAGGCGACACATTATTTTGGTGGTGGGTCAATTTGATGATCTTATAAATAGATCGGACTTAACGCTACAAATCTAAATGAGTCTTCTTCAGTCTAAGCTTGTTGAAAAGATGTCTGCAGTTTTTCCAGGTCAAAGTGTGAAAGGCTGTGGAGTTGACTATGCTGTGATCTCAGGTCACATCCGGCATCATGTGTGTGGGGTGGGCCTGTCAGGTCCCCATCCCTACACTGCAGGCCAACCCATGGTTGCCATCTTGGTCCGTCAGGAACCACTCAGATACACATAAATTACATCAGATGCCACTCTGTGACCTCCGACCCAGCGAAGGTGACAAAACATCTTTTTTTTTTCATAATATAAATGATGAAACCTTCACCATCAGCGGCTGTGTGGATCTGCACACTTGTGCTTATAACTGTGCCATCTAACGGCGTTGGGGGACTATTTTGGATCTCTTGTGATGCAATGGCATCCTGTGGATCTCTCAGACTTGTGTGGAGGAGCCCCTCCCCATGATCTAACGTGTCTGAGAGCAGTCTTTTTCCAAGACTGCGACGTGCCCATTTCAGCGCAATCAGCCATGGATCTACCCAGTCATAGGAGGATAAAACACATTCATTTAGCGAGTTCTATTGCCAAACTAGACTCATAATGGTCTCTCAAAATGAGCATTGTGGTGTACACCCAGTTACCAGCGTTACCTTTAAGGAGAGACTCTGTGTCTTCTGTAGGGTATGCAGGTTTAATGATGGTAGAGAGATGATTCTGTATTTTAAGAATTGTGTTTGATTCCTCCTCTAGGCGACACATTATTTTGGTGGTGGGTCAATTTGATGATCTTATAAATAGATCGGACTTAACGCTACAAATCTAAATGAGTCTTCTTCAGTCTAAGCTTGTTGAAAAGATGTGTGCTGTTTCTCCAGGTCAAAGTGTGAAAGGCTGTAGAGTTGACTATGCTGTGATCTCAGGTCACATCCGGCATCATGTGTGTGGGGTGGGCCTGTCAGGTCCCCATCCCTACACTGCAGGCCAACCCATGGTTGCCATCTTGGTCCGTCAGGAACCACTCAGATACACATAAATTACATCAGATGCCACTCTGTGACCTCCGACCCAGCGAAGGTGACAAAACATCTTTTTTTTTTCATAATATAAATGATGAAACCTGCTAATAAAAATGCAATGTAGTCTGCTGAGATAATAAATAACCCTTATATTGAGCATTTGTATCAATTCCTCCTATTTTGGAACAAGGTTTCGGTTAACCATACATTCATCCTTCAATATTAAGACTTGTTTGCATGCTACACATTTTGTAACATTTTAAACAAGTCCACACACATCAAGTGCATTATATTTATCCCCGGGGCTATGAATTCTATTTCTTACTCATCCCATTTTTAAATACTGAGTGTGTTAATTATTATAGAGATTAGGGTTATAGGTTACAAAATTAGATGAATGTTTAGGGGTCAACCTAGGGGTTACTTTTAGGATTGAGGTTAGGGTTAGAGATCATCTTTGCTTTGGGTTTGGAGTTTGACTTTTGACCTGAGATGTTCAGTTTAGGTCAAAAGGAAAGGGAAAAACAAGCTATTTTTTTACTGTGCTGTTTCAATATTCAGACTTGTTTGCATAATATACATTTTATCACATTTTCAACAAGTCCACACACATCAAGTGCATTACATTGATCCCCAAAGCTATGGATTCTGTTTCTTATTCATTAAAATCCCTTTTTAAATACAGAATGTGTTTCTTACAAAAGAGATTAGGTTTATGAATTATATAATAAGATATACGTTTAAAAGCCCCCCTAGGGGTCAGGGTTAGAATAAAGGTAAGGGTCAAAGGTGATCTTTACTTAGGGTTTGAAATTTTGACCTTTCACCTGAGATGTTAAGGTTGGATTCCTCACTGAAGAGGAGGAAGTCGTGATGTCCAAGTCATGTCCCAGATGGAAAAGGTCATCTAATGTGCTATCACCCAGAGGCTCAGCAGTTTGCTCCGTCTGAAACATAGAGTGTGTGGCTGCTCCCAGCAAATTAATGTGTCTTCAGGATTTGTTGGAGGCATTTATTCCACCCTCTGGGGTGATAAAACAGAGGGGGTGACATCTAACTCATCTCCCAATAACAGGAGATCTACTGTCTCTGCAACTCCCTCAGTCTGTGTCTCTGGTACACAAACATCTACCATTTAAGTGAGGAGGAGGGGAGGAGGGAGGAGAGATGTTCTTGACCTCTCCCGCCACTTTTTGGGCAGGAGAGTAGGAGGAGGAGTGGTGGAGAATATAGCATCATGCTCGTCCATCTCCATGTTCAGTTCCTGAGTCTGGCCACCGGAGGGCGACAGTGATCTGGATTGAGATTCACCATCAGCGGCTGTGTGGATCTGCACACTTGTGCTTATAACTGTGCCATCTAACGGCGTTGGGGGACTATTTTGGATCTCTTGTGATGCAATGGCATCCTGTGGATCTCTCAGACTTGTGTGGAGGAGCCCCTCCCCATGATCTAACGTGTCTGAGAGCAGTCTTTTTCCAAGACTGCGACGTGCCCATTTCAGCGCAATCAGCCATGGATCTACCCAGTCATAGGAGGATAAAACACATTCATTTAGCGAGTTCTATTGCCAAACTAGACTCATAATGGTCTCTCAAAATGAGCATTGTGGTGTACGCCCAGTTACCAGCGTTACCTTTAAGGAGAGACTCTGTGTCTTCTGTAGGGTATGCAGGTTTAATGATGGTAGAGAGATGATTCTGTATTTTAAGAATTGTGTTTGATTCCTCCTCTAGGCGACACATTATTTTGGTGGTGGGTCAATTTGATGATCTTATAAATAGATCGGACTTAACGCTACAAATCTAAATGAGTCTTCTTCAGTCTAAGCTTGTTGAAAAGATGTCTGCTGTTTTTCCAGGTCAAAGTGTGAAAGGCTGTAGAGTTGACTATGCTGTGATCTCAGGTCACATCCGGCATCATGTGTGTGGGGTGGGCCTGTCAGGTCCCCATCCCTACACTGCAGGCCAACCCATGGTTGCCATCTTGGTCCGTCAGGAACCACTCAGATACACATAAATTACATCAGATGCCACTCTGTGACCTCCGACCCAGCGAAGGTGACAAAACATCTTTTTTTTTTCATAATATAAATGATGAAACCTGCTAATAAAAATGCAATGTAGTCTGCTGAGATAATAAATAACCCTTATATTGAGCATTTGTATCAATTCCTCCTATTTTGGAACAAGGTTTCGGTTAACCATACATTCATCCTTCAATATTAAGACTTGTTTGCATGCTACACATTTTGTAACATTTTAAACAAGTCCACACACATCAAGTGCATAATATTTATCCCCGGGGCTATGAATTCTATTTCTTACTCATTCCATTTTTAAATACTGAGTGTGTTAATTATTATAGAGATTAGGGTTATAGGTTACAAAATTAGATGAATGTTTAGGGGTCAACCTAGGGGTTACTTTTAGGATTGAGGTTAGGGTTAGAGATCATCTTTGCTTTGGGTTTGGAGTTTGACTTTTGACCTGAGATGTTCAGTTTAGGTCAAAAGGAAAGGGAAAAACAAGCTATTTTTTTACTGTGCTGTTTCAATATTCAGACTTGTTTGCATAATATACATTTTATCACATTTTCAACAAGTCCACACACATCAAGTGCATTACATTGATCCCCAAAGCTATGGATTCTGTTTCTTATTCATTAAAATCCCTTTTTAAATACAGAATGTGTTTCTTACAAAAGAGATTAGGTTTATGAATTATATAATAAGATATACGTTTAAAAGCCCCCCTAGGGGTCAGGGTTAGAATAAAGGTAAGGGTCAAAGGTGATCTTTACTTAGGGTTTGAAATTTTGACCTTTCACCTGAGATTTTAAGGTTGGATTCCTCACTGAAGAGGAGGAAGTCGTGATGTCCAAGTCATGTCCCAGATGGAAAAGGTCATCTAATGTGCTATCACCCAGAGGCTCAGCAGTTTGCTCCGTCTGAAACATAGAGTGTGTGGCTGCTCCCAGCCTAATTAATGTGTCTTCAGGATTTGTTGGAGGCATTTATTCCACCCTCTGGGGTGATAAAACAGAGGGGGTGACATCTAACTCATCTCCCAATAACAGGAGATCTACTGTCTCTGCAACTCCCTCAGTCTGTGTCTCTGGTACACAAACATCTACCATTTAAGTGAGGAGGAGGGGAGGAGGGAGGAGAGACGTTCTTGACCTCTCCCGCCACTTTTTGGGCAGGAGAGTAGGAGGAGGAGTGGTGGAGAATATAGCATCATGCTCTTCCATCTCCATGTTCAGTTCCTGAGTCTGGCCACCGGAGGGCGACAGTGATCTGGATTGAGATTCACCATCAGCGGCTGTGTGGATCTGCACACTTGTGCTTATAACTGTGCCATCTAACGGCGTTGGGGGACTATTTTGGATCTCTTGTGATGCAATGGCATCCTGTGGATCTCTCAGACTTGTGTGGAGGAGCCCCTCCCCATGATCTAACGTGTCTGAGAGCAGTCTTTTTCCAAGACTGCGACGTGCCCATTTCAGCGCAATCAGCCATGGATCTACCCAGTCATAGCAGGATAAAACACATTCATTTAGCGAGTTCTATTGCCAAGCTAGACTCATAATGGTCTCTCAAAATGAGCATTGTGGTGTACGCCCAGTTACCAGCGTTACCTTAAAGGAGAGACTCTGTGTCTTCTGTAGGGTATGCAGGTTTAATGATGGTAGAGAGATGATTCTGTATTTTAAGAATTGTGTTTGATTCCTCCTCTAGGCGACACATTATTTTGGTGGTGGGTCAATTTGATGATCTTATAAATAGATCGGACTTAACGCTACAAATCTAAATGAGTCTTCTTCAGTCTAAGCTTGTTGAAAAGATGTCTGCTGTTTTTCCAGGTCAAAGTGTGAAAGGCTGTAGAGTTGACTATGCTGTGATCTCAGGTCACATCCGGCATCATGTGTGTGGGGTGGGCCTGTCAGGTCCCCATCCCTACACTGCAGGCCAACCCATGGTTGCCATCTTGGTCCGTCAGGAACCACTCAGATACACATAAATTACATCAGATGCCACTCTGTGACCTCCGACCCAGCGAAGGTGACAAAACATCTTTTTTTTTTCATAATATAAATGATGAAACCTGCTAATAAAAATGCAATGTAGTCTGCTGAGATAATAAATAACCCTTATATTGAGCATTTGTATCAATTCCTCCTATTTTGGAACAAGGTTTCGGTTAACCATACATTCATCCTTCAATATTAAGACTTGTTTGCATGCTACACATTTTGTAACATTTTAAACAAGTCCACACACATCAAGTGCATTATATTTATCCCGGGGGCTATGAATTCTATTTCTTACTCATTCCATTTTTAAATACTGAGTGTGTTAATTATTATAGAGATTAGGGTTATAGGTTACAAAATTAGATGAATGTTTAGGGGTCAACCTAGGGGTTACTTTTAGGATTGAGCTTAGGGTTAGAGATCATCTTTGCTATGGGTTTGGAGTTTGACTTTTGACCTGAGATGTTCAGTTTAGGTCAAAAGGAAAGGGAAAAACAAGCTATTTTTTTACTGTGCTGTTTCAATATTCAGACTTGTTTGCATAATATACATTTTATCACATTTTCAACAAGTCCACACACATCAAGTGCATTACATTGATCCCCAAAGCTATGGATTCTGTTTCTTATTCATTAAAATCCCTTTTTAAATACAGAATGTGTTTCTTACAAAAGAGATTAGGTTTATGAATTATATAATAAGATATACGTTTAAAAGCCCCCCTAGGGGTCAGGGTTAGAATAAAGGTAAGGGTCAAAGGTGATCTTTACTTAGGGTTTGAAATTTTGACCTTTCACCTGAGATGTTAAGGTTGGATTCCTCACTGAAGAGGAGGAAGTCGTGATGTCCAAGTCATGTCCCAGATGGAAAAGGTCATCTAATGTGCTATCACCCAGAGGCTCAGCATTTTGCTCCGTCTGAAACATAGAGTGTGTGGCTGCTCCCATCCTAGTTAATGTGTCTTGAGGATTTGTTGGAGGCATTTATTCCACCCTCTGGGGTGATAAAACAGAGGGGGTGACATCTAACTCATCTCCCAATAACAGGAGATCTACTGTCTCTGCAACTCCCTCAGTCTGTGTCTCTGGTACACAAACATCTACATTTTAAGTGAGGAGGAGGGGAGGAGGGAGGAGAGACGTTCTTGACCTCTCCCGACACTTTTTGGGCAGGAGAGTAGGAGGAGGAGTGGTGGAGAATATAGCATCATGCTCGTCCATCTCCATGTTCAGTTCCTGAGTCTGGCCACCGGAGGGCAACAGTGATCTGGATTGAGATTCACCATCAGTGGCTGTGTGGATCTGCACACTTGTGCTTATAACTGTGCCATCTAACGGCGTTGGGGGACTATTTTGGATCTCTTGTGATGCAATGGCATCCTGTGGATCTCTCAGACTTGTGTGGAGGAGCCCCTCCCCATGATCTAACGTGTCTGAGAGCAGTCTTTTTCCAAGACTGCGACGTGCCCATTTCAGCGCAATCAGCCATGGATCTACCCAGTCATAGGAGGATAAAACACATTCATTTAGCGAGTTCTATTGCCAAACTAGACTCATAATGGTCTCTCAAAATGAGCATTGTGGTGTACGCCCAGTTACCAGCGTTACCTTTAAGGAGAGACTCTGTGTCTTCTGTAGGGTATGCAGGTTTAATGATGGTAGAGAGATGATTCTGTATTTTTAGAATTGTGTTTGATTCCTCCTCTAGGCGACACATTATTTTGGTGGTGGGTCAATTTGATGATCTTATAAATAGATCGGACTTAACGCTACAAATCTAAATGAGTCTTCTTCAGTCTAAGCTTGTTGAAAAGATGTCTGCTGTTTTTCCAGGTCAAAGTGTGAAAGGCTGTAGAGTTGACTATGCTGTGATCTCAGGTCACATCCGGCATCATGTGTGTGGGGTGGGTCTGTCAGGTCCCCATCCCTACACTGCAGGCCAACCCATGGTTGCCATCTTGGTCCGTCAGGAACCACTCAGATACACATAAATTACATCAGATGCCACTCTGTGACCTCCGACCCAGCGAAGGTGACAAAACATCTTTTTTTTTTCATAATATAAATGATGAAACCTTCACCATCAGCGGCTGTGTGGATCTGCACACTTGTGCTTATAACTGTGCCATCTAACGGCGTTGGGGGACTATTTTGGATCTCTTGTGATGCAATGGCATCCTGTGGATCTCTCAGACTTGTGTGGAGGAGCCCCTCCCCATGATCTAACGTGTCTGAGAGCAGTCTTTTTCCAAGACTGCGACGTGCCCATTTCAGCGCAATCAGCCATGGATCTACCCAGTCATAGGAGGATAAAACACATTCATTTAGCGAGTTCTATTGCCAAACTAGACTCATAATGGTCTCTCAAAATGAGCATTGTGGTGTACGCCCAGTTACCAGCGTTACCTTTAAGGAGAGACTCTGTGTCTTCTGTAGGGTATGCAGGTTTAATGATGGTAGAGGGATGATTCTGTATTTTAAGAATTGTGTTTGATTCCTCCTCTAGGCGACACATTATTTTGGTGGTGGGTCAATTTGATGAGTTTATAAATAGATCGGACTTAACGCTACAAATCTAAATGAGTCTTCTTCAGTCTAAGCTTGTTGAAAAGATGTCTGCTGTTTTTCCAGGTCAAAGTGTGAAAGGCTGTAGAGTTGACTATGCTGTGATCTCAGGTCACATCCGGCATCATGTGTGTGGGGTGGGCCTGTCAGGTCCCCATCCCTACACTGCAGGCCAACCCATGGTTGCCATCTTGGTCCGTCAGGAACCACTCAGATACACATAAATTACATCAGATGCCACTCTGTGACCTCCGACCCAGCGAAGGTGACAAAACATCTTTTTTTTTCATAATATAAATGATGAAACCTGCTAATAAAAATGCAATGTAGTCTGCTGAGATAATAAATAACCCTTATATTGAGCATTTGTATCAATTCCTCCTATTTTGGAACAAGGTTTCGGTTAACCATACATTCATCCTTCAATATTAAGACTTGTTTGCATGCTACACATTTTGTAACATTTTAAACAAGTCCACACACATCAAGTGCATTATATTTATCCCCGGGGCTATGAATTCTATTTCTTACTCATTCCATTTTTAAATACTGAGTGTGTTAATTATTATAGAGATTAGGGTTATAGGTTACAAAATTAGATGAATGTTTAGGGGTCAACCTAGGGGTTACTTTTAGGATTGAGGTTAGGGTTAGAGATCATCTTTGCTTTGGGTTTGGAGTTTGACTTTTGACCTGAGATGTTCAGTTTAGGTCAAAAGGAAAGGGAAAAACAAGCTATTTTTTTACTGTGCTGTTTCAATATTCAGACTTGTTTGCATAATTTACATTTTATCACAGTTTCAACAAGTCCACACACATCAAGTGCATTGCATTGATCCTCAAAGCTATGGATTCTGTTTCTTATTCATTAAAATCCCTTTTTAAATACAGAATGTGTTTCTTACAAAAGAGATTAGGTTTATGAATTATATAATAAGATATACGTTTAAAAGCCCCCCTAGGGGTCGGGGTTAGAATAAAGGTAAGGGTCAAAGGTGATCTTTACTTAGGGTTTGAAATTTTGACCTTTCACCTGAGATGTTAAGGTTGGATTCCTCACTGAAGAGGAGGAAGTCGTGATGTCCAAGTCATGTCCCAGATGGAAAAGGTCATCTAATGTGCTATCACCCAGAGGCTCAGCAGTTTGCTCCGTCTGAAACATAGAGTGTGTGGCTGCTCCCAGCCTAATTAATGTGTCTTCAGGATTTGTTGGAGGCATTTATTCCACCCTCTGGGGTGATAAAACAGAGGGGGTGACATCTAACTCATCTCCCAATAACAGGAGATCTACTGTCTCTGCAACTCCCTCAGTCTGTGTCTCTGGTACACAAACATCTACCATTAAAGTGAGGAGGAGGGGAGGAGGGAGGAGAGACGTTCTTGACCTCTCCCGACACTTTTTGGGCAGGAGAGTAGGAGGAGGAGTGGTGGAGAATATAGCATCATGCTCGTCCATCTCCATGTTCAGTTCCTGAGTCTGGCCACCGGAGGGCGACAGTGATCTGGATTGAGATTCACCATCAGCGGCTGTGTGGATCTGCACACTTGTGCTTATAACTGTGCCATCTAACGGCGTTGGGGGACTATTTTGGATCTCTTGTGATGCAATGGCATCCTGTGGATCTCTCAGACTTGTGTGGAGGAGCCCCTCCCCATGATCTAACGTGTCTGAGAGCAGTCTTTTTCCAAGACTGCGACGTGCCCATTTCAGCGCAATCAGCCATGGATCTACCCAGTCATAGCAGGATAAAACACATTCATTTAGCGAGTTCTATTGCCAAGCTAGACTCATAATGGTCTCTCAAAATGAGCATTGTGGTGTACGCCCAGTTACCAGCGTTACCTTTAAGGAGAGACTCTGTGTCTTCTGTAGGGTATGCAGGTTTAATGATGGTAGAGAGATGATTCTGTATTTTAAGAATTGTGTTTGATTCCTCCTCTAGGCGACACATTATTTTGGTGGTGGGTCAATTTGATGATCTGATAAATAGATCGGACTTAACGCTACAAATCTAAATGAGTCTTCTTCAGTCTAAGCTTGTTGAAAAGATGTCTGCTGTTTGTCCAGGTCAAAGTGTGAAAGGCTGTAGAGTTGACTATGCTGTGATCTCAGGTCACATCCGGCATCATGTGTGTGGGGTGGGCCTGTCAGGTCCCCATCCCTACACTGCAGGCCAACCCATGGTTGCCATCTTGGTCCGTCAGGAACCACTCAGATACACATAAATTACATCAGATGCCACTCTGTGACCTCCGACCCAGCGAAGGTGACAAAACATCTTTTTTTTTTCATAATATAAATGATGAAACCTGCTAATAAAAATGCAATGTAGTCTGCTGAGATAATAAATAACCCTTATATTGAGCATTTGTATCAATTCCTCCTATTTTGGAACAAGGTTTCGGTTATCCATACATTCATCCTTCAATATTAAGACTTGTTTGCATGCTACACATTTTGTAACATTTTAAACAAGTCCACACACATCAAGTGCATTATATTTATCCCCGGGGCTATGAATTCTATTTCTTACTCATTCCATTTTGAAATACTGAGTGTGTTAATTATTATAGAGATTAGGGTTATAGGTTACAAAATTAGATGAATGTTTAGGGGTCAACCTAGGGGTTACTTTTAGGATTGAGGTTAGGGTTAGAGATCATCTTTGCTTTGGGTTTGGAGTTTGACTTTTGACCTGAGATGTTCAGTTTAGGTCAAAAGGAAAGGGAAAAACAAGCTATTTTTTTACTGTGCTGTTTCAATATTCAGACTTGTTTGCATAATTTACATTTTATCACATTTTCAACAAGTCCACACACATCAAGTGCATTGCATTGATCCTCAAAGCTATGGATTCTGTTTCTTATTCATTAAAATCCCTTTTTAAATACAGAATGTGTTTCTTACAAAAGAGATTAGGTTTATGAATTATATAATAAGATATACGTTTAAAAGCCCCCCTAGGGGTCGGGGTTAGAATAAAGGTAAGGGTCAAAGGTGATCTTTACTTAGGGTTTGAAATTTTGACCTTTCACCTGAGATGTTAAGGTTGGATTCCTCACTGAAGAGGAGGAAGTCGTGATGTCCAAGTCATGTCCCAGATGGAAAAGGTCATCTAATGTGCTATCACCCAGAGGCTCAGCAGTTTGCTCCGTCTGAAACATAGAGTGTGTGGCTGCTCCCAGCCTAATTAATGTGTCTTCAGGATTTGTTGGAGGCATTTATTCCACCCTCTGGGGTGATAAAACAGAGGGGGTGACATCTAACTCATCTCCCAATAACAGGAGATCTACTGTCTCTGCAACTCCCTCAGTCTGTGTCTCTGGTACACAAACATCTACCATTAAAGTGAGGAGGAGGGGAGGAGGGAGGAGAGACGTTCTTGACCTCTCCCGACACTTTTTGGGCAGGAGAGTAGGAGGAGGAGTGGTGGAGAATATAGCATCATGCTCGTCCATCTCCATGTTCAGTTCCTGAGTCTGGCCACCGGAGGGCGACAGTGATCTGGATTGAGATTCACCATCAGCGGCTGTGTGGATCTGCACACTTGTGCTTATAACTGTGCCATCTAACGGCGTTGGGGGACTATTTTGGATCTCTTGTGATGCAATGGCATCCTGTGGATCTCTCAGACTTGTGTGGAGGAGCCCCTCCCCATGATCTAACGTGTCTGAGAGCAGTCTTTTTCCAAGACTGCGACGTGCCCATTTCAGCGCAATCAGCCATGGATCTACCCAGTCATAGCAGGATAAAACACATTCATTTAGCGAGTTCTATTGCCAAGCTAGACTCATAATGGTCTCTCAAAATGAGCATTGTGGTGTACGCCCAGTTACCAGCGTTACCTTTAAGGAGAGACTCTGTGTCTTCTGTAGGGTATGCAGGTTTAATGATGGTAGAGAGATGATTCTGTATTTTAAGAATTGTGTTTGATTCCTCCTCTAGGCGACACATTATTTTGGTGGTGGGTCAATTTGATGATCTGATAAATAGATCGGACTTAACGCTACAAATCTAAATGAGTCTTCTTCAGTCTAAGCTTGTTGAAAAGATGTCTGCTGTTTGTCCAGGTCAAAGTGTGAAAGGCTGTAGAGTTGACTATGCTGTGATCTCAGGTCACATCCGGCATCATGTGTGTGGGGTGGGCCTGTCAGGTCCCCATCCCTACACTGCAGGCCAACCCATGGTTGCCATCTTGGTCCGTCAGGAACCACTCAGATACACATAAATTACATCAGATGCCACTCTGTGACCTCCGACCCAGCGAAGGTGACAAAACATCTTTTTTTTTTCATAATATAAATGATGAAACCTGCTAATAAAAATGCAATGTAGTCTGCTGAGATAATAAATAACCCTTATATTGAGCATTTGTATCAATTCCTCCTATTTTGGAACAAGGTTTCGGTTAACCATACATTCATCCTTCAATATTAAGACTTGTTTGCATGCTACACATTTTGTAACATTTTAAACAAGTCCACACACATCAAGTGCATTATATTTATCCCCGGGGCTATGAATTCTATTTCTTACTCATTCCATTTTTAAATACTGAGTGTGTTAATTATTATAGAGATTAGGGTTATAGGTTACAAAATTAGATGAATGTTTAGGGGTCAACCTAGGGGTTACTTTTAGGATTGAGGTTAGGGTTAGAGATCATCTTTGCTTTGGGTTTGGAGTTTGACTTTTGACCTGAGATGTTCTGTTTAGGTCAAAAGGAAAGGGAAAAACAAGCTATTTTTTTACTGTGCTGTTTCAATATTCAGACTTGTTTGCATAATATACATTTTATCACATTTTCAACAAGTCCACACACATCAAGTGCATTACATTGATCCCCAAAGCTATGGATTCTGTTTCTTATTCATTAAAATCCCTTTTTAAATACAGAATGTGTTTCTTACAAAAGAGATTAGGTTTATGAATTATATAATAAGATATACGTTTAAAAGCCCCCCTAGGGGTCAGGGTTAGAATAAAGGTAAGGGTCAAAGGTGATCTTTACTTAGGGTTTGAAATTTTGACCTTTCACCTGAGATGTTAAGGTTGGATTCCTCACTGAAGAGGAGGAAGTCGTGATGTCCAAGTCATGTCCCAGATGGAAAAGGTCATCTAATGTGCTATCACCCAGAGGCTCAGCAGTTTGCTCCGTCTGAAACATAGAGTGTGTGGCTGCTCCCATCCTAGTTAATGTGTCTTGAGGATTTGTTGGAGGCATTTATTCCACCCTCTGGGGTGATAAAACAGAGGGGGTGACATCTAACTCATCTCCCAATAACAGGAGATCTACTGTCTCTGCAACTCCCTCAGTCTGTGTCTCTGGTACACAAACATCTTCATTTTAAGTGACGGGGAGGGGAGGAGGGAGGAGAGACGTTCTTGACCTCTCCCGACACTTTTTGGGCAGGAGAGTAGGAGGAGGAGTGGTGGAGAATATAGCATCATGCTCGTCCATCTCCATGTTCAGTTCCTGAGTCTGGCCACCGGAGGGCGACAGTGATCTGGATTGAGATTCACCATCAGTGGCTGTGTGGATCTGCACACTTGTGCTTATAACTGTGCCATCTAACGGCGTTGGGGGACTATTTTGGATCTCTTGTGATGCAATGGCATCCTGTGGATCTCTCAGACTTGTGTGGAGGAGCCCCTCCCCATGATCTAACGTGTCTGAGAGCAGTCTTTTTCCAAGACTGCGACGTGCCCATTTCAGCGCAATCAGCCATGGATCTACCCAGTCATAGCAGGATAAAACACATTCATTTAGCGAGTTCTATTGCCAAGCTAGACTCATAATGGTCTCTCAAAATGAGCATTGTGGTGTACGCCCAGTTACCAGCGTTACCTTAAAGGAGAGACTCTGTGTCTTCTGTAGGGTATGCAGGTTTAATGATGGTAGAGAGATGATTCTGTATTTTAAGAATTGTGTTTGATTCCTCCTCTAGGCGACACATTATTTTGGTGGTGGGTCAATTTGATGATCTTATAAATAGATCGGACTTAACGCTACAAATCTAAATGAGTCTTCTTCAGTCTAAGCTTGTTGAAAAGATGTCTGCTGTTTGTCCAGGTCAAAGTGTGAAAGGCTGTAGAGTTGACTATGCTGTGATCTCAGGTCACATCCGGCATCATGTGTGTGGGGTGGGCCTGTCAGGTCCCCATCCCTACACTGCAGGCCAACCCATGGTTGCCATCTTGGTCCGTCAGGAACCACTCAGATACACATAAATTACATCAGATGCCACTCTGTGACCTCCGACCCAGCGAAGGTGACTTGTTTGCATGCTACACATTTTGTAACATTTTAAACAAGTCCACACACATCAAGTGCATTATATTTATCCCCGGGGCTATGAATTCTATTTCTTACTCATTCCATTTTTAAATACTGAGTGTGTTAATTATTATAGAGATTAGGGTTATAGGTTACAAAGTTAGATGAATGTTTAGGGGTCAACCTAGGGGTTACTTTTAGGATTGAGGTTAGGGTTAGAGATCATCTTTGCTTTGGGTTTGGAGTTTGACTTTTGACCTGAGATGTTCAGTTTAGGTCAAAAGGAAAGGGAAAAACAAGCTATTTTTTTACTGTGCTGTTTCAATATTCAGACTTGTTTGCATAATATACATTTTATCACATTTTCAACAAGTCCACACACATCAAGTGCATTACATTGATCCCCAAAGCTATGGATTCTGTTTCTTATTCATTAAAATCCCTTTTTAAATACAGAATGTGTTTCTTACAAAAGAGATTAGGTTTATGGATTATATAATAAGATATACGTTTAAAAGCCACCCTAGGGGTCAGGGTTAGAATAAAGGTAAGGGTCAAAGGTGATCTTTACTTAGGGTTTGAAATTTTGACCTTTCACCTGAGATGTTAAGGTTGGATTCCTCACTGAAGAGGAGGAAGTCGTGATGTCCAAGTCATGTCCCAGATGGAAAAGGTCATCTAATGTGCTATCACCCAGAGGCTCAGCAGTTTGCTCCGTCTGAAACATAGAGTGTGTGGCTGCTCCCAGCCTAATTAATGTGTCTTCAGGATTTGTTGGAGGCATTTATTCCACCCTCTGGGGTGATAAAACAGAGGGGGTGACATCTAACTCATCTCCCAATAACAGGAGATCTACTGTCTCTGCAACTCCCTCAGTCTGTGTCTCTGGTACACAAACATCTACCATTTAAGTGAGGAGGAGGGGAGGAGGGAGGAGAGACGTTCTTGACCTCTCCCGCCACTTTTTGGGCAGGAGAGTAGGAGGAGGAGTGGTGGAGAATATAGCATCATGCTCGTCCATCTCCATGTTCAGTTCCTGAGTCTGGCCACCGGAGGGCGACAGTGATCTGGATTGAGATTCACCATCAGCGGCTGTGTGGATCTGCACACTTGTGCTTATAACTGTGCCATCTAACGGCGTTGGGGGACTATTTTGGATCTCTTGTGATGCAATGGCATCCTGTGGATCTCTCAGACTTGTGTGGAGGAGCCCCTCCCCATGATCTAACGTGTCTGAGAGCAGTCTTTTTCCAAGACTGCGACGTGCCCATTTCAGCGCAATCAGCCATGGATCTACCCAGTCATAGGAGGATAAAACACATTCATTTAGCGAGTTCTATTGCCAAACTAGACTCATAATGGTCTCTCAAAATGAGCATTGTGGTGTACGCCCAGTTACCAGCGTTACCTTTAAGGAGAGACTCTGTGTCTTCTGTAGGGTATGCAGGTTTAATGATGGTAGAGAGATGATTCTGTATTTTAAGAATTGTGTTTGATTCCTCCTCTAGGCGACACATTATTTTGGTGGTGGGTCAATTTGATGATCTTATAAATAGATCGGACTTAACGCTACAAATCTAAATGAGTCTTCTTCAGTCTAAGCTTGTTGAAAAGATGTCTGCTGTTTTTCCAGGTCAAAGTGTGAAAGGCTGTAGAGTTGACTATGCTGTGATCTCAGGTCACATCCGGCATCATGTGTGTGGGGTGGGCCTGTCAGGTCCCCATCCCTACACTGCAGGCCAACCCATGGTTGCCATCTTGGTCCGTCAGGAACCACTCAGATACACATAAATTACATCAGATGCCACTCTGTGACCTCCGACCCAGCGAAGGTGACAAAACATCTTTTTTTTTTCATAATATAAATGATGAAACCTGCTAATAAAAATGCAATGTAGTCTGCTGAGATAATAAATAACCCTTATATTGAGCATTTGTATCAATTCCCCCTATTTTGGAACAAGGTTTCGGTTAACCATACATTCATCCTTCAATATTAAGACTTGTTTGCATGCTACACATTTTGTAACATTTTAAACAAGTCCACACACATCAAGTGCATTATATTTATCCCCGGGGCTATGAATACTATTTCTTACTCATTCCATTTTTAAATACTGAGTGTGTTAATTATTATAGAGATTAGGGTTATAGGTTACAAAATTAGATGAATGTTTAGGGGTCAACCTAGGGGTTACTTTTAGGATTGAGCTTAGGGTTAGAGATCATCTTTGCTTTGGGTTTGGAGTTTGACTTTTGACCTGAGATGTTCAGTTTAGGTCAAAAGGAAAGGGAAAAACAAGCTATTTTTTTACTGTGCTGTTTCAATATTCAGACTTGTTTGCATAATATACATTTTATCACATTTTCAACAAGTCCACACACATCAAGTGCATTACATTGATCCCTAAAGCTATGGATTCTGTTTCTTATTCATTAAAATCCCTTTTTAAATACAGAATGTGTTTCTTACAAAAGAGATTAGGTTAATGAATTATATAATAAGATATACGTTTAAAAGCCCCCCTAGGGGTCAGGGTTAGAATAAAGGTAAGGGTCAAAGGTGATCTTTACTTAGGGTTTGAAATTTTGACCTTTCACCTGAGATGTTAAGGTTGGATTCCTCACTGAAGAGGAGGAAGTCGTGATGTCCAAGTCATGTCCCAGATGGAAAAGGTCATCTAATGTGCTATCACCCAGAGGCTCAGCAGTTTGCTCCGTCTGAAACATAGAGTGTGTGGCTGCTCCCAGCCTAATTAATGTGTCTTCAGGATTTGTTGGAGGCATTTATTCCACCCTCTGGGGTGATAAAACAGAGGGGGTGACATCTAACTCATCTCCCAATAACAGGAGATCTACTGTCTCTGCAACTCCCTCAGTCTGTGTCTCTGGTACACAAACATCTACCATTTTAAGTGAGGAGGAGGGGAGGAGGGGAGGAGGGAGGAGAGACGTTCTTGACCTCTCCCGCCACTTTTTGGGCAGGAGAGTAGGAGGAGGAGTGGTGGAGAATATAGCATCATGCTCGTCCATCTCCATGTTCAGTTCCTGAGTCTGGCCACCGGAGGGCGACAGTGATCTGGATTGAGATTCACCATCAGCGGCTGTGTGGATCTGCACACTTGTGCTTATAACTGTGCCATCTAACGTCGTTGGGGGACTATTTTGGATCTCTTGTGATGCAATGGCATCCTGTGGATCTCTCAGACTTGTGTGGAGGAGCCCCTCCCCATGATCTAACGTGTCTGAGAGCAGTCTTTTTCCAAGACTGCGACGTGCCCATTTCAGCGCAATCAGCCATGGATCTACCCAGTCATAGGAGGATAAAACACATTCATTTAGCGAGTTCTATTGCCAAACTAGACTCATAATGGTCTCTCAAAATGAGCATTGTGGTGTACGCCCAGTTACCAGCGTTACCTTTAAGGAGAGACTCTGTGTCTTCTGTAGGGTATGCAGGTTTAATGATGGTAGAGAGATGATTCTGTATTTTAAGAATTGTGTTTGATTCCTCCTCTAGGAGACACATTATTTTGGTGGTGGGTCAATTTGATGATCTTATAAATAGATCGGACTTAACGCTACAAATCTAAATGAGTCTTCTTCAAGTCTAAGCTTGTTGAAAAGATGTCTGCTGTTTGTCCAGGTCAAAGTGTGAAAGGCTGTAGAGTTGACTATGCTGTGATCTCAGGTCACATCCGGCATCATGTGTGTGGGGTGGGCCTGTCAGGTCCCCATCCCTACACTGCAGGCCAACCCATGGTTGCCATCTTGGTCCGTCAGGAACCACTCAGATACACATAAATTACATCAGATGCCACTCTGTGACCTCCGACCCAGCGAAGGTGACAAAACATCTTTTTTTTTCATAATATAAATGATGAAACCTGCTAATAAAAATGCAACGTAGTCTGCTGAGATAATAAATAACCCTTATATTGAGCATTTGTATCAATTCCTCCTATTTTGGAACAAGGTTTCGGTTTACCATACATTCATCCTTCAATATTAAGACTTGTTTGCATGCTACACATTTTGTAACATTTTAAACAAGTCCACACACATCAAGTGCATTATATTTATCCCCGGGGCTATGAATTCTATTTCTTACTCATTCCATTTTTAAATACTGAGTGTGTTAATTATTATAGAGATTAGGGTTATAGGTTACAAAATTAGATGAATGTTTAGGGGTCAACCTAGGGGTTACTTTTAGGATTGAGGTAAGGGTTAAAGATCATCTTTGCTTTGGGTTTGGAGTTTGACTTTTGACCTGAGATGTTCAGTTTAGGTCAAAAGGAAAGGGAAAAACAAGCTATTTTTTTACTGTGCTGTTTCAATATTCAGACTTGTTTGCATAATATACATTTTATCACATTTTCAACAAGTCCACACACATCAAGTGCATTACATTGATCCCCAAAGCTATGGATTCTGTTTCTTATTCATTAAAATCCCTTTTTAAATACAGAATGTGTTTCTTACAAAAGAGATTAGGTTTATGAATTATATAATAAGATATACGTTTAAAAGCCCCCCTAGGGGTCAGGGTTAGAATAAAGGTAAGGGTCAAAGGTGATCTTTACTTAGGGTTTGAAATTTTGACCTTTCACCTGAGATGTTAAGGTTGGATTCCTCACTGAAGAGGAGGAAGTCGTGATGTCCAAGTCATGTCCCAGATGGAAAAGGTCATCTAATGTGCTATCACCCAGAGGCTCAGCAGTTTGCTCCGTCTGAAACATAGAGTGTGTGGCTGCTCCCAGCCTAATTAATGTGTCTTCAGGATTTGTTGGAGGCATTTATTCCACCCTCTGGGGTGATAAAACAGAGGGGGTGACATCTAACTCATCTCCCAATAACAGGAGATCTACTGTCTCTGCAACTCCCTCAGTCTGTGTCTCTGGTACACAAACATCTACCATTTAAGTGAGGAGGAGGGGAGGAGGGAGGAGAGACGTTCTTGACCTCTCCCGCCACTTTTTGGGCAGGAGAGTAGGAGGAGGAGTGGTGGAGAATATAGCATCATGCTTGTCCATCTCCATGTTCAGTTCCTGAGTCTGGCCACCGGAGGGCGACAGTGATCTGGATTGAGATTCACCATCAGTGGCTGTGTGGATCTGCACACTTGTGCTTATAACTGTGCCATCTAACGGCGTTGGGGGACTATTTTGGATCTCTTGTGATGCAATGGCATCCTGTGGATCTCTCAGACTTGTGTGGAGGAGCCCCTCCCCATGATCTAACGTGTCTGAGAGCAGTCTTTTTCCAAGACTGCGACGTGCCCATTTCAGCGCAATCAGCCATGGATCTACCCAGTCATAGGAGGATAAAACACATTCATATATTGAGTTCTATTGCCAAACTAGACTCATAATGGTCTCTCAAAATGAGCATTGTGGTGTACGCCCAGTTACCAGCGTTACCTTTAAGGAGAGACTCTGTGTCTTCTGTAGGGTATGCAGGTTTAATGATGGTAGAGAGATGATTCTGTATTTTAAGAATTGTGTTTGATTCCTCCTCTAGGCGACACATTATTTTGGTGGTGGGTCAATTTGATGATCTTATAAATAGATCAGACTTAACGCTACAAATCTAAATGAGTCTTCTTCAGTCTAAGCTTGTTGAAAAGATGTCTGCTGTTTGTCCAGGTCAAAGTGTGAAAGGCTGTAGAGTTGACTATGCTGTGATCTCAGGTCACATCCGGCATCATGTGTGTGGGGTGGGCCTGTCAGGTCCCCATCCCTACACTGCAGGCCAACCCATGGTTGCCATCTTGGTCCGTCAGGAACCACTCAGATACACATAAATTACATCAGATGCCACTCTGTGACCTCCGACCCAGCGAAGGTGACAAAACATCTTTTTTTTTCATAATATAAATGATGAAACCTGCTAATAAAAATGCAATGTAGTCTGCTGAGATAATAAATAACCCTTATATTGAGCATTTGTATCAATTCCTCCTATTTTGGAACAAGGTTTCGGTTAACCATACATTCATCCTTCAATATTAAGACTTGTTTGCATGCTACACATTTTGTAACATTTTAAACAAGTCCACACACATCAAGTGCATTATATTTATCCCCGGGGCTATGAATTCTATTTCTTACTCATTCCATTTTTAAATACAAAGTGTGTTAATTATTATAGAGATTAGGGTTATAGGTTACAAAATTAGATGAATGTTTAGGGGTCAACCTAGGGGTTACTTTTAGGATTGAGGTTAGGGTTAAAGATCATCTTTGCTTTGGGTTTGGAGTTTGACTTTTGACCTGAGATGTTCAGTTTAGGTCAAAAGGAAAGGGAAAAACAAGCTATTTTTTTACTGTGCTGTTTCAATATTCAGACTTGTTTGCATAATATACATTTTATCACATTTTCAACAAGTCCACACACATCAAGTGCATTACATTGATCCCCAAAGCTATGGATTCTGTTTCTTATTCATTAAAATCCCTTTTTAAATACAGAATGTGTTTCTTACAAAAGAGATTAGGTTTATGAATTATATAATAAGATATACGTTTAAAAGCCCCCCTAGGGGTCAGGGTTAGAATAAAGGTAAGGGTCAAAGGTGATCTTAACTTAGGGTTTGAAATTTTGACCTTTCACCTGAGATGTTAAGGTTGGATTCCTCACTGAAGAGGAGGAAGTCGTGATGTCCAAGTCATGTCCCAGATGGAAAAGGTCATCTAATGTGCTATCACCCAGAGGCTCAGCAGTTTGCTCCGTCTGAAACATAGAGTGTGTGGCTGCTCCCAGCCTAATTAATGTGTCTTCAGGATTTGTTGGAGGCATTTATTCCACCCTCTGGGGTGATAAAACAGAGGGGGTGACATCTAACTCATCTCCCAATAACAGGAGATCTACTGTCTCTGCAACTCCCTCAGTCTGTGTCTCTGGTACACAAACATCTACCATTTAAGTGAGGAGGAGGGGAGGAGGGAGGAGAGACGTTCTTGACCTCTCCCGCCACTTTTTGGGCAGGAGAGTAGGAGGAGGAGTGGTGGAGAATATAGCATCATGCTCGTCCATCTCCATGTTCAGTTCCTGAGTCTGGCCACCGGAGGGCGACAGTGATCTGGATTGAGATTCACCATCAGCGGCTGTGTGGATCTGCACACTTGTGCTTATAACTGTGCCATCTAACGGCGTTGGGGGACTATTTTGGATCTCTTGTGATGCAATGGCATCCTGTGGATCTCTCAGACTTGTGTGGAGGAGCCCCTCCCCATGATCTAACGTGTCTGAGAGCAGTCTTTTTCCAAGACTGCGACGTGCCCATTTCAGCGCAATCAGCCATGGATCTACCCAGTCATAGGAGGATAAAACACATTCATTTAGCGAGTTCTATTGCCAAACTAGACTCATAATGGTCTCTCAAAATGAGCATTGTGGTGTACGCCCAGTTACCAGCGTTACCTTTAAGGAGAGACTCTGTGTCTTCTGTAGGGTATGCAGGTTTAATGATGGTAGAGAGATGATTCTGTATTTTAAGAATTGTGTTTGATTCCTCCTCTAGGCGACACATTATTTTGGTGGTGGGTCAATTTGATGATCTTATAAATAGATCGGACTTAACGCTACAAATCTAAATGAGTCTTCTTCAGTCTAAGCTTGTTGAAAAGATGTCTGCTGTTTTTCCAGGTCAAAGTGTGAAAGGCTGTAGAGTTGACTATGCTGTGATCTCAGGTCACATCCGGCATCATGTGTGTGGGGTGGGCCTGTCAGGTCCCCATCCCTACACTGCAGGCCAACCCATGGTTGCCATCTTGGTCCGTCAGGAACCACTCAGATACACATAAATTACATCAGATGCCACTCTGTGACCTCCGACCCAGCGAAGGTGACAAAACATCTTTTTTTTTTCATAATATAAATGATGAAACCTGCTAATAAAAATGCAATGTAGTCTGCTGAGATAATAAATAACCCTTATATTGAGCATTTGTATCAATTCCTCCTATTTTGGAACAAGGTTTCGGTTAACCATACATTCATCCTTCAATATTAAGACTTGTTTGCATGCTACACATTTTGTAACATTTTAAACAAGTCCACACACATCAAGTGCATTATATTTATCCCCGGGGCTATGAATTCTATTTCTTACTCATTCCATTTTTAAATACTGAGTGTGTTAATTATTATAGAGATTAGGGTTATAGGTTACAAAATTAGATGAATGTTTAGGGGTCAACCTAGGGGTTACTTTTAGGATTGAGCTTAGGGTTAGAGATCATCTTTGCTTTGGGTTTGGAGTTTGACTTTTGACCTGAGATGTTCAGTTTAGGTCAAAAGGAAAGGGAAAAACAAGCTATTTTTTTACTGTGCTGTTTCAATATTCAGACTTGTTTGCATAATATACATTTTATCACATTTTCAACAAGTCCACACACATCAAGTGCATTACATTGATCCCCAAAGCTATGGATTCTGTTTCTTATTCATTAAAATCCCTTTTTAAATACAGAATGTGTTTCTTACAAAAGAGATTAGGTTTATGAATTATATAATAAGATATACGTTTAAAAGCCCCCCTAGGGGTCAGGGTTAGAATAAAGGTAAGGGTCAAAAGTGATCTTTACTTAGGGTTTGAAATTTTGACCTTTCACCTGAGATGTTAAGGTTGGATTCCTCACTGAAGAGGAGGAAGTCGTGATGTCCAAGTCGTGTCCCAGATGGAAAAGGTCATCTAATGTGCTATCACCCAGAGGCTCAGCAGTTTGCTCCGTCTGAAACATAGAGTGTGTGGCTGCTCCCAGCCTAATTAATGTGTCTTCAGGATTTGTTGGAGGCATTTATTCCACCCTCTGCGGTGATAAAACAGAGGGGGTGACATCTAACTCATCTCCCAATAACAGGAGATCTACTGTCTCTGCAACTCCCTCAGTCTGTGTCTCTGGTACACAAACATCTACCATTTAAGTGAGGAGGAGGGGAGGAGGGAGGAGAGACGTTCTTGACCTCTCCCGCCACTTTTTGGGCAGGAGAGTAGGAGGAGGAGTGGTGGAGAATATAGCATCATGCTCGTCCATCTCCATGTTCAGTTCCTGAGTCTGGCCACCGGAGGGCGACAGTGATCTGGATTGAGAGTCACCATCAGCGGCTGTGTGGATCTGCACACTTGTGCTTATAACTGTGCCATCTAACGGCGTTGGGGGACTATTTTGGATCTCTTGTGATGCAATGGCATCCTGTGGATCTCTCAGACTTGTGTGGAGGAGCCCCTCCCCATGATCTAACGTGTCTGAGAGCAGTCTTTTTCCAAGACTGCGACGTGCCCATTTCAGCGCAATCAGCCATGGATCTACCCAGTCATAGGAGGATAAAACACATTCATTTAGCGAGTTCTATTGCCAAACTAGACTCATAATGGTCTCTCAAAATGAGCATTGTGGTGTACGCCCAGTTACCAGCGTTACCTTTAAGGAGAGACTCTGTGTCTTCTGTAGGGTATGCAGGTTTAATGATGGTAGAGAGATGATTCTGTAATTTAAGAATTGTGTTTGATTCCTCCTCTAGGCGACACATTATTTTGGTGGTGGGTCAATTTGATGATCTTATCAATAGATCGGACTTAACGCTACAAATCTAAATGAGTCTTCTTCAGTCTAAGCTTGTTGAAAAGATATCTGCTGTTTTTCCAGGTCAAAGTGTGAAAGGCTGTAGAGTTGACTATGCTGTGATCTCAGGTCACATCCGGCATCATGTGTGTGGGGTGGGCCTGTCAGGTCCCCATCCCTACACTGCAGGCCAACCCATGGTTGCCATCTTGGTCCGTCAGGAACCACTCAGATACACATACATTACATCAGATGCCACTCTGTGACCTCCGACCCAGTGAAGGTGACAAAACATTTTTTTTTTTATAATATAAATGATGAAACCTGCTAATAAAAATGCAATGTAGTCTGCTGAGATAATAAATAACCCTTATATTGAGCATTTGTATCAATTCCTCCTATTTTGGAACAAGGTTTCGGTTAACCATACATTCATCCTTCAATATTAAGACTTGTTTGCATGCTACACATTTTGTAACATTTTAAACAAGTCCACACACATCAAGTGCATTATATTTATCCCCGGGGCTATGAATTCTATTTCTTACTCATTCCATTTTTAAATACTGAGTGTGTTAATTATTATAGAGATTAGGGTTATAGGTTACAAAATTAGATGAATGTTTAGGGGTCAACCTAGGGGTTACTTTTAGGATTGAGCTTAGGGTTAGAGATCATCTTTGCTTTGGGTTTGGAGTTTGACTTTTGACCTGAGATGTTCAGTTTAGGTCAAAAGGAAAGGGAAAAACAAGCTATTTTTTTACTGTGCTGTTTCAATATTCAGACTTGTTTGCATAATATACATTTTATCACATTTTCAACAAGTCCACACACATCAAGTGCATTACATTGATCCCCAAAGCTATGGATTCTGTTTCTTATTCATTCAAATCCCTTTTTAAATACAGAATGTGTTTCTTACAAAAGAGATTAGGTTTATGAATTATATAATAAGATATACGTTTAAAAGCCCCCCTAGGGGTCAGGGTTAGAATAAAGGTAAGGGTCAAAAGTGATCTTTACTTAGGGTTTGAAATTTTGACCTTTCACCTGAGATGTTAAGGTTGGATTCCTCACTGAAGAGGAGGAAGTCGTGATGTCCAAGTCGTGTCCCAGATGGAAAAGGTCATCTAATGTGCTATCACCCAGAGGCTCAGCAGTTTGCTCCGTCTGAAACATAGAGTGTGTGGCTGCTCCCAGCCTAATTAATGTGTCTTCAGGATTTGTTGGAGGCATTTATTCCACCCTCTGCGGTGATAAAACAGAGGGGGTGACATCTAACTCATCTCCCAATAACAGGAGATCTACTGTCTCTGCAACTCCCTCAGTCTGTGTCTCTGGTACACAAACATCTACCATTTAAGTGAGGAGGAGGGGAGGAGGGAGGAGAGACGTTCTTGACCTCTCCCGCCACTTTTTGGGCAGGAGAGTAGGAGGAGGAGTGGTGGAGAATATAGCATCATGCTCGTCCATCTCCATGTTCAGTTCCTGAGTCTGGCCACCGGAGGGCGACAGTGATCTGGATTGAGAGTCACCATCAGCGGCTGTGTGGATCTGCACACTTGTGCTTATAACTGTGCCATCTAACGGCGTTGGGGGACTATTTTGGATCTCTTGTGATGCAATGGCATCCTGTGGATCTCTCAGACTTGTGTGGAGGAGCCCCTCCCCATGATCTAACGTGTCTGAGAGCAGTCTTTTTCCAAGACTGCGACGTGCCCATTTCAGCGCAATCAGCCATGGATCTACCCAGTCATAGGAGGATAAAACACATTCATTTAGCGAGTTCTATTGCCAAACTAGACTCATAATGGTCTCTCAAAATGAGCATTGTGGTGTACGCCCAGTTACCAGCGTTACCTTTAAGGAGAGACTCTGTGTCTTCTGTAGGGTATGCAGGTTTAATGATGGTAGAGAGATGATTCTGTAATTTAAGAATTGTGTTTGATTCCTCCTCTAGGCGACACATTATTTTGGTGGTGGGTCAATTTGATGATCTTATCAATAGATCGGACTTAACGCTACAAATCTAAATGAGTCTTCTTCAGTCTAAGCTTGTTGAAAAGATATCTGCTGTTTTTCCAGGTCAAAGTGTGAAAGGCTGTAGAGTTGACTATGCTGTGATCTCAGGTCACATCCGGCATCATGTGTGTGGGGTGGGCCTGTCAGGTCCCCATCCCTACACTGCAGGCCAACCCATGGTTGCCATCTTGGTCCGTCAGGAACCACTCAGATACACATACATTACATCAGATGCCACTCTGTGACCTCCGACCCAGTGAAGGTGACAAAACATTTTTTTTTTTATAATATAAATGATGAAACCTGCTAATAAAAATGCAATGTAGTCTGCTGAGATAATAAATAACCCTTATATTGAGCATTTGTATCAATTCCTCCTATTTTGGAACAAGGTTTCGGTTAACCATACATTCATCCTTCAATATTAAGACTTGTTTGCATGCTACACATTTTGTAACATTTTAAACAAGTCCACACACATCAAGTGCATTATATTTATCCCCGGGGCTATGAATTCTATTTCTTACTCATTCCATTTTTAAATACTGAGTGTGTTAATTATTATAGAGATTAGGGTTATAGGTAACAAAATTAGATGAATGTTTAGGGGTCAACCTAGGGGTTACTTTTAGGATTGAGGTTAGGGTTAGAGATCATCTTTGCTTTGGGTTTGGAGTTTGACTTTTGACCTGAGATGTTCAGTTTAGGTCAAAAGGAAAGGGAAAAACAAGCTATTTTTTTACTGTGCTGTTTCAATATTCAGACTTGTTTGCATAATATACATTTTATCACATTTTCAACAAGTCCACACACATCAAGTGCATTACATTGATCCCCAAAGCTATGGATTCTGTTTCTTATTCATTAAAATCCCTTTTTAAATACAGAATGTGTTTCTTACAAAAGAGATTAGGTTTATGAATTATATAATAAGATATACGTTTAAAAGCCCCCCTAGGGGTCAGGGTTAGAATAAAGGTAAGGGTCAAAGGTGATCTTTACTTAGGGTTTGAAATTTTGACCTTTCACCTGAGATGTTAAGGTTGGATTCCTCACTGAAGAGGAGGAAGTCGTGATGTCCAAGTCATGTCCCAGATGGAAAAGGTCATCTAATGTGCTATCACCCAGAGGCTCAGCAGTTTGCTCCGTCTGAAACATAGAGTGTGTGGCTGCTCCCAGCCTAGTTAATGTGTCTTGAGGATTTGTTGGAGGCATTTATTCCACCCTCTGGGTTGATAAAACAGAGGGGGTGACATCTAACTCATCTCCCAATAACAGGAGATCTACTGTCTCTGCAACTCCCTCAGTCTGTGTCTCTGGAACACAAACATCTACATTTTAAATGAGGAGGAGGGGAGGAGGGAGGAGAGACGTTCTTGACCTCTCCCGACACTTTTTGGGCAGGAGAGTAGGAGGAGGAGTGGTGGAGAATATAGCATCATGCTCGTCCATCTCCATGTTCAGTTCCTGAGTCTGGCCACCGGAGGGCGACAGTGATCTGGATTGAGATTCACCATCAGTGGCTGTGTGGATCTGCACACTTGTGCTTATAACTGTGCCATCTAACGGCGTTGGGGGACTATTTTGGATCTCTTGTGATGCAATGGCATCCTGTGGATCTCTCAGACTTGTGTGGAGGAGCCCCTCCCCATGATCTAACGTGTCTGAGAGCAGTCTTTTTCCAAGACTGCGACGTGCCCATTTCAGCGCAATCAGCCATGGATCTACCCAGTCATAGGAGGATAAAACACATTCATTTAGCGAGTTCTATTGCCAAACTAGACTCATAATGGTCTCTCAAAATGAGCATTGTGGTGTACGCCCAGTTACCAGCGTTACCTTTAAGGAGAGACTCTGTGTCTTCTGTAGGGTATGCAGGTTTAATGATGGTAGAGAGATGATTCTGTATTTTAAGAATTGTGTTTGATTCCTCCTCTAGGCGACACATTATTTTGGTGGTGGGTCAATTTGATGATCTTATAAATAGATCGGACTTAACGCTACAAATCTAAATGAGTCTTCTTCAGTCTAAGCTTGTTGAAAAGATGTCTGCTGTTTTTCCAGGTCAAAGTGTGAAAGGCTGTAGAGTTGACTATGCTGTGATCTCAGGTCACATCCGGCATCATGTGTGTGGGGTGGGCCTGTCAGGTCCCCATCCCTACACTGCAGGCCAACCCATGGTTGCCATCTTGGTCCGTCAGGAACCACTCAGATACACATAAATTACATCAGATGCCACTCTGTGACCTCCGACCCAGCGAAGGTGACAAAACATCTTTTTTTTTTCATAATATAAATGATGAAACCTGCTTATAAAAATGCAATGTAGTCTGCTGAGATAATAAATAACCCTTATATTGAGCATTTGTATCAATTCCTCCTATTTTGGAACAAGGTTTCAGTTAACCATACATTCATCCTTCAATATTAAGACTTGTTTGCATGCTACACATTTTGTAACATTTTAAACAAGTCCACACACATCAAGTGCATTATATTTATCCCCGGGGCTATGAATTCTATTTCTTACTCATTCCATTTTTAAATACTGAGTGTGTTAATTATTATAGAGATTAGGGTTATAGGTTACAAAATTAGATGAATGTTTAGGGGTCAACCTAGGGGTTACTTTTAGGATTGAGCTTAGGGTTAGAGATCATCTTTGCTTTGGGTTTGGAGTTTGACTTTTGACCTGAGATGTTCAGTTTAGGTCAAAAGGAAAGGGAAAAACAAGCTATTTTTTTACTGTGCTGTTTCAATATTCAGACTTGTTTGCATAATATACATTTTATCACATTTTCAACAAGTCCACACACATCAAGTGCATTACATTGATCCCCAAAGCTATGGATTCTGTTTCTTATTCATTCAAATCCCTTTTTAAATACAGAATGTGTTTCTTACAAAAGAGATTAGGTTTATGAATTATATAATAAGATATACGTTTAAAAGCCCCCCTAGGGGTCAGGGTTAGAATAAAGGTAAGGGTCAAAGGTGATCTTTACTTAGGGTTTGAAATTTTGACCTTTCACCTGAGATGTTAAGGTTGGATTCCTCACTGAAGAGGAGGAAGTCGTGATGTCCAAGTCATGTCCCAGATGGAAAAGGTCATCTAATGTGCTATCACCCAGAGGCTCAGCAGTTTGCTCCGTCTGAAACATAGAGTGTGTGGCTGCTCCCAGCCTAGTTAATGTGTCTTGAGGATTTGTTGGAGGCATTTATTCCACCCTCTGGGTTGATAAAACAGAGGGGGTGACATCTAACTCATCTCCCAATAACAGGAGATCTACTGTCTCTGCAACTCCCTCAGTCTGTGTCTCTGGAACACAAACATCTACATTTTAAATGAGGAGGAGGGGAGGAGGGAGGAGAGACGTTCTTGACCTCTCCCGACACTTTTTGGGCAGGAGAGTAGGAGGAGGAGTGGTGGAGAATATAGCATCATGCTCGTCCATCTCCATGTTCAGTTCCTGAGTCTGGCCACCGGAGGGCGACAGTGATCTGGATTGAGATTCACCATCAGTGGCTGTGTGGATCTGCACACTTGTGCTTATAACTGTGCCATCTAACGGCGTTGGGGGACTATTTTGGATCTCTTGTGATGCAATGGCATCCTGTGGATCTCTCAGACTTGTGTGGAGGAGCCCCTCCCCATGATCTAACGTGTCTGAGAGCAGTCTTTTTCCAAGACTGCGACGTGCCCATTTCAGCGCAATCAGCCATGGATCTACCCAGTCATAGGAGGATAAAACACATTCATTTAGCGAGTTCTATTGCCAAACTAGACTCATAATGGTCTCTCAAAATGAGCATTGTGGTGTACGCCCAGTTACCAGCGTTACCTTTAAGGAGAGACTCTGTGTCTTCTGTAGGGTATGCAGGTTTAATGATGGTAGAGAGATGATTCTGTATTTTAAGAATTGTGTTTGATTCCTCCTCTAGGCGACACATTATTTTGGTGGTGGGTCAATTTGATGATCTTATAAATAGATCGGACTTAACGCTACAAATCTAAATGAGTCTTCTTCAGTCTAAGCTTGTTGAAAAGATGTCTGCTGTTTTTCCAGGTCAAAGTGTGAAAGGCTGTAGAGTTGACTATGCTGTGATCTCAGGTCACATCCGGCATCATGTGTGTGGGGTGGGCCTGTCAGGTCCCCATCCCTACACTGCAGGCCAACCCATGGTTGCCATCTTGGTCCGTCAGGAACCACTCAGATACACATAAATTACATCAGATGCCACTCTGTGACCTCCGACCCAGCGAAGGTGACAAAACATCTTTTTTTTTTCATAATATAAATGATGAAACCTGCTTATAAAAATGCAATGTAGTCTGCTGAGATAATAAATAACCCTTATATTGAGCATTTGTATCAATTCCTCCTATTTTGGAACAAGGTTTCAGTTAACCATACATTCATCCTTCAATATTAAGACTTGTTTGCATGCTACACATTTTGTAACATTTTAAACAAGTCCACACACATCAAGTGCATTATATTTATCCCCGGGGCTATGAATTCTATTTCTTACTCATTCCATTTTTAAATACTGAGTGTGTTAATTATTATATAGATTAGGGTTATAGGTTACAAAATTAGATGAATGTTTAGGGGTCAACCTAGGGGTTACTTTTAGGATTGAGCTTAGGGTTAGAGATCATCTTTGCTTTGGGTTTGGAGTTTGACTTTTGACCTGAGATGTTCAGTTTAGGTCAAAAGGAAAGGGAAAAACAAGCTATTTTTTTACTGTGCTGTTTCAATATTCAGACTTGTTTGCATAATATACATTTTATCACATTTTCAACAAGTCCACACACATCAAGTGCATTACATTGATCCCCAAAGCTATGGATTCTGTTTCTTATTCATTCAAATCCCTTTTTAAATACAGAATGTGTTTCTTACAAAAGAGATTAGGTTTATGAATTATATAATAAGATATACGTTTAAAAGCCCCCCTAGGGGTCAGGGTTAGAATAAAGGTAAGGGTCAAAGGTGATCTTTACTTAGGGTTTGAAATTTTGACCTTTCACCTGAGATGTTGAGGTTGGATTCCTCACTGAAGAGGAGGAAGTCGTGATGTCCAAGTCATGTCCCAGATGGAAAAGGTCATCTAATGTGCTATCACCCAGAGGCTCAGCAGTTTGCTCCGTCTGAAACATAGTGTGTGTGGCTGCTCCCAGCCTAATTAATGTGTCTTCAGGATTTGTTGGAGGCATTTATTCCACCCTCTGGGGTGATAAAACAGAGGGGGTGACATCTAACTCATCTCCCAATAACAGGAGATCTACTGTCTCTGCAACTCCCTCAGTCTGTGTCTCTGGTACACAAACATCTACCATTTAAGTGAGGAGGAGGGGAGGAGGGAGGAGAGACGTTCTTGACCTCTCCCGCCACTTTTTTGGCAGGAGAGTAGGAGGAGGAGTGGTGGAGAATATAGCATCATGCTCGTCCATCTCCATGTTCAGTTCCTGAGTCTGGCCACCGGAGGGCGACAGTGATCTGGATTGAGATTCACCATCAGCGGCTGTGTGGATCTGCACACTTGTGCTTATAACTGTGCCATCTAACGGCGTTGGGGGACTATTTTGGATCTCTTGTGATGCAATGGCATTTTGTGGATCTCTCAGACTTGTGTGGAGGAGCCCCTCCCCATGATCTAACGTGTCTGAGAGCAGTCTTTTTCCAAGACTGCGACGTGCCCATTTCAGCGCAATCAGCCATGGATCTACCCAGTCATAGGAGGATAAAACACATTCATTTAGCGAGTTCTATTGCCAAACTAGACTCATAATGGTCTCTCAAAATGAGCATTGTGGTGTACGCCCAGTTACCAGCGTTACCTTTAAGGAGAGACTCTGTGTCTTCTGTAGGGTATGCAGGTTTAATGATGGTAGAGAGATGATTCTGTATTTTAAGAATTGTGTTTGATTCCTCCTCTAGGCGACACATTATTTTGGTGGTGGGTCAATTTGATGATCTTATAAATAGATCGGACTTAACGCTACAAATCTAAATGAGTCTTCTTCAGTCTAAGCTTGTTGAAAAGATGTCTGCTGTTTTTCCAGGTCAAAGTGTGAAAGGCTGTAGAGTTGACTATGCTGTGATCTCAGGTCACATCCGGCATCATGTGTGTGGGGTGGGCCTGTCAGGTCCCCATCCCTACACTGCAGGCCAACCCATGGTTGCCATCTTGGTCCGTCAGGAACCACTCAGATACACATAAATTACATCAGATGCCACTCTGTGACCTCCGACCCAGCGAAGGTGACAAAACATCTTTTTTTTTTCATAATATAAATGATGAAACCTGCTAATAAAAATGCAATGTAGTCTGCTGAGATAATAAATAACCCTTATATTGAGCATTTGTATCAATTCCTCCTATTTTGGAACAAGGTTTCGGTTAACCATACATTCATCCTTCAATATTAAGACTTGTTTGCATGCTACACATTTTGTAACATTTTAAACAAGTCCACACACATCAAGTGCATTATATTTATCCCCGGGGCTATGAATTCTATTTCTTACTCATTCCATTTTTAAATACTGAGTGTGTTAATTATTATAGAGATTAGGGTTATAGGTTACAAAATTAGATGAATGTTTAGGGGTCAACCTAGGGGTTACTTTTAGGATTGAGCTTAGGGTTAGAGATCATCTTTGCTTTGGGTTTGGAGTTTGACTTTTGACCTGAGATGTTCAGTTTAGGTCAAAAGGAAAGGGAAAAACAAGCTATTTTTTTACTGTGCTGTTTCAATATTCAGACTTGTTTGCATAATATACATTTTATCACATTTTCAACAAGTCCACACACATCAAGTGCATTACATTGATCCCCAAAGCTATGGATTCTGTTTCTTATTCATTAAAATCCCTTTTTAAATACAGAATGTGTTTCTTACAAAAGAGATTAGGTTTATGAATTATATAATAAGATATACGTTTAAAAGCCCCCCTAGGGGTCAGGGTTAGAATAAAGGTAAGGGTCAAAGGTGATCTTTACTTAGGGTTTGAAATTTTGACCTTTCACCTGAGATGTTAAGGTTGGATTCCTCACTGAAGAGGAGGAAGTCGTGATGTCCAAGTCATGTCCCAGATGGAAAAGGTCATCTAATGTGCTATCACCCAGAGGCTCAGCAGTTTGCTCCGTCTGAAACATAGAGTGTGTGGCTGCTCCCAGCCTAATTAATGTGTCTTCAGGATTTGTTGGAGGCATTTATTCCACCCTCTGGGGTGATAAAACAGAGGGGGTGACATCTAACTCATCTCCCAATAACAGGAGATCTACTGTCTCTGCAACTCCCTCAGTCTGTGTCTCTGGTACACAAACATCTACCATTTAAGTGAGGAGGAGGGGAGGAGGGAGGAGAGACGTTCTTGACCTCTCCCGCCACTTTTTGGGCAGGAGAGTAGGAGGAGGAGTGGTGGAGAATATAGCATCATGCTCGTCCATCTCCATGTTCAGTTCCTGAGTCTGGCCACCGGAGGGCGACAGTGATCTGGATTGAGATTCACCATCAGCGGCTGTGTGGATCTGCACACTTGTGCTTATAACTGTGCCATCTAACGGCGTTGGGGGACTATTTTGGATCTCTTGTGATGCAATGGCATTTTGTGGATCTCTCAGACTTGTGTGGAGGAGCCCCTCCCCATGATCTAACGTGTCTGAGAGCAGTCTTTTTCCAAGACTGCGACGTGCCCATTTCAGCGCAATCAGCCATGGATCTACCCAGTCATAGGAGGATAAAACACATTCATTTAGCGAGTTCTATTGCCAAACTAGACTCATAATGGTCTCTCAAAATGAGCATTGTGGTGTACGCCCAGTTACCAGCGTTACCTTTAAGGAGAGACTCTGTGTCTTCTGTAGGGTATGCAGGTTTAATGATGGTAGAGAGATGATTCTGTATTTTAAGAATTGTGTTTGATTCCTCCTCTAGGCGACACATTATTTTGGTGGTGGGTCAATTTGATGATCTTATAAATAGATCGGACTTAACGCTACAAATCTAAATGAGTCTTCTTCAGTCTAAGCTTGTTGAAAAGATGTCTGCTGTTTTTCCAGGTCAAAGTGTGAAAGGCTGTAGAGTTGACTATGCTGTGATCTCAGGTCACATCCGGCATCATGTGTGTGGGGTGGGCCTGTCAGGTCCCCATCCCTACACTGCAGGCCAACCCATGGTTGCCATCTTGGTCCGTCAGGAACCACTCAGATACACATAAATTACATCAGATGCCACTCTGTGACCTCCGACCCAGCGAAGGTGACAAAACATCTTTTTTTTTTCATAATATAAATGATGAAACCTTCACCATCAGCGGCTGTGTGGATCTGCACACTTGTGCTTATAACTGTGCCATCTAACGGCGTTGGGGGACTATTTTGGATCTCTTGTGATGCAATGGCATTTTGTGGATCTCTCAGACTTGTGTGGAGGAGCCCCTCCCCATGATCTAACGTGTCTGAGAGCAGTCTTTTTCCGAGACTGCGACGTGCCCATTTAAGCGCAATCAGCCATGGATCTACCCAGTCATAGGAGGATAAAACACATTCATTTAGCGAGTTCTATTGCCAAACTAGACTCATAATGGTCTCTCAAAATGAGCATTGTGGTGTACGCCCAGTTACCAGCGTTACCTTTAAGGAGAGACTCTGTGTCTTCTGTAGGGTATGCAGGTTTAATGATGGTAGAGAGATGATTCTGTATTTTAAGAATTGTGTTTGATTCCTCCTCTAGGCGACACATTATTTTGGTGGTGGGTCAATTTGATGATCTTATAAATAGATCGGACTTAACGCTACAAATCTAAATGAGTCTTCTTCAGTCTAAGCTTGTTGAAAAGATGTCTGCTGTTTTTCCAGGTCAAAGTGTGAAAGGCTGTAGAGTTGACTATGCTGTGATCTCAGGTCACATCCGGCATCATGTGTGTGGGGTGGGCCTGTCAGGTCCCCATCCCTACACTGCAGGCCAACCCATGGTTGCCATCTTGGTCCGTCAGGAACCACTCAGATACACATAAATTACATCAGATGCCACTCTGTGACCTCCGACCCAGCGAAGGTGACAAAACATCTTTTTTTTTTCATAATATAAATGATGAAACCTGCTAATAAAAATGCAATGTAGTCTGCTGAGATAATAAATAACCCTTATATTGAGCATTTGTATCAATTCCTCCTATTTTGGAACAAGGTTTCGGTTAACCATACATTCATCCTTCAATATTAAGACTTGTTTGCATGCTACACATTTTGTAACATTTTAAACAAGTCCACACACATCAAGTGCATTATATTTATCCCCGGGGCTATGAATTCTATTTCTTACTCATTCCATTTTTAAATACTGAGTGTGTTAATTATTATAGAGATTAGGGTTATAGGTTACAAAATTAGATGAATGTTTAGGGGTCAACCTAGGGGTTACTTTTAGGATTGAGCTTAGGGTTAGAGATCATCTTTGCTTTGGGTTTGGAGTTTGACTTTTGACCTGAGATGTTCAGTTTAGGTCAAAAGGAAAGGGAAAAACAAGCTATTTTTTTACTGTGCTGTTTCAATATTCAGACTTGTTTGCATAATATACATTTTATCACATTTTCAACAAGTCCACACACATCAAGTGCATTACATTGATCCCCAAAGCTATGGATTCTGTTTCTTATTCATTAAAATCCCTTTTTAAATACAGAATGTGTTTCTTACAAAAGAGATTAGGTTTATGAATTATATAATAAGATATACGTTTAAAAGCCCCCCTAGGGGTCAGGGTTAGAATAAAGGTAAGGGTCAAAGGTGATCTTTACTTAGGGTTTGAAATTTTGACCTTTCACCTGAGATGTTAAGGTTGGATTCCTCACTGAAGAGGAGGAAGTCGTGATGTCCAAGTCATGTCCCAGATGGAAAAGGTCATCTAATGTGCTATCACCCAGAGGCTCAGCAGTTTGCTCCGTCTGAAACATAGAGTGTGTGGCTGCTCCCAGCCTAATTAATGTGTCTTCAGGATTTGTTGGAGGCATTTATTCCACCCTCTGGGGTGATAAAACAGAGGGGGTGACATCTAACTCATCTCCCAATAACAGGAGATCTACTGTCTCTGCAACTCCCTCAGTCTGTGTCTCTGGTACACAAACATCTACCATTTAAGTGAGGAGGAGGGGAGGAGGGAGGAGAGACGTTCTTGACCTCTCCCGCCACTTTTTGGGCAGGAGAGTAGGAGGAGGAGTGGTGGAGAATATAGCATCATGCTCGTCCATCTCCATGTTCAGTTCCTGAGTGTGGCCACCGGAGGGCGACAGTGATCTGGATTGAGATTCACCATCAGCGGCTGTGTGGATCTGCACACTTGTGCTTATAACTGTGCCATCTAACGGCGTTGGGGGACTATTTTGGATCTCTTGTGATGCAATGGCATCCTGTGGATCTCTCAGACTTGTGTGGAGGAGCCCCTCCCCATGATCTAACGTGTCTGAGAGCAGTCTTTTTCCAAGACTGCGACGTGCCCATTTCAGCGCAATCAGCCATGGATCTACCCAGTCATAGGAGGATAAAACACATTCATTTAGCGAGTTCTATTGCCAAACTAGACTCATAATGGTCTCTCAAAATGAGCATTGTAGTGTACGCCCAGTTACCAGCGTTACCTTTAAGGAGAGACTCTGTGTCTTCTGTAGGGTATGCAGGTTTAATGATGGTAGAGAGATGATTCTGTATTTTAAGAATTGTGTTTGATTCCTTCTCTAGGCGACACATTATTTTGGTGGTGGGTCAATTTGATGATCTTATAAATAGATCGGACTTAACGCTACAAATCTAAATGAGTCTTCTTCAGTCTAAGCTTGTTGAAAAGATGTCTGCTGTTTTTCCAGGTCAAAGTGTGAAAGGCTGTAGAGTTGACTATGCTGTGATCTCAGGTCACATCCGGCATCATGTGTGTGGGGTGGGCCTGTCAGGTCCCCATCCCTACACTGCAGGCCAACCCATGGTTGCCATCTTGGTCCGTCAGGAACCACTCAGATACACATAAATTACATCAGATGCCACTCTGTGACCTCCGACCCAGCGAAGGTGACAAAACATCTTTTTTTTTTCATAATATAAATGATGAAACCTTCACCATCAGCGGCTGTGTGGATCTGCACACTTGTGCTTATAACTGTGCCATCTAACGGCGTTGGGGGACTATTTTGGATCTCTTGTGATGCAATGGCATTTTGTGGATCTCTCAGACTTGTGTGGAGGAGCCCCTCCCCATGATCTAACGTGTCTGAGAGCAGTCTTTTTCCGAGACTGCGACGTGCCCATTTCAGCGCAATCAGCCATGGATCTACCCAGTCATAGGAGGATAAAACACATTCATTTAGCGAGTTCTATTGCCAAACTAGACTCATAATGGTCTCTCAAAATGAGCATTGTGGTGTACGCCCAGTTACCAGCGTTACCTTTAAGGAGAGACTCTGTGTCTTCTGTAGGGTATGCAGGTTTAATGATGGTAGAGGGATGATTCTGTATTTTAAGAATTGTGTTTGATTCCTCCTCTAGGCGACACATTATTTTGGTGGTGGGTCAATTTGATGATCTTATAAATAGATCGGACTTAACGCTACAAATCTAAATGAGTCTTCTTCAGTCTAAGCTTGTTGAAAAGATGTCTGCTGTTTTTCCAGGTCAAAGTGTGAAAGGCTGTAGAGTTGACTATGCTGTGATCTCAGGTCACATCCGGCATCATGTGTGTGGGGTGGGCCTGTCAGGTCCCCATCCCCACACTGCAGGCCAACCCATGGTTGCCATCTTGGTCCGTCAGGAACCACTCAGATACACATAAATTACATCAGATGCCACTCTGTGACCTCCGACCCAGCGAAGGTGACAAAACATCTTTTTTTTTTCATAATATAAATGATGAAACCTGCTAATAAAAATGCAATGTAGTCTGCTGAGATAATAAATAACCCTTATATTGAGCATTTGTATCAATTCCTCCTATTTTGGAACAAGGTTTCGGTTAACCATACATTCATCCTTCAATATTAAGACTTGTTTGCATGCTACACATTTTGTAACATTTTAAACAAGTCCACACACATCAAGTGCATTATATTTATCCCCGGGGCTATGAATTCTATTTCTTACTCATTCCATTTTTAAATACTGAGTGTGTTAATTATTATAGAGATTAGGGTTATAGGTTACAAAATTAGATGAATGTTTAGGGGTCAACCTAGGGGTTACTTTTAGGATTGAGCTTAGGGTTAGAGATCATCTTTGCTTTGGGTTTGGAGTTTGACTTTTGACCTGAGATGTTCAGTTTAGGTCAAAAGGAAAGGGAAAAACAAGCTATTTTTTTACTGTGCTGTTTCAATATTCAGACTTGTTTGCATAATATACATTTTATCACATTTTCAACAAGTCCACACACATCAAGTGCATTACATTGATCCCCAAAGCTATGGATTCTGTTTCTTATTCATTAAAATCCCTTTTTAAATACAGAATGTGTTTCTTACAAAAGAGATTAGGTTTATGAATTATATAATAAGATATACGTTTAAAAGCCCCCCTAGGGGTCAGGGTTAGAATAAAGGTAAGGGTCAAAGGTGATCTTTACTTAGGGTTTGAAATTTTGACCTTTCACCTGAGATGTTAAGGTTGGATTCCTCACTGAAGAGGAGGAAGTCGTGATGTCCAAGTCATGTCCCAGATGGAAAAGGTCATCTAATGTGCTATCACCCAGAGGCTCAGCAGTTTGCTCCGTCTGAAACATAGAGTGTGTGGCTGCTCCCAGCCTAATTAATGTGTCTTCAGGATTTGTTGGAGGCATTTATTCCACCCTCTGGGGTGATAAAACAGAGGGGGTGACATCTAACTCATCTCCCAATAACAGGAGATCTACTGTCTCTGCAACTCCCTCAGTCTGTGTCTCTGGTACACAAACATCTACCATTTAAGTGAGGAGGAGGGGAGGAGGGAGGAGAGACGTTCTTGACCTCTCCCGCCACTTTTTGGGCAGGAGAGTAGGAGGAGGAGTGGTGGAGAATATAGCATCATGCTCGTCCATCTCCATGTTCAGTTCCTGAGTCTGGCCACCGGAGGGCGACAGTGATCTGGATTGAGATTCACCATCAGCGGCTGTGTGGATCTGCACACTTGTGCTTATAACGGTGCCATCTAACGGCGTTGGGGGACTATTTTGGATCTCTTGTGATGCAATGGCATCCTGTGGATCTCTCAGACTTGTGTGGAGGAGCCCCTCCCCATGATCTAACGTGTCTGAGAGCAGTCTTTTTCCAAGACTGCGACGTGCCCATTTCAGCGCAATCAGCCATGGATCTACCCAGTCATAGGAGGATAAAACACATTCATTTAGCGAGTTCTATTGCCAAACTAGACTCATAATGGTCTCTCAAAATGAGCATTGTGGTGTACACCCAGTTACCAGCGTTACCTTTAAGGAGAGACTCTGTGTCTTCTGTAGGGTATGCAGGTTTAATGATGGTAGAGAGATGATTCTGTATTTTAAGAATTGTGTATGATTCCTCCTCTAGGCGACACATTATTTTGGTGGTGGGTCAATTTGATGATCTTATAAATAGATCGGACTTAACGCTACAAATCTAAATGAGTCTTCTTCAGTCTAAGCTTGTTGAAAAGATGTCTGCTGTTTTTCCAGGTCAAAGTGTGAAAGGCTGTAGAGTTGACTATGCTGTGATCTCAGGTCACATCCGGCATCATGTGTGTGGGGTGGGCCTGTCAGGTCCCCATCCCTACACTGCAGGCCAACCCATGGTTGCCATCTTGGTCCGTCAGGAACCACTCAGATACACATAAATTACATCAGATGCCACTCTGTGACCTCCGACCCAGCGAAGGTGACAAAACATCTTTTTTTTTCATAATATAAATGATGAAACCTGCTAATAAAAATGCAATGTAGTCTGCTGAGATAATAAATAACCCTTATATTGAGCATTTGTATCAATTCCTCCTATTTTGGAACAAGGTTTCGGTTAACCATACATTCATCCTTCAATATTAAGACTTGTTTGCATGCTACACATTTTGTAACATTTTAAACAAGTCCACACACATCAAGTGCATTATATTTATCCCCGGGGCTATGAATTCTATTTCTTACTCATTCCATTTTTAAATACTGAGTGTGTTAATTATTATAGAGATTAGGGTTATAGGTTACAAAATTAGATGAATGTTTAGGGGTCAACCTAGGGGTTACTTTTAGGATTGAGCTTAGGGTTAGAGATCATCTTTGCTTTGGGTTTGGAGTTTGACTTTTGACCTGAGATGTTCAGTTTAGGTCAAAAGGAAAGGGAAAAACAAGCTATTTTTTTACTGTGCTGTTTCAATATTCAGACTTGTTTGCATAATATACATTTTATCACATTTTCAACAAGTCCACACACATCAAGTGCATTACATTGATCCCCAAAGCTATGGATTCTGTTTCTTATTCATTAAAATCCCTTTTTAAATACAGAATGTGTTTCTTACAAAAGAGATTAGGTTTATGAATTATATAATAAGATATACGTTTAAAAGCCCCCCTAGGGGTCAGGGTTAGAATAAAGGTAAGGGTCAAAGGTGATCTTTACTTAGGGTTTGAAATTTTGACCTTTCACCTGAGATGTTAAGGTTGGATTCCTCACTGAAGAGGAGGAAGTCGTGATGTCCAAGTCATGTCCCAGATGGAAAAGGTCATCTAATGTGCTATCACCCAGAGGCTCAGCAGTTTGCTCCGTCTGAAACATAGAGTGTGTGGCTGCTCCCAGCCTAATTAATGTGTCTTCAGGATTTGTTGGAGGCATTTATTCCACCCTCTGGGGTGATAAAACAGAGGGGGTGACATCTAACTCATCTCCCAATAACAGGAGATCTACTGTCTCTGCAACTCCCTCAGTCTGTGTCTCTGGTACACAAACATCTACCATTTAAGTGAGGAGGAGGGGAGGAGGGAGGAGAGACGTTCTTGACCTCTCCCGCCACTTTTTGGGCAGGAGAGTAGGAGGAGGAGTGGTGGAGAATATAGCATCATGCTCGTCCATCTCCATGTTCAGTTCCTGAGTCTGGCCACCGGAGGGCGACAGTGATCTGGATTGAGATTCACCATCAGCGGCTGTGTGGATCTGCACACTTGTGCTTATAACTGTGCCATCTAACGGCGTTGGGGGACTATTTTGGATCTCTTGTGATGCAATGGCATCCTGTGGATCTCTCAGACCTGTGTGGAGGAGCCCCTCCCCATGATCTAACGTGTCTGAGAGCAGTCTTTTTCCAAGACTGCGACGTGCCCATTTCAGCGCAATCAGCCATGGATCTACCCAGTCATAGCAGGATAAAACACATTCATTTAGCGAGTTCTATTGCCAAACTAGACTCATAATGGTCTCTCAAAATGAGCATTGTGGTGTACGCCCAGTTACCAGCGTTACCTTTAAGGAGAGACTCTGTGTCTTCTGTAGGGTATGCAGGTTTAATGATGGTAGAGAGATGATTCTGTATTTTAAGAATTGTGTTTGATTCCTCCTCTAGGCGACACATTATTTTGGTGGTGGGTCAATTTGATGATCTTATAAATAGATCGGACTTAACGCTACAAATCTAAATGAGTCTTCTTCAGTCTAAGCTTGTTGAAAAGATGTCTGCAGTTTTTCCAGGTCAAAGTGTGAAAGGCTGTAGAGTTGACTATGCTGTGATCTCAGGTCACATCCGGCATCATGTGTGTGGGGTGGGCCTGTCAGGTCCCCATCCCTACACTGCAGGCCAACCCATGGTTGCCATCTTGGTCCGTCAGGAACCACTCAGATACACATAAATTACATCAGATGCCACTCTGTGACCTCCGACCCAGCGAAGGTGACAAAACATCTTTTTTTTTTCATAATATAAATGATGAAACCTTCACCATCAGCGGCTGTGTGGATCTGCACACTTGTGCTTATAACTGTGCCATCTAACGGCGTTGGGGGACTATTTTGGATCTCTTGTGATGCAATGGCATCCTGTGGATCTCTCAGACTTGTGTGGAGGAGCCCCTCCCCATGATCTAACGTGTCTGAGAGCAGTCTTTTTCCAAGACTGCGACGTGCCCATTTCAGCGCAATCAGCCATGGATCTACCCAGTCATAGGAGGATAAAACACATTCATTTAGCGAGTTCTATTGCCAAACTAGACTCATAATGGTCTCTCAAAATGAGCATTGTGGTGTACGCCCAGTTACCAGCGTTACCTTTAAGGAGAGACTCTGTGTCTTCTGTAGGGTATGCAGGTTTAATGATGGTAGAGAGATGATTCTGTATTTTAAGAATTGTGTTTGATTCCTCCTCTAGGCGACACATTATTTTGGTGGTGGGTCAATTTGATGATCTTATAAATAGATCGGACTTAACGCTACAAATCTAAATGAGTCTTCTTCAGTCTAAGCTTGTTGAAAAGATGTCTGCTGTTTTTCCAGGTCAAAGTGTGAAAGGCTGTAGAGTTGACTATGCTGTGATCTCAGGTCACATCCGGCATCATGTGTGTGGGGTGGGCCTGTCAGGTCCCCATCCCTACACTGCAGGCCAACCCATGGTTGCCATCTTGGTCCGTCAGGAACCACTCAGATACACATAAATTACATCAGATGCCACTCTGTGACCTCCGACCCAGCGAAGGTGACAAAACATCTTTTTTTTTTCATAATATAAATGATGAAACCTGCTAATAAAAATGCAATGTAGTCTGCTGAGATAATAAATAACCCTTATATTGAGCATTTGTATCAATTCCTCCTATTTTGGAACAAGGTTTCGGTTAACCATACATTCATCCTTCAATATTAAGACTTGTTTGCATGCTACACATTTTGTAACATTTTAAACAAGTCCACACACATCAAGTGCATTATATTTATCCCCGGGGCTATGAATTCTATTTCTTACTCATTCCATTTTTAAATACAAAGTGTGTTAATTATTATAGAGATTAGGGTTATAGGTTACAAAATTAGATGAATGTTTAGGGGTCAACCTAGGGGTTACTTTTAGGATTGAGCTTAGGGTTAGAGATCATCTTTGCTTTGGGTTTGGAGTTTGACTTTTGACCTGAGATGTTCAGTTTAGGTCAAAAGGAAAGGGAAAAACAAGCTATTTTTTTACTGTGCTGTTTCAATATTCAGACTTGTTTGCATAATATACATTTTATCACATTTTCAACAAGTCCACACACATCAAGTGCATTACATTGATCCCCAAAGCTATGGATTCTGTTTCTTATTCATTAAAATCCCTTTTTAAATACAGAATGTGTTTCTTACAAAAGAGATTAGGTTTATGAATTATATAATAAGATATACGTTTAAAAGCCCCCCTAGGGGTCAGGGTTAGAATAAAGGTAAGGGTCAAAGGTGATCTTTACTTAGGGTTTGAAATTTTGACCTTTCACCTGAGATGTTAAGGTTGGATTCCTCACTGAAGAGGAGGAAGTCGTGATGTCCAAGTCATGTCCCAGATGGAAAAGGTCATCTAATGTGCTATCACCCAGAGGCTCAGCAGTTTGCTCCGTCTGAAACATAGAGTGTGTGGCTGCTCCCAGCCTAATTAATGTGTCTTCAGGATTTGTTGGAGGCATTTATTCCACCCTCTGGGGTGATAAAACAGAGGGGGTGACATCTAACTCATCTCCCAATAACAGGAGATCTACTGTCTCTGCAACTCCCTCAGTCTGTGTCTCTGGTACACAAACATCTACCATTTAAGTGAGGAGGAGGGGAGGAGGGAGGAGAGACGTTCTTGACCTCTCCCGCCACTTTTTGGGCAGGAGAGTAGGAGGAGGAGTGGTGGAGAATATAGCATCATGCTCGTCCATCTCCATGTTCAGTTCCTGAGTCTGGCCACCGGAGGGCGACAGTGATCTGGATTGAGATTCACCATCAGCGGCTGTGTGGATCTGCACACTTGTGCTTATAACTGTGCCATCTAACGGCGTTGGGGGACTATTTTGGATCTCTTGTGATGCAATGGCATCCTGTGGATCTCTCAGACTTGTGTGGAGGAGCCCCTCCCCATGATCTAACGTGTCTGAGAGCAGTCTTTTTCCAAGACTGCGACGTGCCCATTTCAGCGCAATCAGCCATGGATCTACCCAGTCATAGGAGGATAAAACACATTCATTTAGCGAGTTCTATTGCCAAACTAGACTCATAATGGTCTCTCAAAATGAGCATTGTGGTGTACGCCCAGTTACCAGCGTTACCTTTAAGGAGAGACTCTGTGTCTTCTGTAGGGTATGCAGGTTTAATGATGGTAGAGAGATGATTCTGTATTTAAAGAATTGTGTTTGATTCCTCCTCTAGGCGACACATTATTTTGGTGGTGGGTCAATTTGATGATCTTATAAATAGATCGGACTTAACGCTACAAATCTAAATGAGTCTTCTTCAGTCTAAGCTTGTTGAAAAGATGTCTGCTGTTTTTCCAGGTCAAAGTGTGAAAGGCTGTAGAGTTGACTATGCTGTGATCTCAGGTCACATCCGGCATCATGTGTGTGGGGTGGGCCTGTCAGGTCCCCATCCCTACACTGCAGGCCAACCCATGGTTGCCATCTTGGTCCGTCAGGAACCACTCAGATACACATAAATTACATCAGATGCCACTCTGTGACCTCCGACCCAGCGAAGGTGACAAAACATCTTTTTTTTTTCATAATATAAATGATGAAACCTGCTAATAAAAATGCAATGTAGTCTGCTGAGATAATAAATAACCCTTATATTGAGCATTTGTATCAATTCCTCCTATTTTGGAACAAGGTTTCGGTTAACCATACATTCATCCTTCAATATTAAGACTTGTTTGCATGCTACACATTTTGTATCATTTTAAACAAGTCCACACACATCAAGTGCATTATATTTATCCCCGGGGCTATGAATTCTATTTCTTACTCATTCCATTTTTAAATACTGAGTGTGTTAATTATTATAGAGATTAGGGTTATAGGTTACAAAATTAGATGAATGTTTAGGGGTCAACCTAGGGGTTACTTTTAGGATTGAGCTTAGGGTTAGAGATCATCTTTGCTTTGGGTTTGGAGTTTGACTTTTGACCTGAGATGTTCAGTTTAGGTCAAAAGGAAAGGGAAAAACAAGCTATTTTTTTACTGTGCTGTTTCAATATTCAGACTTGTTTGCATAATATACATTTTATCACATTTTCAACAAGTCCACACACATCAAGTGCATTACATTGATCCCCAAAGCTATGGATTCTGTTTCTTATTCATTAAAATCCCTTTTTAAATACAGAATGTGTTTCTTACAAAAGAGATTAGGTTTATGAATTATATAATAAGATATACGTTTAAAAGCCCCCCTAGGGGTCAGGGTTAGAATAAAGGTAAGGGTCAAAGGTGATCTTTACTTAGGGTTTGAAATTTTGACCTTTCACCTGAGATGTTAAGGTTGGATTCCTCACTGAAGAGGAGGAAGTCGTGATGTCCAAGTCATGTCCCAGATGGAAAAGGTCATCTAATGTGCTATCACCCAGAGGCTCAGCAGTTTGCTCCGTCTGAAACATAGAGTGTGTGGCTGCTCCCAGCCTAATTAATGTGTCTTCAGGATTTGTTGGAGGCATTTATTCCACCCTCTGGGGTGATAAAACAGAGGGGGTGACATCTAACTCATCTCCCAATAACAGGAGATCTACTGTCTCTGCAACTCCCTCAGTCTGTGTCTCTGGTACACAAACATCTACCATTTAAGTGAGGAGGAGGGGAGGAGGGAGGAGAGACGTTCTTGACCTCTCCCGCCACTTTTTGGGCAGGAGAGTAGGAGGAGGAGTGGTGGAGAATATAGCATCATGCTCGTCCATCTCCATGTTCAGTTCCTGAGTCTGGCCACCGGAGGGCGACAGTGATCTGGATTGAGATTCACCATCAGCGGCTGTGTGGATCTGCACACTTGTGCTTATAACTGTGCCATCTAACGGCGTTGGGGGACTATTTTGGATCTTTTGTGATGCAATGGCATCCTGTGGATCTCTCAGACTTGTGTGGAGGAGCCCCTCCCCATGATCTAACGTGTCTGAGAGCAGTCTTTTTCCAAGACTGCGACGTGCCCATTTCAGCGCAATCAGCCATGGATCTACCCAGTCATAGGAGGATAAAACACATTCATTTAGCTAGTTCTATTGCCAAACTAGACTCATAATGGTCTCTCAAAATGAGCATTGTGGTGTACGCCCATTTACCAGCGTTACCTTTAAGGAGAGACTCTGTGTCTTCTGTAGGGTATGCAGGTTTAATGATGGTAGAGAGATGATTCTGTATTTTAAGAATTGTGTTTGATTCCTCCTCTAGGCGACACATTATTTTGGTGGTGGGTCAATTTGATGATCTTATAAATAGATCGGACTTAACGCTACAAATCTAAATGAGTCTTCTTCAGTCTAAGCTTGTTGAAAAGATGTCTGCTGTTTTTCCAGGTCAAAGTGTGAAAGGCTGTAGAGTTGACTATGCTGTGATCTCAGGTCACATCCGGCATCATGTGTGTGGGGTGGGCCTGTCAGGTCCCCATCCCTACACTGCAGGCCAACCCATGGTTGCCATCTTGGTCCGTCAGGAACCACTCAGATACACATAAATTACATCAGATGCCACTCTGTGACCTCCGACCCAGCGAAGGTGACAAAACATCTTTTTTTTTTCATAATATAAATGATGAAACCTGCTAATAAAAATGCAATGTAGTCTGCTGAGATAATAAATAACCCTTATATTGAGCATTTGTACCAATTCCTCCTATTTTGGAACAAGGTTTCGGTTAACCATACATTCATCCTTCAATATTAAGACTTGTTTGCATGCTACACATTTTGTAACATTTTAAACAAGTCCACACACATCAAGTGCATTATATTTATCCCGGGGGCTATGAATTCTATTTCTTACTCATTCCATTTTTAAATACTGAGTGTGTTAATTATTATAGAGATTAGGGTTATAGGTTACAAAATTAGATGAATGTTGAGGGGTCAACCTAGGGGTTACTTTTAGGATTGAGGTTAGGGTTAGAGATCATCTTTGCTTTGGGTTTGGAGTTTGACTTTTGACCTGAGATGTTCAGTTTAGGTCAAAAGGAAAGGGAAAAACAAGCTATTTTTTTACTGTGCTGTTTCAATATTCAGACTTGTTTGCATAATATACATTTTATCACATTTTCAAAAAGTCCACACACATCAAGTGCATTACATTGATCCCCAAAGCTATGGATTCTGTTTCTTATTCATTAAAATCCCTTTTTAAATACAGAATGTGTTTCTTACAAAAGAGATTAGGTTTATGAATTATATAATAAGATATACGTTTAAAAGCCCCCCTAGGGGTCAGGGTTAGAATAAAGGTAAGGGTCAAAGGTGATCTTTACTTAGGGTTTGAAATTTTGACCTTTCACCTGAGATGTTAAGGTTGGATTCCTCACTGAAGAGGAGGAAGTCGTGATGTCCAAGTCATGTCCCAGATGGAAAAGGTCATCTAATGTGCTATCACCCAGAGGCTCAGCAGTTTGCTCCGTCTGAAACATAGAGTGTGTGGCTGCTCCCAGCCTAATTAATGTGTCTTCAGGATTTGTTGGAGGCATTTATTCCACCCTCTGGGGTGATAAAACAGAGGGGGTGACATCTAACTCATCTCCCAATAACAGGAGATCTACTGTCTCTGCAACTCCCTCAGTCTGTGTCTCTGGTACACAAACATCTACCATTTAAGTGAGGAGGAGGGGAGGAGGGAGGAGAGACGTTCTTGACCTCTCCCGACACTTTTTGGGCAGGAGAGTAGGAGGAGGAGTGGTGGAGAATATAGCATCATGCTCGTCCATCTCCATGTTCAGTTCCTGAGTCTGGCCACCGGAGGGCGACAGTGATCTGGATTGAGATTCACCATCAGCGGCTGTGTGGATCTGCACACTTGTGCTTATAACTGTGCCATCTAACGGCGTTGGGGGACTATTTTGGATCTCTTGTGATGCAATGGCATCCTGTGGATCTCTCAGACTTGTGTGGAGGAGCCCCTCCCCATGATCTAACGTGTCTGAGAGCAGTCTTTTTCCAAGACTGCGACGTGCCCATTTCAGCGCAATCAGCCATGGATCTACCCAGTCATAGGAGGATAAAACACATTCATTTAGCGAGTTCTATTGCCAAACTAGACTCATAATGGTCTCTCAAAATGAGCATTGTGGTGTACGCCCAGTTACCAGCGTTACCTTTAAGGAGAGACTCTGTGTCTTCTGTAGGGTATGCAGGTTTAATGATGGTAGAGAGATGATTCTGTATTTTAAGAATTGTGTTTGATTCCTCCTCTAGGCGACACATTATTTTGGTGGTGGGTCAATTTGATGATCTTATAAATAGATCGGACTTAACGCTACAAATCTAAATGAGTCTTCTTCAGTCTAAGCTTGTTGAAAAGATGTCTGCTGTTTGTCCAGGTCAAAGTGTGAAAGGCTGTAGAGTTGACTATGCTGTGATCTCAGGTCACATCCGGCATCATGTGTGTGGGGTGGGCCTGTCAGGTCCCCATCCCTACACTGCAGGCCAACCCATGGTTGCCATCTTGGTCCGTCAGGAACCACTCAGATACACATAAATTACATCAGATGCCACTCTGTGACCTCCGACCCAGCGAAGGTGACAAAACATCTTTTTTTTTCATAATATAAATGATGAAACCTGCTAATAAAAATGCAATGTAGTCTGCTGAGATAATAAATAACCCTTATATTGAGCATTTGTATCAATTCCTCCTATTTTGGAACAAGGTTTCGGTTAACCATACATTCATCCTTCAATATTAAGACTCGTTTGCATGCTACACATTTTGTAACATTTTAAACAAGTCCACACACATCAAGTGCATTATATTTATCCCCGGGGCTATGAATTCTATTTCTTACTCATTCCATTTTTAAATACAAAGTGTGTTAATTATTATAGAGATTAGGGTTATAGGTTACAAAATTAGATGAATGTTTAGGGGTCAACCTAGGGGTTACTTTTAGGATTGAGCTTAGGGTTAGAGATCATCTTTGCTTTGGGTTTGGAGTTTGACTTTTGACCTGAGATGTTCAGTTTAGGTCAAAAGGAAAGGGAAAAACAAGCTATTTTTTTACTGTGCTGTTTCAATATTCAGACTTGTTTGCATAATATACATTTTATCACATTTTCAACAAGTCCACACACATCAAGTGCATTACATTGATCCCCAAAGCTATGGATTCTGTTTCTTATTCATTAAAATCCCTTTTTAAATACAGAATGTGTTTCTTACAAAAGAGATTAGGTTTATGAATTATATAATAAGATATACGTTTAAAAGCCCCCCTAGGGGTCAGGGTTAGAATAAAGGTAAGGGTCAAAGGTGATCTTTACTTAGGGTTTGAAATTTTGACCTTTCACCTGAGATGTTAAGGTTGGATTCCTCACTGAAGAGGAGGAAGTCGTGATGTCCAAGTCATGTCCCAGATGGAAAAGGTCATCTAATGTGCTATCACCCAGAGGCTCAGCAGTTTGCTCCGTCTGAAACATAGAGTGTGTGGCTGCTCCCAGCCTAATTAATGTGTCTTCAGGATTTGTTGGAGGCATTTATTCCACCCTCTGGGGTGATAAAACAGAGGGGGTGACATCTAACTCATCTCCCAATAACAGGAGATCTACTGTCTCTGCAACTCCCTCAGTCTGTGTCTCTGGTACACAAACATCTACCATTTAAGTGAGGAGGAGGGGAGGAGGGAGGAGAGACATTCTTGACCTCTCCCGCCACTTTTTGGGCAGGAGAGTAGGAGGAGGAGTGGTGGAGAATATAGCATCATGCTCGTCCATCTCCATGTTCAGTTCCTGAGTCTGGCCACCGGAGGGCGACAGTGATCTGGATTGAGATTCACCATCAGCGGCTGTGTGGATCTGCACACTTGTGCTTATAACTGTGCCATCTAACGGCGTTGGGGGACTATTTTGGATCTCTTGTGATGCAATGGCATCCTGTGGATCTCTCAGACTTGTGTGGAGGAGCCCCTCCCCATGATCTAACGTGTCTGAGAGCAGTCTTTTTCCAAGACTGCGACGTGCCCATTTCAGCGCAATCAGCCATGGATCTACCCAGTCATAGGAGGATAAAACACATTCATTTAGCGAGTTCTATTGCCAAACTAGACTCATAATGGTCTCTCAAAATGAGCATTGTGGTGTACGCCCAGTTACCAGCGTTACCTTTAAGGAGAGACTCTGTGTCTTCTGTAGGGTATGCAGGTTTAATGATGGTAGAGAGATGATTCTGTATTCTAAGAATTGTGTTTGATTCCTCCTCTAGGCGACACATTATTTTGGTGGTGGGTCAATTTGATGATCTTATAAATAGATCGGACTTAACGCTACAAATCTAAATGAGTCTTATTCAGTCTAAGCTTGTTGAAAAGATGTCTGCTGTTTTTCCAGGTCAAAGTGTGAAAGGCTGGAGAGTTGACTATGCTGTGATCTCAGGTCACATCCGGCATCATGTGTGTGGGGTGGGCCTGTCAGGTCCCCATCCCTACACTGCAGGCCAACCCATGGTTGCCATCTTGGTCCGTCAGGAACCACTCAGATACACATAAATTACATCAGATGCCACTCTGTGACCTCCGACCCAGCGAAGGTGACAAAACATCTTTTTTTTTTCATAATATAAATGATGAAACCTGCTAATAAAAATGCAATGTAGTCTGCTGAGATAATAAATAACCCTTATATTGAGCATTTGTATCAATTCCTCCTATTTTGGAACAAGGTTTCGGTTAACCATACATTCATCCTTCAATATTAAGACTTGTTTGCATGCTACACATTTTGTAACATTTTAAACAAGTCCACACACATCAAGTGCATTATATTTATCCCCGGGGCTATGAATTCTATTTCTTACTCATTCCATTTTTAAATACTGAGTGTGTTAATTATTATAGAGATTAGGGTTATAGGTTACAAAATTAGATGAATGTTTAGGGGTCAACCTAGGGGTTACTTTTAGGATTGAGGTTAGGGTTAGAGATCATCTTTGCTTTGGGTTTGGAGTTTGACTTTTGACCTGAGATGTTCAGTTTAGGTCAAAAGGAAAGGGAAAAACAAGCTATTTTTTTACTGTGCCGTTTCAATATTCAGACTTGTTTGCATAATATACATTTTATCACATTTTCAACAAGTCCACACACATCAAGTGCATTACATTGATCCCCAAAGCTATGGATTCTGTTTCTTATTCATTAAAATCCCTTTTTAAATACAGAATGTGTTTCTTACAAAAGAGATTAGGTTTATGAATTATATAATAAGATACACGTTTAAAAGCCCCCCTAGGGGTCAGGGTTAGAATAAAGGTAAGGGTCAAAGGTGATCTTTACTTAGGGTTTGAAATTTTGACCTTTCACCTGAGATGTTAAGGTTGGATTCCTCACTGAAGAGGAGGAAGTCGTGATGTCCAAGTCATGTCCCAGATGGAAAAGGTCATCTAATGTGCTATCACCCAGAGGCTCAGCAGTTTGCTCCGTCTGAAACATAGAGTGTGTGGCTGCTCCCAGCCTAATTAATGTGTCTTCAGGATTTGTTGGAGGCATTTATTCCACCCTCTGGGGTGATAAAACAGAGGGGGTGACATCTAACTCATCTCCCAATAACAGGAGATCTACTGTCTCTGCAACTCCCTCAGTCTGTGTCTCTGGTACACAAACATCTACATTTTAAGTGACGGGGAGGGGAGGAGGGAGGAGAGACGTTCTTGACCTCTCCCGCCACTTTTTGGGCAGGAGAGTAGGAGGAGGAGTGGTGGAGAATATAGCATCATGCTCGTCCATCTCCATGTTCAGTTCCTGAGTCTGGCCACCGGAGGGCGACAGTGATCTGGATTGAGATTCACCATCAGCGGCTGTGTGGATCTGCACACTTGTGCTTATAACTGTGCCATCTAACGGCGTTGGGGGACTATTTTGGATCTCTTGTGATGCAATGGCATCCTGTGGATCTCTCAGACTTGTGTGGAGGAGCCCCTCCCCATGATCTAACAAGTCTGAGAGCAGTCTTTTTCCAAGACTGCGACGTGCCCATTTCAGCGCAATCAGCCATGGATCTACCCAGTCATAGGAGGATAAAACACATTCATTTAGCGAGTTCTATTGCCAAACTAGACTCATAATGGTCTCTCAAAATGAGCATTGTGGTGTACGCCCAGTTACCAGCGTTACCTTTAAGGAGAGACTCTGTGTCTTCTGTAGGGTATGCAGGTTTAATGATGGTAGAGAGATGATTCTGTATTTTAAGAATTGTGTTTGATTCCTCCTCTAGGCGACACATTATTTTGGTGGTGGGTCAATTTGATGATCTTATAAATAGATCGGACTTAACGCTACAAATCTAAATGAGTCTTCTTCAGTCTAAGCTTGTTGAAAAGATGTCTGCTGTTTGTCCAGGTCAAAGTGTGAAAGGCTGTAGAGTTGACTATGCTGTGATCTCAGGTCACATCCGGCATCATGTGTGTGGGGTGGGCCTGTCAGGTCCCCATCCCTACACTGCAGGCCAACCCATGGTTGCCATCTTGGTCCGTCAGGAACCACTCAGATACACATAAATTACATCAGATGCCACTCTGTGACCTCCGACCCAGCGAAGGTGACAAAACATCTTTTTTTTTCATAATATAAATGATGAAACCTGCTAATAAAAATGCAATGTAGTCTGCTGAGATAATAAATAACCCTTATATTGAGCATTTGTATCAATTCCTCCTATTTTGGAACAAGGTTTCGGTTAACCATACATTCATCCTTCAATATTAAGACTCGTTTGCATGCTACACATTTTGTAACATTTTAAACAAGTCCACACACATCAAGTGCATTATATTTATCCCCGGGGCTATGAATTCTATTTCTTACTCATTCCATTTTTAAATACAAAGTGTGTTAATTATTATAGAGATTAGGGTTATAGGTTACAAAATTAGATGAATGTTTAGGGGTCAACCTAGGGGTTACTTTTAGGATTGAGCTTAGGGTTAGAGATCATCTTTGCTTTGGGTTTGGAGTTTGACTTTTGACCTGAGATGTTCAGTTTAGGTCAAAAGGAAAGGGAAAAACAAGCTATTTTTTTACTGTGCTGTTTCAATATTCAGACTTGTTTGCATAATATACATTTTATCACATTTTCAACAAGTCCACACACATCAAGTGCATTACATTGATCCCCAAAGCTATGGATTCTGTTTCTTATTCATTAAAATCCCTTTTTAAATACAGAATGTGTTTCTTACAAAAGAGATTAGGTTTATGAATTATATAATAAGATACACGTTTAAAAGCCCCCCTAGGGGTCAGGGTTAGAATAAAGGTAAGGGTCAAAGGTGATCTTTACTTAGGGTTTGAAATTTTGACCTTTCACCTGAGATGTTAAGGTTGGATTCCTCACTGAAGAGGAGGAAGTCGTGATGTCCAAGTCATGTCCCAGATGGAAAAGGTCATCTAATGTGCTATCACCCAGAGGCTCAGCAGTTTGCTCCGTCTGAAACATAGAGTGTGTGGCTGCTCCCAGCCTAATTAATGTGTCTTCAGGATTTGTTGGAGGCATTTATTCCACCCTCTGGGGTGATAAAACAGAGGGGGTGACATCTAACTCATCTCCCAATAACAGGAGATCTACTGTCTCTGCAACTCCCTCAGTCTGTGTCTCTGGTACACAAACATCTACATTTTAAGTGACGGGGAGGGGAGGAGGGAGGAGAGACGTTCTTGACCTCTCCCGCCACTTTTTGGGCAGGAGAGTAGGAGGAGGAGTGGTGGAGAATATAGCATCATGCTCGTCCATCTCCATGTTCAGTTCCTGAGTCTGGCCACCGGAGGGCGACAGTGATCTGGATTGAGATTCACCATCAGCGGCTGTGTGGATCTGCACACTTGTGCTTATAACTGTGCCATCTAACGGCGTTGGGGGACTATTTTGGATCTCTTGTGATGCAATGGCATCCTGTGGATCTCTCAGACTTGTGTGGAGGAGCCCCTCCCCATGATCTAACGTGTCTGAGAGCAGTCTTTTTCCAAGACTGCGACGTGCCCATTTCAGCGCAATCAGCCATGGATCTACCCAGTCATAGGAGGATAAAACACATTCATTTAGCGAGTTCTATTGCCAAACTAGACTCATAATGGTCTCTCAAAATGAGCATTGTGGTGTACGCCCAGTTACCAGCGTTACCTTTAAGGAGAGACTCTGTGTCTTCTGTAGGGTATGCAGGTTTAATGATGGTAGAGAGATGATTCTGTATTTTAAGAATTGTGTTTGATTCCTCCTCTAGGCGACACATTATTTTGGTGGTGGGTCAATTTGATGATCTTATAAATAGATCGGACTTAACGCTACAAATCTAAATGAGTCTTCTTCAGTCTAAGCTTGTTGAAAAGATGTCTGCTGTTTGTCCAGGTCAAAGTGTGAAAGGCTGTAGAGTTGACTATGCTGTGATCTCAGGTCACATCCGGCATCATGTGTGTGGGGTGGGCCTGTCAGGTCCCCATCCCTACACTGCAGGCCAACCCATGGTTGCCATCTTGGTCCGTCAGGAACCACTCAGATACACATAAATTACATCAGATGCCACTCTGTGACCTCCGACCCAGCGAAGGTGACAAAACATCTTTTTTTTTCATAATATAAATGATGAAACCTGCTAATAAAAATGCAATGTAGTCTGCTGAGATAATAAATAACCCTTATATTGAGCATTTGTATCAATTCCTCCTATTTTGGAACAAGGTTTCGGTTAACCATACATTCATCCTTCAATATTAAGACTCGTTTGCATGCTACACATTTTGTAACATTTTAAACAAGTCCACACACATCAAGTGCATTATATTTATCCCCGGGGCTATGAATTCTATTTCTTACTCATTCCATTTTTAAATACAAAGTGTGTTAATTATTATAGAGATTAGGGTTATAGGTTACAAAATTAGATGAATGTTTAGGGGTCAACCTAGGGGTTACTTTTAGGATTGAGCTTAGGGTTAGAGATCATCTTTGCTTTGGGTTTGGAGTTTGACTTTTGACCTGAGATGTTCAGTTTAGGTCAAAAGGAAAGGGAAAAACAAGCTATTTTTTTACTGTGCTGTTTCAATATTCAGACTTGTTTGCATAATATACATTTTATCACATTTTCAACAAGTCCACACACATCAAGTGCATTACATTGATCCCCAAAGCTATGGATTCTGTTTCTTATTCATTAAAATCCCTTTTTAAATACAGAATGTGTTTCTTACAAAAGAGATTAGGTTTATGAATTATATAATAAGATATACGTTTAAAAGCCCCCCTAGGGGTCAGGGTTAGAATAAAGGTAAGGGTCAAAGGTGATCTTTACTTAGGGTTTGAAATTTTGACCTTTCACCTGAGATGTTAAGGTTGGATTCCTCACTGAAGAGGAGGAAGTCGTGATGTCCAAGTCATGTCCCAGATGGAAAAGGTCATCTAATGTGCTATCACCCAGAGGCTCAGCAGTTTGCTCCGTCTGAAACATAGAGTGTGTGGCTGCTCCCAGCCTAATTAATGTGTCTTCAGGATTTGTTGGAGGCATTTATTCCACCCTCTGGGGTGATAAAACAGAGGGGGTGACATCTAACTCATCTCCCAATAACAGGAGATCTACTGTCTCTGCAACTCCCTCAGTCTGTGTCTCTGGTACACAAACATCTACCATTTAAGTGAGGAGGAGGGGAGGAGGGAGGAGAGACGTTCTTGACCTCTCCCGCCACTTTTTGGGCAGGAGAGTAGGAGGAGGAGTGGTGGAGAATATAGCATCATGCTCGTCCATCTCCATGTTCAGTTCCTGAGTCTGGCCACCGGAGGGCGACAGTGATCTGGATTGAGATTCACCATCAGCGGCTGTGTGGATCTGCACACTTGTGCTTATAACTGTGCCATCTAACGGCGTTGGGGGACTATTTTGGATCTCTTGTGATGCAATGGCATCCTGTGGATCTCTCAGACTTGTGTGGAGGAGCCCCTCCCCATGATCTAACGTGTCTGAGAGCAGTCTTTTTCCAAGACTGCGACGTGCCCATTTCAGCGCAATCAGCCATGGATCTACCCAGTCATAGGAGGATAAAACACATTCATTTAGCGAGTTCTATTGCCAAACTAGACTCATAATGGTCTCTCAAAATGAGCATTGTGGTGTACGCCCAGTTACCAGCGTTACCTTTAAGGAGAGACTCTGTGTCTTCTGTAGGGTATGCAGGTTTAATGATGGTAGAGAGATGATTCTGTATTCTAAGAATTGTGTTTGATTCCTCCTCTAGGCGACACATTATTTTGGTGGTGGGTCAATTTGATGATCTTATAAATAGATCGGACTTAACGCTACAAATCTAAATGAGTCTTATTCAGTCTAAGCTTGTTGAAAAGATGTCTGCTGTTTTTCCAGGTCAAAGTGTGAAAGGCTGGAGAGTTGACTATGCTGTGATCTCAGGTCACATCCGGCATCATGTGTGTGGGGTGGGCCTGTCAGGTCCCCATCCCTACACTGCAGGCCAACCCATGGTTGCCATCTTAGTCCGTCAGGAACCACTCAGATACACATAAATTACATCAGATGCCACTCTGTGACCTCCGACCCAGCGAAGGTGACAAAACATCTTTTTTTTTTCATAATATAAATGATGAAACCTGCTAATAAAAATGCAATGTAGTCTGCTGAGATAATAAATAACCCTTATATTGAGCATTTGTATCAATTCCTCCTATTTTGGAACAAGGTTTCGGTTAACCATACATTCATCCTTCAATATTAAGACTTGTTTGCATGCTACACATTTTGTAACATTTTAAACAAGTCCACACACATCAAGTGCATTATATTTATCCCCGGGGCTATGAATTCTATTTCTTACTCATTCCATTTTTAAATACTGAGTGTGTTAATTATTATAGAGATTAGGGTTATAGGTTACAAAATTAGATGAATGTTTAGGGGTCAACCTAGGGGTTACTTTTAGGATTGAGGTTAGGGTTAGAGATCATCTTTGCTTTGGGTTTGGAGTTTGACTTTTGACCTGAGATGTTCAGTTTAGGTCAAAAGGAAAGGGAAAAACAAGCTATTTTTTTACTGTGCCGTTTCAATATTCAGACTTGTTTGCATAATATACATTTTATCACATTTTCAACAAGTCCACACACATCAAGTGCATTACATTGATCCCCAAAGCTATGGATTCTGTTTCTTATTCATTAAAATCCCTTTTTAAATACAGAATGTGTTTCTTACAAAAGAGATTAGGTTTATGAATTATATAATAAGATACACGTTTAAAAGCCCCCCTAGGGGTCAGGGTTAGAATAAAGGTAAGGGTCAAAGGTGATCTTTACTTAGGGTTTGAAATTTTGACCTTTCACCTGAGATGTTAAGGTTGGATTCCTCACTGAAGAGGAGGAAGTCGTGATGTCCAAGTCATGTCCCAGATGGAAAAGGTCATCTAATGTGCTATCACCCAGAGGCTCAGCAGTTTGCTCCGTCTGAAACATAGAGTGTGTGGCTGCTCCCAGCCTAATTAATGTGTCTTCAGGATTTGTTGGAGGCATTTATTCCACCCTCTGGGGTGATAAAACAGAGGGGGTGACATCTAACTCATCTCCCAATAACAGGAGATCTACTGTCTCTGCAACTCCCTCAGTCTGTGTCTCTGGTACACAAACATCTACATTTTAAGTGACGGGGAGGGGAGGAGGGAGGAGAGACGTTCTTGACCTCTCCCGCCACTTTTTGGGCAGGAGAGTAGGAGGAGGAGTGGTGGAGAATATAGCATCATGCTCGTCCATCTCCATGTTCAGTTCCTGAGTCTGGCCACCGGAGGGCGACAGTGATCTGGATTGAGATTCACCATCAGCGGCTGTGTGGATCTGCACACTTGTGCTTATAACTGTGCCATCTAACGGCGTTGGGGGACTATTTTGGATCTCTTGTGATGCAATGGCATCCTGTGGATCTCTCAGACTTGTGTGGAGGAGCCCCTCCCCATGATCTAACGTGTCTGAGAGCAGTCTTTTTCCAAGACTGCGACGTGCCCATTTCAGCGCAATCAGCCATGGATCTACCCAGTCATAGGAGGATAAAACACATTCATTTAGCGAGTTCTATTGCCAAACTAGACTCATAATGGTCTCTCAAAATGAGCATTGTGGTGTACGCCCAGTTACCAGCGTTACCTTTAAGGAGAGACTCTGTGTCTTCTGTAGGGTATGCAGGTTTAATGATGGTAGAGAGATGATTCTGTATTTTAAGAATTGTGTTTGATTCCTCCTCTAGGCGACACATTATTTTGGTGGTGGGTCAATTTGATGATCTTATAAATAGATCGGACTTAACGCTACAAATCTAAATGAGTCTTCTTCAGTCTAAGCTTGTTGAAAAGATGTCTGCTGTTTGTCCAGGTCAAAGTGTGAAAGGCTGTAGAGTTGACTATGCTGTGATCTCAGGTCACATCCGGCATCATGTGTGTGGGGTGGGCCTGTCAGGTCCCCATCCCTACACTGCAGGCCAACCCATGGTTGCCATCTTGGTCCGTCAGGAACCACTCAGATACACATAAATTACATCAGATGCCACTCTGTGACCTCCGACCCAGCGAAGGTGACAAAACATCTTTTTTTTTCATAATATAAATGATGAAACCTGCTAATAAAAATGCAATGTAGTCTGCTGAGATAATAAATAACCCTTATATTGAGCATTTGTATCAATTCCTCCTATTTTGGAACAAGGTTTCGGTTAACCATACATTCATCCTTCAATATTAAGACTCGTTTGCATGCTACACATTTTGTAACATTTTAAACAAGTCCACACACATCAAGTGCATTATATTTATCCCCGGGGCTATGAATTCTATTTCTTACTCATTCCATTTTTAAATACAAAGTGTGTTAATTATTATAGAGATTAGGGTTATAGGTTACAAAATTAGATGAATGTTTAGGGGTCAACCTAGGGGTTACTTTTAGGATTGAGCTTAGGGTTAGAGATCATCTTTGCTTTGGGTTTGGAGTTTGACTTTTGACCTGAGATGTTCAGTTTAGGTCAAAAGGAAAGGGAAAAACAAGCTATTTTTTTACTGTGCTGTTTCAATATTCAGACTTGTTTGCATAATATACATTTTATCACATTTTCAACAAGTCCACACACATCAAGTGCATTACATTGATCCCCAAAGCTATGGATTCTGTTTCTTATTCATTAAAATCCCTTTTTAAATACAGAATGTGTTTCTTACAAAAGAGATTAGGTTTATGAATTATATAATAAGATACACGTTTAAAAGCCCCCCTAGGGGTCAGGGTTAGAATAAAGGTAAGGGTCAAAGGTGATCTTTACTTAGGGTTTGAAATTTTGACCTTTCACCTGAGATGTTAAGGTTGGATTCCTCACTGAAGAGGAGGAAGTCGTGATGTCCAAGTCATGTCCCAGATGGAAAAGGTCATCTAATGTGCTATCACCCAGAGGCTCAGCAGTTTGCTCCGTCTGAAACATAGAGTGTGTGGCTGCTCCCAGCCTAATTAATGTGTCTTCAGGATTTGTTGGAGGCATTTATTCCACCCTCTGGGGTGATAAAACAGAGGGGGTGACATCTAACTCATCTCCCAATAACAGGAGATCTACTGTCTCTGCAACTCCCTCAGTCTGTGTCTCTGGTACACAAACATCTACATTTTAAGTGACGGGGAGGGGAGGAGGGAGGAGAGACGTTCTTGACCTCTCCCGCCACTTTTTGGGCAGGAGAGTAGGAGGAGGAGTGGTGGAGAATATAGCATCATGCTCGTCCATCTCCATGTTCAGTTCCTGAGTCTGGCCACCGGAGGGCGACAGTGATCTGGATTGAGATTCACCATCAGCGGCTGTGTGGATCTGCACACTTGTGCTTATAACTGTGCCATCTAACGGCGTTGGGGGACTATTTTGGATCTCTTGTGATGCAATGGCATCCTGTGGATCTCTCAGACTTGTGTGGAGGAGCCCCTCCCCATGATCTAACGTGTCTGAGAGCAGTCTTTTTCCAAGACTGCGACGTGCCCATTTCAGCGCAATCAGCCATGGATCTACCCAGTCATAGGAGGATAAAACACATTCATTTAGCGAGTTCTATTGCCAAACTAGACTCATAATGGTCTCTCAAAATGAGCATTGTGGTGTACGCCCAGTTACCAGCGTTACCTTTAAGGAGAGACTCTGTGTCTTCTGTAGGGTATGCAGGTTTAATGATGGTAGAGAGATGATTCTGTATTTTAAGAATTGTGTTTGATTCCTCCTCTAGGCGACACATTATTTTGGTGGTGGGTCAATTTGATGATCTTATAAATAGATCGGACTTAACGCTACAAATCTAAATGAGTCTTCTTCAGTCTAAGCTTGTTGAAAAGATGTCTGCTGTTTGTCCAGGTCAAAGTGTGAAAGGCTGTAGAGTTGACTATGCTGTGATCTCAGGTCACATCCGGCATCATGTGTGTGGGGTGGGCCTGTCAGGTCCCCATCCCTACACTGCAGGCCAACCCATGGTTGCCATCTTGGTCCGTCAGGAACCACTCAGATACACATAAATTACATCAGATGCCACTCTGTGACCTCCGACCCAGCGAAGGTGACAAAACATCTTTTTTTTTCATAATATAAATGATGAAACCTGCTAATAAAAATGCAATGTAGTCTGCTGAGATAATAAATAACCCTTATATTGAGCATTTGTATCAATTCCTCCTATTTTGGAACAAGGTTTCGGTTAACCATACATTCATCCTTCAATATTAAGACTCGTTTGCATGCTACACATTTTGTAACATTTTAAACAAGTCCACACACATCAAGTGCATTATATTTATCCCCGGGGCTATGAATTCTATTTCTTACTCATTCCATTTTTAAATACAAAGTGTGTTAATTATTATAGAGATTAGGGTTATAGGTTACAAAATTAGATGAATGTTTAGGGGTCAACCTAGGGGTTACTTTTAGGATTGAGCTTAGGGTTAGAGATCATCTTTGCTTTGGGTTTGGAGTTTGACTTTTGACCTGAGATGTTCAGTTTAGGTCAAAAGGAAAGGGAAAAACAAGCTATTTTTTTACTGTGCTGTTTCAATATTCAGACTTGTTTGCATAATATACATTTTATCACATTTTCAACAAGTCCACACACATCAAGTGCATTACATTGATCCCCAAAGCTATGGATTCTGTTTCTTATTCATTAAAATCCCTTTTTAAATACAGAATGTGTTTCTTACAAAAGAGATTAGGTTTATGAATTATATAATAAGATATACGTTTAAAAGCCCCCCTAGGGGTCAGGGTTAGAATAAAGGTAAGGGTCAAAGGTGATCTTTACTTAGGGTTTGAAATTTTGACCTTTCACCTGAGATGTTAAGGTTGGATTCCTCACTGAAGAGGAGGAAGTCGTGATGTCCAAGTCATGTCCCAGATGGAAAAGGTCATCTAATGTGCTATCACCCAGAGGCTCAGCAGTTTGCTCCGTCTGAAACATAGAGTGTGTGGCTGCTCCCAGCCTAATTAATGTGTCTTCAGGATTTGTTGGAGGCATTTATTCCACCCTCTGGGGTGATAAAACAGAGGGGGTGACATCTAACTCATCTCCCAATAACAGGAGATCTACTGTCTCTGCAACTCCCTCAGTCTGTGTCTCTGGTACACAAACATCTACCATTTAAGTGAGGAGGAGGGGAGGAGGGAGGAGAGACATTCTTGACCTCTCCCGCCACTTTTTGGGCAGGAGAGTAGGAGGAGGAGTGGTGGAGAATATAGCATCATGCTCGTCCATCTCCATGTTCAGTTCCTGAGTCTGGCCACCGGAGGGCGACAGTGATCTGGATTGAGATTCACCATCAGCGGCTGTGTGGATCTGCACACTTGTGCTTATAACTGTGCCATCTAACGGCGTTGGGGGACTATTTTGGATCTCTTGTGATGCAATGGCATCCTGTGGATCTCTCAGACTTGTGTGGAGGAGCCCCTCCCCATGATCTAACGTGTCTGAGAGCAGTCTTTTTCCAAGACTGCGACGTGCCCATTTCAGCGCAATCAGCCATGGATCTACCCAGTCATAGGAGGATAAAACACATTCATTTAGCGAGTTCTATTGCCAAACTAGACTCATAATGGTCTCTCAAAATGAGCATTGTGGTGTACGCCCAGTTACCAGCGTTACCTTTAAGGAGAGACTCTGTGTCTTCTGTAGGGTATGCAGGTTTAATGATGGTAGAGAGATGATTCTGTATTCTAAGAATTGTGTTTGATTCCTCCTCTAGGCGACACATTATTTTGGTGGTGGGTCAATTTGATGATCTTATAAATAGATCGGACTTAACGCTACAAATCTAAATGAGTCTTATTCAGTCTAAGCTTGTTGAAAAGATGTCTGCTGTTTTTCCAGGTCAAAGTGTGAAAGGCTGGAGAGTTGACTATGCTGTGATCTCAGGTCACATCCGGCATCATGTGTGTGGGGTGGGCCTGTCAGGTCCCCATCCCTACACTGCAGGCCAACCCATGGTTGCCATCTTGGTCCGTCAGGAACCACTCAGATACACATAAATTACATCAGATGCCACTCTGTGACCTCCGACCCAGCGAAGGTGACAAAACATCTTTTTTTTTTCATAATATAAATGATGAAACCTGCTAATAAAAATGCAATGTAGTCTGCTGAGATAATAAATAACCCTTATATTGAGCATTTGTATCAATTCCTCCTATTTTGGAACAAGGTTTCGGTTAACCATACATTCATCCTTCAATATTAAGACTTGTTTGCATGCTACACATTTTGTAACATTTTAAACAAGTCCACACACATCAAGTGCATTATATTTATCCCCGGGGCTATGAATTCTATTTCTTACTCATTCCATTTTTAAATACTGAGTGTGTTAATTATTATAGAGATTAGGGTTATAGGTTACAAAATTAGATGAATGTTTAGGGGTCAACCTAGGGGTTACTTTTAGGATTGAGGTTAGGGTTAGAGATCATCTTTGCTTTGGGTTTGGAGTTTGACTTTTGACCTGAGATGTTCAGTTTAGGTCAAAAGGAAAGGGAAAAACAAGCTATTTTTTTACTGTGCCGTTTCAATATTCAGACTTGTTTGCATAATATACATTTTATCACATTTTCAACAAGTCCACACACATCAAGTGCATTACATTGATCCCCAAAGCTATGGATTCTGTTTCTTATTCATTAAAATCCCTTTTTAAATACAGAATGTGTTTCTTACAAAAGAGATTAGGTTTATGAATTATATAATAAGATACACGTTTAAAAGCCCCCCTAGGGGTCAGGGTTAGAATAAAGGTAAGGGTCAAAGGTGATCTTTACTTAGGGTTTGAAATTTTGACCTTTCACCTGAGATGTTAAGGTTGGATTCCTCACTGAAGAGGAGGAAGTCGTGATGTCCAAGTCATGTCCCAGATGGAAAAGGTCATCTAATGTGCTATCACCCAGAGGCTCAGCAGTTTGCTCCGTCTGAAACATAGAGTGTGTGGCTGCTCCCAGCCTAATTAATGTGTCTTCAGGATTTGTTGGAGGCATTTATTCCACCCTCTGGGGTGATAAAACAGAGGGGGTGACATCTAACTCATCTCCCAATAACAGGAGATCTACTGTCTCTGCAACTCCCTCAGTCTGTGTCTCTGGTACACAAACATCTACATTTTAAGTGACGGGGAGGGGAGGAGGGAGGAGAGACGTTCTTGACCTCTCCCGCCACTTTTTGGGCAGGAGAGTAGGAGGAGGAGTGGTGGAGAATATAGCATCATGCTCGTCCATCTCCATGTTCAGTTCCTGAGTCTGGCCACCGGAGGGCGACAGTGATCTGGATTGAGATTCACCATCAGCGGCTGTGTGGATCTGCACACTTGTGCTTATAACTGTGCCATCTAACGGCGTTGGGGGACTATTTTGGATCTCTTGTGATGCAATGGCATCCTGTGGATCTCTCAGACTTGTGTGGAGGAGCCCCTCCCCATGATCTAACGTGTCTGAGAGCAGTCTTTTTCCAAGACTGCGACGTGCCCATTTCAGCGCAATCAGCCATGGATCTACCCAGTCATAGGAGGATAAAACACATTCATTTAGCGAGTTCTATTGCCAAACTAGACTCATAATGGTCTCTCAAAATGAGCATTGTGGTGTACGCCCAGTTACCAGCGTTACCTTTAAGGAGAGACTCTGTGTCTTCTGTAGGGTATGCAGGTTTAATGATGGTAGAGAGATGATTCTGTATTTTAAGAATTGTGTTTGATTCCTCCTCTAGGCGACACATTATTTTGGTGGTGGGTCAATTTGATGATCTTATAAATAGATCGGACTTAACGCTACAAATCTAAATGAGTCTTCTTCAGTCTAAGCTTGTTGAAAAGATGTCTGCTGTTTGTCCAGGTCAAAGTGTGAAAGGCTGTAGAGTTGACTATGCTGTGATCTCAGGTCACATCCGGCATCATGTGTGTGGGGTGGGCCTGTCAGGTCCCCATCCCTACACTGCAGGCCAACCCATGGTTGCCATCTTGGTCCGTCAGGAACCACTCAGATACACATAAATTACATCAGATGCCACTCTGTGACCTCCGACCCAGCGAAGGTGACAAAACATCTTTTTTTTTCATAATATAAATGATGAAACCTGCTAATAAAAATGCAATGTAGTCTGCTGAGATAATAAATAACCCTTATATTGAGCATTTGTATCAATTCCTCCTATTTTGGAAAAAGGTTTCGGTTAACCATACATTCATCCTTCAATATTAAGACTCGTTTGCATGCTACACATTTTGTAACATTTTAAACAAGTCCACACACATCAAGTGCATTATATTTATCCCCGGGGCTATGAATTCTATTTCTTACTCATTCCATTTTTAAATACTGAGTGTGTTAATTATTATAGAGATTAGGGTTATAGGTTACAAAATTAGATGAATGTTTAGGGGTCAACCTAGGGGTTACTTTTAGGATTGAGCTTAGGGTTAGAGATCATCTTTGCTTTGGGTTTGGAGTTTGACTTTTGACCTGAGATGTTCAGTTTAGGTCAAAAGGAAAGGGAAAAACAAGCTATTTTTTTACTGTGCTGTTTCAATATTCAGACTTGTTTGCATAATATACATTTTATCACATTTTCAACAAGTCCACACACATCAAGTGCATTACATTGATCCCCAAAGCTATGGATTCTGTTTCTTATTCATTAAAATCCCTTTTTAAATACAGAATGTGTTTCTTACAAAAGAGATTAGGTTTATGAATTATATAATAAGATATACGTTTAAAAGCCCCCCTAGGGGTCAGGGTTAGAATAAAGGTAAGGGTCAAAGGTGATCTTTACTTAGGGTTTGAAATTTTGACCTTTCACCTGAGATGTTAAGGTTGGATTCCTCACTGAAGAGGAGGAAGTCGTGATGTCCAAGTCATGTCCCAGATGGAAAAGGTCATCTAATGTGCTATCACCCAAAGGCTCAGCAGTTTGCTCCGTCTGAAACATAGAGTGTGTGGCTGCTCCCAGCCTAATTAATGTGTCTTCAGGATTTGTTGGAGGCATTTATTCCACCCTCTGGGGTGATAAAACAGAGGGGGTGACATCTAACTCATCTCCCAATAACAGGAGATCTACTGTCTCTGCAACTCCCTCAGTCTGTGTCTCTGGTACACAAACATCTACCATTTAAGTGAGGAGGAGGGGAGGAGGGAGGAGAGACATTCTTGACCTCTCCCGCCACTTTTTGGGCAGGAGAGTAGGAGGAGGAGTGGTGGAGAATATAGCATCATGCTCGTCCATCTCCATGTTCAGTTCCTGAGTCTGGCCACCGGAGGGCGACAGTGATCTGGATTGAGATTCACCATCAGCGGCTGTGTGGATCTGCACACTTGTGCTTATAACTGTGCCATCTAACGGCGTTGGGGGACTATTTTGGATCTCTTGTGATGCAATGGCATCCTGTGGATCTCTCAGACTTGTGTGGAGGAGCCCCTCCCCATGATCTAACGTGTCTGAGAGCAGTCTTTTTCCAAGACTGCGACGTGCCCATTTCAGCGCAATCAGCCATGGATCTACCCAGTCATAGGAGGATAAAACACATTCATTTAGCGAGTTCTATTGCCAAACTAGACTCATAATGGTCTCTCAAAATGAGCATTGTGGTGTACGCCCAGTTACCAGCGTTACCTTTAAGGAGAGACTCTGTGTCTTCTGTAGGGTATGCAGGTTTAATGATGGTAGAGAGATGATTCTGTATTCTAAGAATTGTGTTTGATTCCTCCTCTAGGCGACACATTATTTTGGTGGTGGGTCAATTTGATGATCTTATAAATAGATCGGACTTAACGCTACAAATCTAAATGAGTCTTCTTCAGTCTAAGCTTGTTGAAAAGATGTCTGCTGTTTTTCCAGGTCAAAGTGTGAAAGGCTGGAGAGTTGACTATGCTGTGATCTCAGGTCACATCCGGCATCATGTGTGTGGGGTGGGCCTGTCAGGTCCCCATCCCTACACTGCAGGCCAACCCATGGTTGCCATCTTGGTCCGTCAGGAACCACTCAGATACACATAAATTACATCAGATGCCACTCTGTGACCTCCGACCCAGCGAAGGTGACAAAACATCTTTTTTTTTTCATAATATAAATGATGAAACCTGCTAATAAAAATGCAATGTAGTCTGCTGAGATAATAAATAACCCTTATATTGAGCATTTGTATCAATTCCTCCTATTTTGGAACAAGGTTTCGGTTAACCATACATTCATCCTTCAATATTAAGACTTGTTTGCATGCTACACATTTTGTAACATTTTAAACAAGTCCACACACATCAAGTGCATTATATTTATCCCCGGGGCTATGAATTCTATTTCTTACTCATTCCATTTTTAAATACTGAGTGTGTTAATTATTATAGAGATTAGGGTTATAGGTTACAAAATTAGATGAATGTTTAGGGGTCAACCTAGGGGTTACTTTTAGGATTGAGGTTAGGGTTAGAGATCATCTTTGCTTTGGGTTTGGAGTTTGACTTTTGACCTGAGATGTTCAGTTTAGGTCAAAAGGAAAGGGAAAAACAAGCTATTTTTTTACTGTGCTGTTTCAATATTCAGACTTGTTTGCATAATATACATTTTATCACATTTTCAACAAGTCCACACACATCAAGTGCATTACATTGATCCCCAAAGCTATGGATTCTGTTTCTTATTCATTAAAATCCCTTTTTAAATACAGAATGTGTTTCTTACAAAAGAGATTAGGTTTATGAATTATATAATAAGATACACGTTTAAAAGCCCCCCTAGGGGTCAGGGTTAGAATAAAGGTAAGGGTCAAAGGTGATCTTTACTTAGGGTTTGAAATTTTGACCTTTCACCTGAGATGTTAAGGTTGGATTCCTCACTGAAGAGGAGGAAGTCGTGATGTCCAAGTCATGTCCCAGATGGAAAAGGTCATCTAATGTGCTATCACCCAGAGGCTCAGCAGTTTGCTCCGTCTGAAACATAGAGTGTGTGGCTGCTCCCAGCCTAATTAATGTGTCTTCAGGATTTGTTGGAGGCATTTATTCCACCCTCTGGGGTGATAAAACAGAGGGGGTGACATCTAACTCATCTCCCAATAACAGGAGATCTACTGTCTCTGCAACTCCCTCAGTCTGTGTCTCTGGTACACAAACATCTACCATTTAAGTGAGGAGGAGGGGAGGAGGGAGGAGAGACGTTCTTGACCTCTCCCGCCACTTTTTGGGCAGGAGAGTAGGAGGAGGAGTGGTGGAGAATATAGCATCATGCTCGTCCATCTCCATGTTCAGTTCCTGAGTCTGGCCACCGGAGGGCGACAGTGATCTGGATTGAGATTCACCATCAGCGGCTGTGTGGATCTGCACACTTGTGCTTATAACTGTGCCATCTAACGGCGTTGGGGGACTATTTTGGATCTCTTGTGATGCAATGGCATCCTGTGGATCTCTCAGACTTGTGTGGAGGAGCCCCTCCCCATGATCTAACGTGTCTGAGAGCAGTCTTTTTCCAAGACTGCGACGTGCCCATTTCAGCGCAATCAGCCATGGATCTACCCAGTCATAGGAGGATAAAACACATTCATTTAGCGAGTTCTATTGCCAAACTAGACTCATAATGGTCTCTCAAAATGAGCATTGTGGTGTACGCCCAGTTACCAGCGTTACCTTTAAGGAGAGACTCTGTGTCTTCTGTAGGGTATGCAGGTTTAATGATGGTAGAGAGATGATTCTGTATTTTAAGAATTGTGTTTGATTCCTCCTCTAGGCGACACATTATTTTGGTGGTGGGTCAATTTGATGATCTTATAAATAGATCGGACTTAACGCTACAAATCTAAATGAGTCTTCTTCAGTCTAAGCTTGTTGAAAAGATGTCTGCTGTTTTTCCAGGTCAAAGTGTGAAAGGCTGTAGAGTTGACTATGCTGTGATCTCAGGTCACATCCGGCATCATGTATGTGGGGTGGGCCTGTCAGGTCCCCATCCCTACACTGCAGGCCAACCCATGGTTGCCATCTTGGTCCGTCAGGAACCACTCAGATACACATAAATTACATCAGATGCCACTCTGTGACCTCCGACCCAGCGAAGGTGACAAAACATCTTTTTTTTTCATAATATAAATGATGAAACCTGCTAATAAAAATGCAATGTAGTCTGCTGAGATAATAAATAACCCTTATATTGAGCATTTGTATCAATTCCTCCTATTTTGGAACAAGGTTTCGGTTAACCATACATTCATCCTTCAATATTAAGACTTGTTTGCATGCTACACATTTTGTAACATTTTAAACAAGTCCACACACATCAAGTGCATTATATTTATCCCCGGGGCTATGAATTCTATTTCTTACTCATTCCATTTTTAAATACTGAGTGTGTTAATTATTATAGAGATTAGGGTTATAGGTTACAAAATTAGATGAATGTTTAGGGGTCAACCTAGGGGTTACTTTTAGGATTGAGGTTAGGGTTAGAGATCATCTTTGCTTTGGGTTTGGAGTTTGACTTTTGACCTGAGATGTTCAGTTTAGGTCAAAAGGAAAGGGAAAAACAAGCTATTTTTTTACTGTGCTGTTTCAATATTCAGACTTGTTTGCATAATTTACATTTTATCACATTTTCAACAAGTCCACACACATCAAGTGCATTACATTGATCCTCAAAGCTATGGATTCTGTTTCTTATTCATTAAAATCCCTTTTTAAATACAGAATGTGTTTCTTACAAAAGAGATTAGGTTTATGAATTATATAATAAGATATACGTTTAAAAGCCCCCCTAGGGGTCAGGGTTAGAATAAAGGTAAGGGTCAAAGGTGATCTTTACTTAGGGTTTGAAATTTTGACCTTTCACCTGAGATGTTAAGGTTGGATTCCTCACTGAAGAGGAGGAAGTCGTGATGTCCAAGTCATGTCCCAGATGGAAAAGGTCATCTAATGTGCTATCACCCAGAGGCTCAGCAGTTTGCTCCGTCTGAAACATAGAGTGTGTGGCTGCTCCCAGCCTAATTAATGTGTCTTCAGGATTTGATGGAGGCATTTATTCCACTGTCTGGGGTGATAAAACAGAGGGGGTGACATCTAACTCATCTCCCAATAACAGGAGATCTACTGTCTCTGCAACTCCCTCAGTCTGTGTCTCTGGTACACAAACATCTACCATTTAAGTGAGGAGGAGGGGAGGAGGGAGGAGAGACGTTCTTGACCTCTCCCGCCACTTTTTGGGCAGGAGAGTAGGAGGAGGAGTGGTGGAGAATATAGCATCATGCTCGTCCATCTCCATGTTCAGTTCCTGAGTCTGGCCACCGGAGGGCGACAGTGATCTGGATTGAGATTCACCATCAGCGGCTGTGTGGATCTGCACACTTGTGCTTATAACTGTGCCATCTAACGGCGTTGGGGGACTATTTTGGATCTCTTGTGATGCAATGGCATCCTGTGGATCTCTCAGACTTGTGTGGAGGAGCCCCTCCCCATGATCTAACGTGTCTGAGAGCAGTCTTTTTCCAAGACTGCGACGTGCCCATTTCAGCGCAATCAGCCATGGATCTACCCAGTCATAGCAGGATAAAACACATTCATTTAGCGAGTTCTATTGCCAAACTAGACTCATAATGGTCTCTCAAAATGAGCATTGTGGTGTACGCCCAGTTACCAGCGTTACCTTAAAGGAGAGACTCTGTGTCTTCTGTAGGGTATGCAGGTTTAATGATGGTAGAGAGATGATTCTGTATTTTAAGAATTGTGTTTGATTCCTCCTCTAGGCGACACATTATTTTGGTGGTGGGTCAATTTGATGATCTGATAAATAGATCGGACTTAACGCTACAAATCTAAATGAGTCTTCTTCAGTCTAAGCTTGTTGAAAAGATGTCTGCTGTTTTTCCAGGTCAAAGTGTGAAAGGCTGTAGAGTTGACTATGCTGTGATCTCAGGTCACATCCGGCATCATGTGTGTGGGGTGGGCCTGTCAGGTCCCCATCCCTACACTGCAGGCCAACCCATGGTTGCCATCTTGGTCCGTCAGGAACCACTCAGATACACATAAATTACATCAGATGCCACTCTGTGACCTCCGACCCAGCGAAGGTGACAAAACATCTTTTTTTTTTCATAATATAAATGATGAAACCTTCACCATCAGCGGCTGTGTGGATCTGCACACTTGTGCTTATAACTGTGCCATCTAACGGCGTTGGGGGACTATTTTGGATCTCTTGTGATGCAATGGCATCCTGTGGATCTCTCAGACTTGTGTGGAGGAGCCCCTCCCCATGATCTAACGTGTCTGAGAGCAGTCTTTTTCCAAGACTGCGACGTGCCCATTTCAGCGCAATCAGCCATGGATCTACCCAGTCATAGGAGGATAAAACACATTCATTTAGCGAGTTCTATTGCCAAACTAGACTCATAATGGTCTCTCAAAATGAGCATTGTGGTGTACGCCCAGTTACCAGCGTTACCTTTAAGGAGAGACTCTGTGTCTTCTGTAGGGTATGCAGGTTTAATGATGGTAGAGGGATGATTCTGTATTTTAAGAATTGTGTTTGATTACTCCTCTAGGCGACACATTATTTTGGTGGTGGGTCAATTTGATGAGTTTATAAATAGATCGGACTTAACGCTACAAATCTAAATGAGTCTTCTTCAGTCTAAGCTTGTTGAAAAGATGTCTGCTGTTTTTCCAGGTCAAAGTGTGAAAGGCTGTAGAGTTGACTATGCTGTGATCTCAGGTCACATCCGGCATCATGTGTGTGGGGTGGGCCTGTCAGGTCCCCATCCCTACACTGCAGGCCAACCCATGGTTGCCATCTTGGTCCGTCAGGAACCACTCAGATACACATAAATTACATCAGATGCCACTCTGTGACCTCCGACCCAGCGAAGGTGACAAAACATCTTTTTTTTTCATAATATAAATGATGAAACCTGCTAATAAAAATGCAATGTAGTCTGCTGAGATAATAAATAACCCTTATATTGAGCATTTGTATCAATTCCTCCTATTTTGGAACAAGGTTTCGGTTAACCATACATTCATCCTTCAATATTAAGACTTGTTTGCATTCTACACATTTTGTAACATTTTAAACAAGTCCACACACATCAAGTGCATTATATTTATCCCCGGGGCTATGAATTCTATTTCTTACTCATTCCATTTTTAAATACTGAGTGTGTTAATTATTATAGAGATTAGGATTATAGGTTACAAAATTAGATGAATGTTTAGGGGTCAACCTAGGGGTTACTTTTAGGATTGAGGTTAGGGTTAGAGATCATCTTTGCTTTGGGTTTGGAGTTTGACTTTTGACCTGAGATGTTCAGTTTAGGTCAAAAGGAAAGGGAAAAACAAGCTATTTTTTTACTGTGCTGTTTCAATATTCAGACTTGTTTGCATAATATACATTTTATCACATTTTCAACAAGTCCACACACATCAAGTGCATTACATTGATCCCCAAAGCTATGGATTCTGTTTCTTATTCATTAAAATCCCTTTTTAAATACAGAATGTGTTTCTTACAAAAGAGATTAGGTTTATGAATTATATAATAAGATATACGTTTAAAAGCCCCCCTAGGGGTCAGGGTTAGAATAAAGGTAAGGGTCAAAGGTGATCTTTACTTAGGGTTTGAAATTTTGACCTTTCACCTGAGATGTTAAGGTTGGATTCCTCACTGAAGAGGAGGAAGTCGTGATGTCCAAGTCATGTCCCAGATGGAAAAGGTCATCTAATGTGCTATCACCCAGAGGCTCAGCAGTTTGCTCCGTCTGAAACATAGAGTGTGTGGCTGCTCCCATCCTAGTTAATGTGTCTTGAGGATTTGTTGGAGGCATTTATTCCACCCTCTGGGGTGATAAAACAGAGGGGGTGACATCTAACTCATCTCCCAATAACAGGAGATCTACTGTCTCTGCAACTCCCTCAGTCTGTGTCTCTGGTACACAAACATCTACATTTTAAGTGACGGGGAGGGGAGGAGGGAGGAGAGACGTTCTTGACCTCTCCCGCCACTTTTTGGGCAGGAGAGTAGGAGGAGGAGTGGTGGAGAATATAGCATCATGCTCGTCCATCTCCATGTTCAGTTCCTGAGTCTGGCCACCGGAGGGCGACAGTGATCTGGATTGAGATTCACCATCAGTGGCTGTGTGGATCTGCACACTTGTGCTTATAACTGTGCCATCTAACGGCGTTGGGGGACTATTTTGGATCTCTTGTGATGCAATGGCATCCTGTGGATCTCTCAGACTTGTGTGGAGGAGCCCCTCCCCATGATCTAACGTGTCTGAGAGCAGTCTTTTTCCAAGACTGCGACGTGCCCATTTCAGCGCAATCAGCCATGGATCTACCCAGTCATAGGAGGATAAAACACATTCATTTAGCGAGTTCTATTGCCAAACTAGACTCATAATGGTCTCTCAAAATGAGCATTGTGGTGTACGCCCAGTTACCAGCGTTACCTTTAAGGAGAGACTCTGTGTCTTCTGTAGGGTATGCAGGTTTAATGATGGTAGAGAGATGATTCTGTATTTTAAGAATTGTGTTTGATTCCTCCTCTAGGCGACACATTATTTTGGTGGTGGGTCAATTTGATGATCTTATAAATAGATCGGACTTAACGCTACAAATCTAAATGAGTCTTCTTCAGTCTAAGCTTGTTGAAAAGATGTCTGCTGTTTGTCCAGGTCAAAGTGTGAAAGGCTGTAGAGTTGACTATGCTGTGATCTCAGGTCACATCCGGCATCATGTGTGTGGGGTGGGCCTGTCAGGTCCCCATCCCTACACTGCAGGCCAACCCATGGTTGCCATCTTGGTCCGTCAGGAACCACTCAGATACACATAAATTACATCAGATGCCACTCTGTGACCTCCGACCCAGCGAAGGTGACAAAACATCTTTTTTTTTCAAAATATAAATGATGAAACCTGCTAATAAAAATGCAATGTAGTCTGCTGAGATAATAAATAACCCTTATATTGAGCATTTGTATCAATTCCTCCTATTTTGGAACAAGGTTTCGGTTAACCATACATTCATCCTTCAATATTAAGACTTGTTTGCATGCTACACATTTTGTAACATTTTAAACAAGTCCACACACATCAAGTGCATTATATTTATCCCCGGGGCTATGAATTCTATTTCTTACTCATTCCATTTTTAAATACTGAGTGTGTTAATTATTATAGAGATTAGGGTTATAGGTTACAAAATTAGATGAATGTTTAGGGGTCAACCTAGGGGTTACTTTTAGGATTGAGGTTAGGGTTAGAGATCATCTTTGCTTTGGGTTTGGAGTTTGACTTTTGACCTGAGATGTTCAGTTTAGGTCAAAAGGAAAGGGAAAAACAAGCTATTTTTTTACTGTGCTGTTTCAATATTCAGACTTGTTTGCATAATATACATTTTATCACATTTTCAACAAGTCCACACACATCAAGTGCATTACATTGATCCCCAAAGCTATGGATTCTGTTTCTTATTCATTAAAATCCCTTTTTAAATACAGAATGTGTTTCTTACAAAAGAGATTAGGTTTATGGATTATATAATAAGATATACGTTTAAAAGCCCCCCTAGGGGTCAGGGTTAGAATAAAGGTAAGGGTCAAAGGTGATCTTTACTTAGGGTTTGAAATTTTGACCTTTCACCTGAGATGTTAAGGTTGGATTCCTCACTGAAGAGGAGGAAGTCGTGATGTCCAAGTCATGTCCCAGATGGAAAAGGTCATCTAATGTGCTATCACCCAGAGGCTCAGCAGTTTGCTCCGTCTGAAACATAGAGTGTGTGGCTGCTCCCAGCCTAATTAATGTGTCTTCAGGATTTGTTGGAGGCATTTATTCCACCCTCTGGGGTGATAAAACAGAGGGGGTGACATCTAACTCATCTCCCAATAACAGGAGATCTACTGTCTCTGCAACTCCCTCAGTCTGTGTCTCTGGTACACAAACATCTACCATATAAGTGAGGAGGAGGGGAGGAGGGAGGAGAGACGTTCTTGACCTCTCCCGCCACTTTTTGGGCAGGAGAGTAGGAGGAGGAGTGGTGGAGAATATAGCATCATGCTCGTCCATCTCCATGTTCAGTTCCTGAGTCTGGCCACCGGAGGGCGACAGTGATCTGGATTGAGATTCACCATCAGCGGCTGTGTGGATCTGCACACTTGTGCTTATAACTGTGCCATCTAACGGCGTTGGGGGACTATTTTGGATCTCTTGTGATGCAATGGCATCCTGTGGATCTCTCAGACTTGTGTGGAGGAGCCCCTCCCCATGATCTAACGTGTCTGAGAGCAGTCTTTTTCCAAGACTGCGACGTGCCCATTTCAGCGCAATCAGCCATGGATCTACCCAGTCATAGGAGGATAAAACACATTCATTTAGCGAGTTCTATTGCCAAACTAGACTCATAATGGTCTCTCAAAATGAGCATTGTGGTGTACGCCCAGTTACCAGCGTTACCTTTAAGGAGAGACTCTGTGTCTTCTGTAGGGTATGCAGGTTTAATGATGGTAGAGAGATGATTCTGTATTTTAAGAATTGTGTTTGATTCCTCCTCTAGGCGACACATTATTTTGGTGGTGGGTCAATTTGATGATCTTATAAATAGATCGGACTTAACGCTACAAATCTAAATGAGTCTTCTTCAGTCTAAGCTTGTTGAAAAGATGTCTGCTGTTTTTCCAGGTCAAAGTGTGAAAGGCTGTAGAGTTGACTATGCTGTGATCTCAGGTCACATCCGGCATCATGTGTGTGGGGTGGGCCTGTCAGGTCCCCATCCCTACACTGCAGGCCAACCCATGGTTGCCATCTTGGTCCGTCAGGAACCACTCAGATACACATAAATTACATCAGATGCCACTCTGTGACCTCCGACCCAGCGAAGGTGACAAAACATCTTTTTTTTTTCATAATATAAATGATGAAACCTTCACCATCAGCGGCTGTGTGGATCTGCACACTTGTGCTTATAACTGTGCCATCTAACGGCGTTGGGGGACTATTTTGGATCTCTTGTGATGCAATGGCATCCTGTGGATCTCTCAGACTTGTGTGGAGGAGCCCCTCCCCATGATCTAACGTGTTTGAGAGCAGTCTTTTTCCAAGACTGCGACGTGCCCATTTCAGCGCAATCAGCCATGGATCTACCCAGTCATAGGAGGATAAAACACATTCATTTAGCGAGTTCTATTGCCAAACTAGACTCATAATGGTCTCTCAAAATGAGCATTGTGGTGTACGCCCAGTTACCAGCGTTACCTTTAAGGAGAGACTCTGTGTCTTCTGTAGGGTATGCAGGTTTAATGATGGTAGAGAGATGATTCTGTATTTTAAGAATTGTGTTTGATTCCTCCTCTAGGCGACACATTATTTTGGTGGTGGGTCAATTTGATGATCTTATAAATAGATCGGACTTAACGCTACAAATCTAAATGAGTCTTCTTCAGTCTAAGCTTGTTGAAAAGATGTCTGCTGTTTTTCCAGGTCAAAGTGTGAAAGGCTGTAGAGTTGACTATGCTGTGATCTCAGGTCACATCCGGCATCATGTGTGTGGGGTGGGCCTGTCAGGTCCCCATCCCTACACTGCAGGCCAACCCATGGTTGCCATCTTGGTCCGTCAGGAACCACTCAGATACACATAAATTACATCAGATGCCACTCTGTGACCTCCGACCCAGCGAAGGTGACAAAACATCTTTTTTTTTCATAATATAAATGATGAAACCTGCTAATAAAAATGCAATGTAGTCTGCTGAGATAATAAATAACCCTTATATTGAGCATTTGTATCAATTCCTCCTATTTTGGAACGAGGTTTCGGTTAACCATACATTCATCCTTCAATATTAAGACTTGTTTGCATGCTACACATTTTGTAACATTTTAAACAAGTCCACACACATCAAGTGCATTATATTTATCCCCGGGGCTATGAATTCTATTTCTTACTCATTCCATTTTTAAATACTGAGTGTGTTAATTATTATAGAGATTAGGGTTATAGGTTACAAAATTAGATGAATGTTTAGGGGTCAACCTAGGGGTTACTTTTAGGATTGAGGTTAGGGTTAGAGATCATCTTTGCTTTGGGTTTGGAGTTTGACTTTTGACCTGAGATGTTCAGTTTAGGTCAAAAGGAAAGGGAAAAACAAGCTATTTTTTTACTGTGCTGTTTCAATATTCAGACTTGTTTGCATAATATACATTTTATCACATTTTCAACAAGTCCACACACATCAAGTGCATTACATTGATCCCCAAAGCTATGGATTCTGTTTCTTATTCATTAAAATCCCTTTTTAAATACAGAATGTGTTTCTTACAAAAGAGATTAGGTTTATGAATTATATAATAAGATATACGTTTAAAAGCCCCCCTAGGGGTCAGGGTTAGAATAAAGGTAAGGGTCAAAGGTGATCTTTACTTAGGGTTTGAAATTTTGACCTTTCACCTGAGATGTTAAGGTTGGATTCCTCACTGAAGAGGAGGAAGTCGTGATGTCCAAGTCATGTCCCAGATGGAAAAGGTCATCTAATGTGCTATCACCCAGAGGCTCAGCAGTTTGCTCCGTCTGAAACATAGAGTGTGTGGCTGCTCCCAGCCTAATTAATGTGTCTTCAGGATTTGTTGGAGGCATTTATTCCACCCTCTGGGGTGATAAAACAGAGGGGGTGACATCTAACTCATCTCCCAATAACAGGAGATCTACTGTCTCTGCAACTCCCTCAGTCTGTGTCTCTGGTACACAAACATCTACCATTTAAGTGAGGAGGAGGGGAGGAGGGAGGAGAGACGTTCTTGACCTCTCCCGCCACTTTTTGGGCAGGAGAGTAGGAGGAGGAGTGGTGGAGAATATAGCATCATGCTCGTCCATCTCCATGTTCAGTTCCTGAGTCTGGCCACCGGAGGGCGACAGTGATCTGGATTGAGATTCACCATCAGCGGCTGTGTGGATCTGCACACTTGTGCTTATAACTGTGCCATCTAACGGCGTTGGGGGACTATTTTGGATCTCTTGTGATGCAATGGCATCCTGTGGATCTCTCAGACTTGTGTGGAGGAGCCCCTCCCCATGATCTAACGTGTCTGAGAGCAGTCTTTTTCCAAGACTGCGACGTGCCCATTTCAGCGCAATCAGCCAATGATCTACCCAGTCATAGGAGGATAAAACACATTCATTTAGCGAGTTCTATTGCCAAACTAGACTCATAATGGTCTCTCAAAATGAGCATTGTGGTGTACGCCCAGTTACCAGCGTTACCTTTAAGGAGAGACTCTGTGTCTTCTGTAGGGTATGCAGGTTTAATGATGGTAGAGAGATGATTCTGTATTTTAAGAATTGTGTTTGATTCCTCCTCTAGGCGACACATTATTTTGGTGGTGGGTCAATTTGATGATCTTATAAATAGATCGGACTTAACGCTACAAATCTAAATGAGTCTTCTTCAGTCTAAGCTTGTTGAAAAGATGTCTGCTGTTTTTCCAGGTCAAAGTGTGAAAGGCTGTAGAGTTGACTATGCTGTGATCTCAGGTCACATCCGGCATCATGTGTGTGGGGTGGGCCTGTCAGGTCCCCATCCCTACACTGCAGGCCAACCCATGGTTGCCATCTTGGTCCGTCAGGAACCACTCAGATACACATAAATTACATCAGATGCCACTCTGTGACCTCCGACCCAGCGAAGGTGACAAAACATCTTTTTTTTTTCATAATATAAATGATGAAACCTGCTAATAAAAATGCAATGTAGTCTGCTGAGATAATAAATAACCCTTATATTGAGCATTTGTATCAATTCCTCCTATTTTGGAACAAGGTTTCGGTTAACCATACATTCATCCTTCAATATTAAGACTTGTTTGCATGCTACACATTTTGTAACATTTTAAACAAGTCCACACACATCAAGTGCATTATATTTATCCCCGGGGCTATGAATTCTATTTCTTACTCATTCCATTTTTAAATACTGAGTGTGTTAATTATTATAGAGATTAGGGTTATAGGTTACAAAATTAGATGAATGTTTAGGGGTCAACCTAGGGGTTACTTTTAGGATTGAGGTTAGGGTTAGAGATCATCTTTGCTTTGGGTTTGGAGTTTGACTTTTGACCTGAGATGTTCAGTTTAGGTCAAAAGGAAAGGGAAAAACAAGCTATTTTTTTACTGTGCTGTTTCAATATTCAGACTTGTTTGCATAATATACATTTTATCACATTTTCAACAAGTCCACACACATCAAGTGCATTACATTGATCCCCAAAGCTATGGATTCTGTTTCTTATTCATTAAAATCCCTTTTTAAATACAGAATGTGTTTCTTACAAAAGAGATTAGGTTTATGAATTATATAATAAGATATACGTTTAAAAGCCCCCCTAGGGGTCAGGGTTAGAATAAAGGTAAGGGTCAAAGGTGATCTTTACTTAGGGTTTGAAATTTTGACCTTTCACCTGAGATGTTAAGGTTGGATTCCTCACTGAAGAGGAGGAAGTCGTGATGTCCAAGTCATGTCCCAGATGGAAAAGGTCATCTATTGTGCTATCACCCAGAGGCTCAGCAGTTTGCTCCGTCTGAAACATAGAGTGTGTGGCTGCTCCCAGCCTAATTAATGTGTCTTCAGGATTTGTTGGAGGCATTTATTCCACCCTCTGGGGTGATAAAACAGAAAGGGTGACATCTAACTCATCTCCCAATAACAGGAGATCTACTGTCTCTGCAACTCCCTCAGTCTGTGTCTCTGGTACACAAACATCTACCATTTAAGTGAGGAGGAGGGGAGGAGGGAGGAGAGACGTTCTTGACCTCTCCCGCCACTTTTTGGGCAGGAGAGTAGGAGGAGGAGTGGTGGAGAATATAGCATCATGCTCGTCCATCTCCATGTTCAGTTCCTGAGTCTGGCCACCGGAGGGCGACAGTGATCTGGATTGAGATTCACCATCAGCGGCTGTGTGGATCTGCACACTTGTGCTTATAACTGTGCCATCTAACGGCGTTGGGGGACTATTTTGGATCTCTTGTGATGCAATGGCATCCTGTGGATCTCTCAGACTTGTGTGGAGGAGCCCCTCCCCATGATCTAACGTGTCTGAGAGCAGTCTTTTTCCAAGACTGCGACGTGCCCATTTCAGCGCAATCAGCCATGGATCTACCCAGTCATAGCAGGATAAAACACATTCATTTAGCGAGTTCTATTGCCAAACTAGACTCATAATGGTCTCTCAAAATGAGCATTGTGGTGTTCGCCCAGTTACCAGCGTTACCTTTAAGGAGAGACTCTGTGTCTTCTGTAGGGTATGCAGGTTTAATGATGGTAGAGAGATGATTCTGTATTTTAAGAATTGTGTTTGATTCCTCCTCTAGGCGACACATTATTTTGGTGGTGGGTCAATTTGATGATCTTATAAATAGATCGGACTTAACGCTACAAATCTAAATGAGTCTTCTTCAGTCTAAGCTTGTTGAAAAGATGTCTGCTGTTTTTCCAGGTCAAAGTGTGAAAGGCTGTAGAGTTGACTATGCTGTGATCTCAGGTCACATCCGGCATCATGTGTGTGGGGTGGGCCTGTCAGGTCCCCATCCCTACACTGCAGGCCAACCCATGGTTGCCATCTTGGTCCGTCAGGAACCACTCAGATACACATAAATTACATCAGATGCCACTCTGTGACCTCCGACCCAGCGAAGGTGACAAAACATCTTTTTTTTTCATAATATAAATGATGAAACCTGCTAATAAAAATGCAATGTAGTCTGCTGAGATAATAAATAACCCTTATATTGAGCATTTGTATCAATTCCTCCTATTTTGGAACAAGGTTTCGGTTAACCATACATTCATCCTTCAATATTAAGACTTGTTTGCATGCTACACATTTTGTAACATTTTAAACAAGTCCACACACATCAAGTGCATTATATTTATCTCCGGGGCTATGAATTCTATTTCTTACTCATTCCATTTTTAAATACAAAGTGTGTTAATTATTATAGAGATTAGGATTATAGGTTACAAAATTAGATGAATGTTTAGGGGTCAACCTAGGGGTTACTTTTAGGATTGAGGTAAGGGTTAAAGATCATCTTTGCTTTGGGTTTGGAGTTTGACTTTTGACCTGAGATGTTCAGTTTAGGTCAAAAGGAAAGGGAAAAACAAGCTATTTTTTTACTGTGCTGTTTCAATATTCAGACTTGTTTGCATAATATACATTTTATCACATTTTCAACAAGTCCACACACATCAAGTGCATTACATTGATCCCCAAAGCTATGGATTCTGTTTCTTATTCATTAAAATCCCTTTTTAAATACAGAATGTGTTTCTTACAAAAGAGATTAGGTTTATGAATTATATAATAAGATATACGTTTAAAACCCCCCCTAGGGGTCAGGGTTAGAATAAAGGTAAGGGTCAAAGGTGATCTTTACTTAGGGTTTGAAATTTTGACCTTTCACCTGAGATGTTAGTTAAGGTTGGATTCCTCACTGAAGAGGAGGAAGTCGTGATGTCCAAGTCATGTCCCAGATGGAAAAGGTCATCTAATGTGCTATCACCCAGAGGCTCAGCAGTTTGCTCCGTCTGAAACATAGAGTGTGTGGCTGCTCCCAGCCTAATTAATGTGTCTTCAGGATTTGTTGGAGGCATTTATTCCACCCTCTGGGGTGATAAAACAGAGGGGGTGACATCTAACTCATCTCCCAATAACAGGAGATCTACTGTCTCTGCAACTCCCTCAGTCTGTGTCTCTGGTACACAAACATCTACCATTTAAGTGAGGAGGAGGGGAGGAGGGAGGAGAGACGTTCTTGACCTCTCCCGCCACTTTTTGGGCAGGAGAGTAGGAGGAGGAGTGGTGGAGAATATAGCATCATGCTCGTCCATCTCCATGTTCAGTTCCTGAGTCTGGCCACCGGAGGGCGACAGTGATCTGGATTGAGATTCACCATCAGCGGCTGTGTGGATCTGCACACTTGTGCTTATAACTGTGCCATCTAACGGCGTTGGGGGACTATTTTGGATCTCTTGTGATGCAATGGCATCCTGTGGATCTCTCAGACTTGTGTGGAGGAGCCCCTCCCCATGATCTAACGTGTCTGAGAGCAGTCTTTTTCCAAGACTGCGACGTGCCCATTTCAGCGCAATCAGCCATGGATCTACCCAGTCATAGGAGGATAAAACACATTCATTTAGCGAGTTCTATTGCCAAACTAGACTCATAATGGTCTCTCAAAATGAGCATTGTGGTGTACGCCCAGTTACCAGCGTTACCTTTAAGGAGAGACTCTGTGTCTTCTGTAGGGTATGCAGGTTTAATGATGGTAGAGAGATGATTCTGTATTTTAAGAATTGTGTTTGATTCCTCCTCTAGGCGACACATTATTTTGGTGGTGGGTCAATTTGATGATCTTATAAATAGATCGGACTTAACGCTACAAATCTAAATGAGTCTTCTTCAGTCTAAGCTTGTTGAAAAGATGTCTGCTGTTTTTCCAGGTCAAAGTGTGAAAGGCTGTAGAGTTGACTATGCTGTGATCTCAGGTCACATCCGGCATCATGTGTGTGGGGTGGGCCTGTCAGGTCCCCATCCCTACACTGCAGGCCAACCCATGGTTGCCATCTTGGTCCGTCAGGAACCACTCAGATACACATAAATTACATCAGATGCCACTCTGTGACCTCCGACCCAGCGAAGGTGACAAAACATCTTTTTTTTTCATAATATAAATGATGAAACCTGCTAATAAAAATGCAATGTAGTCTGCTGAGATAATAAATAACCCTTATATTGAGCATTTGTATCAATTCCTCCTATTTTGGAACGAGGTTTCGGTTAACCATACATTCATCCTTCAATATTAAGACTTGTTTGCATGCTACACATTTTGTAACATTTTAAACAAGTCCACACACATCAAGTGCATTATATTTATCCCCGGGGCTATGAATTCTATTTCTTACTCATTCCATTTTTAAATACTGAGTGTGTTAATTATTATAGAGATTAGGGTTATAGGTTACAAAATTAGATGAATGTTTAGGGGTCAACCTAGGGGTTACTTTTAGGATTGAGGTTAGGGTTAGAGATCATCTTTGCTTTGGGTTTGGAGTTTGACTTTTGACCTGAGATGTTCAGTTTAGGTCAAAAGGAAAGGGAAAAACAAGCTATTTTTTTACTGTGCTGTTTCAATATTCAGACTTGTTTGCATAATATACATTTTATCACATTTTCAACAAGTCCACACACATCAAGTGCATTACATTGATCCCCAAAGCTATGGATTCTGTTTCTTATTCATTAAAATCCCTTTTTAAATACAGAATGTGTTTCTTACAAAAGAGATTAGGTTTATGGATTATATAATAAGATATACGTTTAAAAGCCCCCCTAGGGGTCAGGGTTAGAATAAAGGTAAGGGTCAAAGGTGATCTTTACTTAGGGTTTGAAATTTTGACCTTTCACCTGAGATGTTAAGGTTGGATTCCTCACTGAAGAGGAGGAAGTCGTGATGTCCAAGTCATGTCCCAGATGGAAAAGGTCATCTAATGTGCTATCACCCAGAGGCTCAGCAGTTTGCTCCGTCTGAAACATAGAGTGTGTGGCTGCTCCCAGCCTAATTAATGTGTCTTCAGGATTTGTTGGAGGCATTTATTCCACCCTCTGGGGTGATAAAACAGAGGGGGTGACATCTAACTCATCTCCCAATAACAGGAGATCTACTGTCTCTGCAACTCCCTCAGTCTGTGTCTCTGGTACACAAACATCTACCATTTAAGTGAGGAGGAGGGGAGGAGGGAGGAGAGACGTTCTTGACCTCTCCCGACACTTTTTGGGCAGGAGAGTAGGAGGAGGAGTGGTGGAGAATATAGCATCATGCTCGTCCATCTCCATGTTCAGTTCCTGAGTCTGGCCACCGGAGGGCGACAGTGATCTGGATTGAGATTCACCATCAGCGGCTGTGTGGATCTGCACACTTGTGCTTATAACTGTGCCATCTAACGGCGTTGGGGGACTATTTTGGATCTCTTGTGATGCAATGGCATCCTGTGGATCTCTCAGACTTGTGTGGAGGAGCCCCTCCCCATGATCTAACGTGTCTGAGAGCAGTCTTTTTCCAAGACTGCGACGTGCCCATTTCAGCGCAATCAGCCATGGATCTACCCAGTCATAGGAGGATAAAACACATTCATTTAGCGAGTTCTATTGCCAAACTAGACTCATAATGGTCTCTCAAAATGAGCATTGTGGTGTACGCCCAGTTACCAGCGTTACCTTTAAGGAGAGACTCTGTGTCTTCTGTAGGGTATGCAGGTTTAATGATGGTAGAGAGATGATTCTGTATTTTAAGAATTGTGTTTGATTCCTCCTCTAGGCGACACATTATTTTGGTGGTGGGTCAATTTGATGAGTTTATAAATAGATCGGACTTAACGCTACAAATCTAAATGAGTCTTCTTCAGTCTAAGCTTGTTGAAAAGATGTCTGCTGTTTTTCCAGGTCAAAGTGTGAAAGGCTGTAGAGTTGACTATGCTGTGATCTCAGGTCACATCCGGCATCATGTGTGTGGGGTGGGCCTGTCAGGTCCCCATCCCTACACTGCAGGCCAACCCATGGTTGCCATCTTGGTCCGTCAGGAACCACTCAGATACACATAAATTACATCAGATGCCACTCTGTGACCTCCGACCCAGCGAAGGTGACAAAACATTTTTTTTTTTTCATAATATAAATGATGAAACCTTCACCATCAGCGGCTGTGTGGATCTGCACACTTGTGCTTATAACTGTGCCATCTAACGGCGTTGGGGGACTATTTTGGATCTCTTGTGATGCAATGGCATCCTGTGGATCTCTCAGACTTGTGTGGAGGAGCCCCTCCCCATGATCTAACGTGTTTGAGAGCAGTCTTTTTCCAAGACTGCGACGTGCCCATTTCAGCGCAATCAGCCAATGATCTACCCAGTCATAGGAGGATAAAACACATTCATTTAGCGAGTTCTATTGCCAAACTAGACTCATAATGGTCTCTCAAAATGAGCATTGTGGTGTACGCCCAGTTACCAGCGTTACCTTTAAGGAGAGACTCTGTGTCTTCTGTAGGGTATGCAGGTTTAATGATGGTAGAGAGATGATTCTGTATTTTAAGAATTGTGTTTGATTCCTCCTCTAGGCGACACATTATTTTGGTGGTGGGTCAATTTGATGATCTTATAAATAGATCGGACTTAACGCTACAAATCTAAATGAGTCTTCTTCAGTCTAAGCTTGTTGAAAAGATGTCTGCTGTTTTTCCAGGTCAAAGTGTGAAAGGCTGTAGAGTTGACTATGCTGTGATCTCAGGTCACATCCGGCATCATGTGTGTGGGGTGGGCCTGTCAGGTCCCCATCCCTACACTGCAGGCCAACCCATGGTTGCCATCTTGGTCCGTCAGGAACCACTCAGATACACATAAATTACATCAGATGCCACTCTGTGACCTCCGACCCAGCGAAGGTGACAAAACATCTTTTTTTTTCATAATATAAATGATGAAACCTTCACCATCAGCGGCTGTGTGGATCTGCACACTTGTGCTTATAACTGTGCCATCTAAGGGCGTTGGGGGACTATTTTGGATCTCTTGTGATGCAATGGCATCCTGTGGATCTCTCAGACTTGTGTGGAGGAGCCCCTCCCCATGATCTAACGTGTCTGAGAGCAGTCTTTTTCCAAGACTGCGACGTGCCCATTTCAGCGCAATCAGCCATGGATCTACCCAGTCATAGGAGGATAAAACACATTCATTTAGCGAGTTCTATTGCCAAACTAGACTCATAATGGTCTCTCAAAATGAGCATTGTGGTGTACGCCCAGTTACCAGCATTACCTTTAAGGAGTGACTCTGTGTCTTCTGTAGGGTATGCAGGTTTAATGATGGTAGAGAGATGATTCTGTATTTTAAGAATTGTGTTTGATTCCTCCTCTAGGCGACACATTATTTTGGTGGTGGGTCAATTTGATGATCTTATAAATAGATCGGACTTAACGCTACAAATCTAAATGAGTCTTCTTCAGTCTAAGCTTGTTGAAAAGATGTCTGCTGTTTTTCCAGGTCAAAGTGTGAAAGGCTGTAGAGTTGACTATGCTGTGATCTCAGGTCACATCCGGCATCATGTGTGTGGGGTGGGCCTGTCAGGTCCCCATCCCTACACTGCAGGCCAACCCATGGTTGCCATCTTGGTCCGTCAGGAACCACTCAGATACACATAAATTACATCAGATGCCACTCTGTGACCTCCGACCCAGCGATGGTGACAAAACATCTTTTTTTTTCATAATATAAATGATGAAACCTGCTAATAAAAATGCAATGTAGTCTGCTGAGATAATAAATAACCCTTATATTGAGCATTTGTATCAATTCCTCCTATTTTGGAACAAGGTTTCGGTTAACCATACATTCATCCTTCAATATTAAGACTTGTTTGCATGCTACACATTTTGTAACATTTTAAACAAGTCCACACACATCAAGTGCATTATATTTATCCCCGGGGCTATGAATTCTATTTCTTACTCATTCCATTTTTAAATACAAAGTGTGTTAATTATTATAGAGATTAGGGTTATAGGTTACAAAATTAGATGAATGTTTAGGGGTCAACCTAGGGGTTACTTTTAGGATTGAGGTTAGGGTTAGAGATCATCTTTGCTTTGGGTTTGGAGTTTGACTTTTGACCTGAGATGTTCAGTTTAGGTCAAAAGGAAAGGGAAAAACAAGCTATTTTTTACTGTGCTGTTTCAATATTCAGACTTGTTTGCATAATATACATTTTATCACATTTTCAACAAGTCCACACACATCAAGTGCATTACATTGATCCCCAAAGCTATGGATTCTGTTTCTTATTCATTAAAATCCCTTTTTAAATACAGAATGTGTTTCTTACAAAAGAGATTAGGTTTATGAATTATATAATAAGATATACGTTTAAAAGCCCCCCTAGGGGTCAGGGTTAGAATAAAGGTAAGGGTCAAAGGTGATCTTTACTTAGGGTTTGAAATTTTGACCTTTCACCTGAGATGTTGAGGTTGGATTCCTCACTGAAGAGGAGGAAGTCGTGATGTCCAAGTCATGTCCCAGATGGAAAAGGTCATCTAATGTGCTATCACCCAGAGGCTCAGCAGTTTGCTCCGTCTGAAACATAGAGTGTGTGGCTGCTCCCAGCCTAATTAATGTGTCTTCAGGATTTGTTGGAGGCATTTATTCCACCCTCTGGGGTGATAAAACAGAGGGGGTGACATCTAACTCATCTCCCAATAACAGGAGATCTACTGTCTGTGCAACTCCCTCAGTCTGTGTCTCTGGTACACAAACATCTACCATTTAAGTGAGGAGGAGGGGAGGAGGGAGGAGAGACGTTCTTGACCTCTCCCGACACTTTTTGGGCAGGAGAGTAGGAGGAGGAGTGGTGGAGAATATAGCATCATGCTCGTCCATCTCCATGTTCAGTTCCTGAGTCTGGCCACCGGAGGGCGACAGTGATCTGGATTGAGATTCACCATCAGCGGCTGTGTGGATCTGCACACTTGTGCTTATAACTGTGCCATCTAACGGCGTTGGGGGACTATTTTGGATCTCTTGTGATGCAATGGCATCCTGTGGATCTCTCAGACTTGTGTGGAGGAGCCCCTCCCCATGATCTAACGTGTCTGAGAGCAGTCTTTTTCCAAGACTGCGACGTGCCCATTTCAGCGCAATCAGCCATGGATCTACCCAGTCATAGGAGGATAAAACACATTCATTTAGCGAGTTCTATTGCCAAACTAGACTCATAATGGTCTCTCAAAATGAGCATTGTGGTGTACGCCCAGTTACCAGCGTTACCTTTAAGGAGAGACTCTGTGTCTTCTGTAGGGTATGCAGGTTTAATGATGGTAGAGAGATGATTCTGTATTTTAAGAATTGTGTTTGATTCCTCCTCTAGGCGACACATTATTTTGGTGGTGGGTCAATTTGATGATCTTATAAATAGATCGGACTTAACGCTACAAATCTAAATGAGTCTTCTTCAGTCTAAGCTTGTTGAAAAGATGTCTGCTGTTTTTCCAGGTCAAAGTGTGAAAGGCTGTAGAGTTGACTATGCTGTGATCTCAGGTCACATCCGGCATCATGTGTGTGGGGTGGGCCTGTCAGGTCCCCATCCCTACACTGCAGGCCAACCCATGGTTGCCATCTTGGTCCGTCAGGAACCACTCAGATACACATAAATTACATCAGGTGCCACTCTGTGACCTCCGACCCAACGAAGGTGACAAAACATCTTTTTTTTTTCATAATATAAATGATGAAACCTGCTAATAAAAATGCAATGTAGTCTGCTGAGATAATAAATAACCCTTATATTGAGCATTTGTATCAATTCCTCCTTTTTTGGAACAAGGTTTCGGTTAACCATACATTCATCCTTCAATATTAAGACTTGTTTGCATGCTACACATTTTGTAACATTTTAAACAAGTCCACACACATCAAGTGCATTATATTTATCCCCGGGGCTATGAATTCTATTTCTTACTCATTCCATTTTTAAACACTGAGTGTTTTAATTATTATAGAGATTAGGGTTATAGGTTACAAAATTAGATGAATGTTTAGGGGTCAACCTAGGGGTTACTTTTAGGATTGAGGTTAGGGTTAGAGATCATCTTTGCTTTGGGTTTGGAGTTTGACTTTTGACCTGAGATGTTCAGTTTAGGTCAAAAGGAAAGGGAAAAACAAGCTATTTTTTACTGTGCTGTTTCAATATTCAGACTTGTTTGCATAATATACATTTTATCACATTTTCAACAAGTCCACACACATCAAGTGCATTACATTGATCCCCAAAGCTATGGATTCTGTTTCTTATTCATTAAAATCCCTTTTTAAATACAGAATGTGTTTCTTACAAAAGAGATTAGGTTTATGAATTATATAATAAGATATACGTTTAAAAGCCCCCCTAGGGGTCAGGGTTAGAATAAAGGTAAGGGTCAAAGGTGATCTTTACTTAGGGTTTGAAATTTTGACCTTTCACCTGAGATGTTGAGGTTGGATTCCTCACTGAAGAGGAGGAAGTCGTGATGTCCAAGTCATGTCCCAGATGGAAAAGGTCATCTAATGTGCTATCACCCAGAGGCTCAGCAGTTTGCTCCGTCTGAAACATAGAGTGTGTGGCTGCTCCCAGCCTAATTAATGTGTCTTCAGGATTTGTTGGAGGCATTTATTCCACCCTCTGGGGTGATAAAACAGAGGGGGTGACATCTAACTCATCTCCCAATAACAGGAGATCTACTGTCTGTGCAACTCCCTCAGTCTGTGTCTCTGGTACACAAACATCTACCATTTAAGTGAGGAGGAGGGGAGGAGGGAGGAGAGACGTTCTTGACCTCTCCCGACACTTTTTGGGCAGGAGAGTAGGAGGAGGAGTGGTGGAGAATATAGCATCATGCTCGTCCATCTCCATGTTCAGTTCCTGAGTCTGGCCACCGGAGGGCGACAGTGATCTGGATTGAGATTCACCATCAGCGGCTGTGTGGATCTGCACACTTGTGCTTATAACTGTGCCATCTAACGGCGTTGGGGGACTATTTTGGATCTCTTGTGATGCAATGGCATCCTGTGGATCTCTCAGACTTGTGTGGAGGAGCCCCTCCCCATGATCTAACGTGTCTGAGAGCAGTCTTTTTCCAAGACTGCGACGTGCCCATTTCAGCGCAATCAGCCATGGATCTACCCAGTCATAGGAGGATAAAACACATTCATTTAGCGAGTTCTATTGCCAAACTAGACTCATAATGGTCTCTCAAAATGAGCATTGTGGTGTACGCCCAGTTACCAGCGTTACCTTTAAGGAGAGACTCTGTGTCTTCTGTAGGGTATGCAGGTTTAATGATGGTAGAGAGATGATTCTGTATTTTAAGAATTGTGTTTGATTCCTCCTCTAGGCGACACATTATTTTGGTGGTGGGTCAATTTGATGATCTTATAAATAGATCGGACTTAACGCTACAAATATAAATGAGTCTTCTTCAGTTTAAGCTTGTTGAAAAGATGTCTGCTGTTTTTCCAGGTCAAAGTGTGAAAGGCTGTAGAGTTGACTATGCTGTGATCTCAGGTCACATCCGGCATCATGTGTGTGGGGTGGGCCTGTCAGGTCCCCATCCCTACACTGCAGGCCAACCCATGGTTGCCATCTTGGTCCGTCAGGAACCACTCAGATACACATAAATTACATCAGATGCCACTCTGTGACCTCCGACCCAGCGAAGGTGACAAAACATCTTTTTTTTTTCATAATATAAATGATGAAACCTGCTAATAAAAATGCAATGTAGTCTGCTGAGATAATAAATAACCCTTATATTGAGCATTTGTATCAATTCCTCCTATTTTGGAACAAGGTTTCGGTTAACCATACATTCATCCTTCAAAATTAAGACTTGTTTGCATGCTACACATTTTGTAACATTTTAAACAAGTCCACACACATCAAGTGCATTATATTTATCCCCGGGGCTATGAATTCTATTTCTTACTCATTCCATTTTTAAATACTGAGTGTGTTAATTATTATAGAGATTAGGGTTATAGGTTACAAAATTAGATGAATGTTTAGGGGTCAACCTAGGGGTTACTTTTAGGATTGAGGTTAGGGTTAGAGATCATCTTTGCTTTGGGTTTGGAGTTTGACTTTTGACCTGAGATGTTCAGTTTAGGTCAAAAGGAAAGGGAAAAACAAGCTATTTTTTTACTGTGCTGTTTCAATATTCAGACTTGTTTGCATAATATACATTTTATCACATTTTCAACAAGTCCACACACATCAAGTGCATTACATTGATCCCCAAAGCTATGGATTCTGTTTCTTATTCATTAAAATCCCTTTTTAAATACAGAATGTGTTTCTTACAAAAGAGATTAGGTTTATGGATTATATAATAAGATATACGTTTAAAAGCCCCCCTAGGGGTCAGGGTTAGAATAAAGGTAAGGGTCAAAGGTGATCTTTACTTAGGGTTTGAAATTTTGACCTTTCACCTGAGATGTTAAGGTTGGATTCCTCACTGAAGAGGAGGAAGTCGTGATGTCCAAGTCATGTCCCAGATGGAAAAGGTCATCTAATGTGCTATCACCCAGAGGCTCAGCAGTTTGCTCCGTCTGAAACATAGAGTGTGTGGCTGCTCCCAGCCTAATTAATGTGTCTTCAGGATTTGTTGGAGGCATTTATTCCACCCTCTGGGGTGATAAAACAGAGGGGGTGACATCTAACTCATCTCCCAATAACAGGAGATCTACTGTCTCTGCAACTCCCTCAGTCTGTGTCTCTGGTACACAAACATCTACCATTTAAGTGAGGAGGAGGGGAGGAGGGAGGAGAGACATTCTTGACCTCTCCCGCCACTTTTTGGGCAGGAGAGTAGGAGGAGGAGTGGTGGAGAATATAGCATCATGCTCGTCCATCTCCATGTTCAGTTCCTGAGTCTGGCCACCGGAGGGCGACAGTGATCTGGATTGAGATTCACCATCAGCGGCTGTGTGGATCTGCACACTTGTGCTTATAACTGTGCCATCTAACGGCGTTGGGGGACTATTTTGGATCTCTTGTGATGCAATGGCATCCTGTGGATCTCTCAGACTTGTGTGGAGGAGCCCCTCCCCATGATCTAACGTGTCTGAGAGCAGTCTTTTTCCAAGACTGCGACGTGCCCATTTCAGCGCAATCAGCCATGGATCTACCCAGTCATAGGAGGATAAAACACATTCATTTAGCGAGTTCTATTGCCAAACTAGACTCATAATGGTCTCTCAAAATGAGCATTGTGGTGTACGCCCAGTTACCAGCGTTACCTTTAAGGAGAGACTCTGTGTCTTCTGTAGGGTATGCAGGTTTAATGATGGTAGAGAGATGATTCTGTATTTTAAGAATTGTGTTTGATTCCTCCTCTAGGCGACACATTATTTTGGTGGTGGGTCAATTTGATGATCTTATAAATAGATCGGACTTAACGCTACAAATCTAAATGAGTCTTCTTCAGTTTAAGCTTGTTGAAAAGATGTCTGCTGTTTTTCCAGGTCAAAGTGTGAAAGGCTGTAGAGTTGACTATGCTGTGATCTCAGGTCACATCCGGCATCATGTGTGTGGGGTGGGCCTGTCAGGTCCCCATCCCTACACTGCAGGCCAACCCATGGTTGCCATCTTGGTCCGTCAGGAACCACTCAGATACACATAAATTACATCAGATGCCACTCTGTGACCTCCGACCCAGCGAAGGTGACAAAACATCTTTTTTTTTTCATAATATAAATGATGAAACCTTCACCATCAGCGGCTGTGTGGATCTGCACACTTGTGCTTATAACTGTGCCATCTAACGGCGTTGGGGGACTATTTTGGATCTCTTGTGATGCAATGGCATCCTGTGGATCTCTCAGACTTGTGTGGAGGAGCCCCTCCCCATGATCTAACGTGTCTGAGAGCAGTCTTTTTCCAAGACTGCGACGTGCCCATTTCAGCGCAATCAGCCATGGATCTACCCAGTCATAGGAGGATAAAACACATTCATTTAGCGAGTTCTATTGCCAAACTAGACTCATAATGGTCTCTCAAAATGAGCATTGTGGTGTACGCCCAGTTACCAGCGTTACCTTTAAGGAGAGACTCTGTGTCTTCTGTAGGGTATGCAGGTGTAATGATGGTAGAGAGATGATTCTGTATTTTGAGAATTGTGTTTGATTCCTCCTCTAGGCGACACATTATTTTGGTGGTGGGTCAATTTGATGATCTTATAAATAGATCGGACTTAACGCTACAAATCTAAATGAGTTTTCTTCAGTCTAAGCTTGTTGAAAAGATGTCTGCTGTTTTTCCAGGTCAAAGTGTGAAAGGCTGTAGAGTTGACTATGCTGTGATCTCAGGTCACATCCGGCATCATGTGTGTGGGGTGGGCCTGTCAGGTCCCCATCCCTACACTGCAGGCCAACCCATGGTTGCCATCTTGGTCCGTCAGGAACCACTCAGATACACATAAATTACATCAGATGCCACTCTGTGACCTCCGACCCAGCGAAGGTGACAAAACATCTTTTTTTTTCATAATATAAATGATGAAACCTGCTAATAAAAATGCAATGTAGTCTGCTGAGATAATAAATAACCCTTATATTGAGCATTTGTATCAATTCCTCCTATTTTGGAACAAGGTTTCGGTTAACCATACATTCATCCTTCAATATTAAGACTTGTCTGCATGCTACACATTTTGTAACATTTTAAACAAGTCCACACACATCAAGTGCATTATATTTATCCCCGGGGCTATGAATTCTATTTCTTACTCATTCCATTTTTAAATACAAAGTGTGTTAATTATTATAGAGATTAGGATTATAGGTTACAAAATTAGATGAATGTTTAGGGGTCAACCTAGGGGTTACTTTTAGGATTGAGGTAAGGGTTAAAGATCATCTTTGCTTTGGGTTTGGAGTTTGACTTTTGACCTGAGATGTTCAGTTTAGGTCAAAAGGAAAGGGAAAAACAAGCTATTTTTTTACTGTGCTGTTTCAATATTCAGACTTGTTTGCATAATATACATTTTATCACATTTTCAACAAGTCCACACACATCAAGTGCATTACATTGATCCCCAAAGCTATGGATTCTGTTTCTTATTCATTAAAATCCCTTTTTAAATACAGAATGTGTTTCTTACAAAAGAGATTAGGTTTATGAATTATATAATAAGATATACGTTTAAAAGCCCCCCTAGGGGTCAGGGTTAGAATAAAGGTAAGGGTCAAAGGTGATCTTTACTTAGGGTTTGAAATTTTGACCTTTCACCTGAGATGTTAGTTAAGGTTGGATTCCTCACTGAAGAGGAGGAAGTCGTGATGTCCAAGTCATGTCCCAGATGGAAAAGGTCATCTAATGTGCTATCACCCAGAGGCTCAGCAGTTTGCTCCGTCTGAAACATAGAGTGTGTGGCTGCTCCCAGCCTAATTAATGTGTCTTCAGGATTTGTTGGAGGCATTTATTCCACCCTCTGGGGTGATAAAACAGAGGGGGTGACATCTAACTCATCTCCTAATAACAGGAGATCTACTGTCTCTGCAACTCCCTCAGTCTGTGTCTCTGGTACACAAACATCTACCATTTAAGTGAGGAGGAGGGGAGGAGGGAGGAGAGACATTCTTGACCTCTCCCGCCACTTTTTGGGCAGGAGAGTAGGAGGAGGAGTGGTGGAGAATATAGCATCATGCTCGTCCATCTCCATGTTCAGTTCCTGAGTCTGGCCACCGGAGGGCGACAGTGATCTGGATTGAGATTCACCATCAGCGGCTGTGTGGATCTGCACACTTGTGCTTATAACTGTGCCATCTAACGGCGTTGGGGGACTATTTTGGATCTCTTGTGATGCAATGGCATCCTGTGGATCTCTCAGACTTGTGTGGAGGAGCCCCTCCCCATGATCTAACGTGTCTGAGAGCAGTCTTTTTCCAAGACTGCGACGTGCCCATTTCAGCGCAATCAGCCATGGATCTACCCAGTCATAGGAGGATAAAACACATTCATTTAGCGAGTTCTATTGCCAAACTAGACTCATAATGGTCTCTCAAAATGAGCATTGTGGTGTTCGCCCAGTTACCAGCGTTACCTTTAAGGAGAGACTCTGTGTCTTCTGTAGGGTATGCAGGTTTAATGATGGTAGAGAGATGATTCTGTATTTTAAGAATTGTGTTTGATTCCTCCTCTAGGCGACACATTATTTTGGTGGTGGGTCAATTTGATGATCTTATAAATAGATCGGACTTAACGCTACAAATCTAAATGAGTCTTCTTCAGTCTAAGCTTGTTGAAAAGATGTCTGCTGTTTTTCCAGGTCAAAGTGTGAAAGGCTGTAGAGTTGACTATGCTGTGATCTCAGGTCACATCCGGCATCATGTGTGTGGGGTGGGCCTGTCAGGTCCCCATCCCTACACTGCAGGCCAACCCATGGTTGCCATCTTGGTCCGTCAGGAACCACTCAGATACACATAAATTACATCAGATGCCACTCTGTGACCTCCGACCCAGCGAAGGTGACAAAACATCTTTTTTTTTCATAATATAAATGATGAAACCTGCTAATAAAAATGCAATGTAGTCTGCTGAGATAATAAATAACCCTTATATTGAGCATTTGTATCAATTCCTCCTATTTTGGAACAAGGTTTCGGTTAACCATACATTCATCCTTCAATATTAAGACTTGTTTGCATGCTACACATTTTGTAACATTTTAAACAAGTCCACACACATCAAGTGCATTATATTTATCCCCGGGGCTATGAATTCTATTTCTTACTCATTCCATTTTTAAATACAAAGTGTGTTAATTATTATAGAGATTAGGATTATAGGTTACAAAATTAGATGAATGTTTAGGGGTCAACCTAGGGGTTACTTTTAGGATTGAGGTTAGGGTTAAAGATCATCTTTGCTTTGGGTTTGGAGTTTGACTTTTGACCTGAGATGTTCAGTTTAGGTCAAAAGGAAAGGGAAAAACAAGCTATTTTTTTACTGTGCTGTTTCAATATTCAGACTTGTTTGCATAATATACATTTTATCACATTTTCAACAAGTCCACACACATCAAGTGCATTACATTGATCCCCAAAGCTATGGATTCTGTTTCTTATTCATTAAAATCCCTTTTTAAATACAGAATGTGTTTCTTACAAAAGAGATTAGGTTTATGAATTATATAATAAGATATACGTTTAAAAGCCCCCCTAGGGGTCAGGGTTAGAATAAAGGTAAGGGTCAAAGGTGATCTTTACTTAGGGTTTGAAATTTTGACCTTTCACCTGAGATGTTGAGGTTGGATTCCTCACTGAAGAGGAGGAAGTCGTGATGTCCAAGTCATGTCCCAGATGGAAAAGGTCATCTAATGTGCTATCACCCAGAGGCTCAGCAGTTTGCTCCGTCTGAAACATAGAGTGTGTGTCTGCTCCCAGCCTAATTAATGTGTCTTCAGGATTTGTTGGAGGCATTTATTCCACCCTCTGGGGTGATAAAACAGAGGGGGTGACATCTAACTCATCTCCCAATAACAGGAGATCTACTGTCTGTGCAACTCCCTCAGTCTGTGTCTCTGGTACACAAACATCTACCATTTAAGTGAGGAGGAGGGGAGGAGGGAGGAGAGACGTTCTTGACCTCTCCCGACACTTTTTGGGCAGGAGAGTAGGAGGAGGAGTGGTGGAGAATATAGCATCATGCTCGTCCATCTCCATGTTCAGTTCCTGAGTCTGGCCACCGGAGGGCGACAGTGATCTGGATTGAGATTCACCATCAGCGGCTGTGTGGATCTGCACACTTGTGCTTATAACTGTGCCATCTAACGGCGTTGGGGGACTATTTTGGATCTCTTGTGATGCAATGGCATCCTGTGGATCTCTCAGACTTGTGTGGAGGAGCCCCTCCCCATGATCTAACGTGTCTGAGAGCAGTCTTTTTCCAAGACTGCGACGTGCCCATTTCAGCGCAATCAGCCATGGATCTACCCAGTCATAGGAGGATAAAACACATTCATTTAGCGAGTTCTATTGCCAAACTAGACTCATAATGGTCTCTCAAAATGAGCATTGTGGTGTACGCCCAGTTACCAGCGTTACCTTTAAGGAGAGACTCTGTGTCTTCTGTAGGGTATGCAGGTTTAATGATGGTAGAGAGATGATTCTGTATTTTAAGAATTGTGTTTGATTCCTCCTCTAGGCGACACATTATTTTGGTGGTGGGTCAATTTGATGATCTTATAAATAGATCGGACTTAACGCTACAAATCTAAATGAGTCTTCTTCAGTTTAAGCTTGTTGAAAAGATGTCTGCTGTTTTTCCAGGTCAAAGTGTGAAAGGCTGTAGAGTTGACTATGCTGTGATCTCAGGTCACATCCGGCATCATGTGTGTGGGGTGGGCCTGTCAGGTCCCCATCCCTACACTGCAGGCCAACCCATGGTTGCCATCTTGGTCCGTCAGGAACCACTCAGATACACATAAATTACATCAGGTGCCACTCTGTGACCTCCGACCCAACGAAGGTGACAAAACATCTTTTTTTTTTCATAATATAAATGATGAAACCTGCTAATAAAAATGCAATGTAGTCTGCTGAGATAATAAATAACCCTTATATTGAGCATTTGTATCAATTCCTCCTATTTTGGAACAAGGTTTCGGTTAACCATACATTCATCCTTCAATATTAAGACTTGTTTGCATGCTACACATTTTGTAACATTTTAAACAAGTCCACACACATCAAGTGCATTATATTTATCCCCGGGGCTATGAATTCTATTTCTTACTCATTCCATTTTTAAACACTGAGTGTTTTAATTATTATAGAGATTAGGGTTATAGGTTACAAAATTAGATGAATGTTTAGGGGTCAACCTAGGGGTTACTTTTAGGATTGAGGTAAGGGTTAAAGATCATCTTTGCTTTGGGTTTGGAGTTTGACTTTTGACCTGAGATGTTCAGTTTAGGTCAAAAGGAAAGGGAAAAACAAGCTATTTTTTTACTGTGCTGTTTCAATATTCAGACTTGTTTGCATAATATACATTTTATCACATTTTCAACAAGTCCACACACATCAAGTGCATTACATTGATCCCCAAAGCTATGGATTCTGTTTCTTATTCATTAAAATCCCTTTTTAAATACAGAATGTGTTTCTTACAAAAGAGATTAGGTTTATGAATTATATAATAAGATATACGTTTAAAAGCCCCCCTAGGGGTCAGGGTTAGAATAAAGGTAAGGGTCAAAGGTGATCTTTACTTAGGGTTTGAAATTTTGACCTTTCACCTGAGATGTTAGTTAAGGTTGGATTCCTCACTGAAGAGGAGGAAGTCGTGATGTCCAAGTCATGTCCCAGATGGAAAAGGTCATCTAATGTGCTATCACCCAGAGGCTCAGCAGTTTGCTCCGTCTGAAACATAGAGTGTGTGGCTGCTCCCAGCCTAATTAATGTGTCTTCAGGATTTGTTGGAGGCATTTATTCCACCCTCTGGGGTGATAAAACAGAGGGGGTGACATCTAACTCATCTCCTAATAACAGGAGATCTACTGTCTCTGCAACTCCCTCAGTCTGTGTCTCTGGTACACAAACATCTACCATTTAAGTGAGGAGGAGGGGAGGAGGGAGGAGAGACATTCTTGACCTCTCCCGCCACTTTTTGGGCAGGAGAGTAGGAGGAGGAGTGGTGGAGAATATAGCATCATGCTCGTCCATCTCCATGTTCAGTTCCTGAGTCTGGCCACCGGAGGGCGACAGTGATCTGGATTGAGATTCACCATCAGCGGCTGTGTGGATCTGCACACTTGTGCTTATAACTGTGCCATCTAACGGCGTTGGGGGACTATTTTGGATCTCTTGTGATGCAATGGCATCCTGTGGATCTCTCAGACTTGTGTGGAGGAGCCCCTCCCCATGATCTAACGTGTCTGAGAGCAGTCTTTTTCCAAGACTGCGACGTGCCCATTTCAGCGCAATCAGCCATGGATCTACCCAGTCATAGGAGGATAAAACACATTCATTTAGCGAGTTCTATTGCCAAACTAGACTCATAATGGTCTCTCAAAATGAGCATTGTGGTGTTCGCCCAGTTACCAGCGTTACCTTTAAGGAGAGACTCTGTGTCTTCTGTAGGGTATGCAGGTTTAATGATGGTAGAGAGATGATTCTGTATTTTAAGAATTGTGTTTGATTCCTCCTCTAGGCGACACATTATTTTGGTGGTGGGTCAATTTGATGATCTTATAAATAGATCGGACTTAACGCTACAAATCTAAATGAGTCTTCTTCAGTCTAAGCTTGTTGAAAAGATGTCTGCTGTTTTTCCAGGTCAAAGTGTGAAAGGCTGTAGAGTTGACTATGCTGTGATCTCAGGTCACATCCGGCATCATGTGTGTGGGGTGGGCCTGTCAGGTCCCCATCCCTACACTGCAGGCCAACCCATGGTTGCCATCTTGGTCCGTCAGGAACCACTCAGATACACATAAATTACATCAGATGCCACTCTGTGACCTCCGACCCAGCGAAGGTGACAAAACATCTTTTTTTTTCATAATATAAATGATGAAACCTGCTAATAAAAATGCAATGTAGTCTGCTGAGATAATAAATAACCCTTATATTGAGCATTTGTATCAATTCCTCCTATTTTGGAACAAGGTTTCGGTTAACCATACATTCATCCTTCAATATTAAGACTTGTTTGCATGCTACACATTTTGTAACATTTTAAACAAGTCCACACACATCAAGTGCATTATATTTATCCCCGGGGCTATGAATTCTATTTCTTACTCATTCCATTTTTAAATACAAAGTGTGTTAATTATTATAGAGATTAGGATTATAGGTTACAAAATTAGATGAATGTTTAGGGGTCAACCTAGGGGTTACTTTTAGGATTGAGGTAAGGGTTAAAGATCATCTTTGCTTTGGGTTTGGAGTTTGACTTTTGACCTGAGATGTTCAGTTTAGGTCAAAAGGAAAGGGAAAAACAAGCTATTTTTTTACTGTGCTGTTTCAATATTCAGACTTGTTTGCATAATATACATTTTATCACATTTTCAACAAGTCCACACACATCAAGTGCATTACATTGATCCCCAAAGCTATGGATTCTGTTTCTTATTCATTAAAATCCCTTTTTAAATACAGAATGTGTTTCTTACAAAAGAGATTAGGTTTATGAATTATATAATAAGATATACGTTTAAAAGCCCCCCTAGGGGTCAGGGTTAGAATAAAGGTAAGGGTCAAAGGTGATCTTTACTTAGGGTTTGAAATTTTGACCTTTCACCTGAGATGTTGAGGTTGGATTCCTCACTGAAGAGGAGGAAGTCGTGATGTCCAAGTCATGTCCCAGATGGAAAAGGTCATCTAATGTGCTATCACCCAGAGGCTCAGCAGTTTGCTCCGTCTGAAACATAGAGTGTGTGGCTGCTCCCAGCCTAATTAATGTGTCTTCAGGATTTGTTGGAGGCATTTATTCCACCCTCTGGGGTGATAAAACAGAGGGGGTGACATCTAACTCATCTCCCAATAACAGGAGATCTACTGTCTGTGCAACTCCCTCAGTCTGTGTCTCTGGTACACAAACATCTACCATTTAAGTGAGGAGGAGGGGAGGAGGGAGGAGAGACGTTCTTGACCTCTCCCGACACTTTTTGGGCAGGAGAGTAGGAGGAGGAGTGGTGGAGAATATAGCATCATGCTCGTCCATCTCCATGTTCAGTTCCTGAGTCTGGCCACCGGAGGGCGACAGTGATCTGGATTGAGATTCACCATCAGCGGCTGTGTGGATCTGCACACTTGTGCTTATAACTGTGCCATCTAACGGCGTTGGGGGACTATTTTGGATCTCTTGTGATGCAATGGCATCCTGTGGATCTCTCAGACTTGTGTGGAGGAGCCCCTCCCCATGATCTAACGTGTCTGAGAGCAGTCTTTTTCCAAGACTGCGACGTGCCCATTTCAGCGCAATCAGCCATGGATCTACCCAGTCATAGGAGGATAAAACACATTCATTTAGCGAGTTCTATTGCCAAACTAGACTCATAATGGTCTCTCAAAATGAGCATTGTGGTGTTCGCCCAGTTACCAGCGTTACCTTTAAGGAGAGACTCTGTGTCTTCTGTAGGGTATGCAGGTTTAATGATGGTAGAGAGATGATTCTGTATTTTAAGAATTGTGTTTGATTCCTCCTCTAGGCGACACATTATTTTGGTGGTGGGTCAATTTGATGATCTTATAAATAGATCGGACTTAACGCTACAAATCTAAATGAGTCTTCTTCAGTCTAAGCTTGTTGAAAAGATGTCTGCTGTTTTTCCAGGTCAAAGTGTGAAAGGCTGTAGAGTTGACTATGCTGTGATCTCAGGTCACATCCGGCATCATGTGTGTGGGGTGGGCCTGTCAGGTCCCCATCCCTACACTGCAGGCCAACCCATGGTTGCCATCTTGGTCCGTCAGGAACCACTCAGATACACATAAATTACATCAGGTGCCACTCTGTGACCTCCGACCCAACGAAGGTGACAAAACATCTTTTTTTTTTCATAATATAAATGATGAAACCTGCTAATAAAAATGCAATGTAGTCTGCTGAGATAATAAATAACCCTTATATTGAGCATTTGTATCAATTCCTCCTATTTTGGAACAAGGTTTCGGTTAACCATACATTCATCCTTCAATATTAAGACTTGTTTGCATGCTACACATTTTGTAACATTTTAAACAAGTCCACACACATCAAGTGCATTATATTTATCCCCGGGGCTATGAATTCTATTTCTTACTCATTCCATTTTTAAACACTGAGTGTTTTAATTATTATAGAGATTAGGGTTATAGGTTACAAAATTAGATGAATGTTTAGGGGTCAACCTAGGGGTTACTTTTAGGATTGAGGTAAGGGTTAAAGATCATCTTTGCTTTGGGTTTGGAGTTTGACTTTTGACCTGAGATGTTCAGTTTAGGTCAAAAGGAAAGGGAAAAACAAGCTATTTTTTTACTGTGCTGTTTCAATATTCAGACTTGTTTGCATAATATACATTTTATCACATTTTCAACAAGTCCACACACATCAAGTGCATTACATTGATCCCCAAAGCTATGGATTCTGTTTCTTATTCATTAAAATCCCTTTTTAAATACAGAATGTGTTTCTTACAAAAGAGATTAGGTTTATGAATTATATAATAAGATATACGTTTAAAAGCCCCCCTAGGGGTCAGGGTTAGAATAAAGGTAAGGGTCAAAGGTGATCTTTACTTAGGGTTTGAAATTTTGACCTTTCACCTGAGATGTTAGTTAAGGTTGGATTCCTCACTGAAGAGGAGGAAGTCGTGATGTCCAAGTCATGTCCCAGATGGAAAAGGTCATCTAATGTGCTATCACCCAGAGGCTCAGCAGTTTGCTCCGTCTGAAACATAGAGTGTGTGGCTGCTCCCAGCCTAATTAATGTGTCTTCAGGATTTGTTGGAGGCATTTATTCCACCCTCTGGGGTGATAAAACAGAGGGGGTGACATCTAACTCATCTCCTAATAACAGGAGATCTACTGTCTCTGCAACTCCCTCAGTCTGTGTCTCTGGTACACAAACATCTACCATTTAAGTGAGGAGGAGGGGAGGAGGGAGGAGAGACATTCTTGACCTCTCCCGCCACTTTTTGGGCAGGAGAGTAGGAGGAGGAGTGGTGGAGAATATAGCATCATGCTCGTCCATCTCCATGTTCAGTTCCTGAGTCTGGCCACCGGAGGGCGACAGTGATCTGGATTGAGATTCACCATCAGCGGCTGTGTGGATCTGCACACTTGTGCTTATAACTGTGCCATCTAACGGCGTTGGGGGACTATTTTGGATCTCTTGTGATGCAATGGCATCCTGTGGATCTCTCAGACTTGTGTGGAGGAGCCCCTCCCCATGATCTAACGTGTCTGAGAGCAGTCTTTTTCCAAGACTGCGACGTGCCCATTTCAGCGCAATCAGCCATGGATCTACCCAGTCATAGGAGGATAAAACACATTCATTTAGCGAGTTCTATTGCCAAACTAGACTCATAATGGTCTCTCAAAATGAGCATTGTGGTGTTCGCCCAGTTACCAGCGTTACCTTTAAGGAGAGACTCTGTGTCTTCTGTAGGGTATGCAGGTTTAATGATGGTAGAGAGATGATTCTGTATTTTAAGAATTGTGTTTGATTCCTCCTCTAGGCGACACATTATTTTGGTGGTGGGTCAATTTGATGATCTTATAAATAGATCGGACTTAACGCTACAAATCTAAATGAGTCTTCTTCAGTCTAAGCTTGTTGAAAAGATGTCTGCTGTTTTTCCAGGTCAAAGTGTGAAAGGCTGTAGAGTTGACTATGCTGTGATCTCAGGTCACATCCGGCATCATGTGTGTGGGGTGGGCCTGTCAGGTCCCCATCCCTACACTGCAGGCCAACCCATGGTTGCCATCTTGGTCCGTCAGGAACCACTCAGATACACATAAATTACATCAGATGCCACTCTGTGACCTCCGACCCAGCGAAGGTGACAAAACATCTTTTTTTTTCATAATATAAATGATGAAACCTGCTAATAAAAATGCAATGTAGTCTGCTGAGATAATAAATAACCCTTATATTGAGCATTTGTATCAATTCCTCCTATTTTGGAACAAGGTTTCGGTTAACCATACATTCATCCTTCAATATTAAGACTTGTTTGCATGCTACACATTTTGTAACATTTTAAACAAGTCCACACACATCAAGTGCATTATATTTATCCCCGGGGCTATGAATTCTATTTCTTACTCATTCCATTTTTAAATACAAAGTGTGTTAATTATTATAGAGATTAGGATTATAGGTTACAAAATTAGATGAATGTTTAGGGGTCAACCTAGGGGTTACTTTTAGGATTGAGGTAAGGGTTAAAGATCATCTTTGCTTTGGGTTTGGAGTTTGACTTTTGACCTGAGATGTTCAGTTTAGGTCAAAAGGAAAGGGAAAAACAAGCTATTTTTTTACTGTGCTGTTTCAATATTCAGACTTGTTTGCATAATATACATTTTATCACATTTTCAACAAGTCCACACACATCAAGTGCATTACATTGATCCCCAAAGCTATGGATTCTGTTTCTTATTCATTAAAATCCCTTTTTAAATACAGAATGTGTTTCTTACAAAAGAGATTAGGTTTATGAATTATATAATAAGATATACGTTTAAAAGCCCCCCTAGGGGTCAGGGTTAGAATAAAGGTAAGGGTCAAAGGTGATCTTTACTTAGGGTTTGAAATTTTGACCTTTCACCTGAGATGTTGAGGTTGGATTCCTCACTGAAGAGGAGGAAGTCGTGATGTCCAAGTCATGTCCCAGATGGAAAAGGTCATCTAATGTGCTATCACCCAGAGGCTCAGCAGTTTGCTCCGTCTGAAACATAGAGTGTGTGGCTGCTCCCAGCCTAATTAATGTGTCTTCAGGATTTGTTGGAGGCATTTATTCCACCCTCTGGGGTGATAAAACAGAGGGGGTGACATCTAACTCATCTCCCAATAACAGGAGATCTACTGTCTGTGCAACTCCCTCAGTCTGTGTCTCTGGTACACAAACATCTACCATTTAAGTGAGGAGGAGGGGAGGAGGGAGGAGAGACGTTCTTGACCTCTCCCGACACTTTTTGGGCAGGAGAGTAGGAGGAGGAGTGGTGGAGAATATAGCATCATGCTCGTCCATCTCCATGTTCAGTTCCTGAGTCTGGCCACCGGAGGGCGACAGTGATCTGGATTGAGATTCACCATCAGCGGCTGTGTGGATCTGCACACTTGTGCTTATAACTGTGCCATCTAACGGCGTTGGGGGACTATTTTGGATCTCTTGTGATGCAATGGCATCCTGTGGATCTCTCAGACTTGTGTGGAGGAGCCCCTCCCCATGATCTAACGTGTCTGAGAGCAGTCTTTTTCCAAGACTGCGACGTGCCCATTTCAGCGCAATCAGCCATGGATCTACCCAGTCATAGGAGGATAAAACACATTCATTTAGCGAGTTCTATTGCCAAACTAGACTCATAATGGTCTCTCAAAATGAGCATTGTGGTGTTCGCCCAGTTACCAGCGTTACCTTTAAGGAGAGACTCTGTGTCTTCTGTAGGGTATGCAGGTTTAATGATGGTAGAGAGATGATTCTGTATTTTAAGAATTGTGTTTGATTCCTCCTCTAGGCGACACATTATTTTGGTGGTGGGTCAATTTGATGATCTTATAAATAGATCGGACTTAACGCTACAAATCTAAATGAGTCTTCTTCAGTCTAAGCTTGTTGAAAAGATGTCTGCTGTTTTTCCAGGTCAAAGTGTGAAAGGCTGTAGAGTTGACTATGCTGTGATCTCAGGTCACATCCGGCATCATGTGTGTGGGGTGGGCCTGTCAGGTCCCCATCCCTACACTGCAGGCCAACCCATGGTTGCCATCTTGGTCCGTCAGGAACCACTCAGATACACATAAATTACATCAGGTGCCACTCTGTGACCTCCGACCCAACGAAGGTGACAAAACATCTTTTTTTTTTCATAATATAAATGATGAAACCTGCTAATAAAAATGCAATGTAGTCTGCTGAGATAATAAATAACCCTTATATTGAGCATTTGTATCAATTCCTCCTATTTTGGAACAAGGTTTCGGTTAACCATACATTCATCCTTCAATATTAAGACTTGTTTGCATGCTACACATTTTGTAACATTTTAAACAAGTCCACACACATCAAGTGCATTATATTTATCCCCGGGGCTATGAATTCTATTTCTTACTCATTCCATTTTTAAACACTGAGTGTTTTAATTATTATAGAGATTAGGGTTATAGGTTACAAAATTAGATGAATGTTTAGGGGTCAACCTAGGGGTTACTTTTAGGATTGAGGTAAGGGTTAAAGATCATCTTTGCTTTGGGTTTGGAGTTTGACTTTTGACCTGAGATGTTCAGTTTAGGTCAAAAGGAAAGGGAAAAACAAGCTATTTTTTTACTGTGCTGTTTCAATATTCAGACTTGTTTGCATAATATACATTTTATCACATTTTCAACAAGTCCACACACATCAAGTGCATTACATTGATCCCCAAAGCTATGGATTCTGTTTCTTATTCATTAAAATCCCTTTTTAAATACAGAATGTGTTTCTTACAAAAGAGATTAGGTTTATGAATTATATAATAAGATATACGTTTAAAAGCCCCCCTAGGGGTCAGGGTTAGAATAAAGGTAAGGGTCAAAGGTGATCTTTACTTAGGGTTTGAAATTTTGACCTTTCACCTGAGATGTTAGTTAAGGTTGGATTCCTCACTGAAGAGGAGGAAGTCGTGATGTCCAAGTCATGTCCCAGATGGAAAAGGTCATCTAATGTGCTATCACCCAGAGGCTCAGCAGTTTGCTCCGTCTGAAACATAGAGTGTGTGGCTGCTCCCAGCCTAATTAATGTGTCTTCAGGATTTGTTGGAGGCATTTATTCCACCCTCTGGGGTGATAAAACAGAGGGGGTGACATCTAACTCATCTCCTAATAACAGGAGATCTACTGTCTCTGCAACTCCCTCAGTCTGTGTCTCTGGTACACAAACATCTACCATTTAAGTGAGGAGGAGGGGAGGAGGGAGGAGAGACATTCTTGACCTCTCCCGCCACTTTTTGGGCAGGAGAGTAGGAGGAGGAGTGGTGGAGAATATAGCATCATGCTCGTCCATCTCCATGTTCAGTTCCTGAGTCTGGCCACCGGAGGGCGACAGTGATCTGGATTGAGATTCACCATCAGCGGCTGTGTGGATCTGCACACTTGTGCTTATAACTGTGCCATCTAACGGCGTTGGGGGACTATTTTGGATCTCTTGTGATGCAATGGCATCCTGTGGATCTCTCAGACTTGTGTGGAGGAGCCCCTCCCCATGATCTAACGTGTCTGAGAGCAGTCTTTTTCCAAGACTGCGACGTGCCCATTTCAGCGCAATCAGCCATGGATCTACCCAGTCATAGGAGGATAAAACACATTCATTTAGCGAGTTCTATTGCCAAACTAGACTCATAATGGTCTCTCAAAATGAGCATTGTGGTGTTCGCCCAGTTACCAGCGTTACCTTTAAGGAGAGACTCTGTGTCTTCTGTAGGGTATGCAGGTTTAATGATGGTAGAGAGATGATTCTGTATTTTAAGAATTGTGTTTGATTCCTCCTCTAGGCGACACATTATTTTGGTGGTGGGTCAATTTGATGATCTTATAAATAGATCGGACTTAACGCTACAAATCTAAATGAGTCTTCTTCAGTCTAAGCTTGTTGAAAAGATGTCTGCTGTTTTTCCAGGTCAAAGTGTGAAAGGCTGTAGAGTTGACTATGCTGTGATCTCAGGTCACATCCGGCATCATGTGTGTGGGGTGGGCCTGTCAGGTCCCCATCCCTACACTGCAGGCCAACCCATGGTTGCCATCTTGGTCCGTCAGGAACCACTCAGATACACATAAATTACATCAGATGCCACTCTGTGACCTCCGACCCAGCGAAGGTGACAAAACATCTTTTTTTTTCATAATATAAATGATGAAACCTGCTAATAAAAATGCAATGTAGTCTGCTGAGATAATAAATAACCCTTATATTGAGCATTTGTATCAATTCCTCCTATTTTGGAACAAGGTTTCGGTTAACCATACATTCATCCTTCAATATTAAGACTTGTTTGCATGCTACACATTTTGTAACATTTTAAACAAGTCCACACACATCAAGTGCATTATATTTATCCCCGGGGCTATGAATTCTATTTCTTACTCATTCCATTTTTAAATACAAAGTGTGTTAATTATTATAGAGATTAGGATTATAGGTTACAAAATTAGATGAATGTTTAGGGGTCAACCTAGGGGTTACTTTTAGGATTGAGGTAAGGGTTAAAGATCATCTTTGCTTTGGGTTTGGAGTTTGACTTTTGACCTGAGATGTTCAGTTTAGGTCAAAAGGAAAGGGAAAAACAAGCTATTTTTTTACTGTGCTGTTTCAATATTCAGACTTGTTTGCATAATATACATTTTATCACATTTTCAACAAGTCCACACACATCAAGTGCATTACATTGATCCCCAAAGCTATGGATTCTGTTTCTTATTCATTAAAATCCCTTTTTAAATACAGAATGTGTTTCTTACAAAAGAGATTAGGTTTATGAATTATATAATAAGATATACGTTTAAAAGCCCCCCTAGGGGTCAGGGTTAGAATAAAGGTAAGGGTCAAAGGTGATCTTTACTTAGGGTTTGAAATTTTGACCTTTCACCTGAGATGTTGAGGTTGGATTCCTCACTGAAGAGGAGGAAGTCGTGATGTCCAAGTCATGTCCCAGATGGAAAAGGTCATCTAATGTGCTATCACCCAGAGGCTCAGCAGTTTGCTCCGTCTGAAACATAGAGTGTGTGGCTGCTCCCAGCCTAATTAATGTGTCTTCAGGATTTGTTGGAGGCATTTATTCCACCCTCTGGGGTGATAAAACAGAGGGGGTGACATCTAACTCATCTCCCAATAACAGGAGATCTACTGTCTGTGCAACTCCCTCAGTCTGTGTCTCTGGTACACAAACATCTACCATTTAAGTGAGGAGGAGGGGAGGAGGGAGGAGAGACGTTCTTGACCTCTCCCGACACTTTTTGGGCAGGAGAGTAGGAGGAGGAGTGGTGGAGAATATAGCATCATGCTCGTCCATCTCCATGTTCAGTTCCTGAGTCTGGCCACCGGAGGGCGACAGTGATCTGGATTGAGATTCACCATCAGCGGCTGTGTGGATCTGCACACTTGTGCTTATAACTGTGCCATCTAACGGCGTTGGGGGACTATTTTGGATCTCTTGTGATGCAATGGCATCCTGTGGATCTCTCAGACTTGTGTGGAGGAGCCCCTCCCCATGATCTAACGTGTCTGAGAGCAGTCTTTTTCCAAGACTGCGACGTGCCCATTTCAGCGCAATCAGCCATGGATCTACCCAGTCATAGGAGGATAAAACACATTCATTTAGCGAGTTCTATTGCCAAACTAGACTCATAATGGTCTCTCAAAATGAGCATTGTGGTGTACGCCCAGTTACCAGCGTTACCTTTAAGGAGAGACTCTGTGTCTTCTGTAGGGTATGCAGGTTTAATGATGGTAGAGAGATGATTCTGTATTTTAAGAATTGTGTTTGATTCCTCCTCTAGGCGACACATTATTTTGGTGGTGGGTCAATTTGATGAGTTTATAAATAGATCGGACTTAACGCTACAAATCTAAATGAGTCTTCTTCAGTCTAAGCTTGTTGAAAAGATGTCTGCTGTTTTTCCAGGTCAAAGTGTGAAAGGCTGTAGAGTTGACTATGCTGTGATCTCAGGTCACATCCGGCATCATGTGTGTGGGGTGGGCCTGTCAGGCAGGCCAACCCATGGTTGCCATCTTGGTCCGTCAGGAACCACTCAGATACACATAAATTACATCAGATGCCACTCTGTGACCTCCGACCCAGCGAAGGTGACAAAACATCTTTTTTTTTTCATAATATAAATGATGAAACCTGCTAATAAAAATGCAATGTAGTCTGCTGAGATAATAAATAACCCTTATATTGAGCATTTGTATCAATTCCTCCTATTTTGGAACAAGGTTTCGGTTAACCATACATTCATCCTTCAAAATTAAGACTTGTTTGCATGCTACACATTTTGTAACATTTTAAACAAGTCCACACACATCAAGTGCATTATATTTATCCCCGGGGCTATGAATTCTATTTCTTACTCATTCCATTTTTAAATACTGAGTGTGTTAATTATTATAGAGATTAGGGTTATAGGTTACAAAATTAGATGAATGTTTAGGGGTCAACCTAGGGGTTACTTTTAGGATTGAGGTTAGGGTTAGAGATCATCTTTGCTTTGGGTTTGGAGTTTGACTTTTGACCTGAGATGTTCAGTTTAGGTCAAAAGGAAAGGGAAAAACAAGCTATTTTTTTACTGTGCTGTTTCAATATTCAGACTTGTTTGCATAATATACATTTTATCACATTTTCAACAAGTCCACACACATCAAGTGCATTACATTGATCCCCAAAGCTATGGATTCTGTTTCTTATTCATTAAAATCCCTTTTTAAATACAGAATGTGTTTCTTACAAAAGAGATTAGGTTTATGAATTATATAATAAGACAAATGTTTAATGGCCCCTCTAGTGTTCAGTGTTAGAATATAGGTTAGGGTCAAAGGTGAAATTTTGACCTTTGACCTGAGATGTTAAGGTTGGATTCCTAACTGAAGAGGAGGAGGTCGTGATGTCCAGGTCATGTCCCAGACGGAAAAGGTCATCTAATGTGCTATCATCCAGAGGCTCAGCAGTTTGCTCAATTCCGATACATAGAGTGTGTGGCTGCTCCCAGCCTAGTTAATGTGCTTTCAGGAGTTGCTGGAGGCATTTATTCCACCCTCTGGGGTGATAATACAGGGGGGATGACATCTAACTCATCTCCCAATAACAGGAGATCTACTGTCTCTGCAACTCCCTCAGTCTGTGTCTCTGGTACACAAACATCTACATTTTAAGTGAGGAGGAGGGGAGGAGAGAGGAGAGACGTTCTTGGCCTCTCCCGCCACTTTTTGGGAAGGAGAGTAGGAGGAGGAGGGGTGGAGAAGATAGCATCATACTTGTCCATCTCCATGTTCAGTTCCTGAGTCTGGCCACCGGAGGGCGACAGTGATCTGGACTGAGATTCACAATCAGTGGCTGTGTGGATCTGCGCACTTGTGCTTATAACTGTGCCATAATGGCGTTGGGGGACTAATTTGGATCTCTTGTGATGCAATGGCATCCTGTGGATCTCTCAGACTTGTGTGGAGGAGCCCCTCCACCTGATCTAACGTGTCTGAGAGCAATCTTTTTCCAAGACTGCAACGTGCCCATTTCAGCCATGGATCTACCCAGTCATGGGGGGATAAAACTCATTAATTTAGCGAGTTCTATTGCCAAACCATCCTCATCATGGTCTCTCAAAATGAGGTCCCCATCCCTACATCGCAGACCAACCCGTGGTTGCCATCTTGGTCCGTCAGGAACCACTCAGATACACATACATTATGTCAGATGGCACTCTGTGACCTCCGACCCCGTGGGTGATTAAACATGTTTCTTTCATAATATAAATGATTAAACCTGCTATTATAAATGTAAAATAGTCTGCTGAGATAATAAATGACCCTTATTTTGAGCATTTGTATCTATTCCTCCTTTTTTTCAAACAAGGAGCCATTCATTCATCCTTCCATATTAAGACCTGTTTGCATTATACATATTTGGTAACATTTTAAACAAGTCCACACACATCAAGTGCATTATATTGATCCCCAAGGCTATGAATTCTATTTCTTACTCATTACAATCCATTTTTAAATACTGAGTGTTTCAATTATTAAAGAGATTAGGGTTAGATGTTACAAAATTAGATGGATGTTTAGGAGTCAATAGGGATTACATTTAGAATTGAGTTTATGGTTAGAGATCATCTTTGCACAGGGTTTAGAGTTAAGTAATTAAAATTAATTAATTAATTAAAACTGTTAAGTTATCAACAAAGTACATATTTAAACGACATTTTATGGTATATACATTCAAAATCACCTTAAAATAGGATTTGTGGACCTACAGGAGGGAATAAAGCCACTTTGTTTATTTGGCCAGGAGCACAGCAGTTTAAACAGGCACAGATTAAGTAGTGTTGCTGTCCAGCCCTCAACGAATGAAAAAGTGAAAACTGATCGATTATCAACTCAAAACATCTTCAAACTACATTTCAAGATAGCCCTGCTTGAAATCACATTATAATATGACTTACTGAAACAATCACGCCACTGCCTGGGTAAATTACAATGAAAAGCATGATACAGCCGTTTTAGACGTTTCCTGCTAGTGCCATCGCTGTTTCTCAATGTATGTAGAGCTTCATATTTAAACTGTTAAGTTATCAACAAAGTACATTTTCAGCCCTGAATAAATGAAAAAGTGAAAACTGATCGATTATCAACTCAAAACATCTTCAAACTACATTTCAAGATAGCCTTTTCCTTGAAATCACATTATAATATGACTTCCTGAAACAACCACGCCACTGCTTGTGTAAATTACATTGAAAAGCATGTAACAGTATTTTTAGACGTTTCAAGCTACTGCAATCGGTTTTTCTCAATTTCACTGACATTTCATGGTAGATTCATTTAAAATCACCTTAAAATAGGATTTGTGGACCTACAGGGGGGAATAAAGCCACTTTGTTTATTTGGCCAAGAGCACAGCATTTAAAGCAGGCACAGATTGAGTAGTGTTGCTGTCCAGCCCTGAATGAATGAAAAAGTGAAAACTGATCGATTATCAACTCAAAACATCTTCAAACTACATTTCAAGATAGCCCTGCTTGAAATCACATTATAACACGACTTCCTGAAACAACCACGCCACTGCTTGTGTAAATTACAATGAAAAGCATGTAACAGCCGTTTTAGACGTTTCCTGCTAGTGCAATCGATGTTTCTCAATGTATGTACAGCTGCATGTTCAAACAACATGTCAAGATAGCCCTGCTTGAAATCACATTATAATATGACTTACTGAAACAACCAGGCCATGCCAAAGCCACTTTGTTTATTTGGTGACGTTTTTGAAAAATAAAAATGCATTCATGTAATGACATGTACAACCACCAGGAGGCAAACTCGCACCAGAAACCTCTAGATCCAAACAACATGCCTTCATATTTTCCATTTCCATAAGACTTACTGAAACAACCACGCCACTGTTTGTGTAAATTACAATGAAAACCATGATACAGCCGTTTTAGACGTTTCCTGCTAGTGCCATTGCTGTTTCTCAATGTATGTAGAGCTTCATATTTAAACTGTTAAGTTATCAACAAAGTACATTTTCACCAACATTTCATGGTAGATTCATTCAAAATCACCTTAAAATAGGATTTGTGGACCTACAGGGGGGAATAAAGCCACTTTGTTTATTTGGCCAGGAGCACAGCAGTTAAAGCAGGCACAGATTGAGCAGTGTTGCTGTCCAGCCCTGAATGAATGAAAAAGTGACAACTGATCGATTATCAACTCAAAACATCTTCAAACTACATTTCAAGATAGCCCTGCTTGAAATCACATTATAACATGACTTACTGAAACAACCACCCCACTGCTTGTGTAAATTACAATGAAAACCATGATACAGCCGTTTTAGACGTTTCCTGCTAGTGCAATCGCTGTTTCTCAATGTATGTAGAGCTTCATATTTAAACTGTTATGTTATCAGCAAAGTACATATTTAAACGACATTTTATGGTAGACACATTCAAAATCACCTTAAAATAGGATTTGTGGACCTACAGGAGGGAATACAGCCACTTTGTTTCTCTGGCCAGGAGCACAGCACTTTAAACAGGCACAGATTGAGTAGTGTTGCTGTCCAGCCGTGAATGAATGAAAAAGTGAAAACTGATCGATTCTCTACTCAAAACATCTTCAAACTACATTTCAAGATAGCCTTTTTCTTGAAATCACATGTTGAAATGACTTCCTGAAACAACCACGCCACTGCTTGTGTAAATTACAATGAAAAGCATGTAACAGCAGTTTTAGACGTTTCCAGCTACTGCAATCGGTGTTTCTCAATGTATGTACAGCTTCATGTTTAAACTGTTAACTTATCAACAAAGTTCATCTTTAAACGACATTTTATGGTAGATTCATTCAAAATCACCTTAAAATAGGATTTGTGAACCTACAGGAGGGAATAAAGCCACTTTGTTTATTTGGCCAGGAGCACAGCACTTTAAGCAGGCACAGATTGAGTAGTGTTGCTGTCCAGCCCTGAATGGGGAGGCAGTAGTCGAGTGGGTAGAGCTTCCGCTTAAGAACCGGAGGGTTGCCGGTTCGAGTCCCTGCCGAGGTGCCCCTGAGCAAGGCACCGAACCCTCAATTGCTCCCCCCTCTGCGAAGGGTGGTATAATGTAATGTAAGTCGCTTTGGATAAAAGCGTCTGCCAAATGATCGTAATGTAATGTAATGTAATGAATGAAAAAGTGAAAACTGATTGATTATCAACTCAAAACATCTTCAACTACATTTCAAGATAGCCCTGCTTGAAATCACATTATAATATGACTTACTGAAACAACCACGCCACTGCTTGGGTAAATTACAATGAAAAGAATGATACAGCCGTTTTAGACGTTTCCTGCTAGTGCCATCGCTGTTTCTCAATGTATGTACAGCTGCATGTTCAAACTACATTTCAAGATAGCACTGCTTGAAATCACATTATAATATGACTTACTGAAACAACCACGCCACGCCAAAGCCACTTTGTTTATTTGGTGACGTTTTTGGAAAATAAAAATGCATTCATGTATAGCCATGTCCAACCACCAGGTGGCATACTCGTACCAGAAACCTCTAGATACGAATAACATGCCTTCATATTTTCCATTTCCATATGACTTACTGAAACAACCAAGCAACTGCTTGTGTAAATTACAATGAAAAGTATGAACAACCGTTACAACAAAGCACATCTTTCAACAACATTTTGTGGTAGATTCATTCAAAATCACCTGATAATAATTTCAGGAGGCTATGGCAGACACAGATTGGGGTCCAGTCCTAAATGGATGAAAAAGTGACACATGTTCCATATCAACTCAAAACACATTCAAATTACATTTCAAGGTACCTTTACTTGAAATCACATTATAATAGGATTTACTGAAGCAACCACTAACTGCTTGTGTAAATTACAATGAATAGCATTTAATACCAGGTTTTCGGCATTTACAGCTGCTTTCACTGCTGTTGATTATTGTATATTCACTCCAATTGAAAACTGTTTGGTTATCAACAAAGCACATCTTTACATGACATTTTATGGTAGATTCAATCAAAATCACCTTGTAATAGGATTTGTGGATTTTCAGGAGGCTATGACAGACACAGATTGGGGTCCAGTCCTAAACGGATGAAAAGTGACACATGTTCCATAATCAACTCAAAACATATTCAAATTACATTTCAAGGTACCTCTACTTGAAATCACATTATAATAGGATTTACTGAAGCAACCATCAACTACAATGAAAAGCATTTCACGTCTGGTTTTCGGCATTTGCAGCTGCTTTCATTGCTGTTTATCATTGTATATTCACTCCAATGAGAAAACTGTTTAGTCTAGCAGAGCACATCTTCACATGACATTTTATGGTAGATTCATTCAAAATTACCTTATAATAGGATTTGTGGATTTTCAGGAGGGAACTGAGTTTTCTGGTCAGATACAGATTGGGGTCCAGTCTTAAATAGATGAAAAAGTGACACATGTTCCATAATCAACTCAAAACATATTCAAATTACATTTCAAGGTACCTCTACTTGAAATCACATTATAATAGGATTTAATGAAGCAACCATCAACTGCTTGTGTAACTTACAATGAAGAGCATTTTACGCTAGGTTTTCAGCATTTACAGTTTTCGGCATTTACAGTTTTCGGCATTTACAGTTGCCCCATTGCTGTTGATCATTGTATATTCACTCCAATGAGAAAACTGTTTAGTTATCAACAAAGCACATCTTAACATGACATTTTATGGTAGATTCATTCAAAATCACCTTATAATAGGATTTGTGGATTTTCAGGAGGGAAATAAGTTTTCTGGTCAAATACAGATTGGGGTCCAGTCCTAAATGGATGAAAAAGTGACACATGTTCCATAATCAACTCAAAACATATTCAAATTACATTTCAAGGTACCTCTACTTGAAATCACATTATAATAGGATTTACTGAAGCAACCATCCCCTGATTGTGTAAATTACAATGAAAAGCGTTTTACGCTATGTTTTCCGCATTTACAGTTGCCACATTGCTGTTGATTATTGTATATTCACTCCAATGAGAAAACTGTTTAGTTATCAACAAAGCATATCTTATCATGACATTTTATGGTAGATTCATTCAAAATCACCTTATAATAGGATTTGTGGATTTTCAGGAGGGAACTGAGTTTTCTGGTCAAAAACAGATTGGGGTCCAGTCCTAAATGGATGAAAAAGTGACACATGTTCCATAATCAACTCAAACCATATTCAAATTACATTTCAAGGTACCTCTACTTGAAATCACATTATAATAGGATTTACTGAAGCAACCATCAACTACAATAAAAAGCATTTCACGCCTGGTTTTCGGCATTTACAGCTGCTGTCATTGCTGTTTATCATTGTATATTCACTCCAATGAGAAAACATTTTTGTCTAGCAGAGTACATCTTCACATGACATTTTATGGTAGATTCATTCAAAATCACCTTTTAATAGGATTTGTGGATTTTCAGGAGGGAACTGAGTTTTCTTGTCAAAAACAGATTGGGGTCCAGTCCTAAATGGATGAAAAAGTGACACATGTTCCATAATCAACTCAAAACATATTCAAATTACATTTCCAGGTACCTTTACTTGAAATCACATTATAATAGGATTTACTGAAGCAACCATCCACTGCTTGTGTAAATTACAATGGAAAGCTTTTTACGCTACGTTTTCGGCATTTACAGTTTTCGGCATTTAGAGTTTCCCCATTGCTGTTGATTATTGTTTATTCACTCCAATGAGAAAACTGTTTAGTTATCAACAAAGCACATCTTATCATGACATTTTATGGTAGATTCATTCAAAATCACCTTATAATAGGATTTGTGGATTTTCAGGAGGGAACTGAGTTTTCTGGTCAAAAACAGATTGGGGTCCAGTCCTAAATGGATGAAAAAGTGACACATGTTCCATAATCAACTCAAAACATATTCAAATAACATTTCAAGGTACCTCTACTTGAAATCACATTATAATAGGATTTAATGAAGCAACCATCAACTACAATGAAAAGCGTTTAACGCTAGGTTTTCGGCCTTAACAGTTGCCCCATTGCTGTTGATTATTGTATATTCACTCCAATGAGAAAACTGTTTAGTCTAGCAGAGCACATCTTCACATGACATTTTATGGTAGATTCATTTAAAATCGCCTTATAATAGGATTTGTGGATTTTCAGGATGGAACTGAGTTTTCTGGTCAAAAACAGATTGGGGTCCAGTCCTTAATGGATGAAAAAGTGACACATGTTCCATAATCAACTCAAAACATATTCAAATTACATTTCAAGGTACCTCTACTTGAAATCACATTATAATAGGATTTACTGAAGCAACCATCCACTGCTTGTGTAAATTACAATGAAAAGCGTTTTACGCTAGGTTTTCGGCATTTACAGGTTTCCCCATTGCTGTTGATTATTGTATATTCACTCCAATGAGAAAACTGTTTAGTTATCAACAAAGCACATCTTAACATGACATTTTATGGTAGATTCATTCAAAATCACCTTATAAAAGGATTTGTGGATTTTCAGGAGGGAACTGAGTTGTATGGTCAAATACAGATTGGGGTCAAGTCCGAAATGGATGAAAAGTGACACATGTTCCATAATCAACTCAAAACATATTCAAATTACATTTCAAGGTACCTCTACTTGAAATCACATTATAATAGGATTTAATGAAGCAACCATCCACTGCTTGTGTTAATTACAATGAAAAGCGTTTTAGGCTAGGTTTTCGGCCTTAACAGTTGCCCCATTGCTGTTGATTATTTTATATTCACTCCAATGGGAAAACTGTTTAGTTATCAACAAAGCACATCTTAACATGACATTTTATGGTAGCTTCATTCAAAATCACCTTATAATAGGATTTGTGGATTTTCAGGAGGGAACTGAGTTTTCTGGTCAAATACAGAATGGGGTCCAGTCCTAAATGGATGAAAAAGTGACACATGTTCCATAATCAACTCAAAACATATTCAAATTACATTTCAAGGTACCACTACTTGAAATCACATTATAATAGGATTTAATGAAGCAACCATCAACTGCTTGTGTAAATTACAATGAAAAGCATTTTACGCTTGGTTTCGACATTTACAGCTGCTTTCATTGCTGTTTATCATTGTATATTCACTCCAATGAGAAAACTGTTTAGTTATCAACAAAGCACATCTTATCATGACATTTTATGGTAGATTCATTCAAAATCACCTTATAATAGGATTTGTGGATTTTCAGGAGGGAACTGAGTTTTCTGGTCAAATACAGATTGGGGTCCAGTCCTAAATGGATGAAAAAGTGACACATGTTCCATAATCAACTCAAAACATATTCAAATTACATTTCAAGGTACCTCTACTTGAAATCACATTATAATAGGATTTACTGAAGCAACCATCCACTGATTGTGTAAATTACAATGAAAAGCATTTTACGCTAGGTTTTCAGCATTTACAGTTGCCCCATTGCTGTTGATAATTGTATATTTACTCCAATGAGAAAACTGTTTAGTTATCAGCAGAGCATATCTTAACATGAAATTTTATGGAAGATTCATTCAAAATCACCTTATAATAGGACTTGTGGAATTTCAGGAGGGAAATTAGTTTTCTGGTCGGATACAGATTGGGGTCCAGTCCTAAATGGATGAAAAAGTGACAGATGTTCCATAATCAACTCAAAACATAATCAAATAACATTTCCAGGTACCTCTACTTGAAAGCACATTATAATAGGATTTACTGAAGCAACCATCAACTACAATGAAAAGCATTTTACGCTTGGTTTTCGACATTTACAGCTGCTTTCATTGCTGTTTATCATTGTATATTCACTCCAATGAGAAAACTGTTTAGTTATCAACAAAGCACATCTTATCATGACATTTTATGGTAGATTCATTCAAAATCACCTTATAATAGGATTTGTGGATTTTCAGGAGGGAACTGAGTTTTCTGGTCAAATACAGATTGGGGTCCAGTCCTAAATGGATGAAAAAGTGACACATGTTCCATAATCAACTCAAAACATATTCAAATTACATTTCAAGGTACCTCTACTTGAAATCACATTATAATAGGATTTACTGAAGCAACCATCCACTGCTTGTGTAAATTACAATGAAAAGCATTTTACGCTAGGTTTTCAGAATTTACAGTTGCCCCATTGCTGTTGATTATTGTATATTTACTCCAATGAGAAAACTGTTAAGTTATCAGCAGAGCATATCTTAACATGACATTTTGTGGAAGATTCATTCAAAATCACCTTATAATAGGATTTGTGTATTTTCAGGAGGGAACTGAGTTTTCTGGTCAGATACAGATTGGGGTCCAGTCCTAAATGGATGAAAAAGTGACAGATGTTCCATAATCAACTCAAAACATATTCAAATTACATTTCCAGGTACCTCTACTTGAAAGCACATTATAACAGGATTTAATGAAGCAACCATCAACTGCTTGTGTAAATTACAATGAAAAGCATTTTACGCTAGGTTTTCAGCATTTACAGCTGTCCCATTGCTGTTGATGATTGTATATTCACTCCAATCAGAAAAGTGTTTAGATATCAACAAAGCACATCTTAAGATGACATTTTATGGTAGATTCATTCAAAATCACCTTATAATAGGATTTGTGGATTTTCAGGAGGGAACTGAGTTTTCTGGTCAAATACAGATTGGGGTCCAGTCCTAAATGGATGAAAAAGTGACACATGTTCCATAATCAACTTAAAACATATTCAAATTACATTTCAAGGTACCTCTACTTGAAATCACATTATAATAGGATTTACTGAAGCAACCATCCACTGCTTGTGTAAATTACAATGAAAAGCATTTTACGCTAGGTTTTCAGCATTTACAGTTGCCCCATTGCTGTTGATTATTGTATATTTACTCCAATGAGAAAACTGTTTAGTTATCAGCAGAGCATATCTTAACATGACATTTTGTGGAAGATTCATTCAAAATCACCTTATAATAGGATTTGTGTATTTTCAGGAGGGAACTGAGTTTTCTGGTCAGATACAGATTGGGGTCCAGTCCTAAATGGATGAAAAAGTGACAGATGTTCCATAATCAACTCAAAACATATTCAAATTACATTTCCAGGTACCTCTACTTGAAAGCACATTATAACAGGATTTAATGAAGCAACCATCAACTGCTTGTGTAAATTACAATGAAAAGCATTTTACGCTAGGTTTTCAGCATTTACAGCTGTCCCATTGCTGTTGATGATTGTATATTCACTCCAATGAGAAAAGTGTTTAGATATCAACAAAGCACATCTTAAGATGACATTTTATGGTAGTTTCATTCAAAATCACCTTGTAATAGGATTTGTGGATTTTCAGGAGGGAACTGAGTTGTCTGGTCAAATACAGATTGGGGTCCAGTCCTAAATGGATGAAAAGTGACACGTTTTATAATCAACTCATATATGTGTGTGTGTGTGTGTGTGTGTGTGTGTGTGTGTGTGTGTGTGTGTGTACGCGCGCGTACCTACCTGTCCCATTCTGTTCGCTGCTCGAAGAGGCGGGGCTGTTGCAATCTGTCTGCAGTAAGGATGTATGTGCAAACACGATGATGTCGGCACACTTGCAGCTGCTAAACAGGGTGGACGGAGTGCAAAAGCCATAACTTAGCTTTCTGTGATGAGGCCATCTTCTTCTTTCCATATGCGCCGCTGTAAATACGAATGCATTACCGAAGACAGAAGCGATACTGTTTAACTACCTTACCGATGAGCCAACTTAAGGAAAACCATACTTCTCTTGATGACATCCAGTTCAAAATGGTTCTCCAGTTGACCATCCAATCACGTAAGTTCTGTGAGGGGGGGGGAGTATGTGCGAAACATGTCAGACTACGTGTAAATAGCGAATAAAAAATAGTTATTTGTAGATATAACGACTACAAGGTAAATGTTAATTGTTAAGCCAGTTTTCAGCATTTTTGAATCGCATTACTATGTAATTACTATGCAAGCTATTTCGAGTCTTAATGGGCTCGACCAAATTCCACATTTGGTAGAGGGCCTATCTTCAAGGGCCTGTTCATCAGGTAAGATGCAATGTTGGCTATCTAGTATGATAGTGTGACTACATAATGCTTGATGTGAAGTGTATATGCGAGTGAGTGTGTCTATCTATGGGAAGATTTAAAATGCTTGAAGGGTTTTAACTGCAAAACCCGCGAAATGTGTGAATATGCTGAGAAAAACCCTGAAAAATGAAGCCTGTGTGTGCTTTATGTATGTGTATGTGAAGTAGTGTGAGTGTGAGTGTCTGTTCTGTCTGTTGCCTGCAAGATTTAAAATGCTTGAAGTGTTTTAACTGCAAAAACCTATGAAATGGGTGAAAATTAAGAAAAAAACCCAGAAAGATCAAAGCCTGTCTGTGTGTGCGCGTGTACGTGAAGTAATGTGAGTGTGAGTGTCTGTGCTGTCTGTTGCCTGAAAGATTTGAATTGCTGTAAGTGACTCAAAGATTCTGCCGTAAAACCATAAAAGTGTTTAAATGCTTGAAATGCTTAAAAAAAAACCTGAAAGAATGGAGCATGTAGGTCTAACAATGTGTGAATGATTTCTGTCCCTAAATGAGATAAACTCGCAAGCAGTTTGATTGACAGCTCAAGTCCTTTGAAGCTGTGACAAAAGGACAACAGTTGTCCAGAAAAAAAACAAAGAAAGATCAAAGCCTGTGTTCAAGGGTGTGTGTGTGCACGAGAGGCAGGATAACCCTTGAATGGATTCTCTGTCTCTGTCTGAAAGTAGGAAGAAGTTAGAAGGCACATGAAGTGCCTAAAGAAAATGAAAAAAGATTTGAATGGGTTTTAATGAAACATTTTCAGCTGGAAAATAATGAATATTTCAGAAAATATCAGAGAAATATCAGCCTTTCCAAATCCCACCACACCATTGCAGGTGATTTTATATACAGATGAAATATATTGATGGTTAATAATACTTTAGGAAACATAGACCCCAAGTTTAGGTTAAAGCTTGCTGCAATCAGACTTTTTGCTTTAGTAAAAGCTAAGGATATTGATGAGTGTGGTGTTGATGTTGTGTTACAAACAATTGATTATGACTTACAGTTGCTGTATAATGGTGTCCAAATCCAAACAAAGAATGGTGAAATTAATTTATTTGGTGCTGTAGTTTCAGTATGGGGTGACACAACATAAGCTTGCTGTATTCAAGGAAGGTGTTGTTTTTTAGAGTTACATTGTGAATGTAATATGTCACTGAAAGGACAATGGAAAAATACACGAGACAGCGAGAAAGGGCCAGCACAGACTTCTTGAAATCTGTCCTCAAAACCACATATGGAATTTATAAAAGAAGCAGGTTGGTTGATTATCCAGACTTTGAGGGCTTGCACCCATGGAAATTAAACACCTTGTCCTCTGATGGCGTTAGATAGTTCAATTCAGTTTTGTTGAGCAGTATAGAGAAAAATATATATGTTCAGTTTGTTTTGTTTTGGACTGTTTTGGATTGAGATAGTTCAAACACGTTTTGATCCTGATTTATCTGTGGAATGTGTAGTAAGACTGCAAAAAATGATTGAAAAGCATTCAAGCTACTCTTTCCTGAGAATAATGTAATTGCTAAGCAACATTGCTTAGCAATGAGCTGCATCTCCCTGCTCAAATCCTTTCTCTGTGCCCTTTGGTAAGGCATATGTGCATGCGATTTGAGTCAGAGCATAGGTCATCAAAATTGAACTTCAAAAATGTCAGTAAGTCACTGTTTGGACCAACTTTTTGAATGTTGTCAAAATGAAATGGGCACTGAGCATCCCATTTTTACCCATGAGAAGAAATTGGGTCGTGTCCCTGAAATTCTTTTATCTACCTTTGTTGAACGCACTTATTGTAAGTCGCTTTGGATAAAAGCGTCTGCTAAATGACCGTAATGTAATGTAATGTAAGTGATAAATATGGAGTACATTACAGCAAAGATAAGGTGTTTGGGGGGGATTGATGCATACAACATGTAATGACAGTAAAGTGGCTTATTCTAGCAAGATGTGTTATGTACTTTGCAGGATGCTTAAATTGCTTAAAAGCTGAATTCATCATTTGAACTGACTGACACAGAGGCTGCTGTGTATAAGCAGGTCAAAGAAAACTGGTGGATGTCAATGTAACCGACTAACTAGTTTCCTTTCTCGGGGGGGGGGGGGGGGGGGGAGGACTCTGTATTCCGACTTAGAAAGTGGATCATTGCTCCACTTTCATCCATCATTGACAACCACCAAGTGAAGAAGGGGGAGGAGCTCATCCTGGACATGGCCAGGTTTGTCCCCAGCCTAAAACTGTGTAAAGATGTGTGAGTTTTCTAAAGGGGATTCTAAGTGAAGTTTTTGTTGTTGTAACCTGCCAGGTTTGTCTTTTTCCACGCTTTGTTCAATACCAATTTTAGTATTGGTATTAAAAGCCACTACCGACATCCCAGAGACAGGAAGGAAACTTTGTTTCCTACTGGATAATCAAACCAGAACTGTCCTCGTCAGTTCTTCCTTTGGGTAAGAGCTCTGATCTAACCTGCTTCTTATTATTAATGCAGCGTGTGAACGATGACATTGAAAGGCCATGCTAGTAGACACGTCCTAGTCTTCACTCTGAACACTGAATAAAAGATGCATATTAAGGTGCATATTAATTCCAACCATATGTACAGTTTAATCACAGTCCGGGCACTAACTAAGGCCTGAAAACCTTTCTTTTTAAACAAGGATTTTTTTAACACACTGTGTCATAGTTCTCTTGTTTTTAAACCTGTTTTAATTTTGCTGTACTCTGTGGCACTTTGGGATTGTTTTTAACTATGAAAAGTGCTCTACAAATAAAATGTATTATTATTATTATTATTATTAATGTGAGTTTGTGCTGTGACTCATTGATTTGTGCCTCTTGCAGACTCCTCCTATCCATGCACCACATGCCACTTACACAGGACTCTGCTGAATCTGAGGCCATTAGCCAAAGACTGGTGCTGGGTGTGACAGCTGACATTACAATGTGGATCTACCACGAGGTCCAGTATGCTCAACTCTTTGCTTAGCCAGTCGAAGCAGCACTTCACACAAAGTGATGCTCATTTGATGAGTTTATAGTGATGGAGCTGGCATAACACCGGAACCATGTGTTCTTGTATATAATGTACATTGAAGTTCCTACCACTGCTATGAGAACCAGATCAATCAGCAGAGTCCTGGTTGGAATGAACAACAACAACTCACTAAACCAGGCATGTTTGTGATGAAGGCCCCTGAAGAGCTGGTGGACATCGAGAAGGACCTCAAAACCTCTGTGGATAAAGCGCAGGAGAAGAAGGCCAAGAAGAAAAAGAAGAAACAAGGTGAAACTGCACTTATTTAAGAGTTTGGAGCAAATATTCACGGGAACCCAAAGTAAATATACGAAAATACAGATACAGAACTTAAAGTTAAATGAGTAGTGCAAGGATATATGAAATGCAAGTTTTTACAGTATATAAAGTACAAGGTTATTTCACAGTATATGCAGTAAAACAAAGACAAACAAAGTGACCAGTGAAAATGCATTCATTGCATTCACTCAGTGGTGAGTTCATTCCGGGATGGGTTGGCCAGTGTGTGTGCGAGGGGGTGGGGGATGGGGTCTGGCGAGTATGTGTGAATGTTTGTGAAGGAGAGTGGGGTGACGGAGGGCAGAGTTCAGCAGGGAGACTGCTGTGGGGAAGAAACTGTTCCTGAACCTGGTGGTTCTTGTACAGAGACTCCTGTAGTGCCTCCTAGAGGGCAGGAGGGCAAACAATCTGTTTGCCGGATGGCAGGAGTCTTTCTTTATTTTGGTAGCTCTCCTGAGACAACGCTTCCTGAAGGTGGTCTGAAGAGCAGGAAGGAAGTGAGGCGCCAGCCATGCGTTGGGTGGTTTTCACCACTTTCTGCAGCGCCTTCCGGTCAGCTACAGAGCAGTTCCCGTACCAAACTGTAATGCAGTTGGTCAGGATGCTCTCAAAGTTCACCAGGATCTCTGAAGATAGGCCGTTGCTGTGATGCCGATCTGCAAGTTTGGTGATCAGCTCAGAGGGGATGGCAGTGTCAAATGATGAACTGAAGTCTATGAACAACATTCTTGCATATGTGTCCTGATTGTCCAGATGGCACTCTGTTAGGACCTGTTCACTCCGTCCTAACAGAGTGCAGCGCTATGGAGACTGCATCTTCTGTGCTCCTGTTCTTGCAATAAGCAAATTGTTGGGGGTCCAGGTTGGGGGGAAGACAGGATTGGAGATGTGCCAGAACCAGCTGCTCTAAGCACTTGGTGATGCTACCGGGCGGTAGTCATTCAGACAGGTAGGGGAGGATTTTTGGGGAGCAGGTACGATGGAGGTGGACTTAAAGCAGGTTGGAACAACAGCATGGGCCAAGGACAGGTTGAATAAGTCCGACAGCTCCCCGGCACATGCTCTGAGTACACGTCCAGGGGTGCCATCGGGGGCCTGCAGCTTTGTGCGCGTTGATTTTGCTCAACACTGCTCTGACATCCGTGGGGCAGAGTGATAGGGGTTGGTAGTCAGCGGTCAGCTCTGCTTTGGTTGCAGGCTGTAGGTTGTCCCTCTCAAAACAAGCGTAGAAGTTGTTCAACTCGTTGAGAAAGGAGATATCAGAGGAGGGGGGCGCTGATCCCTGGATGCCTTGCCACACATGGGGGTTGGAGTTTGAGAAGTATTCCTCAACCTTCAGCTTGCAGCAGTGCTTGGCTTCCTTGACGCCCCGCTTCAGGTCAGGCCTGGCTGTACTGTAGGCTCGTGTATCTCCCGATCTGAAGGCGATGCTGCGGGCCTTCAGCAGGAGACAGACATTCCTGTTCATCCAGGGCTGTTAGGGCACATGGTGATCTGCTTCTGGGTGGTAAACATATGGCATATATGGTGGTGGATATGTGGTCCAGTACAGAACTCTCAATATCAGTGTGGGAGTGACAGGTTGCCTGGGTGGAAAACATATTCCAGTCTGTGTGCCTGAACCGGTACTGCAACACATCTGTCCCCTCAGGCCACACTTTTATTGTCTTTACTGTGGGTTTCACACATTGGATGAGTGGTGAATACTTGGGGAAGAGAAAAGTAGCAAGGTGGTCTGTTTGTCCTATGTGGGGGAGGGGTTTAGCCCTGTAGGCTCCAACCAAATTGGTGTAAACATGGTCCAGTGTCTTGTTTACTCCAGTGTGGCAGGAAACATGTTGATGAAATCTGGGGAGGACTGCACTACCACACAACCTTGTTTTTCACTGGACTTCTTAGGAAATTCCTAATGTTTACTATTGTTGTACATGAAGAAGACTTTGTTTGAAGAGGAACCACTTGTTTTTCCCGTTTCTGATCCGTTGAACAAAGTTGCGTGTCAATGTTACAACTTTAAAAAAAATGAAAATAGAAATGGAAAATATGAAGGCATGTTGTTTTTATCTAGAGGTTTTTGGTACGAGTTTGCCACCAGGTGGTTGGACATGGCATTACATGAATGCGGTTTTATTTTTCAAAATCCGTTGGAATGATTAAAGTCCCCTGCTTTACAAACCGACATCGAAAGCTTTTCATCCTAATTATCTCAAGCAGGTACAGGTTGCTTCGGACAGGAGGTGACTTAAAGGAGGTCTTCCAAAAAATGTCATTTAATTTGTTTTGAATTGATTATGGAACATTTTTTCCTTTTTACAATCATTTAGGACTGTCCAGTCCAGACTTCCCAATCTGTGTCTGCTCAAAGCGCTCAGTTCGAGTTCACATGATGATGTGGACAGCAACTGACTGGCATTCCCTCCTGAAAATCCACAAATCATACTATAAGGTGATTTTGAATGAAGCTACCATAAAATGTTCTTTTAAGATGTACTTTGTTGATAACTTAACAGTTTAAACATGTAGCTGTACATACATTGAGAAACAGCGATTGCAGCAGCTGGAAACATCAAATACGGCTGTAACATGCTTTTTATTGTTATTTACACAAAGTGGCGTGGTTGTTTCATGGAAATGGAAATGGAAAAAGGCATGTTGTTTGTATCCAGAGGTTTCTGGTACGAGTTTGCCACCTGGTGGTTGGACATGGCATTACATAAATGCGGTTTTATTTTTCAAAAACGTCACCAAATAAACAAAGTGGTTTTGGCATGGCGTGGTTGTTTCAGTAAGTCATAGTATAATGTGATTTCAAGCAGGGCTATCTTGAAATGTAGTTTGAAAATGTTTTGAGTTGATAATCGATCAGTTTTAACTTTTTCATTCATTCAGGGCTGGAGAACAACACTACTCAATCTGTGCCTGCCTAAACTGCTGTACTCCTGGCCAAGTAAACAAAGTTGCTTTATTCCCTCCTGTAGGTCAACAAATCCTATTATAAGGTGATTTTAACATATTTCGAGTTGATTAATGGAACATCTGTCACTTTTTCATCCATTTAGGACTGGAACCCAATCTGTGTCTGTCATAGCCTCCTGAAAATCCACAAATCCTATTATAAGGTGATTTTGAATTAATCTACCATAAAATGTCATGTAAAGATGTGCTTTGTTGATAACTAAACAGTTTTCTCATTGGAGTGAATATACAATAATAAACAGCAATGACAGAAGCTGGAAATGCCGACCACCTGGCGTTAAATGCTTTTTATTGTAATTTTCAGAAGCAGTTGATGGTTGCTTTAGTAAATCCTATTATAATGTGATTTCAAGTGGAGATACCTTGAAATGCGACGTGTTTTGAATTGATTATGGAACATGTGTCTCTTTTTCATCCATTTAGGATTGACCCCAATCTGTGTCTGCCATAGCCTCCTGAAAATCCACAAATCCACCTCAAATTATGAGGTGATTTTGAATGAATCTACATTACATTACATTACAGTCATTTAGCAGACGCTTTTATCCAAAGCGACTTCCAATAAGTGCGTTCAACAAAGATAGATAAAAGAACTTCAGGTCACAAGAAATCGTGAGCGCATTTACTTACAAAACCAACAGCTAAGAGCAACATAAGAACAACATAACTAGAGCTAGAGTAAAAGTTCAATAAATTAGGTACCATGATGAATGAGAAAAAAGGACAAATTAGAAAGGACAGATTAGAAGACAAAGTGAATCAGAAGAGCTAGGACAGAATAGGTGATGTCCTAGACCCTAACTCTAACAGGGCAGATCCGGGTAGTGTTTCTTGATGGGATGGGTTTTCAGCCTGCGGCGAAAGATGGACAGCGACTCCGCTGTCCTGACATCAGTCGGGAGATCATTCCACCACTGAGGTGCCAGAACAGTGAAAAGCCGTGACCGCGTCGATCGCAAGCAGGGGCCGCTGAGCGCCAGGGCAGCCAGCCGCCTGGAGGCAGCAGAGCGAAGTGGTCGGCCGGGGGTGTAGGGCTTGACCGTAGCCTGGAGGTATGAAGGAGCTGTTCCTTTCACTGCCCTGTAGGCTAGCACCAGTCTTAAACTGGATGCGAGCAGCTACAGGGAGAAAGGGAAAGTGGAAACTGATCGATTATCAACTCAAAACATCTTCAAACTACATTTCAAGATAGCCCTGCTTGAAATCACATTATATTATGACTTACTGAAACAACCACGCCACTGTTTGTGTAAATAACAATGAAAAGCATGTTTACAGTCGTTTTTGACGTTTCTAGCTGCTACAATCGCTTTTCTCAATGTATGTACAACTACTGTTATGTTATCAATAAAGTACATCCTAAACGACATTTTATGGTAGATTCATTCAAAATCACCTTAAAATAGGATTTGTGGACCTACAGGAGTGAATAAAGCCACTTTGTTTTTTTGGCCAGCAGCACAGCAGTCCAAGCAGGCACAGATTGAGTATTGTTGCTGTTCAGCCCTGAATGAATGAAAAAGTGAAAACTGATCGATTATCAACTCAAAACATTTTCAAACTTCATTGCAAGATAGCCCTGCTTGAAATCACATTATAATATGACTTACTTAAACAGCCACGCCAATGTTTGTGTAAATAACAATGAAAAGCATGTTTACAGTCGTTTTTGACGTTTCTAGCTGCTACAATCGCTTTTTCATAATGTATGTACAGCTACTGTTATGTTATCAATAAAGTACATCCTAAACGACATTTTATGGTAGATTCATTCAAAATCAACTTATAATAGGATTTGTGGACCTACAGGAGTGAATAAAGCCACTTTGTTTTTTGAGCCAGGAGCACAGCAGTTTAAGAAGGCACAGATTGAGTAGTGTTGCTGTTCAGCCCTGAATGAATGAAAAAGTGAAAACTGATCGATTATCAACTCAAAACATTTTCAAACTTCATTGCAAGATAGCCCTGCTTGAAATCACATTATAATATGACTTACTTAAACAGCCACGCCACTGTTTGTGTAAATAACAATGAAAAGCATGTTTACAGTCGTTTTTGACGTTTCTAGCTGCTACAATCGCTTTTTCATAATGTATGTACAGCTACTGTTATGTTATCAATAAAGTACATCCTAAACGACATTTTATGGTAGATTCATTCAAAATCAACTTATAATAGGATTTGTGGACTTACAGGAGTGAATAAAGCCACTTTGTTTTTTTGGCCAGGAGCACAGCAGTTTAAGAAGGCACAGATTGAGTAGTGTTGCTGTTCAGCCCTGAATGAATGAAAAAGTGAAAACTGATCGATTATCAACTCAAAACATTTTCAAACTTCATTGCAAGATAGCCCTGCTTGAAATCACATTATAATATGACTTACTTAAACAGCCACGCCACTGTTTGTGTAAATAACAATGAAAAGCATGTTTGCAGTCGTTTTTGACGTTTCTAGCTGCTACAATCGCTTTTCTCAATGTATGTACAACTACTGTTATGTTATCAATAAAGTACATCCTAAACGACATTTTATGGTAGATTCATTCAAAATCAACTTAAAATAGGATTTGTGGACCTACAGGAGTGAATAAAGCCACTTTGTTTATTTGGCCAGCAGCACAGCAGTCCAAGCAGGCACAGATTGAGTATTGTTGCTGTTCAGCCCTGAATGAATGAAAAAGTGAAAACTGATCGATTATCAACTCAAAACATTTTCAAACTTCATTGCAAGATAGCCCTGCTTGAAATCACATTAAAATATGACTTACTTAAACAGCCACGCCACTGTTTGTGTAAATAACAATGAAAAGCATGTTTACAGTCGTTTTTGACGTTTCTAGCTGCTACAATCGCTTTTTCATAATGTATGTACAGCTACTGTTATGTTATCAATAAAGTACATCCTAAACGACATTTTATGGTAGATTCATTCAAAATCAACTTAAAATAGGATTTGTGGACCTACAGGAGTGAATAAAGCCACTTTGTTTATTTGGCCAGCAGCACAGCAGTCCAAGCAGGCACAGATTGAGTATTGTTGCTGTTCAGCCCTGAATGAATGAAAAAGTGAAAACTGATCGATTATCAACTCAAAACATTTTCAAACTTCATTGCAAGATAGCCCTGCTTGAAATCACATTATAATATGACTTACTTAAACAGCCACGCCAATGTTTGTGTAAATAACAATGAAAAGCATGTTTACAGTCGTTTTTGACGTTTCTAGCTGCTACAATCGCTTTTTCATAATGTATGTACAGCTACTGTTATGTTATCAATAAAGTACATCCTAAACGACATTTTATGGTAGATTCATTCAAAATCAACTTATAATAGGATTTGTGGACCTACAGGAGTGAATAAAGCCACTTTGTTTTTTTGGCCAGGAGCACAGCAGTTTAAGAAGGCACAGATTGAGTAGTGTTGCTGTTCAGCCCTGAATGAATAGAAAAGTGAAAACTGATCGATTATCAACTCAAAACATTTTCAAACTTCATTGCAAGATAGCCCTGCTTGAAATCACATTATAATATGACTTACTTAAACAGCCACGCCACTGTTTGTGTAAATAACAATGAAAAGCATGTTTACAGTCGTTTTTGACGTTTCTAGCTGCTACAATCGCTTTTTCATAATGTATGTACAGCTACTGTTATGTTATCAATAAAGTACATCCTAAACGACATTTTATGGTAGATTCATTCAAAATCAACTTATAATAGGATTTGTGGACTTACAGGAGTGAATAAAGCCACTTTGTTTTTTTGGCCAGGAGCACAGCAGTTTAAGAAGGCACAGATTGAGTAGTGTTGCTGTTCAGCCCTGAATGAATGAAAAAGTGAAAACTGATCGATTATCAACTCAAAACATTTTCAAACTTCATTGCAAGATAGCCCTGCTTGAAATCACATTATAATATGACTTACTTAAACAGCCACGCCACTGTTTGTGTAAATAACAATGAAAAGCATGTTTGCAGTCGTTTTTGACGTTTCTAGCTGCTACAATCGCTTTTCTCAATGTATGTACAACTACTGTTATGTTATCAATAAAGTACATCCTAAACGACATTTTATGGTAGATTCATTCAAAATCAACTTAAAATAGGATTTGTGGACCTACAGGAGTGAATAAAGCCACTTTGTTTATTTGGCCAGCAGCACAGCAGTCCAAGCAGGCACAGATTGAGTATTGTTGCTGTTCAGCCCTGAATGAATGAAAAAGTGAAAACTGATCGATTATCAACTCAAAACATTTTCAAACTTCATTGCAAGATAGCCCTGCTTGAAATCACATTAAAATATGACTTACTTAAACAGCCACGCCACTGTTTGTGTAAATAACAATGAAAAGCATGTTTACAGTCGTTTTTGACGTTTCTAGCTGCTACAATCGCTTTTTCATAATGTATGTACAGCTACTGTTATGTTATCAATAAAGTACATCCTAAACGACATTTTATGGTAGATTCATTCAAAATCAACTTAAAATAGGATTTGTGGACCTACAGGAGTGAATAAAGCCACTTTGTTTATTTGGCCAGCAGCACAGCAGTCCAAGCAGGCACAGATTGAGTATTGTTGCTGTTCAGCCCTGAATGAATGAAAAAGTGAAAACTGATCGATTATCAACTCAAAACATTTTCAAACTTCATTGCAAGATAGCCCTGCTTGAAATCACATTATAATATGACTTACTTAAACAGCCACGCCAATGTTTGTGTAAATAACAATGAAAAGCATGTTTACAGTCGTTTTTGACGTTTCTAGCTGCTACAATCGCTTTTTCATAATGTATGTACAGCTACTGTTATGTTATCAATAAAGTACATCCTAAACGACATTTTATGGTAGATTCATTCAAAATCAACTTATAATAGGATTTGTGGACCTACAGGAGTGAATAAAGCCACTTTGTTTTTTTGGCCAGGAGCACAGCAGTTTAAGAAGGCACAGATTGAGTAGTGTTGCTGTTCAGCCCTGAATGAATAGAAAAGTGAAAACTGATCGATTATCAACTCAAAACATTTTCAAACTTCATTGCAAGATAGCCCTGCTTGAAATCACATTATAATATGACTTACTTAAACAGCCACGCCACTGTTTGTGTAAATAACAATGAAAAGCATGTTTACAGTCGTTTTTGACGTTTCTAGCTGCTACAATCGCTTTTTCATAATGTATGTACAGCTACTGTTATGTTATCAATAAAGTACATCCTAAACGACATTTTATGGTAGATTCATTCAAAATCAACTTATAATAGGATTTGTGGACTTACAGGAGTGAATAAAGCCACTTTGTTTTTTTGGCCAGGAGCACAGCAGTTTAAGAAGGCACAGATTGAGTAGTGTTGCTGTTCAGCCCTGAATGAATGAAAAAGTGAAAACTGATCGATTATCAACTCAAAACATTTTCAAACTTCATTGCAAGATAGCCCTGCTTGAAATCACATTATAATATGACTTACTTAAACAGCCACGCCACTGTTTGTGTAAATAACAATGAAAAGCATGTTTGCAGTCGTTTTTGACGTTTCTAGCTGCTACAATCGCTTTTCTCAATGTATGTACAACTACTGTTATGTTATCAATAAAGTACATCCTAAACGACATTTTATGGTAGATTCATTCAAAATCAACTTATAATAGGATTTGTGGACTTACAGGAGTGAATAAAGCCACTTTGTTTTTTTGGCCAGGAGCACAGCAGTTTAAGAAGGCACAGATTGAGTAGTGTTGCTGTTCAGCCCTGAATGAATGAAAAAGTGAAAACTGATCGATTATCAACTCAAAACATTTTCAAACTTCATTGCAAGATAGCCCTGCTTGAAATCACATTATAATATGACTTACTTAAACAGCCACGCCACTGTTTGTGTAAATAACAATGAAAAGCATGTTTGCAGTCGTTTTTGACGTTTCTAGCTGCTACAATCGCTTTTCTCAATGTATGTACAACTACTGTTATGTTATCAATAAAGTACATCCTAAACGACATTTTATGGTAGATTCATTCAAAATCAACTTAAAATAGGATTTGTGGACCTACAGGAGTGAATAAAGCCACTTTGTTTATTTGGCCAGCAGCACAGCAGTCCAAGCAGGCACAGATTGAGTATTGTTGCTGTTCAGCCCTGAATGAATGAAAAAGTGAAAACTGATCGATTATCAACTCAAAACATTTTCAAACTTCATTGCAAGATAGCCCTGCTTGAAATCACATTAAAATATGACTTACTTAAACAGCCACGCCACTGTTTGTGTAAATAACAATGAAAAGCATGTTTACAGTCGTTTTTGACGTTTCTAGCTGCTACAATCGCTTTTTCATAATGTATGTACAGCTACTGTTATGTTATCAATAAAGTACATCCTAAACGACATTTTATGGTAGATTCATTCAAAATCAACTTAAAATAGGATTTGTGGACCTACAGGAGTGAATAAAGCCACTTTGTTTATTTGGCCAGCAGCACAGCAGTCCAAGCAGGCACAGATTGAGTATTGTTGCTGTTCAGCCCTGAATGAATGAAAAAGTGAAAACTGATCGATTATCAACTCAAAACATTTTCAAACTTCATTGCAAGATAGCCCTGCTTGAAATCACATTATAATATGACTTACTTAAACAGCCACGCCACTGTTTGTGTAAATAACAATGAAAAGCATGTTTACAGTCGTTTTTGACGTTTCTAGCTGCTACAATCGCTTTTTCATAATGTATGTACAGCTACTGTTATGTTATCAATAAAGTACATCCTAAACCACATTTTATGGTAGATTCATTCAAAATCAACTTATAATAGGATTTGTGGACCTACAGGAGTGAATAAAGCCACTTTGTTTTTTTGGCCAGGAGCACAGCAGTTTAAGAAGGCACAGATTGAGTATTGTTGCTGTTCAGCCCTGAATGAATGAAAAAGTGAAAACTGATCGATTATCAACTCAAAACATTTTCAAACTTCATTGCAAGATAGCCCTGCTTGAAATCACATTATAATATGACTTACTTAAACAGCCACGCCACTGTTTGTGTAAATAACAATGAAAAGCATGTTTACAGTCGTTTTTGACGTTTCTAGCTGCTACAATCGCTTTTTCATAATGTATGTACAGCTACTGTTATGTTATCAATAAAGTACATCCTAAACGACATTTTATGGTAGATTCATTCAAAATCAACTTATAATAGGATTTGTGGACCTACAGGAGTGAATAAAGCCACTTTGTTTTTTTGGCCAGGAGCACAGCAGTTTAAGAAGGCACAGATTGAGTAGTGTTGCTGTTCAGCCCTGAATGAATGAAAAAGTGAAAACTGATCGATTATCAACTCAAAACATTTTCAAACTTCATTGCAAGATAGCCCTGCTTGAAATCACATTATAATATGACTTACTTAAACAGCCACGCCACTGTTTGTGTAAATAACAATGAAAAGCATGTTTACAGTCGTTTTTGACGTTTCTAGCTGCTACAATCGCTTTTCTCAATGTATGTACAACTACTGTTATGTTATCAATAAAGTACATCCTAAACGACATTTTATGGTAGATTCATTCAAAATCACCTTAAAATAGGATTTGTGGACCTACAGGAGTGAATAAAGCCACTTTGTTTATTTGGCCAGCAGCACAGCAGTTTAAGAAGGCACAGATTGAGTAGTGTTGCTGTTCAGCCCTGAATGAATGAAAAAGTGAAAACTGATCGATTATCAACTCAAAACATTTTCAAACTTCATTGCAAGATAGCCCTGCTTGAAATCACATTATAATATGACTTACTTAAACAGCCACGCCACTGTTTGTGTAAATAACAATGAAAAGCATGTTTACAGTCGTTTTTGACGTTTCTAGCTGCTACAATCGCTTTTTCATAATGTATGTACAGCTACTGTTATGTTATCAATAAAGTACATCCTAAACGACATTTTATGGTAGATTCATTCAAAATCAACTTATAATAGGATTTGTGGACTTACAGGAGTGAATAAAGCCACTTTGTTTTTTTGGCCAGGAGCACAGCAGTTTAAGAAGGCACAGATTGAGTAGTGTTGCTGTTCAGCCCTGAATGAATGAAAAAGTGAAAACTGATCGATTATCAACTCAAAACATTTTCAAACTTCATTGCAAGATAGCCCTGCTTGAAATCACATTATAATATGACTTACTTAAACAGCCACGCCACTGTTTGTGTAAATAACAATGAAAAGCATGTTTGCAGTCGTTTTTGACGTTTCTAGCTGCTACAATCGCTTTTTCATAATGTATGTACAGCTACTGTTATGTTATCAATAAAGTACATCCTAAACGACATTTTATGGTAGATTCATTCAAAATCAACTTAAAATAGGATTTGTGGACCTACAGGAGTGAATAAAGCCACTTTGTTTATTTGGCCAGCAGCACAGCAGTCCAAGCAGGCACAGATTGAGTATTGTTGCTGTTCAGCCCTGAATGAATGAAAAAGTGAAAACTGATCGATTATCAACTCAAAACATTTTCAAACTTCATTGCAAGATAGCCCTGCTTGAAATCACATTATAATATGACTTACTTAAACAGCCACGCCACTGTTTGTGTAAATAACAATGAAAAGCATGTTTGCAGTCGTTTTTGACGTTTCTAGCTGCTACAATCGCTTTTCTCAATGTATGTACAACTACTGTTATGTTATCAATAAAGTACATCCTAAACGACATTTTATGGTAGATTCATTCAAAATCACGTAAAATAGGATTTGTGGACCTACAGGAGTGAATAAAGCCACTTTGTTTATTTGGCCAGCAGCACAGCAGTCCAAGCAGGCACAGATTGAGTATTGTTGCTGTTCAGCCCTGAATGAATGAAAAAGTGAAAACTGATCGATTATCAACTCAAAACATTTTCAAACTTCATTGCAAGATAGCCCTGCTTGAAATCACATTATAATATGACTTACTTAAACAGCCACGCCACTGTTTGTGTAAATAACAATGAAAAGCATGTTTACAGTCGTTTTTGACGTTTCTAGCTGCTACAATCGCTTTTTCATAATGTATGTACAGCTACTGTTATGTTATCAATAAATACATCCTAAACGACATTTTATGGTAGATTCATTCAAAATCAACTTATAATAGGATTTGTGGACCTACAGGAGTGAATAAAGCCACTTTGTTTTTTTGGCCAGGAGCACAGCAGTTTAAGAAGGCACAGATTGAGTAGTGTTGCTGTTCAGCCCTGAATGAATGAAAAAGTGAAAACTGATCGATTATCAACTCAAAACATTTTCAAACTTCATTGCAAGATAGCCCTGCTTGAAATCACATTATAATATGACTTACTTAAACAGCCACGCCACTGTTTGTGTAAATAACAATGAAAAGCATGTTTACAGTCGTTTTTGACGTTTCTAGCTGCTACAATCGCTTTTCTCAATGTATGTACAACTACTGTTATGTTATCAATAAAGTACATCCTAAACGACATTTTATGGTAGATTCATTCAAAATCACCTTAAAATAGGATTTGTGGACCTACAGGAGTGAATAAAGCCACTTTGTTTATTTGGCCAGCAGCACAGCAGTTTAAGAAGGCACAGATTGAGTAGTGTTGCTGTTCAGCCCTGAATGAATGAAAAAGTGAAAACTGATCGATTATCAACTCAAAACATTTTCAAACTTCATTGCAAGATAGCCCTGCTTGAAATCACATTATAATATGACTTACTTAAACAGCCACGCCACTGTTTGTGTAAATAACAATGAAAAGCATGTTTGCAGTCGTTTTTGACGTTTCTAGCTGCTACAATCGCTTTTCTCAATGTATGTACAACTACTGTTATGTTATCAATAAAGTACATCCTAAACGACATTTTATGGTAGATTCATTCAAAATCACGTAAAATAGGATTTGTGGACCTACAGGAGTGAATAAAGCCACTTTGTTTATTTGGCCAGCAGCACAGCAGTCCAAGCAGGCACAGATTGAGTATTGTTGCTGTTCAGCCCTGAATGAATGAAAAAGTGAAAACTGATCGATTATCAACTCAAAACATTTTCAAACTTCATTGCAAGATAGCCCTGCTTGAAATCACATTATAATATGACTTACTTAAACAGCCACGCCACTGTTTGTGTAAATAACAATGAAAAGCATGTTTACAGTCGTTTTTGACGTTTCTAGCTGCTACAATCGCTTTTTCATAATGTATGTACAGCTACTGTTATGTTATCAATAAAGTACATCCTAAACGACATTTTATGGTAGATTCATTCAAAATCAACTTATAATAGGATTTGTGGACCTACAGGAGTGAATAAAGCCACTTTGTTTTTTTGGCCAGGAGCACAGCAGTTTAAGAAGGCACAGATTGAGTAGTGTTGCTGTTCAGCCCTGAATGAATGAAAAAGTGAAAACTGATCGATTATCAACTCAAAACATTTTCAAACTTCATTGCAAGATAGCCCTGCTTGAAATCACATTATAATATGACTTACTTAAACAGCCACGCCACTGTTTGTGTAAATAACAATGAAAAGCATGTTTACAGTCGTTTTTGACGTTTCTAGCTGCTACAATCGCTTTTCTCAATGTATGTACAACTACTGTTATGTTATCAATAAAGTACATCCTAAACGACATTTTATGGTAGATTCATTCAAAATCACCTTAAAATAGGATTTGTGGACCTACAGGAGTGAATAAAGCCACTTTGTTTATTTGGCCAGCAGCACAGCAGTTTAAGAAGGCACAGATTGAGTAGTGTTGCTGTTCGGCCCTGAATGAATGAAAAAGTGAAAACTGATCGATTATCAACTCAAAACATTTTCAAACTACATTTCAAGATAGCCCTGCTTGAAATCACATTATAATATGACTTACTGAAACAACCACGCCATGCCAAACCCACTTTGTTTATTTGGTGACATTTTTGAAAAATAAAACCGCATTCATGTAATGCCATGTCCAACCACCAGGTGGCAAACTCGTACCAGAAACCTCTAGATACAAACAACATGCCTTTTTCCATTTCCATTTCCATGAAACAACCACGCCACTGTTTGTGTAAATAACAATAAAAAGCATGTTACAGCCGTATTTGACGTTTCCAGCTACTGCAATCGCTGTTTCTCAATGTATGTACAGCTACATGTTTAAACTGTTATGTTATCAACAAAGTACATCTTAAAATAACATTTTATGGTAGATTCATTCAAAATCACCTCATAGTATGATTTGTGGATTTTCAGGAGGGAATGCCAGTCAGTTGCTGTCCACATCATCATGTGGACTCGAACGGAGCTCTTTGAGCAGACACAGATTGGGAAGTCTGGACTGGGCAGTCCTAAATGATTGTGAAAAGGAAAAAATGTTCCATAATCAATTCAAAACAAATTCAATGACTTTTTTGGAAGACCTCCTTGAAATCACCTCCTGTCCGAAGCAACCTGTACCTGCTTGAGTAAATAAGGATGAAAAGCTTTCGATGTCGGTTTGTAAAGCAGGGGACTTCAATCATTCCAACGGATTTTGAAAAATAAAACCGCATTCATGTAATGCCATGTCCAACCACCAGGTGGCCAACTCGTACCAGAAACAACATGCCTTCATATTTTCCATTTCTATTTTCTTTTTTTTTAAAGTTCTAACATTGACACGCAACTTTGTTTAACGGATCAGAAACGGGAAAAACAAGTGGTTCCTCTTCAAACAAAGTCTTCTTCATGTACAACAATAGTAAACATTAGGAATTTCATAAGAAGTCCAGTGAAAAACAAGGTTGTGTGGTAGTGCAGTCCTCACCAGATTTCATCAACATGTTTCCTGCTTTCGATGTCGGCTTGTAAGCAGGGGACTTTAATCATTCCAACGGATTTTTGAAAAATAAAACCGCATTCATGTAATGCCATGTCCAACCACCAGGTGGCAAACTCGTACCAGAAACCTCTAGATAAAAACAACATGCCTTCATATTTTCCATTTCTATTTTCTATTCAACAATAGTAAACATTAGGAATTTCCTAAGAAGTCCAGTGAAAAACAAGGTTGTGTGGTAGTGCAGTCCTCCCCAGATTTCGTCAACATGTTTCCTGCCACACTTAGAGTAAACAAGACACTGGACCATGTTTACACCAATTTGGTTGGAGCCTACAAGGCTAAACCCCTCCCCCACATAGGACAAACAGACCACCTTGCTCTTTTTCTCTTCCCCAAGTATTCACCACTCATCCAATGTGTGAAACCCACAGTAAAGACAATAAAAGTGTGGCCTGAGGGGACAGATGTGTTGCAGTACCGGTTCAGGCACACAGACTGGAATATGTTTTCCACCCAGGCAACCTGTCACTCCCACACTGATATTGAGAGCTCTGTACTGGACCACATATCCACCACCATATATACCATATGTTTACCACCCAGAAGCAGATCACCATGTGCCCTAACAGCCCTGGATGAACAGGAACGTCTGTCTCCTGCTGAAGGCCCACAGCATCGCCTTCAGATCGGGAGATACACGAGCCTACAGTACAGCCAGGCCTGACCTGAAGCGGGGCGTCAAGGAAGCCAAGCACTGCTGCAAGCTGAAGGTTGAGGAGTACTTCTCAAACTCCAACCCCCATGTGTGGCAAGGCATCCAGGGATCAGCGCCCCCCTCCTCTGATATCTCCTTTCTCAACGAGTTGAACAACTTCTACGCTTGTTTTGAGAGGGACAACCTACAGCCTGCAACCAAAGCAGAGCTGACCGCTGACTACCAACCCCTATCACTCTGCCCCACGGATGTCAGAGCAGTGTTGAGCAAAATCAACGCGCACAAAGCTTCAGGCCCCGATGGCACCCCTGGACGTGTACTCAAAGCATGTGCTGGGGAGCTGTCGGACTTATTCAACCTGTCCTTGGCCTTACTTATTATAATAGGATTAAATGAAGCAACCATCAACTGCTTGTGTAAATTACACTAAAAAGCGTTTTACGCCAGTTTTTCGGCATTTACAGTTGCCCCAATGCTGTTGATTATTGTATATTCACTCCAATGAGAAAACTGTTTAGTTATCAACAAAGCCTATCTTAACATGACATTTTATGGTAGATTAATTCAAAATCACCTTATAAAAGGATTTGTGGATTTTCAGGAGGGATCTGAGTTTTCTGGTCAAATACAGATTGGGGTCCAGTCCTAAATGGATGAAAAAGTGACAGATGTTCCATAATCAAGTCAAAACATATTCAAATTACATTTCCAGGTACCTCTACTTGAAATCACATTATAATAGGATTTAATGAAGCAACCATCAACTGCTTGTGTAAATTACAATGAAAAGCATTTTACGCTAGGTTTTCGAAATTTACAGTTGCCCCATTGCTGTTGATTATTGTATATTCACTCCAACGAGAAAACTGTTAAGATATCAACAAAGCACATCTTTACATGACATTTTATGGTAGATTCATTCATTATCACCTTATAATAGGATTTGTGGATTTTCAGGAGGGAACTGAATTTTCTGGTCGGATACAGATTGGGGTCCAGTCCTAAATGCATGAAAAAGTGACAGATGTTCCATAATCAACTCAAAATATATTCAAATTACATTTCCAGGTAACTCTACTTGAAATCACATTATAATAGGATTTAATGAACCAACCATCAACTGCTTGTGTAAATTACAATGAAAAGCGTTGTACGCTAGGTTTTCGGCATTTACAGTTGCCCCAATGCTGTTGATTATTGTATATTCACTCCAATGAGAAAACTGTTTAGTTATCAACAAAGCCTATCTTAACATGACATTTTATGGTAGATTCATTCAAAATCACCCTATAATAGGATTTGTGGATTTTCAGGAGGGAACTGAGTTTTCTGGTCAGATACAGATTGGGGTCCAGTCCTAAATGGATGAAAAAGTGACAGATGTTCAATAAAAAGTGACAAATGTTCAATAATCAACTCAAAACATATTCAACTTACATTTCAAGGTACCTCTACTTGAAATCACATTATAATAGGATTTAATGAAGCAACCATCAACTGCTTGTGTAAATTACAATGAAAAGCATTTTACGCTTAGTTTTCGAAATTTACAGTTGCCCGAATGCTGTTGATTATTGTATATTCACTCCAATGAGAAAAAGGTTTAGTTATCAGCAGAGCACATCTTCACATGACATTTTATGGCAGATTCATTCAAAATCACCTTATAATAGGATTTGTGGATTTTCAGGAGAGAACTGAGTTTTCTGGTGAGATACAGATTGGGGTCCAGTCCTAAATGAATGAAAAAGTGGCACATGTTCCATAATCAACTCAAAACATATTCAAATTACATTTCAAGGTACCTCTACTTGAAATCACATTATAATAGGATTTGCTGAAGCAACCATCAACTACAATGAAAAGCATTTGATGCCTGGTTTTCAGCATGTACAGCTGCTTTCATTGCTGTTTATCATTGTATATTCACTCAAATGAGAAAACTGTTCAGTTATCAGCAGAGCACATCTTCACATGACATTTTATAGTAGATTTATTCAAAATCACCTTATAATAGGATTGGTGGATTTTCAGGAGGGAACTGAGTTTTCTGGTCAGATACAGATTGGGGTCCAGTCCTAAATGGATGCAAAAGTGACAGATGTTCAATAATCAACTCAAAACATATTCAAATTACATTTCAAGGTACCTCTACTTGAAATCACATTATAATAGGACTTAATGAAGCAACCATCAACTGCTTGTGTAAATTACAATGAAAAGCATTATACGCTAGGTTTTCGGCATTTACAGCTGCCCGATTGCTGTTGATTATTGTATATTCACTCCAATGAGAAAACTGTTTAGTTATCAACAAAGCACATCTTTGCATGACATTTTATGGTCGATTCATTCATAATCACCTCATAATAGGATTTGTGGATTTTCAGGAGGCTATGACAGACACAGATTGGGGTCCAGTCCTAAATGGATGAAAAAGTGACAGATGTTCCATAATCAACTCAAAACATATTCAAATTACATTTCAAGGTACCTCTACTTGAAATCACATTATAATAGGATTTAATGAAGCAACCATCAACTGCTTGTGTAAATTACAATGAAAAGCATATTACGCTAGGGTTTCGATATTTACAGTTGCCCCATTGCTGTTGATTATTGTATATTCACTCCAATGAGAAAACTGTTTAGTTATCAACAAAGCACATCTTAACATGACATTTTATGGTAGATTCATTCAAAATCACCTTATAATAGGATTGGTGGATTTTCAGGAGGGAACTGAGTTTTCTGGTCGGATACAGATTGGGGTCCAGTCCTAAATGGATGAAAAAGTGACAGATGTTCAATAATCAACTCAAAACATATTCAAATTACATTTCAAGGTACCTCTGCTTGAAATCACATTATAATAGGATTTAATGAAGCAACCATCAACTGCTTGTGTAAATTACAATGAAAAGCATATTACGCTAGGTTTTCGGCATTAACTGAAGCAACCATCAACTACAATGAAAAGCATTTTACGCTTGGTTTTCGGCATTTACAGCTGCTTTCAATGCTGTTTATCATTGTATATTCACTGCAATGAGAAAACTGTGCAGTTATCAACAAAGCACATCTTTGCATGACATTTTATGTTAGATTCATTCATAATCACCTCAAAATAGGATTTGTGGATTTTCAGGAGGCTATGACGGACACAGATTGGGGTCCAGTCCTGAATGGATGAAAAAGTGACACATGTTCCATAGTCAACTCAAAACATATTCAAATTACATTTCAAGGTACCTCTACTCGAAATCACATTATAATTGGATTTAATGAAGCAACCATCAACTTCAATGAAAAGCATTTTACGCTAGGTTTTTAGCATTTACAGCTGCCCCATTGCTGTTGATTGTTGTATATTCTCCAACAAGAAAACTGTTAAGATATCAACAAAGCCTATCTTAACATGACATTTTATGGTAGATTCATTCAAAATCACCTTATAATAGCATTTGTGGATTTTCAGGAGGGAACTGAGTTTTCTGGTCAAATACAGATTGGGGTCCAGTCCTAAATTGATGAAAAAGTGACAGATGTTCCATAATCAACTCAAAACATATTCAAATTACATTTCATGGTACCTCTACTTGAAATCACATTATAATAGGATTTACTGAAGCAACCATCAACTACAATGAAAAGCATTTTACGCTAGGTTGTCGGCATTTACAGTTGCCACATTGCTATTGATTATTGTATATTCACTCCAATGAAAAAACTGTTTAGTTATGCACAAAGCACACCTTAACATGACATTTTATGGTAGATTCATTCAAAATCACCTTATAATAGGATTGGTGGATTTTCAGGAGGGAACTGAGTTTTCTGGTCGGATACAGATTGGGGTCCAGTCCTAAATGGATGAAGAAGTGACAGATGTTCCATTATCAACACAAAACATATTCAAATTACTTTTCCAGGTTCCTCTACTTGAAATCACATTATAATAGGATTTACTGAAGCAACCATCAACTACAATGAAAAGCATTTTACACTTGGTTTTCTGCATTTACAGCTGCTTTCATTGCTGTTTATCATTGTATATTCACTCCAATGAGAAAACTGTTTAGTTATCAGCAGAGCACATCTTCACATGACATTTTATGGTAGATTCATTCAAAATCACCTTATAATAGGATTTGTGGATTTTCAGGAGGGAACTGAGTTTTCTGGTCAGATACAGATTGGGGTCCAGTCCTAAATGGATGCAAAAGTGACAGATGTTCAATAATCAACTCAAAACATATTCAAATTACATTTCAAGGTACCTCTACTTGAAATCACATTATAATAGGATTTAATGAAGCAACCATCAACTGCTTGTGTAACTTACAATGAAAGCATTTTACGCTAGGTTTTCGGCATTTACAGCTGCCCCATTGCTGTTGATTATTGTATATTCACTCCAATGAGAAAACTGTTAAGTTATCAACAAAGCACATCTTTGCATGACATTTTATGGTAGATTCATTCATAATCGCCTCATAATAGGATTTGTGGATTTTCAGGAGGCTATGACAGACACAGATTGGGGTCCAGTCCTAAATGGATGAAAAAGTGACAGATGTTCCGTAATCAACTCAAAACATATTCAAATTACATTTCAAGGTACCACTACTTGAAATCACATTATAATAGGATTTAATGAAGCAACCATCAACTGCTTGTGTAAATTACAACGAAAAGCATTACGCTAGGTTTTCGGCATTTACAGCTGCCCCATTGCTGTTGATTATTGTATATTCACTCCAATGAGAAAACTGTTTAGTTATGCACAAAGCACACCTTTGCATGACATTTTATGGTAGATTCATTCAAAATCACCTTATAATAGGATTTGTGGATTTTCAGGAGGGAACTGAGTTTTCTGGTCAAAAACAGATTGGGGTCCAGTCCTAAATGGATGAAAAAGTGACAGATGTTCCATAATTAACTCAAAACATATTCAAATTACATTTCAAGGTACCTCTACTTGAAATCACATTATAATAGGATTTAATGAAGCAACCATCAACTGCTTGTGTAAATTACAATGAAAAGCATTATACGCTAGGTTTTCGGCATTTACAGCTGCCCCATTGCTGTTGATTATTGTATATTCACTCCAATGAGAAAACTGTTTCGTTATCAACAAAGCACATCTTTGCATGACATTTTATGGTAGATTCATTCATAATCACCTCATAATAGGATTTGTGGATTTTCAGGAGGCTATGACAGACACAGATTGGGGTCCAGTCCTAAATGGATGAAAAAGTGACAGATGTTCCATAATCAACTCAAAACATATTCAAATTACATTTCAAGGTACCTCTACTTGAAATCACATTATAATAGGATTTAATGAAGCAACCATCAACTGCTTGTGTAAATTACAATGAAAAGCATATTACGCTAGGTTTTCGATATTTACAGTTGCCCCATTGCTGTTGATTATTGTATATTCACTCCAATGAGAAAACTGTTTAGTTATCAACAAAGCACATCTTAACATGACATTTTATGGTAGATTCATTCAAAATCACCTTATAATAGGATTGGTGGATTTTCAGGAGGGAACTGAGTTTTCTGGTCGGATACAGATTGGGGTCCAGTCCTAAATGGATGAAAAAGTGACAGATGTTCAATAATCAACTCAAAACATATTCAAATTACATTTCAAGGTACCTCTGCTTGAAATCACATTATAATAGGATTTAATGAAGCAACCATCAACTGCTTGTGTAAATTACAATGAAAAGCATATTACGCTAGGTTTTCGGCATTAACTGAAGCAACCATCAACTACAATGAAAAGCATTTTACGCTTGGTTTTTCGGCATTTACAGCTGCTTTCAATGCTGTTTATCATTGTATATTCACTGCAATGAGAAAACTGTGCAGTTATCAACAAAGCACATCTTTGCATGACATTTTATATTAGATTCATTCATAATCACCTCAAAATAGGATTTGTGGATTTTCAGGAGGCTATGACGGACACAGATTGGAGCCCAGTCCTGAATGGATGAAAAAGTGACACATGTTCCATAGTCAACTCAAAACATATTCAAATTACATTTCAAGGTACCTCTACTCGAAATCACATTATAATTGGATTTAATGAAGCAACAATCAACTTCAATGAAAAGCATTTAACGCTAGGTTTTTAGCATTTACAGCTGCCCCATTGCTGTTGATTGTTGTATATTCACTCCAACAAGAAAACTGTTAAGATATCAACAAAGCCTATCTTAACATGACATTTTATGGTAGATTCATTCAAAATCACCTTATAATAGGATTTGTGGATTTTCAGGAGGGAACTGAGTTTTCTGGTCGGATACAGATTGGGGTCCAGTCCTAAATGGATGAAAAAGTGACAGATGTTCCATAATCAACTCAAAACATATTCAAATTACATTTCATGGTACCTCTACTTGAAATCACATTATAATAGGATTTACTGAAGCAACCATCAACTACAATGAAAAGCATTATACGCTAGGTTGTCGGCATTTACAGTTGCCACATTGCTATTGATTATTGTATATTCACTCCAATGAAAAAACTGTTTAGTTATCAACAAAGCACATCTTAACATGACATTTTATGGTAGATTCATTCAAAATCACCTTATAATAGGATTGGTGGATTTTCAGGAGGGAACTGAGTTTTCTGGTCGGATACAGATTGGGGTCCAGTCCTAAATGGATGAAGAAGTGACAGATGTTCCATTATCAACACAAAACATATTCAAATTACTTTTCCAGGTTCCTCTACTTGAAATCACATTATAATAGGATTTAATGAAGCAACCATCAACTGCTTGTGTAAATTACAATGAAAAGCATATTACGCTAGGTTTTCGGCATTAACTGAAGCAACCATCAACTACAATGAAAAGCATTTTACGCTTGGTTTTTCGGCATTTACAGCTGCTTTCAATGCTGTTTATCATTGTATATTCACTGCAATGAGAAAACTGTGCAGTTATCAACAAAGCACATCTTTGCATGACATTTTATATTAGATTCATTCATAATCACCTCAAAATAGGATTTGTGGATTTTCAGGAGGCTATGACGGACACAGATTGGGGTCCAGTCCTGAATGGATGAAAAAGTGACACATGTTCCATAGTCAACTCAAAACATATTCAAATTACATTTCAAGGTACCTCTACTCGAAATCACATTATAATTGGATTTAATGAAGCAACAATCAACTTCAATGAAAAGCATTTTACGCTAGGTTTTTAGCATTTACAGCTGCCCCATTGCTGTTGATTGTTGTATATTCACTCCAACAAGAAAACTGTTAAGATATCAACAAAGCCTATCTTAACATGACATTTTATGGTAGTTTCATTCAAAATCACCTTATAATAGCATTTGTGGATTTTCAGGAGGGAACTGAGTTTTCCGGTCGGATACAGATTGGGGTCCAGTCCTAAATGGATGAAAAAGTGACGGGTTCCATAATCAACTCAAAACATATTCAAATTACATTTCATGGTACCTCTACTTGAAATCACATTATAATAGGATTTACTGAAGCAACCATCAACTACAATGAAAAGCATTTTACGCTAGGTTGTCGGCATTTACAGTTGCCACATTGCTATTGATTATTGTATATTCACTCCAATGAAAAAACTGTTTAGTTATCAACAAAGCACATCTTAACATGACATTTTATGGTAGATTCATTCAAAATCACCTTATAATAGGATTGGTGGATTTTCAGGAGGGAACTGAGTTTTCTGGTCGGATACAGATTGGGGTCCAGTCCTAAATGGATGAAGAAGTGACAGATGTTCCATTATCAACACAAAACATATTCAAATTACTTTTCCAGGTTCCTCTACTTGAAATCACATTATAATAGGATTTACTGAAGCAACCATCAACTACAATGAAAAGCATTTTACACTTGGTTTTCTGCATTTACAGCTGCTTTCATTGCTGTTTATCATTGTATATTCACTCCAATGAGAAAACTGTTAAGTTATCAGCAGAGCACATCTTCACATGACATTTTATGGTAGATTCATTCAAAATCACCTTATAATAGGATTTGTGGATTTTCAGGAGGGAACTGAGTTTTCTGGTCAGATACAGATTGGGGTCCAGTCCTAAATGGATGCAAAAGTGACAGATGTTCAATAATCAACTCAAAACATATTCAAATTACATTTCAAGGTACCTCTACTTGAAATCACATTATAATAGGATTTAATGAAGCAACCATCAACTGCTTGTGTAAATTACAATGAAAGCATTTTACGCTAGGTTTTCGGCATTTACAGCTGCCCCATTGCTGTTGATTATTGTATATTCACTCCAATGAGAAAACTGTTAAGTTATCAACAAAGCACATCTTTGCATGACATTTTATGGTAGATTCGTTCATAATCGCCTCATAATAGGATTTGTGGATTTTCAGGAGGCTATGACAGACACAGATTGGGGTCCAGTCCTAAATGGATGAAAAAGTGACAGATGTTCCGTGATCAACTCAAAACATATTCAAATTACATTTCAAGGTACCACTACTTGAAATCACATTATAATAGGATTTAATGAAGCAACCATCAACTGCTTGTGTAAATTACAACGTAAAGCATTACGCTAGGTTTTCGGCATTTACAGCTGCCCCATTGCTGTTGATTATTGTATATTCACTCCAATGAGAAAACTGTTTAGTTATGCACAAAGCACACCTTTGCATGACATTTTATGGTAGATTCGTTCATTATCGCCTCATAATAGGATTTGTGGATTTTCAGGAGGCTATGACAGACACAGATTGGGGTCCAGTCCTAAATGGATGAAAAAGTGACAGATGTTCCATAATCAACACAAAACATATTCAAATTACATTTCAAGGTACCTCTACTTGAAATCACATTATAATAGGATTTAATGAAGCAACCATCAACTGCTTGTGTAACTTACAATGAAAAGCATATTACGCTAGGTTTTCGGCATTTAAAGTTGCCCCATTGCTGTTGATTATTGTATATTCACTCCAATGAGAAAACTGTTTAGTTATCAACAAAGCACATCTTAACATGACATTTTATGGTAGATTCATTCAAAATCACCTTATAATAGGATTGGTGGATTTTCAGGAGGGAACTGAGTTTTCTGGTCGGATACAGATTGGGGTCCAGTCCTAAATGGATGAAAAAGTGACAGATGTTCAATAATCAACTCAAAACATATTCAAATTACATTTCAAGGTACCTCTGCTTGAAATCACATTATAATAGGATTTAATGAAGCAACCATCAACTGCTTGTGTAAATTACAATGAAAAGCATATTACGCTAGGTTTTCGGCATTTACAGTTGCCCCATTGCTGTTGATTATTGTATATTCACTCCAATGAGAAAACTGTTTAGATATCAACAAAGCACATCTTAACATGACATTTTATGGTAGATTCATTCAAAATCACCTTATAATAGGATTGGTGGATTTTCAGGAGGGAACTGAGTTTTCTGGTCAGATACAGATTGGGGTCCAGTCCTAAATGGATGAAAAAGTGACAGATGTTCAATAAAAAGTGACAGATGTTCAATAATCAACTCAAAACATATTCAAATTACATTTCAAGGTACCTCTACTTGAAATCACATTATAATAGGATTTAATGAAGCAACCATCAACTGCTTGTGTAAATTACAATGAAAAGCATATTACGCTAGGTTTTCAGCATTTACAGTTGCCACATTGCTGTTGATTATTGTATATTCACTCCAATGAGAAAGCTGTTTAGTTATCAACAAAGCACATCTTAACATGACATTATATGGTAGATTCATTCAAATCACCTTTTAATAGCATTGGTGGATTTTCAGGAGGGAACTGAGTTTTCTGGTCGGATACAGATTGGGGTCCAGTCCTAAATGGATGAAAAAGTGACAGATGTTCCATAATCAACACAAAACATATTCAAATTACATTTCCAGGTACCTCTGCTTGAAATCACATTATAATAGGATTTACTGAAACAACCATCAACTACAATGAAAAGCATTTTACGCTTGGTTTTCGGCATTTACAGCTGCTTTCATTGCTGTTTATCATTGTATATTCACTCCAATGAGAAAACTGTAAAGTTATCAGCAGAGCACATCTTTACATGACATTTTATGGTAGATTCATTCAAAATCACCTTATAATAGGATTTGTGGATTTTCAGGAGGCAACTGAGTTTTCTGGTCAGATACAGATTGGGGTCCAGTCCTAAATGGATGAAAAAGTGACAGATGTTCAATAATCAACTCAAAACATATTCAAATTACATTTCAAGGTACCTCTACTTGAAATCACATTATAATAGGATTTAATGAAGCAACCATCAACTGCTTGTGTAAATTACAATGAAAAGCATATTACGCTAGGTTTTCGGCATTTACAGTTGCCCCATTGCTGTTGATTATTGTATATTCACTCCAATGAGAAAACTGCTTAGTTATCAGCAGTGCACATCTTTGCATGACATTTTATGGTAGATTCATTCAAAATCACCTTATAATAGGATTTGTGGATTTTCAGGAGGCAACTGAGTTTTCTGGTCAGATACAGATTGGGGTCCAGTCCTAAATGGATGAAAAAGTGACAGATGTTCAATAATCAACTCAAAACATATTCAAATTACATTTCAAGGTACCTCTACTTGAAATCACATTATAATAGGATTTAATGAAGCAACCATCAACTGCTTGTGTAAATTACAATGAAAAGCATATTACGCTAGGTTTTCGGCATTTACAGTTGCCCCATTGCTGTTGATTATTGTATATTCACTCCAATGAGAAAACTGCTTAGTTATCAGCAGTGCACATCTTTGCATGACATTTTATGGTAGATTCGTTCATAATCGCCTCATAATAGGATTTGTGGATTTTCAGGAGGCTATGACAGACACAGATTGGGGTCCAGTCCTAAATGGATGAAAAAGTGACAGATGTTCCATAATCAACTCAAAACATATTCAAATTACATTTCAAGGTACCTCTACTTGAAATCACATTATAATAGGATTTAATGAAGCAACCATCAACTGCTTGTGTAAATTACAATGAAAAGCATATTACGCTAGGTTTTCGATATTTACAGTTGCCCCATTGCTGTTGATTATTGTATATTCACTCCAATGAGAAAACTGTTTAGTTATCAACAAAGCACATCTTAACATGACATTTTATGGTAGATTCATTCAAAATCACCTTATAATAGGATTGGTGGATTTTCAGGAGGGAACTGAGTTTTCTGGTCGGATACAGATTGGGGTCCAGTCCTAAATGGATGAAAAAGTGACAGATGTTCAATAATCAACTCAAAACATATTCAAATTACATTTCAAGGTACCTCTGCTTGAAATCACATTATAATAGGATTTAATGAAGCAACCATCAACTGCTTGTGTAAATTACAATGAAAAGCATATTACGCTAGGTTTTCGGCATTTACAGTTGCCCCATTGCTGTTGATTATTGTATATTCACTCCAATGAGAAAACTGTTTAGATATCAACAAAGCACATCTTAACATGACATTTTATGGTAGATTCATTCAAAATCACCTTATAATAGGATTGGTGGATTTTCAGGAGGGAACTGAGTTTTCTGGTCAGATACAGATTGGGGTCCAGTCCTAAATGGATGAAAAAGTGACAGATGTTCAATAAAAAGTGACAGATGTTCAATAATCAACTCAAAACATATTCAAATTACATTTCAAGGTACCTCTACTTGAAATCACATTATAATAGGATTTAATGAAGCAACCATCAACTGCTTGTGTAAATTACAATGAAAAGCATATTACGCTAGGTTTTCAGCATTTACAGTTGCCACATTGCTGTTGATTATTGTATATTCACTCCAATGAGAAAGCTGTTTAGTTATCAACAAAGCACATCTTAACATGACATTATATGGTAGATTCATTCAAATCACCTTTTAATAGCATTGGTGGATTTTCAGGAGGGAACTGAGTTTTCTGGTCGGATACAGATTGGGGTCCAGTCCTAAATGGATGAAAAAGTGACAGATGTTCCATAATCAACACAAAACATATTCAAATTACATTTCCAGGTACCTCTGCTTGAAATCACATTATAATAGGATTTACTGAAACAACCATCAACTACAATGAAAAGCATTTTACGCTTGGTTTTCGGCATTTACAGCTGCTTTCATTGCTGTTTATCATTGTATATTCACTCCAATGAGAAAACTGTAAAGTTATCAGCAGAGCACATCTTTACATGACATTTTATGGTAGATTCATTCAAAATCACCTTATAATAGGATTTGTGGATTTTCAGGAGGCAACTGAGTTTTCTGGTCAGATACAGATTGGGGTCCAGTCCTAAATGGATGAAAAAGTGACAGATGTTCAATAATCAACTCAAAACATATTCAAATTACATTTCAAGGTACCTCTACTTGAAATCACATTATAATAGGATTTAATGAAGCAACCATCAACTGCTTGTGTAAATTACAATGAAAAGCATATTACGCTAGGTTTTCGGCATTTACAGTTGCCCCATTGCTGTTGATTATTGTATATTCACTCCAATGAGAAAACTGCTTAGTTATCAGCAGTGCACATCTTTGCATGACATTTTATGGTAGATTCATTCAAAATCACCTTATAATAGGATTTGTGGATTTTCAGGAGGCAACTGAGTTTTCTGGTCAGATACAGATTGGGGTCCAGTCCTAAATGGATGAAAAAGTGACAGATGTTCAATAATCAACTCAAAACATATTCAAATTACATTTCAAGGTACCTCTACTTGAAATCACATTATAATAGGATTTAATGAAGCAACCATCAACTGCTTGTGTAAATTACAATGAAAAGCATATTACGCTAGGTTTTCGGCATTTACAGTTGCCCCATTGCTGTTGATTATTGTATATTCACTCCAATGAGAAAACTGCTTAGTTATCAGCAGTGCACATCTTTGCATGACATTTTATGGTAGATTCGTTCATAATCGCCTCATAATAGGATTTGTGGATTTTCAGGAGGCTATGACAGACACAGATTGGGGTCCAGTCCTAAATGGATGAAAAAGTGACAGATGTTCCATAATCAACTCAAAACATATTCAAATTACATTTCAAGGTACCTCTACTTGAAATCACATTATAATAGGATTTAATGAAGCAACCATCAACTGCTTGTGTAAATTACAATGAAAAGCATATTACGCTAGGTTTTCGATATTTACAGTTGCCCCATTGCTGTTGATTATTGTATATTCACTCCAATGAGAAAACTGTTTAGTTATCAACAAAGCACATCTTAACATGACATTTTATGGTAGATTCATTCAAAATCACCTTATAATAGGATTGGTGGATTTTCAGGAGGGAACTGAGTTTTCTGGTCGGATACAGATTGGGGTCCAGTCCTAAATGGATGAAAAAGTGACAGATGTTCAATAATCAACTCAAAACATATTCAAATTACATTTCAAGGTACCTCTGCTTGAAATCACATTATAATAGGATTTAATGAAGCAACCATCAACTGCTTGTGTAAATTACAATGAAAAGCATATTACGCTAGGTTTTCGGCATTTACAGTTGCCCCATTGCTGTTGATTATTGTATATTCACTCCAATGAGAAAACTGTTTAGATATCAACAAAGCACATCTTAACATGACATTTTATGGTAGATTCATTCAAAATCACCTTATAATAGGATTGGTGGATTTTCAGGAGGGAACTGAGTTTTCTGGTCAGATACAGATTGGGGTCCAGTCCTAAATGGATGAAAAAGTGACAGATGTTCAATAAAAAGTGACAGATGTTCAATAATCAACTCAAAACATATTCAAATTACATTTCAAGGTACCTCTACTTGAAATCACATTATAATAGGATTTAATGAAGCAACCATCAACTGCTTGTGTAAATTACAATGAAAAGCATATTACGCTAGGTTTTCAGCATTTACAGTTGCCACATTGCTGTTGATTATTGTATATTCACTCCAATGAGAAAGCTGTTTAGTTATCAACAAAGCCTATCTTAACATGACATTATATGGTAGATTCATTCAAATCACCTTTTAATAGCATTGGTGGATTTTCAGGAGGGAACTGAGTTTTCTGGTCGGATACAGATTGGGGTCCAGTCCTAAATGGATGAAAAAGTGACAGATGTTCCATAATCAACACAAAACATATTCAAATTACATTTCCAGGTACCTCTGCTTGAAATCACATTATAATAGGATTTACTGAAACAACCATCAACTACAATGAAAAGCATTTTACGCTTGGTTTTCGGCATTTACAGCTGCTTTCATTGCTGTTTATCATTGTATATTCACTCCAATGAGAAAACTGTTAAGTTATCAGCAGAGCACATCTTTACATGACATTTTATGGTAGATTCATTCAAAATCACCTTATAATAGGATTTGTGGATTTTCAGGAGGCAACTGAGTTTTCTGGTCAGATACAGATTGGGGTCCAGTCCTAAATGGATGAAAAAGTGACAGATGTTCAATAATCAACTCAAAACATATTCAAATTACATTTCAAGGTACCTCTACTTGAAATCACATTATAATAGGATTTAATGAAGCAACCATCAACTGCTTGTGTAAATTACAATGAAAAGCATATTACGCTAGGTTTTCGGCATTTACAGTTGCCCCATTGCTGTTGATTATTGTATATTCACTCCAATGAGAAAACTGCTTAGTTATCAGCAGTGCACATCTTTGCATGACATTTTATGGTAGATTCATTCAAAATCACCTTATAATAGGATTTGTGGATTTTCAGGAGGCAACTGAGTTTTCTGGTCAGATACAGATTGGGGTCCAGTCCTAAATGGATGAAAAAGTGACAGATGTTCAATAATCAACTCAAAACATATTCAAATTACATTTCAAGGTACCTCTACTTGAAATCACATTATAATAGGATTTAATGAAGCAACCATCAACTGCTTGTGTAAATTACAATGAAAAGCATATTACGCTAGGTTTTCGGCATTTACAGTTGCCCCATTGCTGTTGATTATTGTATATTCACTCCAATGAGAAAACTGCTTAGTTATCAGCAGTGCACATCTTTGCATGACATTTTATGGTAGATTCGTTCATAATCGCCTCATAATAGGATTTGTGGATTTTCAGGAGGCTATGACAGACACAGATTGGGGTCCAGTCCTAAATGGATGAAAAAGTGACAGATGTTCCATAATCAACTCAAAACATATTCAAATTACATTTCAAGGTACCTCTACTTGAAATCACATTATAATAGGATTTAATGAAGCAACCATCAACTGCTTGTGTAAATTACAATGAAAAGCATATTACGCTAGGTTTTCGATATTTACAGTTGCCCCATTGCTGTTGATTATTGTATATTCACTCCAATGAGAAAACTGTTTAGTTATCAACAAAGCACATCTTAACATGACATTTTATGGTAGATTCATTCAAAATCACCTTATAATAGGATTGGTGGATTTTCAGGAGGGAACTGAGTTTTCTGGTCGGATACAGATTGGGGTCCAGTCCTAAATGGATGAAAAAGTGACAGATGTTCAATAATCAACTCAAAACATATTCAAATTACATTTCAAGGTACCTCTGCTTGAAATCACATTATAATAGGATTTAATGAAGCAACCATCAACTGCTTGTGTAAATTACAATGAAAAGCATATTACGCTAGGTTTTCGGCATTAACTGAAGCAACCATCAACTACAATGAAAAGCATTTTACGCTTGGTTTTTCGGCATTTACAGCTGCTTTCAATGCTGTTTATCATTGTATATTCACTGCAATGAGAAAACTGTGCAGTTATCAACAAAGCACATCTTTGCATGACATTTTATATTAGATTCATTCATAATCACCTCAAAATAGGATTTGTGGATTTTCAGGAGGCTATGACGGACACAGATTGGAGCCCAGTCCTGAATGGATGAAAAAGTGACACATGTTCCATAGTCAACTCAAAACATATTCAAATTACATTTCAAGGTACCTCTACTCGAAATCACATTATAATTGGATTTAATCAAGCAACAATCAACTTCAATGAAAAGCATTTAACGCTAGGTTTTTAGCATTTACAGCTGCCCCATTGCTGTTGATTGTTGTATATTCACTCCAACAAGAAAACTGTTAAGATATCAACAAAGCCTATCTTAACATGACATTTTATGGTAGATTCATTCAAAATCACCTTATAATAGGATTTGTGGATTTTCAGGAGGGAACTGAGTTTTCTGGTCGGATACAGATTGGGGTCCAGTCCTAAATGGATGAAAAAGTGACAGATGTTCCATAATCAACTCAAAACATATTCAAATTACATTTCATGGTACCTCTACTTGAAATCACATTATAATAGGATTTACTGAAGCAACCATCAACTACAATGAAAAGCATTATACGCTAGGTTGTCGGCATTTACAGTTGCCACATTGCTATTGATTATTGTATATTCACTCCAATGAAAAAACTGTTTAGTTATCAACAAAGCACATCTTAACATGACATTTTATGGTAGATTCATTCAAAATCACCTTATAATAGGATTGGTGGATTTTCAGGAGGGAACTGAGTTTTCTGGTCGGATACAGATTGGGGTCCAGTCCTAAATGGATGAAGAAGTGACAGATGTTCCATTATCAACACAAAACATATTCAAATTACTTTTCCAGGTTCCTCTACTTGAAATCACATTATAATAGGATTTAATGAAGCAACCATCAACTGCTTGTGTAAATTACAATGAAAAGCATATTACGCTAGGTTTTCGGCATTAACTGAAGCAACCATCAACTACAATGAAAAGCATTTTACGCTTGGTTTTTCGGCATTTACAGCTGCTTTCAATGCTGTTTATCATTGTATATTCACTGCAATGAGAAAACTGTGCAGTTATCAACAAAGCACATCTTTGCATGACATTTTATATTAGATTCATTCATAATCACCTCAAAATAGGATTTGTGGATTTTCAGGAGGCTATGACGGACACAGATTGGGGTCCAGTCCTGAATGGATGAAAAAGTGACACATGTTCCATAGTCAACTCAAAACATATTCAAATTACATTTCAAGGTACCTCTACTCGAAATCACATTATAATTGGATTTAATGAAGCAACAATCAACTTCAATGAAAAGCATTTTACGCTAGGTTTTTAGCATTTACAGCTGCCCCATTGCTGTTGATTGTTGTATATTCACTCCAACAAGAAAACTGTTAAGATATCAACAAAGCCTATCTTAACATGACATTTTATGGTAGATTCATTCAAAATCACCTTATAATAGCATTTGTGGATTTTCAGGAGGGAACTGAGTTTTCCGGTCGGATACAGATTGGGGTCCAGTCCTAAATGGATGAAAAAGTGACAGATGTTCCATAATCAACTCAAAACATATTCAAATTACATTTCATGGTACCTCTACTTGAAATCACATTATAATAGGATTTACTGAAGCAACCATCAACTACAATGAAAAGCATTTTACGCTAGGTTGTCGGCATTTACAGTTGCCACATTGCTATTGATTATTGTATATTCACTCCAATGAAAAAACTGTTTAGTTATCAACAAAGCACATCTTAACATGACATTTTATGGTAGATTCATTCAAAATCACCTTATAATAGGATTGGTGGATTTTCAGGAGGGAACTGAGTTTTCTGGTCGGATACAGATTGGGGTCCAGTCCTAAATGGATGAAGAAGTGACAGATGTTCCATTATCAACACAAAACATATTCAAATTACTTTTCCAGGTTCCTCTACTTGAAATCACATTATAATAGGATTTACTGAAGCAACCATCAACTACAATGAAAAGCATTTTACACTTGGTTTTCTGCATTTACAGCTGCTTTCATTGCTGTTTATCATTGTATATTCACTCCAATGAGAAAACTGTTAAGTTATCAGCAGAGCACATCTTCACATGACATTTTATGGTAGATTCATTCAAAATCACCTTATAATAGGATTTGTGGATTTTCAGGAGGGAACTGAGTTTTCTGGTCAGATACAGATTGGGGTCCAGTCCTAAATGGATGCAAAAGTGACAGATGTTCAATAATCAACTCAAAACATATTCAAATTACATTTCAAGGTACCTCTACTTGAAATCACATTATAATAGGATTTAATGAAGCAACCATCAACTGCTTGTGTAAATTACAATGAAAGCATTTTACGCTAGGTTTTCGGCATTTACAGCTGCCCCATTGCTGTTGATTATTGTATATTCACTCCAATGAGAAAACTGTTAAGTTATCAACAAAGCACATCTTTGCATGACATTTTATGGTAGATTCGTTCATAATCGCCTCATAATAGGATTTGTGGATTTTCAGGAGGCTATGACAGACACAGATTGGGGTCCAGTCCTAAATGGATGAAAAAGTGACAGATGTTCCGTGATCAACTCAAAACATATTCAAATTACATTTCAAGGTACCACTACTTGAAATCACATTATAATAGGATTTAATGAAGCAACCATCAACTGCTTGTGTAAATTACAACGAAAAGCATTACGCTAGGTTTTCGGCATTTACAGCTGCCCCATTGCTGTTGATTATTGTATATTCACTCCAATGAGAAAACTGTTTAGTTATGCACAAAGCACACCTTTGCATGACATTTTATGGTAGATTCGTTCATTATCGCCTCATAATAGGATTTGTGGATTTTCAGGAGGCTATGACAGACACAGATTGGGGTCCAGTCCTAAATGGATGAAAAAGTGACAGATGTTCCATAATCAACACAAAACATATTCAAATTACATTTCAAGGTACCTCTACTTGAAATCACATTATAATAGGATTTAATGAAGCAACCATCAACTGCTTGTGTAACTTACAATGAAAAGCATATTACGCTAGGTTTTCGGCATTTAAAGTTGCCCCATTGCTGTTGATTATTGTATATTCACTCCAATGAGAAAACTGTTTAGTTATCAACAAAGCACATCTTAACATGACATTTTATGGTAGATTCATTCAAAATCACCTTATAATAGGATTGGTGGATTTTCAGGAGGGAACTGAGTTTTCTGGTCGGATACAGATTGGGGTCCAGTCCTAAATGGATGAAAAAGTGACAGATGTTCAATAATCAACTCAAAACATATTCAAATTACATTTCAAGGTACCTCTGCTTGAAATCACATTATAATAGGATTTAATGAAGCAACCATCAACTGCTTGTGTAAATTACAATGAAAAGCATATTACGCTAGGTTTTCGGCATTTACAGTTGCCCCATTGCTGTTGATTATTGTATATTCACTCCAATGAGAAAACTGTTTAGATATCAACAAAGCACATCTTAACATGACATTTTATGGTAGATTCATTCAAAATCACCTTATAATAGGATTGGTGGATTTTCAGGAGGGAACTGAGTTTTCTGGTCAGATACAGATTGGGGTCCAGTCCTAAATGGATGAAAAAGTGACAGATGTTCAATAAAAAGTGACAGATGTTCAATAATCAACTCAAAACATATTCAAATTACATTTCAAGGTACCTCTACTTGAAATCACATTATAATAGGATTTAATGAAGCAACCATCAACTGCTTGTGTAAATTACAATGAAAAGCATATTACGCTAGGTTTTCAGCATTTACAGTTGCCACATTGCTGTTGATTATTGTATATTCACTCCAATGAGAAAGCTGTTTAGTTATCAACAAAGCACATCTTAACATGACATTATATGGTAGATTCATTCAAATCACCTTTTAATAGCATTGGTGGATTTTCAGGAGGGAACTGAGTTTTCTGGTCGGATACAGATTGGGGTCCAGTCCTAAATGGATGAAAAAGTGACAGATGTTCCATAATCAACACAAAACATATTCAAATTACATTTCCAGGTACCTCTGCTTGAAATCACATTATAATAGGATTTACTGAAACAACCATCAACTACAATGAAAAGCATTTTACGCTTGGTTTTCGGCATTTACAGCTGCTTTCATTGCTGTTTATCATTGTATATTCACTCCAATGAGAAAACTGTTAAGTTATCAGCAGAGCACATCTTTACATGACATTTTATGGTAGATTCATTCAAAATCACCTTATAATAGGATTTGTGGATTTTCAGGAGGCAACTGAGTTTTCTGGTCAGATACAGATTGGGGTCCAGTCCTAAATGGATGAAAAAGTGACAGATGTTCAATAATCAACTCAAAACATATTCAAATTACATTTCAAGGTACCTCTACTTGAAATCACATTATAATAGGATTTAATGAAGCAACCATCAACTGCTTGTGTAAATTACAATGAAAAGCATATTACGCTAGGTTTTCGGCATTTACAGTTGCCCCATTGCTGTTGATTATTGTATATTCACTCCAATGAGAAAACTGCTTAGTTATCAGCAGTGCACATCTTTGCATGACATTTTATGGTAGATTCATTCAAAATCACCTTATAATAGGATTTGTGGATTTTCAGGAGGCAACTGAGTTTTCTGGTCAGATACAGATTGGGGTCCAGTCCTAAATGGATGAAAAAGTGACAGATGTTCAATAATCAACTCAAAACATATTCAAATTACATTTCAAGGTACCTCTACTTGAAATCACATTATAATAGGATTTAATGAAGCAACCATCAACTGCTTGTGTAAATTACAATGAAAAGCATATTACGCTAGGTTTTCGGCATTTACAGTTGCCCCATTGCTGTTGATTATTGTATATTCACTCCAATGAGAAAACTGCTTAGTTATCAGCAGTGCACATCTTTGCATGACATTTTATGGTAGATTCGTTCATAATCGCCTCATAATAGGATTTGTGGATTTTCAGGAGGCTATGACAGACACAGATTGGGGTCCAGTCCTAAATGGATGAAAAAGTGACAGATGTTCCATAATCAACTCAAAACATATTCAAATTACATTTCAAGGTACCACTACTTGAAATCACATTATAATAGGATTTAATGAAGCAACCATCAACTGCTTGTGTAAATTACAACGAAAAGCATTACGCTAGGTTGTCGGCATTTACAGCTGCCCCATTGCTGTTGATTATTGTATATTCACTCCAATGAGAAAACTGTTTAGTTATGCACAAAGCACACCTTTGCATGACATTTTATGGTAGATTCGTTCATTATCGCCTCATAATGGGATTTGTGGATTTTCAGGAGACTATGACAGACACAGATTGGGGTCCAGTCCTAAATGGATGAAAAAGTGACAGATGTTCCATAATCAACACAAAACATATTCAACTTACATTTCAAGGTACCTCTGCTTGAAATCACATTATAATAGGATTTACTGAAACAACCATCAACTACAATGAAAAGCATTTTACGCTAGGTTTTCGGCATTTACAGCTGCTTTCATTGCTGTTTATCATTGTATATTCACTCCAATGAGAAAACTGTTAAGTTATCAGCAGAGCACATCTTTACATGACATTTTATGGTAGATTCATTCAAAATCACCTTATAATAGGATTTGTGGATTTTCAGGAGGCAACTGAGTTTTCTGGTCAGATACAGATTGGGGTCCAGTCCTAAATGGATGCAAAAGTGACAGATGTTCAATAATCAACTCAAAACATATTCAAATTACATTTCAAGGTACCTCTACTTGAAATCACATTATAATAGGATTTAATGAAGCAACCATCAACTGCTTGTGTAAATTACAATGAAAAGCATATTACGCTAGGTTTTCGGCATTTACAGTTGCCCCATTGCTGTTGATTATTGTATATTCACTCCAATGAGAAAACTGCTTAGTTATCAGCAGTGCACATCTTTGCATGACATTTTATGGTAGATTCGTTCATAATCGCCTCATAATAGGATTTGTGGATTTTCAGGAGGCTATGACAGACACAGATTGGGCTCCAGTCCTAAATGGATGAAAAAGTGACAGATGTTCCATAATCAACTCAAAACATATTCAAATTACATTTCAAGGTACCACTACTTGAAATCACATTATAATAGGATTTAATGAAGCAACCATCAACTGCTTGTGTAAATTACAACGAAAAGCATTACGCTAGGTTTTCGGCATTTACAGCTGCCCCATTGCTGTTGATTATTGTATATTCACTCCAATGAGAAAACTGTTTAGTTATGCACAAAGCACACCTTTGCATGACATTTTATGGTAGATTCGTTCATTATCGCCTCATAATGGGATTTGTGGATTTTCAGGAGACTATGACAGACACAGATTGGGGTCCAGTCCTAAATGGATGAAAAAGTGACAGATGTTCCATAATCAACACAAAACATATTCAACTTACATTTCAAGGTACCTCTACTTGAAATCACATTATAATAGGATTTAATGAAGCAACCATCAACTGCTTGTGTAACTTACAATGAAAAGCATATTACGCTAGGTTTTCGGCATTTACAGTTGCCCCATTGCTGTTGATTATTGTATATTCACTCCAATGAGAAAACTGTTTAGTTATCAACAAAGCACATCTTAACATGACATTTTATGGTAGATTCATTCAAAATCACCTTATAATAGGATTGGTGGATTTTCAGGAGGGAACTGAGTTTTCTTGTCGGATACAGATTGGGGTCCAGTCCTAAATGGATGAAAAAGTGACAGATGTTCAATAATCAACTCAAAACATATTCAAATTACATTTCAAGGTACCTCTACTTGAAATCACATTATAATAGGATTTAATGAAGCAACCATCAACTGCTTGTGTAAATTACAATGAAAAGCATATTACACTAGGTTTTCAGCATTTACAGTTGCCACATTGCTGTTGATTATTGTATATTCACTCCAATGAGAAAGCTGTTTAGTTATCAACAAAGCACATCTTAACATGACATTTTATGGTAGATTCATTCAAATCACCTTTTAATAGCATTTGGTGGATTTTCAGGAGGGAACTGAGTTTTCTTGTCGGATACAGATTGGGGTCCAGTCCTAAATGGATGAAAAAGTGACAGATGTTCCATAATCAACACAAAACATATTCAAATTACATTTCCAGGTACCTCTACTTGAAATCACATTATAATAGGATTTACTAAAGCAACCATCAACTACAATGAAAAGCATTTTACGCTTGGTTTTCGGCATTTACAGCTGCTTTCATTGCTGTTTATCATTGTATATTCACTCCAATGAGAAAACTGTTTAGATATCAACAAAGCACATCTTAACATGACATTTTATGGTAGATTCATTCAAAATCACCTTATAATAGGATTGGTGGATTTTCAGGAGGGAACTGAGTTTTCTGGTCAGATACAGATTGGGGTCCAGTCCTAAATGGATGAAAAAGTGACAGATGTTCAATAAAAAGTGACAGATGTTCAATAATCAACTCAAAACATATTCAAATTACATTTCAAGGTACCTCTACTTGAAATCACATTATAATAGGATTTAATGAAGCAACCATCAACTGCTTGTGTAAATTACAATGAAAAGCATATTACGCTAGGTTTTCAGCATTTACAGTTGCCACATTGCTGTTGATTATTGTATATTCACTCCAATGAGAAAGCTGTTTAGTTATCAACAAAGCACATCTTAACATGACATTTTATGGTAGATTCATTCAAATCACCTTTTAATAGCATTGGTGGATTTTCAGGAGGGAACTGAGTTTTCTGGTCGGATACAGATTGGGGTCCAGTCCTGAATGGATGAAAAAGTGACAGATGTTCCATAATCAACACAAAACATATTCAAATTACATTTCCAGGTACCTCTGCTTGAAATCACATTATAATGGGATTTACTGAAACAACCATCAACTACAATGAAAAGCATTTTACGCTTGGTTTTCGGCATTTACAGCTGCTTTCATTGCTGTTTATCATTGTATATTCACTCCAATGAGAAAACTGTTAAGTTATCAGCAGAGCACATCTTTACATGACATTTTATGGTAGATTCATTCAAAATCACCTTATAATAGGATTTGTGGATTTTCAGGAGGCAACTGAGTTTTCTGGTCAGATACAGATTGGGGTCCAGTCCTAAATGGATGAAAAAGTGACAGATGTTCAATAATCAACTCAAAACATATTCAAATTACATTTCAAGGTACCTCTACTTGAAATCACATTATAATAGGATTTAATGAAGCAACCATCAACTGCTTGTGTAAATTACAATGAAAAGCATATTACGCTAGGTTTTCGGCATTTACAGTTGCCCCATTGCTGTTGATTATTGTATATTCACTCCAATGAGAAAACTGCTTAGTTATCAGCAGTGCACATCTTTGCATGACATTTTATGGTAGATTCGTTCATAATCGCCTCATAATAGGATTTGTGGATTTTCAGGAGGCTATGACAGACACAGATTGGGGTCCAGTCCTAAATGGATGAAAAAGTGACAGATGTTCCATAATCAACTCAAAACATATTCAAATTACATTTCAAGGTACCACTACTTGAAATCACATTATAATAGGATTTAATGAAGCAACCATCAACTGCTTGTGTAAATTACAACGAAAAGCATTACGCTAGGTTTTCGGCATTTACAGCTGCCCCATTGCTGTTGATTTTTGTATATTCACTCCAATGAGAAAACTGTTTAGTTATGCACAAAGCACACCTTTGCATGACATTTTATGGTAGATTCGTTCATTATCGCCTCAAAATGGGATTTGTGGATTTTCAGGAGACTATGACAGACACAGATTGGGGTCCAGTCCTAAATGGATGAAAAAGTGACAGATGTTCCATAATCAACACAAAACATATTCAACTTACATTTCAAGGTACCTCTACTTGAAATCACATTATAATAGGATTTAATGAAGCAACCATCAACTGCTTGTGTAACTTACAATGAAAAGCATATTACGCTAGGTTTTCGGCATTTACAGTTGCCCCATTGCTGTTGATTATTGTATATTCACTCCAATGAGAAAACTGTTTAGTTATCAACAAAGCACATCTTAACATGACATTTTATGGTAGATTCATTCAAAATCACCTTATAATAGGATTGGTGGATTTTCAGGAGGGAACTGAGTTTTCTGGTCGGATACAGATTGGGGTCCAGTCCTAAATGGATGAAAAAGTGACAGATGTTCAATTATCAACTCAAAACATATTCAAATTACATTTCAAGGTACCTCTACTTGAAATCACATTATAATAGGATTTAATGAAGCAACCATCAACTGCTTGTGTAAATTACAATGAAAAGCATATTACACTAGGTTTTCAGCATTTACAGTTGCCACATTGCTGTTGATTATTGTATATTCACTCCAATGAGAAAGCTGTTTAGTTATCAACAAAGCACATCTTAACATGACATTTATGGTAGATTCATTCAAATCACCTTTTAATAGCATTTGGTGGATTTTCAGGAGGGAACTGAGTTTTCTTGTCGGATACAGATTGGGGTCCAGTCCTAAATGGATGAAAAAGTGACAGATGTTCCATAATCAACACAAAACATATTCAAATTACATTTCCAGGTACCTCTACTTGAAATCACATTATAATAGGATTTACTAAAGCAACCATCAACTACAATGAAAAGCATTTTACGCTTGGTTTTCGGCATTTACAGCTGCTTTCATTGCTGTTTATCATTGTATATTCACTCCAATGAGAAAACTGTTTAGATATCAACAAAGCACATCTTAACATGACATTTTATGGTAGATTCATTCAAAATCACCTTATAATAGGATTGGTGGATTTTCAGGAGGGAACTGAGTTTTCTGGTCAGATACAGATTGGGGTCCAGTCCTAAATGGATGAAAAAGTGACAGATGTTCAATAAAAAGTGACAGATGTTCAATAATCAACTCAAAACATATTCAAATTACATTTCAAGGTACCTCTACTTGAAATCACATTATAATAGGATTTAATGAAGCAACCATCAACTGCTTGTGTAAATTACAATGAAAAGCATATTACGCTAGGTTTTCAGCATTTACAGTTGCCACATTGCTGTTGATTATTGTATATTCACTCCAATGAGAAAGCTGTTTAGTTATCAACAAAGCACATCTTAACATGACATTTTATGGTAGATTCATTCAAATCACCTTTTAATAGCATTGGTGGATTTTCAGGAGGGAACTGAGTTTTCTGGTCGGATACAGATTGGGGTCCAGTCCTGAATGGATGAAAAAGTGACAGATGTTCCATAATCAACACAAAACATATTCAAATTACATTTCCAGGTACCTCTGCTTGAAATCACATTATAATGGGATTTACTGAAACAACCATCAACTACAATGAAAAGCATTTTACGCTTGGTTTTCGGCATTTACAGCTGCTTTCATTGCTGTTTATCATTGTATATTCACTCCAATGAGAAAACTGTTAAGTTATCAGCAGAGCACATCTTTACATGACATTTTATGGTAGATTCATTCAAAATCACCTTATAATAGGATTTGTGGATTTTCAGGAGGCAACTGAGTTTTCTGGTCAGATACAGATTGGGGTCCAGTCCTAAATGGATGAAAAAGTGACAGATGTTCAATAATCAACTCAAAACATATTCAAATTACATTTCAAGGTACCTCTACTTGAAATCACATTATAATAGGATTTAATGAAGCAACCATCAACTGCTTGTGTAAATTACAATGAAAAGCATATTACGCTAGGTTTTCGGCATTTACAGTTGCCCCATTGCTGTTGATTATTGTATATTCACTCCAATGAGAAAACTGCTTAGTTATCAGCAGTGCACATCTTTGCATGACATTTTATGGTAGATTCGTTCATAATCGCCTCATAATAGGATTTGTGGATTTTCAGGAGGCTATGACAGACACAGATTGGGGTCCAGTCCTAAATGGATGAAAAAGTGACAGATGTTCCATAATCAACTCAAAACATATTCAAATTACATTTCAAGGTACCACTACTTGAAATCACATTATAATAGGATTTAATGAAGCAACCATCAACTGCTTGTGTAAATTACAACGAAAAGCATTACGCTAGGTTTTCGGCATTTACAGCTGCCCCATTGCTGTTGATTATTGTATATTCACTCCAATGAGAAAACTGTTTAGTTATGCACAAAGCACACCTTTGCATGACATTTTATGGTAGATTCGTTCATTATCGCCTCATAATGGGATTTGTGGATTTTCAGGAGACTATGACAGACACAGATTGGGGTCCAGTCCTAAATGGATGAAAAAGTGACAGATGTTCCATAATCAACACAAAACATATTCAACTTACATTTCAAGGTACCTCTGCTTGAAATCACATTATAATAGGATTTACTGAAACAACCATCAACTACAATGAAAAGCATTTTACGCTTGGTTTTCGGCATTTACAGCTGCTTTCATTGCTGTTTATCATTGTATATTCACTCCAATGAGAAAACTGTTAAGTTATCAGCAGAGCACATCTTTACATGACATTTTATGGTAGATTCATTCAAAATCACCTTATAATAGGATTTGTGGATTTTCAGGAGGCAACTGAGTTTTCTGGTCAGATACAGATTGGGGTCCAGTCCTAAATGGATGAAAAAGTGACAGATGTTCAATAATCAACTCAAAACATATTCAAATTACATTTCCAGGTACCTCTACTTGAAATCACATTATAATAGGATTTAATGAAGCAACCATCAACTGCTTGTGTAAATTACAATGAAAAGCATATTACGCTAGGTTTTCGGCATTTACAGTTGCCCCATTGCTGTTGATTATTGTATATTCACTCCAATGAGAAAACTGCTTAGTTATCAGCAGTGCACATCTTTGCATGACATTTTATGGTAGATTCGTTCATAATCGCCTCATAATAGGATTTGTGGATTTTCAGGAGGCTATGACAGACACAGATTGGGGTCCAGTCCTAAATGGATGAAAAAGTGACAGATGTTCCATAATCAACTCAAAACATATTCAAATTACATTTCAAGGTACCACTACTTGAAATCACATTATAATAGGATTTAATGAAGCAACCATCAACTGCTTGTGTAAATTACAACGAAAAGCATTACGCTAGGTTTTCGGCATTTACAGCTGCCCCATTGCTGTTGATTATTGTATATTCACTCCAATGAGAAAACTGTTTAGTTATGCACAAAGCACACCTTTGCATGACATTTTATGGTAGATTCGTTCATTATCGCCTCATAATGGGATTTGTGGATTTTCAGGAGACTATGACAGACACAGATTGGGGTCCAGTCCTAAATGGATGAAAAAGTGACAGATGTTCCATAATCAACACAAAACATATTCAACTTACATTTCAAGGTACCTCTACTTGAAATCACATTATAATAGGATTTAATGAAGCAACCATCAACTGCTTGTGTAACTTACAATGAAAAGCATATTACGCTAGGTTTTCGGCATTTACAGTTGCCCCATTGCTGTTGATTATTGTATATTCACTCCAATGAGAAAACTGTTTAGTTATCAACAAAGCACATCTTAACATGACATTTTATGGTAGATTCATTCAAAATCACCTTATAATAGGATTGGTGGATTTTCAGGAGGGAACTGAGTTTTCTGGTCGGATACAGATTGGGGTCCAGTCCTAAATGGATGAAAAAGTGACAGATGTTCAATAATCAACTCAAAACATATTCAAATTACATTTCAAGGTACCTCTACTTGAAATCACATTATAATAGGATTTAATGAAGCAACCATCAACTGCTTGTGTAAATTACAATGAAAAGCATATTACGCTAGGTTTTCAGCATTTACAGTTGCCACATTGCTGTTGATTATTGTATATTCACTCCAATGAGAAAGCTGTTTAGTTATCAACAAAGCACATCTTAACATGGCATTTTATGGTAGATTCATTCAAATCACCTTTTAATAGCATTGGTGGATTTTCAGGAGGGAACTGAGTTTTCTTGTCGGATACAGATTGGGGTCCAGTCCTAAATGGATGAAAAAGTGACAGATGTTCCATAATCAACACAAAACATATTCAAATTACATTTCCAGGTACCTCTACTTGAAATCACATTATAATAGGATTTACTGAAGCAACCATCAACTACAATGAAAAGCATTTTACGCTTGGTTTTCGGCATTTACAGCTGCTTTCATTGCTGTTTATCATTGTATATTCACTCCAATGAGAAAACTGTTAAGTTATCAGCAGAGCACATCTTTACATGACATTTTATGGTAGATTCATTCAAAATCACCTCATAATAGGATTTGTGGATTTTCAGGAGGCAACTGAGTTTTCTGGTCAGATACAGATTGGGGTCCAGTCCTAAATGGATGAAAAAGTGACAGATGTTCAATAATCAACTCAAAACATATTCAAATCACATTTCAAGGTACCTCTACTTGAAATCACATTATAATAGGATTTAATGAAGCAACCATCAACTGCTTGTGTAAATTACAATTAAAAGCATATTACGCTAGGTTTTCGGCATTTACAGTTGCCCCATTGCTGTTGATTATTGTATATTCACTCCAATGAGAAAACTGCTTAGTTATCAGCAGTGCACATCTTTGCATGACATTTTATGGTAGATTCATTCATAATCACCTCATAATAGGATTTGTGGATTTTCAGGAGGCTATGACAGACACAGATTGGGGTCCAGTCCTAAATGGATGAAAAAGTGTCAGATGTTCCATAATCAACTCAAAACATATTCAAATTACATTTCAAGGTACCTCTACTTGAAATCACATTATAATAGGATTTAATGAAGCAACCATCAACTGCTTGTGTAAATTACAATGAAAAGCATTTTACGCTAGGTTTTCGAAATTTACAGTTGCCCCATTGCTGTTGATTATTGTATATTCACTCCAACGAGAAAACTGTTAAGATATCAACAAAGCACATCTTTACATGACATTTTATGGTAGATTCATTCAAAATCACCTTATAATAGGATTGGTGGATTTTCAGGAGGGAACTGAGTTTTCTGGTCGGATACAGATTGGGGTCCAGTCCTAAATGGATGAAAAAAGGGCCGGATGTTCCATAATCAACTCAAAACATATTCAAATTACATTTCCAGGTACCTCTACTTGAAATCACATTATAATAGGATTTAATGAAGCAACCATCAACTACAATGAAAAGCATTTTACGCCTGGTTTTGGGGATTTACAGCTGCTTTCATTGCAGTTTTTCATTGTATATTCACTCCGATGAGAAAACTGTTAAGTTATCAGCAGAGCACATCTTCACATGACATTTTATGGCAGATTCATTCAAAATCACCTTATAATAGGATTTGTGGATTTTCAGGAGGGAATTCAGTTTTCTGGTGGGATACAGATTGGGGTCCAGTCCTAAATGGATGAAAAAGTGGCACATGTTCCATAATCAACTCAAAACATATTCAAATTACATTTCAAGGTACCTCTACTTGAAATCACATTATAATAGGATTTAATGAAGCAACCATCAACTGCTTGTGTAAATTACAATGACAATCATTTTACGCTATGTTTTCAGCATTTACAGCTGCCCCATTGCTGTTGATTATTGTATATTCACTCCAACGAGAAAACTGTTTAGATATCAACAAAGCACATCTTTACATGACATTTTATGGTAGATTCATTCAAAATCACCTTATAATAGGATTTGTGGATTTTCAAGAGGGAACTGAGTTTTCTGGTCGAATACAGATTGGGGTCCAGTCCTAAATGGATGAAAAAGTGACAGATGTTCCATAATCAACTCAAAACATATTCAAATTATATTTCCAGGTACCTCTACTTGAAATCACATTATAATAGGATTTACTGAAGCAACCATCAACTACAATGAAAAGCATTTTACGCTAGGCTTTCAGCATTTACAGTTGCCCCATTGCTGTTGATTATTGTATATTCACTCCAATGAGAAAACTGTTTGGTTATCAGCAGAGCACATCTTTGCATGACATTTTATGGTAGATTCATTCATAATCACCTCATAATAGGATTTGTGGATTTTCAGGAGGCTATGACAGACACAGATCGGGGTCCAGTCCTAAATGGATGAAAACGTGACAGATGTTCCATAATCAACTCAAAACATATTCAAATTACATTTCAAGGTACCTCTACTTGAAATCACATTATAATAGGATTTAATGATTTTACGCTTGGTTTTGGCATTTACAGCTGCTTTCATTGCTGTTTATCATTGTATATTCACTCCAATGAGAAAACTGTTTAGTTATCAGCAGTGCATGACATTTTATCGTAGATTCATTCATAATCACCTCATAATAGGATTCTTGGATTTTCAGGAGGGAACTGAGTTTTCTGGTCGGATACAGATTGGGGTCCAGTCCTAAATGGATGATAAAGTGACAGATGTTCCATAATCAACTCAAAACATATTCAAATTTATATTTCAAGGTACCTCTACTTGAAATCACATTATAATAGGATTTAATGAAGCAACCATCAACTGCTTGTGTAAATTACAATGAAAAGCATTGTATGCTAGGTTTTCGGCATTTACAGTTGCCCCATTGCTGTTGATTATTGTATATTCACTCCAATGAGAAAACTGTTTAGTTATCAACAAAGCATATCTTCACATGACAATTTATGGTAGATTCATTCAAAATCACCTTATAATAGGATTTGTGGATTTTCAGGAGGGAACTGAGTTTTCTGGTCGAATACAGATTGGGGTCCAGTCCTAAATGGATGAAAAAGTGACAGATGTTCCATAATCAACTCAAAACATATTCAAATTATATTTCCAGGTACCTCTACTTGAAATCACATTATAATAGGATTTACTGAAGCAACCATCAACTACAATGAAAAGCATTTTACGCTAGGTTTTCAGCATTTACAGTTGCCCCATTGCTGTTGACTATTGTATATTCACTCCAATGAGAAAACTGTTTGGTTATCAGCAGAGCACATCTTTGCATGACATTTTATGGTAGATTCATTCATAATCACCTCATAATAGGATTTGTGGATTTTCAGGAGGCTATGACAGACACAGATTGGGGTCCAGTCCTAAATGGATGAAAACGTGACAGATGTTCCATAATCAACTCAAAACATATTCAAATTACATTACAAGGTACCTCTACTTGAAATCACATTATAATAGGATTTGATGATTTTACGCTTGGTTTTGGCATTTACAGCTGCTTTCATTGCTGTTTATCATTGTATATTCACTCCAATGAGAAACCTGTTTAGTTATCAGCAGTGCATGACATTTTATCGTAGATTCATTCATAATCACCTCATAATAGGATTTGTGGATTTTCAGGAGGGAACTGAGTTTTCTGGTCGGATACAGATTGGGGTCCAGTCCTAAATGGATGAAAAAGTGACAGATGTTCCATAATCAACTCAAAACATATTCAAATTTATATTTCAAGGTACCTCTACTTGAAATCACATTATAATAGGATTTAATGAAGCAACCATCAGCTGCTTGTGTAAATTACAATGAAAAGCATTGTATGCTAGGTTTTCGGCATTTACAGTTGCCCCATTGCTGTTGATTATTGTATATTCACTCCAATGAGAAAACTGTTTAGTTATCAACAAAGCATATCTTTACATGACATTTTATGGTAGATTCATTCAAAATCACCTTATAATAGGATTTGTGGATTTTCAGGAGGGAACTGAGTTTTCTGGTCGAAAACAGATTGGGGTCCAGTCCTAAATGGATGAAAAAGTGACAGATGTTCCATAATCAACTCAAAACATATTCAAATTATATTTCCAGGTACCTCTACTTGAAATCACATTATAATAGGATTTACTGAAGCAACCATCAACTACAATGAAAAGCATTTTACGCTAGGTTTTCAGCATTTACAGTTGCCCCATTGCTGTTGATTATTGTATATTCACTCCAATGAGAAAACTGTTTAGTTATCAACAAAGCATATCTTTACATGACATTTTATGGTAGATTCATTCAAAATCACCTTATAATAGGATTTGTGGATTTTCAGGAGGGAACTGAGTTTTCTGGTCGAAAACAGATTGGGGTCCAGTCCTAAATGGATGAAAAAGTGACAGATGTTCCATAATCAACTCAAAACATATTCAAATTATATTTCCAGGTACCTCTACTTGAAATCACATTATAATAGGATTTACTGAAGCAACCATCAACTACAATGAAAAGCATTTTACGCTAGGTTTTCAGCATTTACAGTTGCCCCATTGCTGTTGACTATTGTATATTCACTCCAATGAGAAAACTGTTTGGTTATCAGCAGAGCACATCTTTGCATGACATTTTATGGTAGATTCATTCATAATCACCTCATAATAGGATTTGTGGATTTTCAGGAGGCTATGACAGACACAGATTGGGGTCCAGTCCTAAATGGATGAAAACGTGACAGATGTTCCATAATCAACTCAAAACATATTCAAATTACATTACAAGGTACCTCTACTTGAAATCACATTATAATAGGATTTGATGATTTTACGCTTGGTTTTGGCATTTACAGCTGCTTTCATTGCTGTTTATCATTGTATATTCACTCCAATGAGAAACCTGTTTAGTTATCAGCAGTGCATGACATTTTATCGTAGATTCATTCATAATCACCTCATAATAGGATTTGTGAATTTTCAGGAGGGAACTGAGTTTTCTGGTCGGATACAGATTGGGGTCCAGTCCTAAATGGATGAAAAAGTGACAGATGTTCCATAATCAACTCAAAACATATTCAAATTTATATTTCAAGGTACCTCTACTTGAAATCACATTATAATAGGATTTAATGAAGCAACCATCAGCTGCTTGTGTAAATTACAATGAAAAGCATTGTATGCTAGGTTTTCGGCATTTACAGTTGCCCCATTGCTGTTGATTATTGTATATTCACTCCAATGAGAAAACTGTTTAGTTATCAACAAAACATATCTTTACATGACATTTTATGGTAGATTCATTCAAAATCACCTTATAATAGGATTTGTGGATTTTCAGGAGGGAACTGAGTTTTCTGGTCGAAAACAGATTGGGGTCCAGTCCTAAATGGATGAAAAAGTGACAGATGTTCCATAATCAACTCAAAACATATTCAAATTATATTTCCAGGTACCTCTACTTGAAATCACATTATAATAGGATTTACTGAAGCAACCATCAACTACAATGAAAAGCATTTTACGCTAGGTTTTCAGCATTTACAGTTGCCCCATTGCTGTTGATTATTGTATATTCACTCCAATGAGAAAACTGTTTGGTTATCAGCAGAGCACATCTTTACATGACATTTTATGGTAGATTCATTCAAAATCACCTTATAATAGGATTTGTGGATTTTCAGGAGGGAACTGAGTTTTCTGGTCGGATACAGATTGGGGTCCAGTCCTAAATGGATGAAAAAGTGACAGATGTTCCATAATCAACTCAAAACATATTCAAATTACATTTCAAGGTACCTCTACTTGAAATCACATTATAATAGGATTTAATGAAGCAACCATCAACTACAATGAAAAGCATTTTACGCTTGGTTTTTGGCATTTACAGCTGCTTTCATTGCTGATATCAGTGTATATTTCCTCCAATGAGAAAACTGTTAAGATATCAACAAAGCACATCTTAACATGACATTTTATGGTAGATTCATTAAAAATCACCTTATAATAGGATTTGTGGATTTTCAGGAGGGAACTGAGTTTTCTGGTCGAATACAGATTGGGGTCCAGTCCTAAATGGATGAAAAAGTGACAGATGTTCCATAATCAACTCAAAACATATTCAAATTATATTTCCAGGTACCTCTACTTGAAATCACATTATAATAGGATTTACTGAAGCAACCATCAACTACAATGAAAAGCATTTTACGCTAGGTTTTCAGCATTTACAGTTGCCCCATTGCTGTTGATTATTGTATATTCACTCCAATGAGAAAACTGTTTGGTTATCAGCAGAGCACATCTTTGCATGACATTTTATGGTAGATTCATTCATAATCACCTCATAATAGGATTTGTGGATTTTCAAGAGGCTATGACAGACACAGATTGGGGTCCAGTCCTAAATGGATGAAAACGTGACAGATGTTCAATAATCAACTCAAAACATATTCAAATTACATTTCAAGGTACCTCTACTTGAAATCACATTATAATAGGATTTAATGATTTTACGCTTGGTTTTGGCATGTACAGCTGCTTTCATTGCTGTTTATCATTGTATATTCACTCCAACGAGAAAACTGTTTAGTTATCAGCAGTGCATGACATTTTATCGTAGATTCATTCATAATCACCTCATAATAGGATTCGTGGATTTTCAGGAGGGAACTGAGTTTTCTGGTCGTATACAGATTGGGGTCCAGTCCTAAATGGATGATAAAGTGACAGATGTTCCATAATCAACTCAAAACACATTCAAATTTATATTTCAAGGTACCTCTACTTGAAATCACATTATAATAGGATTTAATGAAGCAACCATCAACTGCTTGTGTAAATTACAATGAAAAGCATTGTATGCTAGGTTTTCGGCATTTACAGTTGCCCCATTGCTGTTGATTATTGTATATTCACTCCAATGAGAAAACTGTTTAGTTATCAACAAAGCATATCTTCACATGACATTTTATGGTAGATTCATTCAAAATCACCTTATAATAGGATTTGTGGATTTTCAGGAGGGAACTGAGTTTTCTGGTCGAATACAGATTGGGGTCCAGTCCTAAATGGATGAAAAAGTGACAGATGTTCCATAATCAACTCAAAACATATTCAAATTATATTTCCAGGTACCTCTACTTGAAATCACATTATAATAGGATTTACTGAAGCAACCATCAACTACAATGAAAAGCATTTTACGCTAGGTTTTCAGCATTTACAGTTGCCCCATTGCTGTTGACTATTGTATATTCACTCCAATGAGAAAACTGTTTGGTTATCAGCAGAGCACATCTTTGCATGACATTTTATGGTAGATTCATTCATAATCACCTCATAATAGGATTTGTGGATTTTCAGGAGGCTATGACAGACACAGATTGGGGTCCAATCCTAAATGGATGAAAACGTGACAGATGTTCCATAATCAACTCAAAACATATTCAAATTACATTACAAGGTACCTCTACTTGAAATCACATTATAATAGGATTTAATGATTTTACGCTTGGTTTTGGCATTTACAGCTGCTTTCGTTGCTGTTTATCATTGTATATTCACTCCAATGAGAAAACTGTTTAGTTATCAGCAGTGCATGACATTTTATCGTAGATTCATTCATAATCACCTCATAATAGGATTTGTGGATTTTCAGGAGGGAACTGAGTTTTCTGGTCAGATACAGATTGGGGTCCAGTCCTAAATGGATGAAAAAGTGACAGATGTTCCATAATCAACTCAAAACATATTCAAACTTATATTTCAAGGTACCTCTACTTGAAATCACATTATAATAGGATTTAATGAAGCAACCATCAGCTGCTTGTGTAAATTACAATGAAAAGCATTGTATGCTAGGTTTTCGGCATTTACAGTTGCCCCATTGCTGTTGATTATTGTATATTCACTCCAATGAGAAAACTGTTTAGTTATCAACAAAGCATATCTTTACATGACATTTTATGGTAGATTCATTCAAAATCACCTTATAATAGGATTTGTGGATTTTCAGGAGGGAACTTTTTCTGGTCAAAAACAGATTGGGGTCCAGTCCTAAATGGATGAAAAAGTGACAGATGTTCCATAATCAACTCAAAACATATTCAAATTATATTTCCAGGTACCTCTACTTGAAATCACATTATAATAGGATTTACTGAAGCAACCATCAACTACAATGAAAAGCATTTTACGCTAGGTTTTCAGCATTTACAGTTGCCCCATTGCTGTTGATTATTGTATATTCACTCCAATGAGAAAACTGTTTGGTTATCAGCAGAGCACATCTTTACATGACATTTTATGGTAGATTCATTCAAAATCACCTTATAATAGGATTTGTGGATTTTCAGGAGGGAACTGAGTTTTCTGGTCGAAAACAGATTGGGGTCCAGTCCTAAATGGATGAAAAAGAGACAGATGTTCCATAATCAACTCAAAACATATTCAAATTACATTTCAAGGTACCTCTACTTGAAATCACATTATAATAGGATTTAATGAAGCAACCATCAACTACAATGAAAAGCATTTTACGCTTGGTTTTTGGCATTTACAGCTGCTTTCATTGCTGATATCAGTGTATATTTCCTCCAATGAGAAAACTGTTAAGATATCAACAAAGCACATCTTAACATGACATTTTATGGTAGATTCATTAAAAATCACCTTATAATAGGATTTGTGGATTTTCAGGAGGGAACTGAGTTTTCTGGTCGAATACAGATTGGGGTCCAGTCCTAAATGGATGAAAAAGTGACAGATGTTCCATAATCAACTCAAAACATATTCAAATTATATTTCCAGGTACCTCTACTTGAAATCACATTATAATAGGATTTACTGAAGCAACCATCAACTACAATGAAAAGCATTTTACGCTAGGTTTTCAGCATTTACAGTTGCCCCATTGCTGTTGATTATTGTATATTCACTCCAATGAGAAAACTGTTTGGTTATCAGCAGAGCACATCTTTGCATGACATTTTATGGTAGATTCATTCATAATCACCTCATAATAGGATTTGTGGATTTTCAGGAGGCTATGACAGAGACAGATTGGGGTCCAGTCCTAAATGGATGAAAACGTGACAGATGTTCCATAATCAACTCAAAACATATTCAAATTACATTTCAAGGTACCTCTACTTGAAATCACATTATAATAGGATTTACTGAAGCAACCATCAACTACAATGAAAAGCATTTTACGCTAGGTTTTCAGCATTTACAGTTGCCCCATTGCTGTTGATTATTGTATATTCACTCCAATGAGAAAACTGTTTGGTTATCAGCAGAGCACATCTTTACATGACATTTTATGGTAGATTCATTCAAAATCACCTTATAATAGGATTTGTGGATTTTCAGGAGGGAACTGAGTTTTCTGGTCGGATACAGATTGGGGTCCAGTCCTAAATGGATGAAAAAGTGACAGATGTTCCATAATCAACTCAAAACATATTCAAATTATATTTCCAGGTACCTCTACTTGAAATCACATTATAATAGGATTTACTGAAGCAACCATCAACTACAATGAAAAGCATTTTACGCTAGGTTTTCAGCATTTACAGTTGCCCCATTGCTGTTGATTATTGTATATTCACTCCAATGAGAAAACTGTTTGGTTATCAGCAGAGCACATCTTTACATGACATTTTATGGTAGATTCATTCAAAATCACCTTATAATAGGATTTGTGGATTTTCAGGAGGGAACTGAGTTTTCTGGTCGGATACAGATTGGGGTCCAGTCCTAAATGGATGAAAAAGTGACAGATGTTCCATAATCAACTCAAAACATATTCAAATTACATTTCAAGGTACCTCTACTTGAAATCACATTATAATAGGATTTAATGAAGCAACCATCAACTACAATGAAAAGCATTTTACGCTTGGTTTTTGGCATTTACAGCTGCTTTCATTGCTGATATCAGTGTATATTTCCTCCAATGAGAAAACTGTTAAGATATCAACAAAGCACATCTTAACATGACATTTTATGGTAGATTCATTAAAAATCACCTTATAATAGGATTTGTGGATTTTCAGGAGGGAACTGAGTTTTCTGGTCGAATACAGATTGGGGTCCAGTCCTAAATGGATGAAAAAGTGACAGATGTTCCATAATCAACTCAAAACATATTCAAATTATATTTCCAGGTACCTCTACTTGAAATCACATTATAATAGGATTTACTGAAGCAACCATCAACTACAATGAAAAGCATTTTACGCTAGGTTTTCAGCATTTACAGTTGCCCCATTGCTGTTGATTATTGTATATTCACTCCAATGAGAAAACTGTTTGGTTATCAGCAGAGCACATCTTTGCATGACATTTTATGGTAGATTCATTCATAATCACCTCATAATAGGATTTGTGGATTTTCAAGAGGCTATGACAGACACAGATTGGGGTCCAGTCCTAAATGGATGAAAACGTGACAGATGTTCAATAATCAACTCAAAACATATTCAAATTACATTTCAAGGTACCTCTACTTGAAATCACATTATAATAGGATTTAAGGATTTTACGCTTGGTTTTGGCATGTACAGCTGCTTTCATTGCTGTTTATCATTGTATATTCACTCCAATGAGAAAACTGTTTGGTTATCAGCAGAGCACATCTTTGCATGACATTTTATCGTAGATTCATTCATAATCACCTCATAATAGGATTCGTGGATTTTCAGGAGGGAACTGAGTTTTCTGGTCGTATACAGATTGGGGTCCAGTCCTAAATGGATGATAAAGTGACAGATGTTCCATAATCAACTCAAAACACATTCAAATTTATATTTCAAGGTACCTCTACTTGAAATCACATTATAATAGGATTTAATGAAGCAACCATCAACTGCTTGTGTAAATTACAATGAAAAGCATTGTATGCTAGGTTTTCGGCATTTACAGTTGCCCCATTGCTGTTGATTATTGTATATTCACTCCAATGAGAAAACTGTTTAGTTATCAACAAAGCATATCTTCACATGACATTTTATGGTAGATTCATTCAAAATCACCTTATAATAGGATTTGTGGATTTTCAGGAGGGAACTGAGTTTTCTGGTCGAATACAGATTGGGGTCCAGTCCTAAATGGATGAAAAAGTGACAGATGTTCCATAATCAACTCAAAACATATTCAAATTATATTTCCAGGTACCTCTACTTGAAATCACATTATAATAGGATTTACTGAAGCAACCATCAACTACAATGAAAAGCATTTTACGCTAGGTTTTCAGCATTTACAGTTGCCCCATTGCTGTTGACTATTGTATATTCACTCCAATGAGAAAACTGTTTGGTTATCAGCAGAGCACATCTTTGCATGACATTTTATGGTAGATTCATTCATAATCACCTCATAATAGGATTTGTGGATTTTCAGGAGGCTATGACAGACACAGATTGGGGTCCAATCCTAAATGGATGAAAACGTGACAGATGTTCCATAATCAACTCAAAACATATTCAAATTACATTACAAGGTACCTCTACTTGAAATCACATTATAATAGGATTTAATGATTTTACGCTTGGTTTTGGCATTTACAGCTGCTTTCGTTGCTGTTTATCATTGTATATTCACTCCAATGAGAAAACTGTTTAGTTATCAGCAGTGCATGACATTTTATCGTAGATTCATTCATAATCACCTCATAATAGGATTTGTGGATTTTCAGGAGGGAACTGAGTTTTCTGGTCAGATACAGATTGGGGTCCAGTCCTAAATGGATGAAAAAGTGACAGATGTTCCATAATCAACTCAAAACATATTCAAACTTATATTTCAAGGTACCTCTACTTGAAATCACATTATAATAGGATTTAATGAAGCAACCATCAGCTGCTTGTGTAAATTACAATGAAAAGCATTGTATGCTAGGTTTTCGGCATTTACAGTTGCCCCATTGCTGTTGATTATTGTATATTCACTCCAATGAGAAAACTGTTTAGTTATCAACAAAGCATATCTTTACATGACATTTTATGGTAGATTCATTCAAAATCACCTTATAATAGGATTTGTGGATTTTCAGGAGGGAACTTTTTCTGGTCAAAAACAGATTGGGGTCCAGTCCTAAATGGATGAAAAAGTGACAGATGTTCCATAATCAACTCAAAACATATTCAAATTATATTTCCAGGTACCTCTACTTGAAATCACATTATAATAGGATTTACTGAAGCAACCATCAACTACAATGAAAAGCATTTTACGCTAGGTTTTCAGCATTTACAGTTGCCCCATTGCTGTTGATTATTGTATATTCACTCCAATGAGAAAACTGTTTGGTTATCAGCAGAGCACATCTTTACATGACATTTTATGGTAGATTCATTCAAAATCACCTTATAATAGGATTTGTGGATTTTCAGGAGGGAACTGAGTTTTCTGGTCGAAAACAGATTGGGGTCCAGTCCTAAATGGATGAAAAAGAGACAGATGTTCCATAATCAACTCAAAACATATTCAAATTACATTTCAAGGTACCTCTACTTGAAATCACATTATAATAGGATTTACTGAAACAACCATCAACTACAATGAAAAGCATTTTACGCTTGGTTTTCGGCATTTACAGCTGCTTTCATTGCTGTTTATCATTGTATATTCACTCCAATGAGAAAACTGTTAAGTTATCAGCAGAGCACATCTTTACATGACATTTTATGGTAGATTCATTCAAAATCACCTTATAATAGGATTTGTGGATTTTCAGGAGGCAACTGAGTTTTCTGGTCAGATACAGATTGGGGTCCAGTCCTAAATGGATGAAAAAGTGACAGATGTTCAATAATCAACTCAAAACATATTCAAATTACATTTCCAGGTACCTCTACTTGAAATCACATTATAATAGGATTTAATGAAGCAACCATCAACTGCTTGTGTAAATTACAATGAAAAGCATATTACGCTAGGTTTTCGGCATTTACAGTTGCCCCATTGCTGTTGATTATTGTATATTCACTCCAATGAGAAAACTGCTTAGTTATCAGCAGTGCACATCTTTGCATGACATTTTATGGTAGATTCGTTCATAATCGCCTCATAATAGGATTTGTGGATTTTCAGGAGGCTATGACAGACACAGATTGGGGTCCAGTCCTAAATGGATGAAAAAGTGACAGATGTTCCATAATCAACTCAAAACATATTCAAATTACATTTCAAGGTACCACTACTTGAAATCACATTATAATAGGATTTAATGAAGCAACCATCAACTGCTTGTGTAGATTACAACGAAAAGCATTACGCTAGGTTTTCGGCATTTACAGCTGCCCCATTGCTGTTGATTATTGTATATTCACTCCAATGAGAAAACTGTTTAGTTATGCACAAAGCACACCTTTGCATGACATTTTATGGTAGATTCGTTCATTATCGCCTCATAATGGGATTTGTGGATTTTCAGGAGACTATGACAGACACAGATTGGGGTCCAGTCCTAAATGGATGAAAAAGTGACAGATGTTCCATAATCAACACAAAACATATTCAACTTACATTTCAAGGTACCTCTACTTGAAATCACATTATAATAGGATTTAATGAAGCAACCATCAACTGCTTGTGTAACTTACAATGAAAAGCATATTACGCTAGGTTTTCGGCATTTACAGTTGCCCCATTGCTGTTGATTATTGTATATTCACTCCAATGAGAAAACTGTTTAGTTATCAACAAAGCACATCTTAACATGACATTTTATGGTAGATTCATTCAAAATCACCTTATAATAGGATTGGTGGATTTTCAGGAGGGAACTGAGTTTTCTGGTCGGATACAGATTGGGGTCCAGTCCTAAATGGATGAAAAAGTGACAGATGTTCAATAATCAACTCAAAACATATTCAAATTACATTTCAAGGTACCTCTACTTGAAATCACATTATAATAGGATTTAATGAAGCAACCATCAACTGCTTGTGTAAATTACAATGAAAAGCATATTACGCTAGGTTTTCAGCATTTACAGTTGCCACATTGCTGTTGATTATTGTATATTCACTCCAATGAGAAAGCTGTTTAGTTATCAACAAAGCACATCTTAACATGGCATTTTATGGTAGATTCATTCAAATCACCTTTTAATAGCATTGGTGGATTTTCAGGAGGGAACTGAGTTTTCGTGCGGATACAGATTGGGGTCCAGTCCTAAATGGATGAAAAAGTGACAGATGTTCCATAATCAACACAAAACATATTCAAATTACATTTCCAGGTACCTCTACTTGAAATCACATTATAATAGGATTTACTGAAGCAACCATCAACTACAATGAAAAGCATTTTACGCTTGGTTTTCGGCATTTACAGCTGCTTTCATTGCTGTTTATCATTGTATATTCACTCCAATGAGAAAACTGTTAAGTTATCAGCAGAGCACATCTTTACATGACATTTTATGGTAGATTCATTCAAAATCACCTCATAATAGGATTTGTGGATTTTCAGGAGGCAACTGAGTTTTCTGGTCAGATACAGATTGGGGTCCAGTCCTAAATGGATGAAAAAGTGACAGATGTTCAATAATCAACTCAAAACATATTCAAATCACATTTCAAGGTACCTCTACTTGAAATCACATTATAATAGGATTTAATGAAGCAACCATCAACTGCTTGTGTAAATTACAATTAAAAGCATATTACGCTAGGTTTTCGGCATTTACAGTTGCCCCATTGCTGTTGATTATTGTATATTCACTCCAATGAGAAAACTGCTTAGTTATCAGCAGTGCACATCTTTGCATGACATTTTATGGTAGATTCATTCATAATCACCTCATAATAGGATTTGTGGATTTTCAGGAGGCTATGACAGACACAGATTGGGGTCCAGTCCTAAATGGATGAAAAAGTGTCAGATGTTCCATAATCAACTCAAAACATATTCAAATTACATTTCAAGGTACCTCTACTTGAAATCACATTATAATAGGATTTAATGAAGCAACCATCAACTGCTTGTGTAAATTACAATGAAAAGCATTTTACGCTAGGTTTTCGAAATTTACAGTTGCCCCATTGCTGTTGATTATTGTATATTCACTCCAACGAGAAAACTGTTAAGATATCAACAAAGCACATCTTTACATGACATTTTATGGTAGATTCATTCAAAATCACCTTATAATAGGATTGGTGGATTTTCAGGAGGGAACTGAGTTTTCTGGTCGGATACAGATTGGGGTCCAGTCCTAAATGGATGAAAAAAGGGCCGGATGTTCCATAATCAACTCAAAACATATTCAAATTACATTTCCAGGTACCTCTACTTGAAATCACATTATAATAGGATTTAATGAAGCAACCATCAACTACAATGAAAAGCATTTTACGCCTGGTTTTGGGGATTTACAGCTGCTTTCATTGCAGTTTTTCATTGTATATTCACTCCGATGAGAAAACTGTTAAGTTATCAGCAGAGCACATCTTCACATGACATTTTATGGCAGATTCATTCAAAATCACCTTATAATAGGATTTGTGGATTTTCAGGAGGGAATTCAGTTTTCTGGTGGGATACAGATTGGGGTCCAGTCCTAAATGGATGAAAAAGTGGCACATGTTCCATAATCAACTCAAAACATATTCAAATTACATTTCAAGGTACCTCTACTTGAAATCACATTATAATAGGATTTAATGAAGCAACCATCAACTGCTTGTGTAAATTACAATGACAATCATTTTACGCTATGTTTTCAGCATTTACAGCTGCCCCATTGCTGTTGATTATTGTATATTCACTCCAACGAGAAAACTGTTTAGATATCAACAAAGCACATCTTTACATGACATTTTATGGTAGATTCATTCAAAATCACCTTATAATAGGATTTGTGGATTTTCAAGAGGGAACTGAGTTTTCTGGTCGAATACAGATTGGGGTCCAGTCCTAAATGGATGAAAAAGTGACAGATGTTCCATAATCAACTCAAAACATATTCAAATTATATTTCCAGGTACCTCTACTTGAAATCACATTATAATAGGATTTACTGAAGCAACCATCAACTACAATGAAAAGCATTTTACGCTAGGCTTTCAGCATTTACAGTTGCCCCATTGCTGTTGATTATTGTATATTCACTCCAATGAGAAAACTGTTTGGTTATCAGCAGAGCACATCTTTGCATGACATTTTATGGTAGATTCATTCATAATCACCTCATAATAGGATTTGTGGATTTTCAGGAGGCTATGACAGACACAGATCGGGGTCCAGTCCTAAATGGATGAAAACGTGACAGATGTTCCATAATCAACTCAAAACATATTAAAATTACATTTCAAGGTACCTCTACTTGAAATCACATTATAATAGGATTTAATGATTTTACGCTTGGTTTTGGCATTTACAGCTGCTTTCATTGCTGTTTATCATTGTATATTCACTCCAATGAGAAAACTGTTTAGTTATCAGCAGTGCATGACATTTTATCGTAGATTCATTCATAATCACCTCATAATAGGATTCTTGGATTTTCAGGAGGGAACTGAGTTTTCTGGTCGGATACAGATTGGGGTCCAGTCCTAAATGGATGATAAAGTGACAGATGTTCCATAATCAACTCAAAACATATTCAAATTTATATTTCAAGGTACCTCTACTTGAAATCACATTATAATAGGATTTAATGAAGCAACCATCAACTGCTTGTGTAAATTACAATGAAAAGCATTGTATGCTAGGTTTTCGGCATTTACAGTTGCCCCATTGCTGTTGATTATTGTATATTCACTCCAATGAGAAAACTGTTTAGTTATCAACAAAGCATATCTTCACATGACAATTTATGGTAGATTCATTCAAAATCACCTTATAATAGGATTTGTGGATTTTCAGGAGGGAACTGAGTTTTCTGGTCGAATACAGATTGGGGTCCAGTCCTAAATGGATGAAAAAGTGACAGATGTTCCATAATCAACTCAAAACATATTCAAATTATATTTCCAGGTACCTCTACTTGAAATCACATTATAATAGGATTTACTGAAGCAACCATCAACTACAATGAAAAGCATTTTACGCTAGGTTTTCAGCATTTACAGTTGCCCCATTGCTGTTGACTATTGTATATTCACTCCAATGAGAAAACTGTTTGGTTATCAGCAGAGCACATCTTTGCATGACATTTTATGGTAGATTCATTCATAATCACCTCATAATAGGATTTGTGGATTTTCAGGAGGCTATGACAGACACAGATTGGGGTCCAGTCCTAAATGGATGAAAACGTGACAGATGTTCCATAATCAACTCAAAACATATTCAAATTACATTACAAGGTACCTCTACTTGAAATCACATTATAATAGGATTTGATGATTTTACGCTTGGTTTTGGCATTTACAGCTGCTTTCATTGCTGTTTATCATTGTATATTCACTCCAATGAGAAACCTGTTTAGTTATCAGCAGTGCATGACATTTTATCGTAGATTCATTCATAATCACCTCATAATAGGATTTGTGGATTTTCAGGAGGGAACTGAGTTTTCTGGTCGGATACAGATTGGGGTCCAGTCCTAAATGGATGAAAAAGTGACAGATGTTCCATAATCAACTCAAAACATATTCAAATTTATATTTCAAGGTACCTCTACTTGAAATCACATTATAATAGGATTTAATGAAGCAACCATCAGCTGCTTGTGTAAATTACAATGAAAAGCATTGTATGCTAGGTTTTCGGCATTTACAGTTGCCCCATTGCTGTTGATTATTGTATATTCACTCCAATGAGAAAACTGTTTAGTTATCAACAAAGCATATCTTTACATGACATTTTATGGTAGATTCATTCAAAATCACCTTATAATAGGATTTGTGGATTTTCAGGAGGGAACTGAGTTTTCTGGTCGAAAACAGATTGGGGTCCAGTCCTAAATGGATGAAAAAGTGACAGATGTTCCATAATCAACTCAAAACATATTCAAATTATATTTCCAGGTACCTCTACTTGAAATCACATTATAATAGGATTTACTGAAGCAACCATCAACTACAATGAAAAGCATTTTACGCTAGGTTTTCAGCATTTACAGTTGCCCCATTGCTGTTGATTATTGTATATTCACTCCAATGAGAAAACTGTTTAGTTATCAACAAAGCATATCTTTACATGACATTTTATGGTAGATTCATTCAAAATCACCTTATAATAGGATTTGTGGATTTTCAGGAGGGAACTGAGTTTTCTGGTCGAAAACAGATTGGGGTCCAGTCCTAAATGGATGAAAAAGTGACAGATGTTCCATAATCAACTCAAAACATATTCAAATTATATTTCCAGGTACCTCTACTTGAAATCACATTATAATAGGATTTACTGAAGCAACCATCAACTACAATGAAAAGCATTTTACGCTAGGTTTTCAGCATTTACAGTTGCCCCATTGCTGTTGACTATTGTATATTCACTCCAATGAGAAAACTGTTTGGTTATCAGCAGAGCACATCTTTGCATGACATTTTATGGTAGATTCATTCATAATCACCTCATAATAGGATTTGTGGATTTTCAGGAGGCTATGACAGACACAGATTGGGGTCCAGTCCTAAATGGATGAAAACGTGACAGATGTTCCATAATCAACTCAAAACATATTCAAATTACATTACAAGGTACCTCTACTTGAAATCACATTATAATAGGATTTGATGATTTTACGCTTGGTTTTGGCATTTACAGCTGCTTTCATTGCTGTTTATCATTGTATATTCACTCCAATGAGAAACCTGTTTAGTTATCAGCAGTGCATGACATTTTATCGTAGATTCATTCATAATCACCTCATAATAGGATTTGTGAATTTTCAGGAGGGAACTGAGTTTTCTGGTCGGATACAGATTGGGGTCCAGTCCTAAATGGATGAAAAAGTGACAGATGTTCCATAATCAACTCAAAACATATTCAAATTTATATTTCAAGGTACCTCTACTTGAAATCACATTATAATAGGATTTAATGAAGCAACCATCAGCTGCTTGTGTAAATTACAATGAAAAGCATTGTATGCTAGGTTTTCGGCATTTACAGTTGCCCCATTGCTGTTGATTATTGTATATTCACTCCAATGAGAAAACTGTTTAGTTATCAACAAAACATATCTTTACATGACATTTTATGGTAGATTCATTCAAAATCACCTTATAATAGGATTTGTGGATTTTCAGGAGGGAACTGAGTTTTCTGGTCGAAAACAGATTGGGGTCCAGTCCTAAATGGATGAAAAAGTGACAGATGTTCCATAATCAACTCAAAACATATTCAAATTATATTTCCAGGTACCTCTACTTGAAATCACATTATAATAGGATTTACTGAAGCAACCATCAACTACAATGAAAAGCATTTTACGCTAGGTTTTCAGCATTTACAGTTGCCCCATTGCTGTTGATTATTGTATATTCACTCCAATGAGAAAACTGTTTGGTTATCAGCAGAGCACATCTTTACATGACATTTTTTGGTAGATTCATTCAAAATCACCTTATAATAGGATTTGTGGATTTTCAGGAGGGAACTGAGTTTTCTGGTCGGATACAGATTGGGGTCCAGTCCTAAATGGATGAAAAAGTGACAGATGTTCCATAATCAACTCAAAACATATTCAAATTACATTTCAAGGTACCTCTACTTGAAATCACATTATAATAGGATTTAATGAAGCAACCATCAACTACAATGAAAAGCATTTTACGCTTGGTTTTTGGCATTTACAGCTGCTTTCATTGCTGATATCAGTGTATATTTCCTCCAATGAGAAAACTGTTAAGATATCAACAAAGCACATCTTAACATGACATTTTATGGTAGATTCATTAAAAATCACCTTATAATAGGATTTGTGGATTTTCAGGAGGGAACTGAGTTTTCTGGTCGAATACAGATTGGGGTCCAGTCCTAAATGGATGAAAAAGTGACAGATGTTCCATAATCAACTCAAAACATATTCAAATTATATTTCCAGGTACCTCTACTCTCTACCTCTACTATCACATTATAATAGGATTTACTGAAGCAACCATCAACTACAATGAAAAGCATTTTACGCTAGGTTTTCAGCATTTACAGTTGCCCCATTGCTGTTGATTATTGTATATTCACTCCAATGAGAAAACTGTTTGGTTATCAGCAGAGCACATCTTTGCATGACATTTTATGGTAGATTCATTCATAATCACCTCATAATAGGATTTGTGGATTTTCAAGAGGCTATGACAGACACAGATTGGGGTCCAGTCCTAAATGGATGAAAACGTGACAGATGTTCAATAATCAACTCAAAACATATTCAAATTACATTTCAAGGTACCTCTACTTGAAATCACATTATAATAGGATTTAATGATTTTACGCTTGGTTTTGGCATGTACAGCTGCTTTCATTGCTGTTTATCATTGTATATTCACTCCAACGAGAAAACTGTTTAGTTATCAGCAGTGCATGACATTTTATCGTTGATTCATTCATAATCACCTCATAATAGGATTCGTGGATTTTCAGGAGGGAACTGAGTTTTCTGGTCGTATACAGATTGGGGTCCAGTCCTAAATGGATGATAAAGTGACAGATGTTCCATAATCAACTCAAAACACATTCAAATTTATATTTCAAGGTACCTCTACTTGAAATCACATTATAATAGGATTTAATGAAGCAACCATCAACTGCTTGTGTAAATTACAATGAAAAGCATTGTATGCTAGGTTTTCGGCATTTACAGTTGCCCCATTGCTGTTGATTATTGTATATTCACTCCAATGAGAAAACTGTTTAGTTATCAACAAAGCATATCTTCACATGACATTTTATGGTAGATTCATTCAAAATCACCTTATAATAGGATTTGTGGATTTTCAGGAGGGAACTGAGTTTTCTGGTCGAATACAGATTGGGGTCCAGTCCTAAATGGATGAAAAAGTGACAGATGTTCCATAATCAACTCAAAACATATTCAAATTATATTTCCAGGTATCTCTACTTGAAATCACATTATAATAGGATTTACTGAAGCAACCATCAACTACAATGAAAAGCATTTTACGCTAGGTTTTCAGCATTTACAGTTGCCCCATTGCTGTTGACTATTGTATATTCACTCCAATGAGAAAACTGTTTGGTTATCAGCAGAGCACATCTTTGCATGACATTTTATGGTAGATTCATTCATAATCACCTCATAATAGGATTTGTGGATTTTCAGGAGGCTATGACAGACACAGATTGGGGTCCAATCCTAAATGGATGAAAACGTGACAGATGTTCCATAATCAACTCAAAACATATTCAAATTACATTACAAGGTACCTCTACTTGAAATCACATTATAATAGGATTTAATGATTTTACGCTTGGTTTTGGCATTTACAGCTGCTTTCGTTGCTGTTTATCATTGTATATTCACTCCAATGAGAAAACTGTTTAGTTATCAGCAGTGCATGACATTTTATCGTAGATTCATTCATAATCACCTCATAATAGGATTTGTGGATTTTCAGGAGGGAACTGAGTTTTCTGGTCAGATACAGATTGGGGTCCAGTCCTAAATGGATGAAAAAGTGACAGATGTTCCATAATCAACTCAAAACATATTCAAACTTATATTTCAAGGTACCTCTACTTGAAATCACATTATAATAGGATTTAATGAAGCAACCATCAGCTGCTTGTGTAAATTACAATGAAAAGCATTGTATGCTAGGTTTTCGGCATTTACAGTTGCCCCATTGCTGTTGATTATTGTATATTCACTCCAATGAGAAAACTGTTTAGTTATCAACAAAGCATATCTTTACATGACATTTTATGGTAGATTCATTCAAAATCACCTTATAATAGGATTTGTGGATTTTCAGGAGGGAACTTTTTCTGGTCAAAAACAGATTGGGGTCCAGTCCTAAATGGATGAAAAAGTGACAGATGTTCCATAATCAACTCAAAACATATTCAAATTATATTTCCAGGTACCTCTACTTGAAATCACATTATAATAGGATTTACTGAAGCAACCATCAACTACAATGAAAAGCATTTTACGCTAGGTTTTCAGCATTTACAGTTGCCCCATTGCTGTTGATTATTGTATATTCACTCCAATGAGAAAACTGTTTGGTTATCAGCAGAGCACATCTTTACATGACATTTTATGGTAGATTCATTCAAAATCACCTTATAATAGGATTTGTGGATTTTCAGGAGGGAACTGAGTTTTCTGGTCGAAAACAGATTGGGGTCCAGTCCTAAATGGATGAAAAAGAGACAGATGTTCCATAATCAACTCAAAACATATTCAAATTACATTTCAAGGTACCTCTACTTGAAATCACATTATAATAGGATTTAATGAAGCAACCATCAACTACAATGAAAAGCATTTTACGCTTGGTTTTTGGCATTTACAGCTGCTTTCATTGCTGATATCAGTGTATATTTCCTCCAATGAGAAAACTGTTAAGATATCAACAAAGCACATCTTAACATGACATTTTATGGTAGATTCATTAAAAATCACCTTATAATAGGATTTGTGGATTTTCAGGAGGGAACTGAGTTTTCTGGTCGAATACAGATTGGGGTCCAGTCCTAAATGGATGAAAAAGTGACAGATGTTCCATAATCAACTCAAAACATATTCAAATTATATTTCCAGGTACCTCTACTTGAAATCACATTATAATAGGATTTACTGAAGCAACCATCAACTACAATGAAAAGCATTTTACGCTAGGTTTTCAGCATTTACAGTTGCCCCATTGCTGTTGATTATTGTATATTCACTCCAATGAGAAAACTGTTTGGTTATCAGCAGAGCACATCTTTGCATGACATTTTATGGTAGATTCATTCATAATCACCTCATAATAGGATTTGTGGATTTTCAGGAGGCTATGACAGAGACAGATTGGGGTCCAGTCCTAAATGGATGAAAACGTGACAGATGTTCCATAATCAACTCAAAACATATTCAAATTACATTTCAAGGTACCTCTACTTGAAATCACATTATAATAGGATTTACTGAAGCAACCATCAACTACAATGAAAAGCATTTCACGCTAGGTTTTCAGCATTTACAGTTGCCCCATTGCTGTTGATTATTGTATATTCACTCCAATGAGAAAACTGTTTGGTTATCAGCAGAGCACATCTTTACATGACATTTTATGGTAGATTCATTCAAAATCACCTTATAATAGGATTTGTGGATTTTCAGGAGGGAACTGAGTTTTCTGGTCGGATACAGATTGGGGTCCAGTCCTAAATGGATGAAAAAGTGACAGATGTTCCATAATCAACTCAAAACATATTCAAATTATATTTCCAGGTACCTCTACTTGAAATCACATTATAATAGGATTTACTGAAGCAACCATCAACTACAATGAAAAGCATTTTACGCTAGGTTTTCAGCATTTACAGTTGCCCCATTGCTGTTGATTATTGTATATTCACTCCAATGAGAAAACTGTTTGGTTATCAGCAGAGCACATCTTTACATGACATTTTATGGTAGATTCATTCAAAATCACCTTATAATAGGATTTGTGGATTTTCAGGAGGGAACTGAGTTTTCTGGTCGGATACAGATTGGGGTCCAGTCCTAAATGGATGAAAAAGTGACAGATGTTCCATAATCAACTCAAAACATATTCAAATTACATTTCAAGGTACCTCTACTTGAAATCACATTATAATAGGATTTAATGAAGCAACCATCAACTACAATGAAAAGCATTTTACGCTTGGTTTTTGGCATTTACAGCTGCTTTCATTGCTGATATCAGTGTATATTTCCTCCAATGAGAAAACTGTTAAGATATCAACAAAGCACATCTTAACATGACATTTTATGGTAGATTCATTAAAAATCACCTTATAATAGGATTTGTGGATTTTCAGGAGGGAACTGAGTTTTCTGGTCGAATACAGATTGGGGTCCAGTCCTAAATGGATGAAAAAGTGACAGATGTTCCATAATCAACTCAAAACATATTCAAATTATATTTCCAGGTACCTCTACTTGAAATCACATTATAATAGGATTTACTGAAGCAACCATCAACTACAATGAAAAGCATTTTACGCTAGGTTTTCAGCATTTACAGTTGCCCCATTGCTGTTGATTATTGTATATTCACTCCAATGAGAAAACTGTTTGGTTATCAGCAGAGCACATCTTTGCATGACATTTTATGGTAGATTCATTCATAATCACCTCATAATAGGATTTGTGGATTTTCAAGAGGCTATGACAGACACAGATTGGGGTCCAGTCCTAAATGGATGAAAACGTGACAGATGTTCAATAATCAACTCAAAACATATTCAAATTACATTTCAAGGTACCTCTACTTGAAATCACATTATAATAGGATTTAATGATTTTACGCTTGGTTTTGGCATGTACAGCTGCTTTCATTGCTGTTTATCATTGTATATTCACTCCAATGAGAAAACTGTTTGGTTATCAGCAGAGCACATCTTTGCATGACATTTTATCGTAGATTCATTCATAATCACCTCATAATAGGATTCGTGGATTTTCAGGAGGGAACTGAGTTTTCTGGTCGTATACAGATTGGGGTCCAGTCCTAAATGGATGATAAAGTGACAGATGTTCCATAATCAACTCAAAACACATTCAAATTTATATTTCAAGGTACCTCTACTTGAAATCACATTATAATAGGATTTAATGAAGCAACCATCAACTGCTTGTGTAAATTACAATGAAAAGCATTGTATGCTAGGTTTTCGGCATTTACAGTTGCCCCATTGCTGTTGATTATTGTATATTCACTCCAATGAGAAAACTGTTTAGTTATCAACAAAGCATATCTTCACATGACATTTTATGGTAGATTCATTCAAAATCACCTTATAATAGGATTTGTGGATTTTCAGGAGGGAACTGAGTTTTCTGGTCGAATACAGATTGGGGTCCAGTCCTAAATGGATGAAAAAGTGACAGATGTTCCATAATCAACTCAAAACATATTCAAATTATATTTCCAGGTACCTCTACTTGAAATCACATTATAATAGGATTTACTGAAGCAACCATCAACTACAATGAAAAGCATTTTACGCTAGGTTTTCAGCATTTACAGTTGCCCCATTGCTGTTGACTATTGTATATTCACTCCAATGAGAAAACTGTTTGGTTATCAGCAGAGCACATCTTTGCATGACATTTTATGGTAGATTCATTCATAATCACCTCATAATAGGATTTGTGGATTTTCAGGAGGCTATGACAGACACAGATTGGGGTCCAATCCTAAATGGATGAAAACGTGACAGATGTTCCATAATCAACTCAAAACATATTCAAATTACATTACAAGGTACCTCTACTTGAAATCACATTATAATAGGATTTAATGATTTTACGCTTGGTTTTGGCATTTACAGCTGCTTTCGTTGCTGTTTATCATTGTATATTCACTCCAATGAGAAAACTGTTTAGTTATCAGCAGTGCATGACATTTTATCGTAGATTCATTCATAATCACCTCATAATAGGATTTGTGGATTTTCAGGAGGGAACTGAGTTTTCTGGTCAGATACAGATTGGGGTCCAGTCCTAAATGGATGAAAAAGTGACAGATGTTCCATAATCAACTCAAAACATATTCAAACTTATATTTCAAGGTACCTCTACTTGAAATCACATTATAATAGGATTTAATGAAGCAACCATCAGCTGCTTGTGTAAATTACAATGAAAAGCATTGTATGCTAGGTTTTCGGCATTTACAGTTGCCCCATTGCTGTTGATTATTGTATATTCACTCCAATGAGAAAACTGTTTAGTTATCAACAAAGCATATCTTTACATGACATTTTATGGTAGATTCATTCAAAATCACCTTATAATAGGATTTGTGGATTTTCAGGAGGGAACTTTTTCTGGTCAAAAACAGATTGGGGTCCAGTCCTAAATGGATGAAAAAGTGACAGATGTTCCATAATCAACTCAAAACATATTCAAATTATATTTCCAGGTACCTCTACTTGAAATCACATTATAATAGGATTTACTGAAGCAACCATCAACTACAATGAAAAGCATTTTACGCTAGGTTTTCAGCATTTACAGTTGCCCCATTGCTGTTGATTATTGTATATTCACTCCAATGAGAAAACTGTTTGGTTATCAGCAGAGCACATCTTTACATGACATTTTATGGTAGATTCATTCAAAATCACCTTATAATAGGATTTGTGGATTTTCAGGAGGGAACTGAGTTTTCTGGTCGAAAACAGATTGGGGTCCAGTCCTAAATGGATGAAAAAGAGACAGATGTTCCATAATCAACTCAAAACATATTCAAATTACATTTCAAGGTACCTCTACTTGAAATCACATTATAATAGGATTTAATGAAGCAACCATCAACTACAATGAAAAGCATTTTACGCTTGGTTTTTGGCATTTACAGCTGCTTTCATTGCTGATATCAGTGTATATTTCCTCCAATGAGAAAACTGTTAAGATATCAACAAAGCACATCTTAACATGACATTTTATGGTAGATTCATTAAAAATCACCTTATAATAGGATTTGTGGATTTTCAGGAGGGAACTGAGTTTTCTGGTCGAATACAGATTGGGGTCCAGTCCTAAATGGATGAAAAAGTGACAGATGTTCCATAATCAACTCAAAACATATTCAAATTATATTTCCAGGTACCTCTACTTGAAATCACATTATAATAGGATTTACTGAAGCAACCATCAACTACAATGAAAAGCATTTTACGCTAGGTTTTCAGCATTTACAGTTGCCCCATTGCTGTTGATTATTGTATATTCACTCCAATGAGAAAACTGTTTGGTTATCAGCAGAGCACATCTTTGCATGACATTTTATGGTAGATTCATTCATAATCACCTCATAATAGGATTTGTGGATTTTCAGGAGGCTATGACAGAGACAGATTGGGGTCCAGTCCTAAATGGATGAAAACGTGACAGATGTTCCATAATCAACTCAAAACATATTCAAATTACATTTCAAGGTACCTCTACTTGAAATCACATTATAATAGGATTTACTGAAGCAACCATCAACTACAATGAAAAGCATTTTACGCTAGGTTTTCAGCATTTACAGTTGCCCCATTGCTGTTGATTATTGTATATTCACTCCAATGAGAAAACTGTTTGGTTATCAGCAGAGCACATCTTTACATGACATTTTATGGTAGATTCATTCAAAATCACCTTATAATAGGATTTGTGGATTTTCAGGAGGGAACTGAGTTTTCTGGTCGGATACAGATTGGGGTCCAGTCCTAAATGGATGAAAAAGTGACAGATGTTCCATAATCAACTCAAAACATATTCAAATTATATTTCCAGGTACCTCTACTTGAAATCACATTATAATAGGATTTACTGAAGCAACCATCAACTACAATGAAAAGCATTTTACGCTAGGTTTTCAGCATTTACAGTTGCCCCATTGCTGTTGATTATTGTATATTCACTCCAATGAGAAAACTGTTTGGTTATCAGCAGAGCACATCTTTACATGACATTTTATGGTAGATTCATTCAAAATCACCTTATAATAGGATTTGTGGATTTTCAGGAGGGAACTGAGTTTTCTGGTCGGATACAGATTGGGGTCCAGTCCTAAATGGATGAAAAAGTGACAGATGTTCCATAATCAACTCAAAACATATTCAAATTACATTTCAAGGTACCTCTACTTGAAATCACATTATAATAGGATTTAATGAAGCAACCATCAACTACAATGAAAAGCATTTTACGCTTGGTTTTTGGCATTTACAGCTGCTTTCATTGCTGATATCAGTGTATATTTCCTCCAATGAGAAAACTGTTAAGATATCAACAAAGCACATCTTAACATGACATTTTATGGTAGATTCATTAAAAATCACCTTATAATAGGATTTGTGGATTTTCAGGAGGGAACTGAGTTTTCTGGTCGAATACAGATTGGGGTCCAGTCCTAAATGGATGAAAAAGTGACAGATGTTCCATAATCAACTCAAAACATATTCAAATTATATTTCCAGGTACCTCTACTTGAAATCACATTATAATAGGATTTACTGAAGCAACCATCAACTACAATGAAAAGCATTTTACGCTAGGTTTTCAGCATTTACAGTTGCCCCATTGCTGTTGATTATTGTATATTCACTCCAATGAGAAAACTGTTTGGTTATCAGCAGAGCACATCTTTGCATGACATTTTATGGTAGATTCATTCATAATCACCTCATAATAGGATTTGTGGATTTTCAAGAGGCTATGACAGACACAGATTGGGGTCCAGTCCTAAATGGATGAAAACGTGACAGATGTTCAATAATCAACTCAAAACATATTCAAATTACATTTCAAGGTACCTCTACTTGAAATCACATTATAATAGGATTTAATGATTTTACGCTTGGTTTTGGCATTTACAGCTGCTTTCATTGCTGTTTATCATTGTATATTCACTCCAATGAGAAAACTGTTTAGTTATCAGCAGTGCATGACATTTTATCGTAGATTCATTCATAATCACCTCATAATAGGATTTGTGGATTTTCAGGAGGGAACTGAGTTTTCTGGTCGGATACAGATTGGGGTCCAGTCCTAAATGGATGAAAAAGTGACACATGTTCCATAATCAACTCAAAACATATTCAAATTTATATTTCAAGGTACCTCTACTTGAAATCACATTATAATAGGATTTAATGAAGCAACCATCAACTGCTTGTGTAAATTACAATAAAAAGCATTGTATGCTAGGTTTTCGGCATTTACAGTTGCCCCATTGCTGTTGATTATTGTATATTCACTCCAATGAGAAAACTGTTTAGTTATCAACAAAGCATATCTTTACATGACATTTTATGGTAGATTCATTCAAAATCACCTTATAATAGGATTTGTGGATTTTCAGGAGGGAACTGAGTTTTCTGGTCGAAAACAGATTGGGGTCCAGTCCTAAATGGATGAAAAAGTGACAGATGTTCCATAATCAACTCAAAACATATTCAAATTACATTTCAAGGTACCTCTACTTGAAATCACATTATAATAGGATTTAATGAAGCAACCATCAACTACAATGAAAAGCATTTTACGCTTGGTTTTGGCATTTACAGCTGCCCCATTGCTGTTTATCATTGTATATTCACTCCAATGAGAAAACTGCTAAGATATCAACAAAGCACATCTTAACATGACATTTTATGGTAGATTCATTAAAAATCACCTCATAATAGGATTTGTGGATTTTCAGGAGGGAACTGAGTTTTCTGGTCAAATACAGATTGGGGTCCAGTCCTAAATGGATGAAAAGGTGGCAGATGTTCCATAATCAACTCAAAACATATTCAAATTACATTTCATGGTACCTCTACTTGAAATCACATTATAATAGGATTTACTGAAGCAACCATCAACTACAATGAAAAGCATTTTACGCTTGGTTTTTGGCATTTACAGCTGCTTTCATTGCTGATATCAGTGTATATTCACTCCAATGAGAAAACTGTTTAGTTATCAGCAGAGCACATCTTCACATGACATTTTATGGTAGATTCATTCAAAATCACCTTGTAATAGGATTTGTGGATTTTCAGGAGGGAACTGAGTTTTCTGGTCAAATACAGATTGGGGTCCAGTCCTAAATGGATGAAAAGGTGGCAGATGTTCCATAATCAACTCAAAACATATTCAAATTACATTTCATGGTACCTCTACTTGAAATCACATTATAATAGGATTTACTGAAGCAACCATCAACTACAATGAAAAGCATTTTACGCTTGGTTTTTGGCATTTACAGCTGCTTTCATTGCTGATATCAGTGTATATTTACTCCAATGAGAAAACTGTTTAGTTATCAGCAGAGCACATCTTCACATGACATTTTATGGTAGATTCATTCAAAATCACCTTGTAATAGGATTTGTGGATTTTCAGGAGGGAACTGAGTTTTCTGGTCGGATACAGATTGGGGTCCAGTCCTAAATGGATGAAAAAGTGACAGATGTTCCATAATCAACTCAAAACATATTCAAATTTATATTTCAAGGTACCTCTACTTGAAATCACATTATAATAGGATTTAATGAAGCAACCATCAACTGCTTGTGTAAATGTGTGTGTGTGTGTGTGTGTGTGTGTGTGTGTGTGTGTGTGTGTGCGCGCGCGCGTACCTACCTGTCCCATTCTGTTCGCTGCTCGAAGAGGCGGGGCTGTTGCAATCTGTCTGCAGTAAGGATGTAAGTGCAAACACGATGATGTCGGCACACTTGCAGCTGCTAAACAGGGTGGACGGAGTGCAAAAGCCATAACTTAGCTGTCTGTGATGAGGCCATCTTCCTCTTTCCATATGCGCCGCTGTAAATACGAATGCATTACCGAAGACAGAAGCGATACTGTTAAACTACCTTACCGATGAGCCAACTTAAGGAAAACCATACTTCTCTTGATGACATCCAGTTCAAAATGGTTCTCCAGTCGACCATCCAATCACGTAAGTTCTGTGAGGGGGGGGAGGAGTATGTGCGAAACATGTCAGACTACGTGTAAATAGCGAATAAAAAATAATTATTTGTAGATATAACGACTACAAGGTAAATGTTAATTGTTCAGCCAGTTTTCAGCATTTTTGAATTTCATTACTATGTAATTACTATGCAAGCTATTTCGAGTCTTAATGGGCTCGACCAAATTCCTCATTTGGTATAGCCCGACCTGGTCACACCATTTGTTGCCGTGTTGTCCATTTGCAGCCATTTTACCGTCTGACTGTGTGCACCATTGGACTGTTTTTTTGTGGTACGTGTGATTGAGGATTATCAGATTCAAGGGCCTGTTCATCAGGTAAGATGCAATGTTGGCTATCTAGTATGATAGTGTGACTACATAATGCTTGATGTGAAGTGTATATGCGAGTGAGTGTGTCTATCTTATGGGAAGATTTAAAATGCTTGAAGGGTTTTAACTGCAAAACCCGCGAAATGTGTGAATATGCTGAGAAAAACCCTGAAAAATGAAGCCTGTGTGTGCTTTATGTATGTGTATGTGAAGTAATGTGAGTGTGAGTGTCTGTGCTGTCTGTTGCCTGCAAGATTTAAAATGCTTGAAGTGTTTTGACTGCAAAAACCTATGAAATGGGTGAAAATTATGAAAAAACCCCAGAAAGATCAAAGCCTGTCTGTGTGTGCGTGTGTACTTGAAGTAATGTGAGTGTGAGTGTCTGTGCTGTCTGTTGCCTGAAAGATTTGAATTGCTTTAAGTGACTCAAAGATTCTGCTGTAAAACCATAAAAGTGTTTAAATGCTTGAAATGCTTAAAAAAAACCGTGAAAGAATGGAGCATGTAGGTCTAACAATGTGTGAATGATTTCTGTCCCTAAATGAGATAAACTCGCAAGCAGTTTGATTGACAGCTCAAGTCCTTTGAAGCTGTGACAAAAGGACAACAGTTGCCCAGAAAAAAAACAAAGAAAGATCAAAGCCTGTGTTCAAGGGTGTGTGTGTGCAGGAGAGGCAGGATAACCCTTGAATGGATTCTCTGTCTCTGTCTGAAAGTAGGAAGAAGTAAGAAGGTACATGAAGTGCCTGAAGAAAATGAAAAAAGATTTGAATGTGTTTTAATGAAAAATTTTCAGCTGGAAAATAATGAATATTTCAGAAGATATCAGAGAAATATCAGCCTTTCCAAATCCCACCACACCATTGCAGGTGATTTTATATACAGATGAAATATATTGATGGTTAATAATACTTTAGGAAACATAGACCCCAAGTTTAGGTTAAAGCTTGCTGCAATCAGACTTTTTGCTTTAGTAAAAGCTAAGGATATTGATGAGTGTGGTGTTGATGCTGTGTTACAAACAATTGATTATGACTTACAGTTGCTGTATAATGGTGTCCAAATCCAAACAAAGAATGGTGAAATTAATTTATTTGGTGCTGTAGTTTCAGTATGGGGTGACACAACATAAGCTTGCTGTATTCAAGGAAGGTGTTGTTTTTTACAGTTACATTGTGAATGTAATATGTCACTGAAAGGACAATGGAAAAATACACGAGACAGCGAGAAAGGGCCAGCACAGACTTCTTGAAATCTGTCCTCAAAACCACATATGGAATTTATAAAAGAAGCAGGTTGGTTGATTATCCAGACTTTGAGGGCTTGCACCCATGGAAATTAAACACCTTGTCCTCTGATGGAGTTAGATAGTTCAATTCAGTTTTGTTGAGCAGTATAGAGAAAAATATATATGTTCAGTTTGTTTTGTTTTGGACTGTTTTGGATTGGGATAGTTCAAACACGTTTTGATCCTGATTTATCTGTGGAATGTGTAGTAAGACTGCAAAAAATGATTGAAAAGCATTCAAGCTACTCTTTCCTGAGAATAATGTAATTGCTAAGCAACATTGCTTAGCAATGAGCTGCATCTCCCTGCTCAAATCCTTTCTCTGTGCCCTTTGGTAAGGCATATGTGCCTTACCAAATGTGAATGTGAATTGTGTAAGTGATTTGAGTCAGAGCAAAGGTCATCAAAATTGAACTTCAAAAATGTCAGTCAGTCACTGTTTGGACCAACTTTTTGAATGTTGTCAAAATGAAATGGGCACTGAGCATCCCATTTTTACCCATGAGAAGAAATTGGGTCCTTTCCCTGAAGTTCTTTTATCTACCTTTGTTGAACGCACTTATTGTAAGTCGCTTTGGATAAAAGCGTCTGCTAAATGACTGTAATGTAATGTAATGTAAGTGATAAATATGGAGTACATTACAGCAAAGATAAGGTGTTTGGGGGGGATTGATGCATACAACATGTAATGACAGTAAAGTGGCTTATTCTAGCAAGATGTGTTATGTACTTTGCAGGATGCTTAAATTGCTTAAAAGTTGAATTCATCATTTGAACTGACTGAAACAGAGGCTGCTGTGTATAAGCAGGTCAAAGAAAACTGGTGGATGTGAATGTAACCGACTAACTAGTTTCCTTTCTCGGGGGGGGGGGGGAGGACTCTGTATTCTGACTTAGAAAGTGGATCATTGCTCCACTTTCATCCATCATTGACAACCACCAAGTGAAGAAGGGGGAGGAGCTCATCCTGGACATGGCCAGGTTTGTCCCCAGCCTAAAACTGTGTAAAGATGTGTGAGTTTTCTAAAGGGGATTCTAAGTGAAGTTTTTGTTGTTGTAACCTGCCAGGTTTGTCTTTTTCCACGCTTCAATACCAATACTAAAAAAAGCCACTACCGACATCCCAGAGACAGGAAGGAAACTTTGTTTACTACTGGATAATCAAACCAGAACTGTCCTCGTCAGTTCTTCCTTTGGGTAAGAGCTCTGATCTAACCTGCTTCTTATTATTAATGCAGCGTGTGAACGATGACATTGAAAGGCCATGCTAGTAGACACGTCCTAGTCTTCACTCTGAACACTGAATAATAGATGCATATTAAGATGCATATTAATTCCAACCATATGTACAGTTTAATCACAGTCCGGGCACTAACTAAGGCCTGAAAACCTTTCTTTTTAAACAAGGATTTTTTTTAACACACTGTGTCATAGTTCTCTTTTTTAAACCTGTTTTAATTTTGCTGTACTCTGTAGCACTTTGGGATTGTTTTTAACTATGAAAAGTGCTCTACAAATAAAATGTATTATTATTATTATTAATGTGAGTTTGTGCTGTGACTCATTGATTTGTGCCTCTTGCAGACTCCTCCTATCCATGCACCACATGCCACTTACACAGGACTCTGCTGAATCTGAGGCCATTAGCCAAAGACTGGTGCTGGGTGTGACAGCTGACAGTACAATGTGGATCTACCACAAGGTCCAGTATGCTCAACTCTTTGCTTAGCCAGTCGAAGCATGTCCAGAGCACTCAACCCTTCGGCCTAGAGCAGAGACTAGGATGGGAAAGGTAGGTAAACACACACACACACACACACAGCTGAACAGAGTCACCAATGTTAATCATCGTACATCTGTGTCACTCCTCTCAGCATGCTGGAATCGGTGGCAAGTCTAAAGAAGAAGACAAAGAAATGCCCGGCTGCAGAGAGCAGCACTTTGCAAGCAGCTCTTCCCGTTGGAATGTTAATTCATCTCTCTAAGGTGGAGCATGTTCTGCTCTTCAGCAGCACTTCACACAAAGTGATGCTCATTTGATGAGTTTATAGTGATGGAGCTGGCATAACACCGGAACCATGTGTTCTTGTATATAATGTATACAGGCATGTTTGTGATGAAGGCCCCTGAAGAGCTGGTGGACATCGAGAAGGACCTCAAAACCTCTGTGGATAAAGCGCAGGAGAAGAAGGCCAAGAAGAAAAAGAAGAAACAAGGTGAAACTGCACTTATTTAAGAGTTTGGAGCAAATATTCACGTGAACCCAAAGTAAATATACGAAAATACAGATACAGAACTTAAAGTTAAATGAGTAGTGCAAGGATATATGAAATGCAAGTTTTTACAGTATATAAAGTACAAGGTTTTTTCACAGTATGTGCAGTAAAACAAAGATAAACAAAGTGACCAGTGAAAGTGCATTCATCAGTGCAGTGGTGAGTTCATTCCGGGAGGGGTTGGCCAGTGTGTGTGCGAGGGGGTGGGGGATGGGGTCTGTGGGGGTATGTGTGAATGTTTGTGAAGGAGAGTGGGGTGACGGAGGGCAGAGTTCAGCAGGGAGACTGCTGTGGGGAAGAAACTGTTCCTGAACCTGGTGGTTCTTGTACAGACTCCTGTAGTGCCTCCTAGAGGGCAGGAGGGCAAACTGCCGGATCTGTTTGCCGGATGGCAGGAGTCTTTCTTTATTTTGGTAGCTCTCCTGAGACAACGCTTCCTGAAGGTGGTCTGAAGAGCAGGAAGGAAGTGAGGCGCCAGCCATGCGTTGGGTGGTTTTCACCACTTTCTGCAGCGCCTTCCGGTCAGCTACAGAGCAGTTCCCGTACCAAACTGTAATGCAGTTGGTCAGGATGCTCTCAACAGTGCAGCGGTAGAAGTTCATCAGGATCTCTGAAGATAGGCCGTTGCTGTGATGCCGATCTGCAAGTTTGGTGATCAGCTCAGAGGGGATGGCAGTGTCAAATGATGAACTGAAGTCTATGAACAGCATTCTTGCATATGTGTCCTGATTGTCCAGATGGCACTCTGTTAGGACCTGTTCACTCCGTCCTAACAGAGTGCAGCGCTATGGAGACTGCATCTTCTGTGCTCCTGTTCTTGCAATAAGTAAATTGTTGGGGGTCCAGGTTGGGGGGAAGACAGGATTGGAGATGTGCCAGAACCAGCTGCTCTAAGGACTTGGTGATGGTGGGGGTGAGTGCTACCGGGCGGTAGTCATTCAGACAGGTAGGGGAGGATTTTTGGGGAGCAGGTACGATGGAGGTGGACTTAAAGCAGGTTGGAACAACAGCATGAGCCAAGGACAGGTTGAATAAGTCCGACAGCTCCCCAGCACATGCTCTAAGTACACGTCCAGGGGTGCCATCGGGGCCTGCAGCTTTGTGCGCGTTGATTTTGCTCAACACTGCTCTGACATCCGTGGGGCAGAGTGATAGGGGTTGGTAGTCAGCGGTCAGCTCTGCTTTGGTTGCAGGCTGTAGGTTGTCCCTCTCAAAACAAGCGTAGAAGTTGTTCAACTCGTTGAGAAAGGAGATATCAGAGGAGGGGGGCGCTGATCCCTGGATGCCTTGCCACACATGGGGGTTGGAGTTTGAGAAGTATTCCTCAACCTTCAGCTTGCAGCAGTGCTTGGCTTCCTTGACGCCCCGCTTCAGGTCAGGCCTGGCTGTACTGTAGGCTCGTGTATCTCCCGATCTGAAGGCGATGCTGCGGGCCTTCAGCAGGAGACAGACATTCCTGTTCATCCAGGGCTGTTAGGGCACATGGTGATCTGCTTCTGGGTGGTAAACATATGGTATGTGGTCCAGTACAGAACTCTCAATATCAGTGTGGGAGTGACAGGTTGCCTGGGTGGAAAACATATTCCAGTCTGTGTGCCTGAACCGGTACTGCAACACATCTGTCCCCTCAGGCCACACTTTTATTGTCTTTACTGTGGGTTTCACACATTGGATGAGTGGTGAATACTTGGGGAAGAGAAAAGTAGCAAGGTGGTCTGTTTGTCCTATGTGGGGGAGGGGTTTAGCCCTAGGAGGTTTGTGGTACGAGTTTGCCACCTGGTGGTTGGACATGGCATTACATGAATGCGGTTTTATTTTTCAAAATCCGTTGGAATGATTAAAGTCCCCTGCTTTACAAGCTGACATCAAAAGCAGGAAACATGTTGATGAAATCTGGGGAGGACTGCACAACCACACAACCTTGTTTTTCACTGGACTTCTTAGGAAATTCCTAATGTTTACTATTGTTGTACATGAAGAAGACTTTGTTTGAAGAGGAACCACTTGTTTTTCCCGTTTCTGATCCGTTGAACAAAGTTGCGTGTCAATGTAAGAACTTTAAAAAAAAAAGAATGTAGAAATGGAAAATATGAAGGCATGTTGGTTTTATCTAGAGGTTTCTGGTACGAGTTTGCCACCTGGTGGTTGGACATGGCATTACATGAATGCGGTTTTATTTTTCAAAATCCGTTGGAATGATTAAAGTCCCCTGCATACAAGCCGACATCGAAAGCTTTTCATCCTAATTTACTCAAGCAGGTACAGGTTACTTCGGACAGGAGGTGATTTCAAGGAGGTCTTCCAAAAAATGTCATTTCATTTGTTTTGAATTGATAATGGAACATTTTTTCCTTTTTACAATCATTTAGGACTGTCCAGTCCAGACTTCCCAATCTGTGTCTGCTCAAAGAGCTCAGTTCGAGTCCACATGATGATGTGGACAGCAACTGACTGGCATTCCCTCCTGAAAATCCACAAATCATACTATGAGGTGATTTTGAATGAATCTACCATAAAATGTTATTTTAAGATGTACTTTGTTGATAACATAACGGTTTAAACATGTAGCTGTACATATATTGAGAAACAGCGATTGCAGCAGCTGGAAACGTCAAATACGGCTGTAACATGCTTTTTATTGTTATTTACACAAACAGTGACGTGGTTGTTTCATGGAAATGGAAATGGCAAAAAGGCATGTTGTTTGTATCTAGAGGTTTCTGGTACGAGTTTGCCACCTGGTGGTTGTACATGTCATTACATGAATGCGGTTTTATTTTTCAAAAACGTCACCAAATAAACAAAGTGGGTTTGGCATGGCGTGGTTGTTTCAGTAAGTCATATTATAATGTGATTTCTAGCATGGCTATCTTGAAATATAGTTTGAAAATGTTTTGAGTTGATAATCGATCAGTTTTCACTTTTTCATTCATTCAGGGCTGGAGAACAACACTACTCAATCTGTGCCTGCCTAAACTGCTGTACTCCTGGCCAAGTAAACAAAGTTGCTTTATTCCCTCCTGTAGGTCAACAAATCCTATAATAAGGTGATTTTGAATGAATCTACCATAAAATGTCATGTTAAGATGTGCTTTGTTGATAACTAAACAGTTTTCTCTTTGGAGTGAATATACAATAATCAATAGCAATGGGGCAGCTGTAAATGCCGAAAACCTAGCGTAATGCTTTTCATTGTAATTTTCACAAGCAGTTGATGGTTGCTTCATTAAATCCTATTATAATGTGATTTCAAGTAGTGGTACCTTGAAATGTAATTTGAATATGTTTTGAGTTGATTATGGAACATGTGTCACTTTTTCATCCATTTAGGACTGGACCCCAATCTGTGTCTGTCATAGCCTTTTGAAAATCCACAAATCCTATTATAAGGTGATTATGAATGAATCTACCATAAAATGTCATATGAAGATGTGCTTTGTTGATAACTGAACAGTTGTCTTATGTGAGTGAATATACAATAACAAACAGCAATGACAGAAGCTGGAAATGCCGACCACCTGGCGTTTAATGCTTTTTATTGTAATTTACAGAAGCAGTTGATGGTTGCTTTAGTAAATCCTATTATAATGTGATTTCAAGTGGAGATACCTTGAAATGCGACGTGTTTTGAATTGATTATGGAACATGTGTCTCTTTTTCATCCATTTAGGATTGACCCCGATCTGTGTCTGCCATAGCCTCCTGAAAATCCACAAATCCACCTCAAATTATGAGGTGATTTTGAATGAATCTGCATTACATTACATTACATTACAGTCATTTAGCAGACGCTTTCATCCAAAGCAACTTGCAATAAGTGCGTTCAACAAAGATAGATAAAAGCACTTCAGGTCACAAGAAATCGTGAGCGTATTTCCTTCCAAAACCAACAGCTAAGAGCAACATAAGAACAACATAACTAGAGCTGGAGTAAAAGTGCAATAAATTAGGTACCATGATGAATGAGAAAAAAGGACAAATTAGAAAGGACATATTAGAAAACAAAGTGAATCAGAAGAGCTAGGACAGAATAGGTGATGTCCTAGACCCTAACTCTAACAGGGCAGATCCGGGTAGTGTTTCTTGATGGGATGGGTTTTCAGCCTGCGGCGAACGATGGACAGCGACTCCGCTGTCCGGACATCAGTCGGGAGATCATTCCACCACTAAAGTGCCAGAACAGTGAAAAGCCGTGACCGCGTCGATCGCAAGCAGGGGCCGCTGAGCGCCGGGGCAGCCAGCCGCCTGGAGGCAGCAGAGCGAAGTGGTCGGCCGGGGGTGTAGGACTTGACCGAAGCCTGAAGGTATGAAGGAGCTGTTCCTTCCACTGCCCTGTAGGCTAGCACCAGAGTCTTAAACTGGATGCGAGCAGCTACAGGGAGAAAGGGAAAGTGGAAACTGATCGATTATCAACTCAAAGCATCTTCAAACTACATTTCAAGATAGCCCTGCTTGTTTCTAGCTGCTACAATCGTTTTTTCTTAATGTATGTACAGCTACTGTTAAGTTATCAACAAAGTATATCCTAAACGACATTTTATGGTAGATTCATTCAAAATCAACTTAAAATAGGACTTGTGGACCTACAGGAGTGAATAAAGCCACTTTGTTTATTTGGCCAGCAGCACAGCAGTCCAAGCAGGCACAGATTGAGTAGTGTTGCTGTTTCGCCCTGAATGAATGTAAAAGTGAAAACTGATCGATTATCAACTCAAAACATTTTCAAAATTCATTGCAAGATAGCCCTGCTTGAAATCACATTATAATATGACTTACTTAAACAGCCACGCCACTGTTTGTGTAAATAACAATGAAAAGCATGTTTACAGTCGTTTTTGACGTTTCTAGCTGCTACAATCGCTTTTTCTAAATGTATGTACAGCTACTGTTATGTTATCAACAAAGTATATCCTTAACGACATTTTATGGTAGATTCATTCAAAATCACCTTAAAATAGGATTTGTGGACCTACAGGAGTGAATAAAGCCACTTTGTTTATTTGGCCAGCAGCACAGCAGTCCAAGCAGGCACAGATTGAGTAGTGTTGCTGTTCAGCCCTGAATGAATGAAAAAGTGAAAACTGATCGATTATCAACTCAAAACATTTTCAAACTACATTTCAAGATAGCCCTGCTTGAAATCACATTATAATATGACTTACTTTAACAGCCACGCCACTGTTTGTGTAAATAACAATGAAAAGCATGTTTACAGTCGTTTTTGACGTTTCTAGCTGCTACAATCGCTTTTTCTTAATGTATGTACAGCTACTGTTAAGTTATCAACAAAGTATATCCTAAACGACATTTTATGGTAGAGTCATTCAAAATCAACTTATAATAGGATTTGTGGACCTACAGGAGTGAATAAAGCCACTTTGTTTATTTGGCCAGCAGCACAGCAGTCCAAGCAGGCACAGATTGAGTAGTGTTGCTGTTCAGCCCTGAATGAATGAAAAAGTGAAAACTGATCGATTATCAACTCAAAACATCTTCAAACTACATTTCAAGATAGCCCTGCTTGAAATCACATTATAATATGACTTACTTTAACAGCCACGCCACTGTTTGTGTAAATAACAATGAAAAGCATGTTTACAGTCGTTTTTGACGTTTCTAGCTGCTACAATCGCTTTTTCTTAATGTATGTACAGCTACTGTTAAGTTATCAACAAAGTATATCCTAAACGACATTTTATGGTAGAGTCATTCAAAATCAACTTATAATAGGATTTGTGGACCTACAGGAGTGAATAAAGCCACTTTGTTTATTTGGCCAGCAGCACAGCAGTCCAAGCAGGCACAGATTGAGTAGTGTTGCTGTTCAGCCCTGAATGAATGAAAAAGTGAAAACTGATCGATTATCAACTCAAAACATCTTCAAACTACATTTCAAGATAGCCCTGCTTGAAATCACATTATAATATGACTTACTTTAACAGCCAGGCCACTGTTTGTGTAAATAACAATGAAAAGCATGTTTACAGTCGTTTTTGACGTTTTCAGATGCTACAATCGCTGTTTCTCAATGTATGTATGTTTAATGTTTAAACTGTTAAGTTATCAACAAAGTACATCTTTAAACGACATTTATTGTAGATTCATTCAAAATCAACTTATAATAGGATTTGTGGAACTACAGGAGTGAATAAAGCCACTTTGTTTATTTGACAGCAGTCCAAGCAGGCACAGATTGAGTAGTGTTGCTGTTCAGCCCTGAATGAATGAAAAAGTGAAAACTGATCGATTATCAATTCAAAACATTTTCAAACTTCATTGCAAGATAGCCCTGCTTGAAATCACATTATAATATGACTTACTTAAACAGCCACGCCACTGTTTGTGTAAATAACAATGAAAAGCATGTTTACAGTCGTTTTTGACGTTTCTAGCTGCTACAATCGCTTTTTCTTAATGTATGTACAGCTACTGTTAAGTTATCAACAAAGTATATCCTAAACGACATTTTATGGTAGATTCATTCAAAATCACCTTAAAATAGGATTTGTGGACCTACAGGAGGGAATAAAGCCACTTTGTTTATTCGGCCAGCAGCACAGCAGTCCAAGCAGGCACAGATTGAGCAGTGTTGCTGTTCAGCCCTGAATGAATGAAAAAGTGAAAACTGATCGATTATCAACTCAAAACATTTTCAAACTTCATTGCAAGATAGCCCTGCTTGAAATCACATTATAATATGACTTACTTAAACAGCCAGGCCACTGTTTGTGTAAATAACAATGAAAAGCATGTTTACAGTCGTTTTTGACGTTTCTAGCTGCTACAATCGCTTTTTCTTAATGTATGTACAGCTACTGTTAAGTTATCAACAAAGTATATCCTAAACGACATTTTATGGTAGGTTCATTCAAAATCACCTTAAAATAGGATTTGTGGACCTACAGGAGTGAATAAAGCCACTTTGTTTATTTGGCCAGCAGCACAGCAGTCCAAGCAGGCACAGATTGAGTAGTGTTGCTGTTCAGCCCTGAATGAATGAAAAAGTGAAAACTGATCGATTATCAACTCAAAACATTTTCAAACTTCATTGCAAGGTAGCCCTGCTTGAAATCACATTATAATATGACTAACTTTAACAGCCACGCCACTGTTTGTGTAAATAACAATGAAAAGCATGTTTACAGTCGTTTTTGACGTTTCTAGCTGCTACAATCGCTTTTTCATAATGTATGTACAGCTACTGTTAGGTTATCAACAAAGTATATCCTAAACGACATTTTATGGTAGAGTCATTCAAAATCAACTTATAATAGGATTTGTGGACCTACAGGAGTGAATAAAGCCACTTTGTTTATTTGGCCAGCAGCACAGCAGTCCAAGCAGGCACAGATTGAGTAGTGTTGCTGTTCAGCCCTGAATGAATGAAAAAGTGAAAACTGATCGATTATCAACTCAAAACATTTTCAAACTTCATTGCAAGATAGCCCTGCTTGAAATCACATTATAATATGACTTACTTAAACAGCCAGGCCACTGTTTGTGTAAATAACAATGAAAAGCATGTTTACAGTCGTTTTTGACGTTTCTAGCTGCTACAATCGCTTTTTCTTAATGTATGTACAGCTACTGTTAAGTTATCAACAAAGTATATCCTAAACGACATTTTATGGTAGGTTCATTCAAAATCACCTTAAAATAGGATTTGTGGACCTACAGGAGTGAATAAAGCCACTTTGTTTATTTGGCCAGCAGCACAGCAGTCCAAGCAGGCACAGATTGAGTAGTGTTGCTGTTCAGCCCTGAATGAATGAAAAAGTGAAAACTGATCGATTATCAACTCAAAACATTTTCAAACTTCATTGCAAGGTAGCCCTGCTTGAAATCACATTATAATATGACTAACTTTAACAGCCACGCCACTGTTTGTGTAAATAACAATGAAAAGCATGTTTACAGTCGTTTTTGACGTTTCTAGCTGCTACAATCGCTTTTTCTTAATGTATGTACAGCTACTGTTAGGTTATCAACAAAGTATATCCTAAACGACATTTTATGGTAGAGTCATTCAAAATCAACTTATAATAGGATTTGTGGACCTACAGGAGTGAATAAAGCCACTTTGTTTATTTGGCCAGCAGCACAGCAGTCCAAGCAGGCACAGATTGAGTAGTGTTGCTGTTCAGCCCTGAATGAATGAAAAAGTGAAAACTGATCGATTATCAACTCAAAACATTTTCAAACTTCATTGCAAGATAGCCCTGCTTGAAATCACATTATAATATGACTTACTTAAACAGCCAGGCCACTGTTTGTGTAAATAACAGTGAAAAGCATGTTTACAGTCGTTTTTGACGTTTCTAGCTGCTACAATCGCTTTTTCTTAATGTATGTACAGCTACTGTTAAGTTATCAACAAAGTATATCCTAAACGACATTTTATGGTAGGTTCATTCAAAATCACCTTAAAATAGGATTTGTGGACCTACAGGAGTGAATAAAGCCACTTTGTTTATTTGGCCAGCAGCACAGCAGTCCAAGCAGGCACAGATTGAGTAGTGTTGCTGTTCAGCCCTGAATGAATGAAAAAGTGAAAACTGATCGATTATCAACTCAAAACATTTTCAAACTTCATTGCAAGGTAGCCCTGCTTGAAATCACATTATAATATGACTAACTTTAACAGCCACGCCACTGTTTGTGTAAATAACAATGAAAAGCATGTTTACAGTCGTTTTTGACGTTTCTAGCTGCTACAATCGCTTTTTCTTAATGTATGTACAGCTACTGTTAGGTTATCAACAAAGTATATCCTAAACGACATTTTATGGTAGAGTCATTCAAAATCAACTTATAATAGGATTTGTGGACCTACAGGAGTGAATAAAGCCACTTTGTTAATTTGGCCAGCAGCACAGCAGTCCAAGCAGGCACAGATTGAGTAGTGTTGCTGTTCAGCCCTGAATGAATGAAAAAGTGAAAACTGATCGATTATCAACTCAAAACATTTTCAAACTACATTTCAAGATAGCCCTGCTTGAAATCACATTATAATATGACTTACTTTAACAGCCACGCCACTGTTTGTGTAAATAACAATGAAAAGCATGTTTACAGTCGTTTTTGACGTTTCTAGCTGCTACAATCGCTTTTTCTTAATGTATGTACAGCTACTGTTAAGTTATCAACAAAGTATATCCTAAACGACATTTTATGGTAGAGTCATTCAAAATCAACTTATAATAGGATTTGTGGACCTACAGGAGTGAATAAAGCCACTTTGTTTATTTGGCCAGCAGCACAGCAGTCCAAGCAGGCACAGATTGAGTAGTGTTGCTGTTCAGCCCTGAATGAATGAAAAAGTGAAAACTGATCGATTATCAACTCAAAACATTTTCAAACTTCATTGCAAGGTAGCCCTGCTTGAAATCACATTATAATATGACTTACTTAAACAGCCACGCCACTGTTTGTGTAAATAACAATGAAAAGCATGTTACAGTCGTTTTTAACGTTTTCAGATGCTGAAATCGCTGTTTCTCAATGTATGTACAGCTACTGTTATGTTATCAATAAAGTACATCCTAAACGACATTTTATGGTAGATTCATTCAAAATCAACTTAAAATAGGATTTGTGGACCTACAGGAGTGAATAAAGCCACTTTGTTTATTTGGCCAGCAGCACAGCAGTCCAAGCAGGCACAGATTGAGTAGTGTTGCTGTTCAGCCCTGAATGAATGAAAAAGTGAAAACTGATCGATTATCAACTCAAAACATTTTCAAACTTCATTTGCAAGATAGCCCTGCTTGAAATCACATTATAATATGACTAACTGAAACAACCACGCCACTGTTTGTGTAAATTACAATGAAAAGCATGTTACAGTCGTTTTTGACGTTTTCAGATGCTGCAATCGCTGTTTCTCAATGTATGTATGTTTAATGTTTAAACTGTTAAGTTATCAACAAAGTATATCCTAAACGACATTTTATGGTAGATTCATTCAAAATCACCTTAAAATAGGATTTGTGGACCTACAGGAGTGAATAAAGCCACTTTGTTTATCTGGCCAGCAGCACAGCAGTCCAAGCAGGCACAGATTGAGTAGTGTTGCTGTTCAGCCCTGAGTGAATGAAAAAGTGAAAACTGATCGATTATCAACTCAAAACATTTTCAAACTTCATTGCAAGGTAGCCCTGCTTGAAATCACATTATAATATGACTTACTTAAACAGCCACGCCACTGTTTGTGTAAATAACAATGAAAAGCATGTTTACAGTCGTTTTTGACGTTTCTAGCTGCTACAATCGCTTTTTCTTCATGTATGTACAGCTACTGTTAGGTTATCAACAAAGTATATCCTAAACGACATTTTATGGTAGATTCATTCAAAATCAACTTATAATAGGATTTGTGGACCTACAGGAGTGAATAAAGCCACTTTGTTAATTTGGCCAGCAGCACAGCAGTCCAAGCAGGCACAGATTGAGTAGTGTTGCTGTTCAGCCCTGAATGAATGAAAAAGTGAAAACTGATCGATTATCAACTCAAAACATTTTCAAACTTCATTGCAAGGTAGCCCTGCTTGAAATCACATTATAATATGACTTACTTAAACAGCCACGCCACTGTTTGTGTAAATAACAATGAAAAGCATGTTACAGTCGTTTTTAACGTTTTCAGATGCTGAAATCGCTGTTTCTCAATGTATGTACAGCTACTGTTATGTTATCAATAAAGTACATCCTAAACGACATTTTATGGTAGAGTCATTCAAAATCACCTTAAAATAGGATTTGTGGACCTACAGGAGTGAATAAAGCCACTTTGTTTATTTGGCCAGCAGCACAGCAGTTTAAGCAGGCACAGATTGAGTAGTGTTGCTGTTCAGCCCTGAGTGAATGAAAAAGTGAAAACTGATCGATTATCAACCCAAAACAATTTCAAACTACATTTCAAGATAGCCCTGCTTGAAATCACATTATAATATGACTAACTTGAAGAGCCACGCCACTGTTTGTGTAAATAACAATGAAAAGCATGTTACAGTCGTTTTTAACGTTTTCAGATGCTGAAATCGCTGTTTCTCAATGTATGTACAGCTACTGTTATGTTATCAATAAAGTACATCCTAAACGACATTTTATGGTAGATTCATTCAAAATCAACTTAAAATAGGATTTGTGGACCTACAGGAGTGAATAAAGCCACTTTGTTTATTTGGCCAGCAGCACAGCAGTCCAAGCAGGCACAGATTGAGTAGTGTTGCTGTTCAGCCCTGAATGAATGAAAAAGTGAAAACTGATCGATTATCAACTCAAAACATTTTCAAACTTCATTTGCAAGATAGCCCTGCTTGAAATCACATTATAATATGACTAACTGAAACAACCACGCCACTGTTTGTGTAAATTACAATGAAAAGCATGTTACAGTCGTTTTTGACGTTTTCAGGTGCTGCAATCGCTGTTTCTCAATGTATGTATGTTTAATGTTTAAACTGTTAAGTTATCAACAAAGTATATCCTAAACGACATTTTATGGTAGATTCATTCAAAATCACCTTAAAATAGGATTTGTGGACCTACAGGAGTGAATAAAGCCACTTTGTTTATCTGGCCAGCAGCACAGCAGTCCAAGCAGGCACAGATTGAGTAGTGTTGCTGTTCAGCCCTGAGTGAATGAAAAAGTGAAAACTGATCGATTATCAACTCAAAACATTTTCAAACTTCATTGCAAGGTAGCCCTGCTTGAAATCACATTATAATATGACTTACTTAAACAGCCACGCCACTGTTTGTGTAAATAACAATGAAAAGCATGTTTACAGTCGTTTTTGACGTTTCTAGCTGCTACAATCGCTTTTTCTTCATGTATGTACAGCTACTGTTAGGTTATCAACAAAGTATATCCTAAACGACATTTTATGGTAGATTCATTCAAAATCAACTTATAATAGGATTTGTGGACCTACAGGAGTGAATAAAGCCACTTTGTTAATTTGGCCAGCAGCACAGCAGTCCAAGCAGGCACAGATTGAGTAGTGTTGCTGTTCAGCCCTGAATGAATGAAAAAGTGAAAACTGATCGATTATCAACTCAAAACATTTTCAAACTTCATTGCAAGGTAGCCCTGCTTGAAATCACATTATAATATGACTTACTTTAACAGCCACGCCACTGTTTGTGTAAATAACAATGAAAAGCATGTTTACAGTCGTTTTTGACGTTTCTAGCTGCTACAATCGCTTTTTCATAATGTATGTACAGCTACTGTTATGTTATCAATAAAGTACATCCTAAACGACATTTTATGGTAGAGTCATTCAAAATCAACTTATAATAGGATTTGTGGACCTACAGGAGTGAATAAAGCCACTTCGTTTACTTGGCCAGGAGCACAGCAGTTTAAGCAGGCACAGATTGAGTAGTGTTGCTGTTCAGCCCTGAATGAATGAAAAAGTGAAAACTGATCGATTATCAACTCAAAACATTTTCAAACTTCATTGCAAGGTAGCCCTGCTTGAAATCACATTATAATATGACTTACTTAAACAGCCACGCCACTGTTTGTGTAAATAACAACGAAAAGCATGTTAACAGTCGTTTTTGACGTTTCTAGCTGCTACAATCGCTTTTTCTTAATGTATGTACAGCTACTGTTATGTTATCAATAAAGTACATCTTAAACGACATTTTATGGTAGAGTCATTCAAAATCACCTTATAATAGGATTTGTGGACCTACAGGAGTGAATAAAGCCACTTCGTTTACTTGGCCAGGAGCACAGCAGTTAAAGCAGGCACAGATTGAGTAGTGTTGCTGTTCAGCCCTGAATGAATGAAAAAGTGAAAACTGATCGATTATCAACTCAAAACATTTTCAAACTTCATTGCAAGGTAGCCCTGCTTGAAATCACATTATAATATGACTTACTTAAACAGCCACGCCACTGTTTGTGTAAATAACAATGAAAAGCATGTTTACAGTCGTTTTTGACGTTTCTAGCTGCTACAATCGCTTTTTCTTAATGTATGTACAGCTACTGTTATGTTATCAATAAAGTACATCCTAAACGACATTTTATGGTAGAGTCATTCAAAATCAACTTATAATAGGATTTGTGGACCTACAGGAGTGAATAAAGCCACTTTATTTTTTTGGCCAGGAGCACAGCAGTTTAAGAAGGCACAGATTGAGCAGTGTTGCTGTTCAGCCCTGAATGAATGAAAAAGTGAAAACTGATCGATTATCAACTCAAAACATTTTCAAACTTCATTGCAAGATAGCCCTGCTTGAAATCACATTATAATATGACTACTTAAACAGCCACGCCACTGTTTGTGTAAATAACAATGAAAAGCATGTTACAGTCGTTTTTAACGTTTTCAGATGCTGCAATCGCTGTTTCTCAATGTATGTATGTTTAATGTTTAAACTGTTAAGTTATCAACAAAGTACATCTTTAAACGACATTTATTGTAGATTCATTTAAAATCAACTTATAATAGGATTTGTGGACCTACAGGAGTGAATAAAGCCACTTTGTTTATTTGGCCAGCAGCACAGCAGTCCAAGCAGGCACAGATTGAGTAGTGTTGCTGTTCAGCCCTGAATGAATGAAAAAGTGAAAACTGATCGATTATCAACTCAAAACATCTTCAAACTACATTTCAAGATAGCCCTGCTTGAAATCACATTATAATATGACTTACTGAAACAACCACGCCATGCCAAACCCACTTTGTTTATTTGGTGACGTTTTTGAAAAATAAAACCGCATTCATGTAATGCCATGTCCAACCACCAGGTGGCAAACTCGTACCAGAATCCTCTAGATACAAACAACATGCCTTTTTCCATTTCCATTTCCATGAAACAACCACGCCACTGTTTGTGTAAATAACAATAAAAAGCATGTTACAGCCGTATTTGACGTTTCCAGCTGCTGCAATCGCTGTTTCTCAATGTATGTACAGCTACATGTTTAAACTGTTAAGTTATCAACATCTTAAAATAACATTTTATGGTAGATTCATTCAAAATCACCTCATAGTATGATTTGTGGATTTTCAGGAGGGAATGCCAGTCAGTTGCTGTCCACATCATCATGTGGACTCGAACTGAGCTCTTTGAGCAGACACAGATTGGGAAGTCTGGACTGGGCAGTCCTAAATGATTGTGAAAAGGAAAAAATGTTCCATAATCAATTCAAAACAAATTCAATGACGTTTTTTGGAAGACCTCCCTGAAATCACCTCCTGTCCGAAGCAACCTGTACCTGCTTGAGTAAATTAGGATGAAAAGCTTTCGATGTCGGCTTGTAAGCAGGGGACTTCAATCATTCCAACGGATTTTGAAAAATAAAACCGCATTCATGTAATGCCATGTCCAACCACCAGGTGGCCAACTCGTACCAGAAACAACATGCCTTCATATTTTCCATTTCTATTGTCTTTTTTTTTAAAGTTCTAACATTGACACGCAACTTTGTTTAACGGATCAGAAACGGGAAAAACAAGTGGTTCCTCTTCAAACAAAGTCTTCTTCATGTACAACAATAGTAAACATTAGGAATTTCCTAAGAAGTCCAGTGAAAAACAAGGTTGTGTGGTAGTGCAGTCCTCACCAGATTTCATCAACATGTTTGCTGCTTTCGATGTCGGCTTGTAAGCAGGGGACTTTAATCATTCCAACGGATTTCTGAAAAATAAAACCGCATTCATGTAATGCCATGTCCAACCACCAGGTGGCAAACTCGTACCAGAAACCTCTAGATAAAAACAACATGCCTTCATATTTTCCATTTCTATTTTCTATTCAACAATAGTAAACATTAGGAATTTCCTAAGAAGTCCAGTGAAAAACAAGGTTGTGTGGTAGTGCAGTCCTCCCCAGATTTCATCAACATGTTTCCTGCCACACTAGAGTAAACAAGACACTGGACCATGTTTACACCAATTTGGTTGGAGCCTACAAGGCTAAACCCCTCCCCCACATAGGACAAACAGACCACCTTGCTCTTTTTCTCTCCCCCAAGTATTCACCACTCATCCAATGTGTGAAACCCACAGTAAAGACAATAAAAGTGTGGCCTGAGGGGACAGATGTGTTGCAGTACCGGTTCAGGCACACAGACTGGAATATGTTTTCAACCCAGGCAACCTGTCACTCCCACACTGATATTGAGAGTTCTGTACTGGACCACATACCATATGTTTACCACCCAGAAGCAGATCACCATGTGCCCTAACAGCCCTGGATGAACAGGAATGTCTGTCTCCTGCTGAAGGCCCGCAGCATTGCCTTCAGATCGGGAGATACACGAGCCTACAGTACAGCCAGGCCTGACCTGAAGCGGGGCGTCAAGGAAGCCAAGCACTGCTGCAAGCTGAAGGTTGAGGAGTACTTCTCAAACTCCAACCCCCATGTGTGGCAAGGCATCCAGGGATCAGCGCCCCCCTCCTCTGATATCTCCTTTCTCAACGAGTTGAACAACTTCTACGCTTGTTTTGAGAGGGACAACCTACAGCCTGCAACCAAAGCAGAGCTGACCGCTGACTACCAACCCCTATCACTCTGCCCCACGGATGTCAGAGCAGTGTTGAGCAAAATCAACGCGCACAAAGCTGCAGGCCCCGATTGCACCCCTGGACGTGTACTTAGAGCATGTGCTGGGGAGCTGTCGGACTTATTCAACCTGTCCTTGGCCCATGCTGTTGTTCCAACCTGCTTTAAGTCCACCTCCATCGTACCTGCTCCCCAAAAATCCTCCCCTACCTGTCTGAATGACTACCGCCCGGTAGCACTCACCCCCACCATCACCAAGTGCTTAGAGCAGCTGGTTCTGGCACATCTCCAATCCTGTCTTCCCCCCAACCTGGACCCCCAACAATTTGCTTATTGCAAGAACAGGAGCACAGAAGATGCAGTCTCCATAGCGCTGCACTCTGTTAGGACGGAGTGAACAGGTCCTAACAGAGTGCCATCTGGACAATCAGGACACATATGCAAGAATGCTGTTCATAGACTTCAGTTCATCATTTGACACTGCCATCCCCTCTGAGCTGATCACCAAACTTGCAGATCGGCATCACAGCAACGGCCTATCTTCAGAGATCCTGGTGAACTTCTACCGCTGCACTGTTGAGAGCATCCTGACCAACTGCATTACAGTTTGGTACGGGAACTGCTCTGTAGCTGACCGGAAGGCGCTGCAGAAAGTGGTGAAAACCACCCAACGCATGGCTGGCGCCTCACTTCCTTCCTGCTCTTCAGACCACCTTCAGGAAGTGTTGTCTCAGGAGAGCTACCAAAATAAAGAAAGACTCCTGCCATCCGGCAAACAGACTGTTTGCCCTCCTGCCCTCTAGGAGGCACTACAGGAGTCTCTGTACAAGAACCACCAGGTTCAGGAACAGTTTCTTCCCCACAGCAGTCTCCCTGCTGAACTCTGCCCTCCGTCACCCCACTCTCCTTCACAAACATTCACACATACTCGCCAGACCCCATCCCCCACCCCCTCGCACACACACTGGCCAACCCCTCCCGGAATGAACTCACCACTGCACTGATGAATGCACTTTCACTGGTCACTTTGTTTATCTTTGTTTTACTGCACATACTGTGAAAAAACCTTGTACTTTATATACTGTAAAAACTTGCATTTCATATATCCTTGCACTACTCATTTAACTTTAAGTTCTGTATCTGTATTTTCGTATATTTACTTTGGGTTCACGTGAATATTTGCTCCAAACTCTTAAATAAGTGCAGTTTCACCTTGTTTCTTCATTTTCTTCTTGGCCTTCTTCTCCTGCGCTTTATCCACAGAGGTTTTGAGGTCCTTCTCGATGTCCACCAGCTCTTCAGGGGCCTTCATCACAAACATGCCTGGTTTAGTGAGTTGTTGTTGTTCATTCCAACCAGGACTCTGCTGATTGATCTGGTTCTCATAGCAGTGGTAGGAATTTCAATGTACATTATATACAAGAACACATGGTTCCGGTGTTATGCCAGCTCCATCACTATAAACTCATCAAATGAGCATCACTTTGTGTGAAGTGCTGCTGAAGAGCAGAACATGCTCCACCTTAGAGAGATGAATTAACATTCCAACGGGAAGAGCTGCTTGCAAAGTGCTGCTCTCTGCAGCCGGGCCTTTCTTTGTCTTCTTCTTTAGACTTGCCACCGATTCCAGCATGCTGAGAGGAGTGACACAGATGTACGATGATTAACATTGGTGACTCTGTTCAGCTGTGTGTGTGTGTGTGTGTGTGTTTACCTACCTTTCCCATCCTAGTCTCTGCTCTAGGCCGAAGGGTTGAGTGCTCTGGACATGCTTCGACTGGCCTAGCAAAGAGTTGAGCATACTGGACCTTGTGGTAGATCCACATTGTACTGTCAGCTGTCACACCCAAGCACCAGTCTTTGGCTAATGGCCTCAGATTCAGCAGAGTCCTGTGTAAGTGGCATGTGGTGCATGGATAGGAGGAGTCTGCAAGAGGCACAAATCAATGAGTCACAGCAGAAACTCACATTAATAATAATAATAATAATAATACATTTGATTAGAAGAGCACTTTTCATAGTTAAAAACAATCCCAAAGTGCTACAGAGTACAGCAACATTAAAACAGGTTTCAAAACAAGAGAACTATGACACAGTGTGTTAAAAAAAATCCTTGTTTAAAAAGAAAGGTTTTCAGGCCTATGTTAGTGCCCGGACTGTGATTAAACTGTACATATGGTTGGAATTAATATGCATCTTAATATGCATCTATTATTCAGTGTTCAGAGTGAAGACTAGGACGTGTCTACTAGCATGGCCTTTCAATGTCATCGTTCACACGCTGCATTAATAATAAGAAGCAGGTTAGATCAGAGCTCTTACCCAAAGGAAGAACTGACGAGGACAGTTCTGGTTTGATTATCCAGTAGTAAACAAAGTTTCCTTCCTGTCTCTGGGATGTAGGTAGTGGCTTTTTTTAGTATTGGTATTGAAGAAAGCGTGGAAAAAGACAAACCTGGCAGGTTACAACAACAAAAACTACACTTAGAATCCCCTTTAGAAAACTCACACATCTTTACACAGTTTTAGGCTGGGGACAAACCTGGCCATGTCCAGGATGAGCTCCTCCCCCTTCTTCACTTGGTGGTTGTCAATGATGGATGAAAGTGGAGCAATGATCCCACAGCTTTTAAGCAATTTAAGCATCCTGCAAAGTACATAACACATCTTGCTAGAATAAGCCACTTTACTGTCATTACATGTTGTATGCATCAATCCCCCCCAAACACCTTATCTTTGCTGTAATGTACTCCATATTTATCACTTACATTACATTACATTACGGTCATTTAGCAGACGCTTTTATCCAAAGCGACTTACAATAAGTGCGTTCAACAAAGGTAGATAAAAGAACTTCAGGGACAGGACCCAATTTCTTCTCATGGGTAAAAATGGGATGCTCAGTGCCCACTTCATTTTGACAACATTCAAAAAGTTGGTCCAAACAGTGACTTACTGACATTTTTGAAGTTCAATTTTGATGACCTATGCTCTGACTCAAATCTCATGCACATATGCCTTACCAAAGGGCACAGAGAAAGGATTTGAGCAGGGAGATGCAGCTCATTGCTAAGCAATGTTGCAATTACATTATTCTCAGGAAAGAGTAGCTTAAATGCTTTTCAATCATTTTTTGCAGTCTTACTACACATTCCACAGATAAATCAGGATCAAAACGTGTTTGAACTATCTCAATCCAAAACAGTCCAAAACAAAACAAACTGAACATATATATTTTTCTCTATACTGCTCAACAAAACTGAATTGAACTATCTAACTCCATCAGAGGACAAGGTGTTTAATTTCCATGGGTGCAAGCCCTCAAAGTCTGGATAATCAACCAACCTGCTTCTTTTATAAATTCCATATGTGGTTTTAAGGACAGATTTCAAGAAGTCTGTGCTGGCCCTTTCTCGCTGTCTCGTGTATTTTTCCATTGTCCTTTCAGTGACATATTACATTCACAATGTAACTGTAAAAACACCTTCCTTGAATACAGCAAGCTTATGTTGTGTCACCCCATACTGAAACTACAGCACCAAATAAATTAATTTCACCATTCTTTGTTTGGATTTGGACACCATTATACAGCAACTGTAAGTCATAATCAATTGTTTGTAACACAACATCAACACCACACTCATCAATATCCTTAGCTTTTACTAAAGCAAAAAGTCTGATTGCAGCAAGCTTTAACCTAAACTTGGGGTCTATGTTTCCTAAAGTATTATTAACCATCAATATATTTCATCTGTATATAAAATCACCTGCAATGGTGTGGTGAGATTTGGAAAGGCTGATATTTCTCTGATATTTTCTGAAATATTCATTATTTTCCAGCTGAAAATTTTTCATTGAAACCCATTCAAATCTTTTTTCATTTTCTTCAGGCACTTCATGTGCCTTCTAACGTCTTCCTACTTTCAGACAGAGACAGAGAATCCATTCAAGGGTTATCCTGCCTCTCCTGCACACACACACCCTTGAACACAGGCTTTGATCTTTCTTTGTTTTTTTTCTGGACAACTGTTGTCCTTTTGTCACAGCTTCAAAGGACTTGAGCTGTCAATCAAACTGCTTGCGAGTTTATCTCATTTAGGGACAGAAATCATTCACACATTGTTAGACCTACATGCTCCATTCTTTCAGGGTTTTTTTTTAAGCATTTCAAGCATTTAAACACTTTTATGGTTTTACAGCAGAATCTTTGAGTCACTTAAAGCAATTCAAATCTTTCAGGCAACAGACAGCACAGACACTCACACTCACATTACTTCACGTACACGCACACACTGACAGGCTTTGATCTTTCTGGGTTTTTTTCATAATTTTCACCCATTTCATAGGTTTTTGCAGTTAAAACACTTCAAGCATTTTAAATCTTGCAGGCAACAGACAGCACAGACACTCACACTCACATTACTTCACATACACATACATAAAGCACACACAGGCTTCATCTTTCAGGGTTTTTCTCAGCATATTCACACATTTCGCGGGTTTTGCAGTTAAAACCCTTCAAGCATTTTAAATCTTCCCATAGATAGACACTCACTCGCATATACACTTCACATCAAGCATTATGTAGTCACACTATCATACTAGATAGCCAACATTGCATCTTACCTGATGAACAGGCCCTTGAATCTGATAATCCTCAATCACACGTACCACAAAAAACAGTCCAATGGTGCACACAGTCAGACGGTAAAATGGCTGCAAATGGACAACACCGCAACAAATGGTGTGACCAGGTCGGGCTATACCAAATGAGGAATTTGGTCGAGCCCATTAAGACTCGAAATAGCTTGCATAGTAATTACATAGTAATGCGATTCAAAAATGCTGAAAACTGGCTGAACAATTAACATTTACCTTGTAGTCGTTATATCTACAAATAACTATTTTTTATTCGCTATTTACACGTAGTCTGACGTGTTTCGCACATACTCCCCCCCCCCCCCCCCCTCACAGAACTTACGTGATTGGATGGTCGACTGGAGAACCATTTTGAACTGGATGTCATCAAGAGAAGTATGGTTTTCCTTAAGATGGCTCATCGGTAAGGTAATTAAACAGTATCGCTTCTGTCTTCGGTAATGCATTCGTATTTACAGCGGCGCATATGGAAAGAAGAAGATGGCCTCATCACAGACAGCTAAGTTATGGCTTTTGCACTCCGTCCACCCTGTTTAGCAGCTGCAAGTGTGCCGACATCATCGTGTTTGCACGTACATCCTTACTGCAGACAGATTGCAACAGCCCCGCCTCTTCGAGCAGCGAACAGAATGGGACGGGTAGGTACGCGCGCGCGCACACACACACACACACACACACACACACACACACACACACGAGTTGATTATAAAACATGTGTCACTTTTTCATCCATTTAGGACTGGACCCCAATCTGTATCTGACCAGAAAACTTAGTTCTCTCCTGAAAATCCACAAATCCTATTATAAGGTGATTTTGAATGAATCTATCATAAAATGTCATGTGCAGATGTGCTCTGCTGATAACTAAACAGTTTTCTCATTGGAGTGAATATACAATGATAAACAGCAATGTAAGCAGCTGTAAATGCCGAAAACCAGGCGTAAAATGCTTTTCATTGTAGTTGATGGTTGCTTCAATTAATCCTATTATAATGTGATTTCAAGTAGAGGTACCTTGAAATGTAATTTGAATATTTTTTGAGTTGAACATGTGTCACTTTTTCATCCAATTAGGACTGGACCCCAATCTGTGTCTGTCATAGCCTCCTGAAAATCCACAAATCCTATTATAAGGTGATTTTGAATGAATCTACCATAAAATTTCATATGAAGATGTGCTTTGTTGATAACTAAACAGTAGCTGTACATACATTGAGAAACAGTTATTGTACAGCTAGAAACGTCAAAAACGACTGTAAACATGCTTTTCATTGTCATTTACACAGACAGTGGCGTGGTTGTTTCAGTAAGTCATATTATAATGTGATTTCAAGCAGGGCTATCTTGAAATGTGGTTTGAAGATGTTTTGAGTTGATAATCGATCAGTTTCCACTTTTTTATTCATTCAGGGCTGGATAACAACACTACTCGATCTGTGCCTGCTTAAATTGCTGTGCCCCTGGCCAAATAAACAAAGTGGCTTTGACGCGTTCCTGCAGATTCCTCCTCTACAACATCCGGAGGATTGGTCCCTTCCTCACCAACAAGGCAGCGCAGGTGCTGATCCAGGCTCTTGTCATCTCCCGCCTGGACTATTGCAACTCCCTCCTTGCTGGCGCCCCGGCTTCCGCCATCAGACCTCTAGAGCTCGTCCAAGAAAGCTGCAGCTCGTGTGGTGTTCAACCTCCCCAAGTTGTCCCACACAACTTGCCTTCTCCGTTCTCTCTCACTATCTCCCTGTAGCTGCTCGCATCCAGTTTAAGACTCTGGTGCTAGCCTACAGGGCAGTGAAAGGAAACGCTCCTTCATACCTCCAGGCTACGGTCAAGCCCTACACCCCCGGCCGACTGTAATGTAATGTAATGTAATGTAGATTCATTCAAAATCACCTCATAATTTGAGGTGGATTTGTGGATTTTCAGGAGGCTATGGCAGACACAGATTGGGGTCCATCCTAAATGGATGAAAAAGAGACACATGTTCCATAATCAATTCAAAACACGTTGCATTTCAAGTGCCTCCACTTTAAATCACATTATAATAGGATTTACTAAAGCAATCATCAACTGCTTCTGTAAATTACAATAAAAAGCATTTAACGCCAGGTGGTCGGCATTTCCAGCTTCTGTCATTGCTGTTTATTATTGTATATTCACTCACATAAAAAAACTGTTCAGTTATCAACAAAGTCAGATACAGATTGGGGTCCAGTCCTAAATGGATGGAAAAGTGACACACGTTCCAAAATCAACTCAAAACATATTCAAATTACATTTCCAGGTACCTCTACTTGAAATCACATTATAATAGGATTTACTGAAGCAACCTTCAACTACAATGAAAAGAATTTTACGCCTGGTTTTCGGGATTTACAGCTGCTTTCATTGCTGTTTATCATTGTATATTCACTCCCATGAGAAAACTGTTTAGTTATCAACAAAACACATCTTAACATGACATTTTATGGTAGATTCATTCAAAATCACCTTATAATAGGATTTGTGGATTTTCAAGAGGGAACTGAGTTTTCTGATCGGATACAGATTGGGGTCCAGTCCTAAATGGATGAAAAAGTGACAGATGTTCCATAATCAACTCAAAACATATTCAAATTACATTTCCAGGTACCTCTTCTTTAAATCACATTATAATAGGATTTACTGAAGCAACCATCAACTACAATGAAAAGCATTTTACGCTTGGTTTTCGTCATTTACAGCTTCTTTAATTACTGTTTATCATTGTATATCCACTCCAACGAGAAAACTGTTAAGATACTAACAAAGCACATCTTCACATGACATTTTATGGTAGATTCATTCAAAATCACCTAATAATAGGATTTGTGGATTTTCAGGAGGGAACTGAGTTTTCTGGTCAAATACAGATTGGGGTCCAGTCCTAAATGGGTGAAAAAGTGACAGATGTTCCATAATCAACTCAAAACATATTCAAATTACATTTCAAAGAACCTCTACTTAAATTCACATTATAATAGGATTCAATGAAGCAACCATCAACTGCTTGTGTAAATTACAATGAAAAGCATTTTACGCTAGGTTTTCGGCATTTACAGTTGCCCCATTGCTGTTAATTATTGTATATTCACTCCAATGAGAAAATGTTTTAGTTATCAGCAGAGCACATCTTTACATGAGATTTTATGGTAGGTTCATTCAAAATCATCTTCTTATAGGATTTGTGGATTTTCAGGAGGGAACTGAGTTTTCTGGTCAAATACAGATTGGGGTCCAGTCCTAAATGGATGAAAAAGTGACAGATGTTCCATAATCAACTCAAAACATATTCAAATTACATTTACAGGTACCTCTACTTGAAATCACATTATAATAGGATTTACTGAAGCAACCATCAACTACAATGAAAAGCATTTTACGCCTGGTTTTGGGGATTTACAGCTGCTTTCATTGCAGTTCATCATAGTATATTCACTCCAATGAGAAAACTGTTTAGTTATCAGCAGAGCACATCTTCACATGACATTTTATGGCAGATTCATTCAAAATCACCTTATGATAGGATTTGTGGATTTTCAGGAGGGAACTGAGTTTTCTGGTGGGATACAGATTGGCATCCAGGCCTAAATGAATGAAAAAGTGGCACATGTTCCATAATCAACTCAAAACATATTCAAATTACATTTCAAGGTACCTCTATTTGAAATCACATTATAATAGGATTTAATGAAGCAAAGATCAACTGCTTGTGTAAATTACATTGAAATGCATTTTACACTAGGTTTTCGGCATTTTCAGTTGCCCCATTGCTGTTGATTATTGTATATTCACTCCAATGAGAAAACTGTTTAGTTATCAGCAGAGCACATCTTTACATGACATTTTTTGGTAGATTCATTCAAAATCACCTTCTTATAGGATTTGTGGATTTTCAGGAGGGAACTGAGTTTTCTGGTCAAATACAGATTGGGGTCCAGTCCTAAATGGATGAAAAAGTGACAGATGTTCCATAATCAACTCAAAACATATTCAAATTACATTTCCAGGTACCTCTACTTGAAATCACATTATAATAGGATTTACTGAAGCAACCATCAACTGCTTGTGTAAATTACAATGAAAAGCATTTTACGCTAGGTTTTCAGCATTCACAGCTGCCCCATTGCTGTTGATTATTGTTTATTCACTCCAACGAGAAAACTGTTAAGATATCAACAAAGCACATCTTTACATGACATTTTATGGTAGATTCATTCAAAATCACCTAATAATAGGATTTGTGGATTTTCCTAAAAGAACTGAGTTCTCTGGTCGGATACAGATTGGGGTCCAGTCCTAAATGGATGAAAAAGTGACTGATGTTCCATAATCAACTCAAAACATATTCAAATTACATTTCAAGGTACCTCTACTTGAAATCACATTATAATAGGATTTACTGAAGCAACCATCAACTGCTTGTGTAAATTACAATGAAAAGCATTTTACGATAGGTTTTTGGCATTTACAGCTGCCCCATTGCTGTTGATTATTGTATATTCACTCCAATGAGAAAACTGTTTAGTTATCAACAAAGCACATCTCTGCATGACATTTTATGGTAGATTCATTCAAAATCACCTTCTTATAGGATTTGTGGATTTTCAGGAGGGAACTGAGTTTTCTGGTCAAATACAGATTGGGGTCCAGTCCTAAATGGATGAAAAAGTGACAGATGTTCCATAATCAACTCAAAACATATTCAAATTACATTTCCAGGTACCTCTACTTGAAATCACATTATAATAGGATTTACTGAAGCAACCATCAACTACAATGAAAAGCATTTTACGCCTGGTTTTGGGGATTTACAGCTGCTTTCATTGCAGTTCATCATAGTATATTCACTCCAATGAGAAAACTGTTTAGTTATCAGCAGAGCACATCTTCACATGACATTTTATGGCAGATTCATTCAAAATCACCTTATGATAGGATTTGTGGATTTTCAGGAGGGAACTGAGTTTTCTGGTGGGATACAGATTGGCATCCAGGCCTAAATGAATGAAAAAGTGGCACATGTTCCATAATCAACTCAAAACATATTCAAATTACATTTCAAGGTACCTCTATTTGAAATCACATTATAATAGGATTTAATGAAGCAAAGATCAACTGCTTGTGTAAATTACATTGAAAAGCATTTTACACTAGGTTTTCGGCATTTTCAGTTGCCCCATTGCTGTTGATTATTGTATATTCACTCCAATGAGAAAACTGTACAGTTATCAGCAGAGCACATCTTTACATGACATTTTTTGGTAGATTCATTCAAAATCACCTTCTTATAGGATTTGTGGATTTTCAGGAGGGAACTGAGTTTTCTGGTCAAATACAGATTGGGGTCCAGTCCTAAATGGATGAAAAAGTGACAGGTGTTCCATAATCAACTCAAAACATATTCAAATTACATTTCCAGGTACCTCTACTTGAAATCACATTATAATAGGATTTACTGAAGCAACCATCAACTACAATGAAAAGCATTTTACGCCTTGTTTTGGGGATTTACAGCTGCTTTCATTGCAGTTCATCATAGTATATTCACTCCAATGAGAAAACTGTTTAGTTATCAGCAGAGCACATCTTCACATGACATTTTATGGCAGATTCATTCAAAATCACCTTATGATAGGATTTGTGGATTTTCAGGAGGGAACTGAGTTTTCTGGTGGGATACAGATTGGCATCCAGGCCTAAATGAATGAAAAAGTGGCACATGTTCCATAATCAACTCAAAACATATTCAAATTACATTTCAAGGTACCTCTATTTGAAATCACATTATAATAGGATTTACTGAAGCAACCATCAACTGCTTGTGTAAATTACAATGAAAAGCATTTTACGATAGGTTTTTGGCATTTACAGCTGCCCCATTGCTGTTGATTATTGTATATTCACTCCAATGAGAAAACTGTACAGTTATCAACAAAGCACATCTTTGCATGACATTTTATGGTTGATTCATTCATAATCACCTTGTAATAGGATTTGTGGATTTTCAGGAGGCTATGACAGACACAGACCGGGGTCCAGTCCTAAATGGATGAAAAAGTGACAGATGTTCCATAATCAACTCAAAAAATATTCAAATTACATTTCAAGGTACCTCTACTTGAAATCACATTATAATAGGATTTACTGAAGCAACCATCAACTACAATGAAAAGCATTTTACGCCTGGTTTTGGGGATTTACAGCTGCTTTCATCGCAGTTTATCATTGTATATTCACTCCAATGAGAAAACTGTTTAGTTATCAGCAGAGCACATCTTCACATGACATTTTATGGCAGATTCATTCAAAATCACCTTATAATAGGATTTGTGGATTTTCAGGAGGGAACTGAGTTTTCTGGTCAAATACAGATTGGGGTCCAGTCCTAAATGGGTGAAAAAGTGACAGATGTTCCATAATCAACTCAAAACATATTCAAATTACATTTCAAAGAACCTCTACTTAAATTCACATTATAATAGGATTCAATGAAGCAACCATCAACTGCTTGTGTAAATTACAATGAAAAGCATTTTCGGTAGGTTTTCGGCATTTACAGTTGCCCCATTGCTGTTGATTATTGTATATTCACTCCAATGAGAAATTTTTTTAGTTATCAGCAGAGCACATCTTTACATGAGATTTTATGGTAGATTCATTCAAAATCACCTTCTTATAGGATTTGTGGATTTTCAGGAGGGAACTGAGTTTTCTGGTCAAATACAGATTGGGGTCCAGTCCTAAATGGATGAAAAAGTGACCGATGTTCCATAATCAACTCAAAACATATTCAAATTACATTTCCAGGTACCTCTACTTGAAATCACATTATAATAGGATTTACTGAAGCAACCATCAACTACAATGAAAAGCATTTTACGCCTGGTTTTGGGGATTTACAGCTGCTTTCATTGCAGTTCATCATAGTATATTCACTCCAATGAGAAAACTGTTTAGTTATCAGCAGAGCACATCTTCACATGACATTTTATGGCAGATTCATTCAAAATCACCTTATGATAGGATTTGTGGATTTTCAGGAGGGAACTGAGTTTTCTGGTGGGATACAGATTGGCATCCAGGCCTAAATGAATGAAAAAGTGGCACATGTTCCATAATCAACTCAAAACATATTCAAATTACATTTCAAGGTACCTCTATTTGAAATCACATTATAATAGGATTTAATGAAGCAAAGATCAACTGCTTGTGTAAATTACATTGAAAAGCATTTTACACTAGGTTTTCGGCATTTTCAGTTGCCCCATTGCTGTTGATTATTGTATATTCACTCCAATGAGAAAACTGTACAGTTATCAGCAGAGCACATCTTTACATGACATTTTTTGGTAGATTCATTCAAAATCACCTTCTTATAGGATTTGTGGATTTTCAGGAGGGAACTGAGTTTTCTGGTCAAATACAGATTGGGGTCCAGTCCTAAATGGATGAAAAAGTGACAGGTGTTCCATAATCAACTCAAAACATATTCAAATTACATTTCCAGGTACCTCTACTTGAAATCACATTATAATAGGATTTACTGAAGCAACCATCAACTACAATGAAAAGCATTTTACGCCTTGTTTTGGGGATTTACAGCTGCTTTCATTGCAGTTCATCATAGTATATTCACTCCAATGAGAAAACTGTTTAGTTATCAGCAGAGCACATCTTCACATGACATTTTATGGCAGATTCATTCAAAATCACCTTATGATAGGATTTGTGGATTTTCAGGAGGGAACTGAGTTTTCTGGTGGGATACAGATTGGCATCCAGGCCTAAATGAATGAAAAAGTGGCACATGTTCCATAATCAACTCAAAACATATTCAAATTACATTTCAAGGTACCTCTATTTGAAATCACATTATAATAGGATTTACTGAAGCAACCATCAACTGCTTGTGTAAATTACAATGAAAAGCATTTTACGATAGGTTTTTGGCATTTACAGCTGCCCCATTGCTGTTGATTATTGTATATTCACTCCAATGAGAAAACTGTACAGTTATCAACAAAGCACATCTTTGCATGACATTTTATGGTTGATTCATTCATAATCACCTTGTAATAGGATTTGTGGATTTTCAGGAGGCTATGACAGACACAGACCGGGGTCCAGTCCTAAATGGATGAAAAAGTGACAGATGTTCCATAATCAACTCAAAAAATATTCAAATTACATTTCAAGGTACCTCTACTTGAAATCACATTATAATAGGATTTACTGAAGCAACCATCAACTACAATGAAAAGCATTTTACGCCTGGTTTTGGGGATTTACAGCTGCTTTCATCGCAGTTTATCATTGTATATTCACTCCAATGAGAAAACTGTTTAGTTATCAGCAGAGCACATCTTCACATGACATTTTATGGCAGATTCATTCAAAATCACCTTATAATAGGATTTGTGGATTTTCAGGAGGGAACTGAGTTTTCTGGTCAAATACAGATTGGGGTCCAGTCCTAAATGGGTGAAAAAGTGACAGATGTTCCATAATCAACTCAAAACATATTCAAATTACATTTCAAAGAACCTCTACTTAAATTCACATTATAATAGGATTCAATGAAGCAACCATCAACTGCTTGTGTAAATTACAATGAAAAGCATTTTCGGTAGGTTTTCGGCATTTACAGTTGCCCCATTGCTGTTGATTATTGTATATTCACTCCAATGAGAAATTTTTTTAGTTATCAGCAGAGCACATCTTTACATGAGATTTTATGGTAGATTCATTCAAAATCACCTTCTTATAGGATTTGTGGATTTTCAGGAGGGAACTGAGTTTTCTGGTCAAATACAGATTGGGGTCCAGTCCTAAATGGATGAAAAAGTGACCGATGTTCCATAATCAACTCAAAACATATTCAAATTACATTTCCAGGTACCTCTACTTGAAATCACATTATAATAGGATTTACTGAAGCAACCATCAACTACAATGAAAAGCATTTTACGCCTGGTTTTGGGGATTTACAGCTGCTTTCATTGCAGTTCATCATAGTATATTCACTCCAATGAGAAAACTGTTTAGTTATCAGCAGAGCACATCTTCACATGACATTTTATGGCAGATTCATTCAAAATCACCTTATGATAGGATTTGTGGATTTTCAGGAGGGAACTGAGTTTTCTGGTGGGATACAGATTGGCATCCAGGCCTAAATGAATGAAAAAGTGGCACATGTTCCATAATCAACTCAAAACATATTCAAATTACATTTCAAGGTACCTCTATTTGAAATCACATTATAATAGGATTTACTGAAGCAACCATCAACTGCTTGTGTAAATTACAATGAAAAGCATTTTACGATAGGTTTTTGGCATTTACAGCTGCCCCATTGCTGTTGATTATTGTATATTCACTCCAATGAGAAAACTGTTTAGTTATCAACAAAGCACATCTTTGCATGACATTTTATGGTTGATTCATTCATAATCACCTTGTAATAGGATTTGTGGATTTTCAGGAGGCTATGACAGACACAGACCGGGGTCCAGTCCTAAATGGATGAAAAAGTGACAGATGTTCCATAATCAACTCAAAACATATTCAAATTACTTTTCAAGGTACCTCTACTTGAAATCACATTATAATAGGATTTACTGAAGCAACCATCAACTACAATGAAAAGCATTTTACGCCTGGTTTTGGGGATTTACAGCTGTTTTCATCGCAGTTTATCATTGTATATTCACTCCAATGAGAAAACTGTTTAGTTATCAGCAGAGCACATCTTCACATGACATTTTATGGCAGATTCATTCAAAATCACCTTATAATAGGATTTGTGGATTTTCAGGAGGGAACTGAGTTTTCTGGTCAAATACAGATTGGGGTCCAGTCCTAAATGAATGAAAAAGTGGCACATGTTCCATAATCAACTCAAAACATATTCAAATTACATTTCAAGGTACCTCTATTTGAAATCACATTATAAAAGGATTTAATGAAGCAAAGATCAACTGCTTGTGTAAATTACATTGAAAAGCATTTTACACTAGGTTTTCGGCATTTTCAGTTGCCCCATTGCTGTTGATTATTGTATATTCACTGCAATGAGAAAACTGTTTAGTTATCAGCAGAGCACATCTTTACATGACATTTTTTGGCAGATTCATTCAAAATCACCTTCTTATAGGATTTGTGGATTTTCAGGAGGGAACTGAGTTTTCTGGTCAAATACAGATTGGGGTCCAGTCCTAAATGGATGAAAAAGTGACAGATGTTCCATAATCAACTCAAAACATATTCAAATTACATTTCCAGGTACCTCTACTTGAAATCACATTATAATAGGATTTAATGAAGCAACCATAAACTGCTTGTGTAAATTACAATGAAAAGCATTTTACGCTAGGTTTTCAGCATTCACAGCTGCCCCATTGCTGTTGATTATTGTTTATTCACTCCAACGAGAAAACTGTTAAGATATCAACAAAGCACATCTTTACATGACATTTTATGGTAGATTCATTCAAAATCACCTAATAATAGGATTTGTGGATTTTCCGAAAAGAACTGAGTTTTCTGGTCGGATACAGATTGGGGTCCAGTCCTAAATGGATGAAAAAGTGACTGATGTTCCATAATCAACTCAAAACATATTCAAATTACATTTCAAGGTACCTCTACTTGAAATCACATTATAATAGGATTTACTGAAGCAACCATCAACTACAATGAAAAGCATTTTACGCTTGGTTTTTGGCATTTACAGCTGCTTTCATTGCTGATATCATTGTATATTCACTCCAATGAGAAAACTGTTTAGTTATCAGCAGAGCACATCTTCACATGACATTTTATGGTAGATTCATTCAAAATCACCTTGTAATAGGATTTGTGGATTTTCAGGAGGGAACTGAGTTTTCTGGTCAAATACAGATTGGGGTCCAGTCCTAAATGGATAAAAAAGTGACAGATGTTCCATAATCAACTCAAAACATATTCAAATTACATTTCAAGGTACCTCTACTTGAAATCACATTATAATAGGATTTACTGAAGCAACCATCAACTACAATGAAAAGCATTTTACACTAGGTTTTCAGCATTTACAGTTGCCCCATTGCTGATATCATTGTATATTTACTCCAATGAGAAAACTGTTTGGTTATCAGCAGAGCACATCTTTACATGACATTTTATGGTAGATTCATTCAAAATCACCTTATAATAGGATTGGTGGATTTTCAGGAGGGAACTGAGTTTTCTGGTCAAATACAGATTGGGGTCCAGTCCTAAATGGGTGAAAAAGTGACAGATGTTCGGTAATCAACTCAAAACATATTCAAATTACATTTCGAAGAACCTCTACTTGAAATCACATTATAATAGGATTCAATGAAGCAACCATCAACTGCTTGTGTAAATTACAATGAAAAGCATTTTACGCTAGGTTTTCGGCATTTACAGTTGCCCCATTGCTGTTGATTATTGTATATTCACTCCAATGAGAAAACTGTTTAGTAATAAACAAAGCACATCTTAACATGACATTTTATGGTAGATTCTTTCAAAATCACCTTGTAATAGGATTGGTGGATTTTCAGGAGGGAACTTAGTTTTCTGGTCAAATACAGATTGGGGTCCAGTCCTAAATGGATGAAAAAGTGCCACATGTTCCATAATCAACTCAAAACATATTCAAATTACATTTCCAGGTACCTCTACTTGAAATCACATTATAATAGGATTTAATGAAGCAACCATAAACTGCTTGTGTAAATTACAATGAAAAGCATTTTACGCTAGGTTTTCAGCATTTACAGCTGCCCCATTGCTGTTGATTATTGTATATTCACTCCAACGAGAAAACTGTTAAGATATCAACAAAGCACATCTTTACATGACATTTTATGGTAGATTCATTCATTATCACCTTATAATAGGATTTGTGGATTTTCAGGAGGGATCTGAATTTTCTGGTCGGATACAGATTGGGGTCCAGTCCTAAATGGATAAAAAAGTGACAGATGTTCCATAATCAACTCGAAACATATTCAAATTACATTTCAAGGTACCTCTATCTGAAATCACATTATAATAGGATTTACTGAAGCAACCATCAACTACAATGAAAAGCATTTTACGCTTGGTTTTTGGCATTTACAGCTGCTTTCATTGCTGATATCATTGTATATTCACTCCAATGAGAAAACTGTTTGGTTATCAGCAGAGCACATCTTTACATGACATTTTATGGTAGATTCATTCAAAATCACCTTATAATAGGATTGGTGGATTTTCAGGAGGGAACTGAGTTTTCTGGTCAAATACAGATTGGGGTCCAGTCCTAAATGGGTGAAAAAGTGACAGATGTTCGGTAATCAACTCAAAACATATTCAAATTACATTTCAAAGAACCTCTACTTGAAATCACATTATAATAGGATTCAATGAAGCAACCATCAACTGCTTGTGTAAATTACAATGAAAAGCATTTTACGCTAGGTTTTCGGCATTTACAGTTGCCCCATTGCTGTTGATTATTGTATATTCACTCCAATGAGAAAACTGTTTAGTAATAAACAAAGCACATCTTAACATGACATTTTATGGTAGATTCTTTCAAAATCACCTTGTAATAGGATTGGTGGATTTTCAGGAGGGAACTGAGTTTTCTGGTCAAATACAGATTGGGGTCCAGTCCTAAATGGATGAAAAAGTGCCACATGTTCCATAATCAACTCAAAAGATATTCAAATTACATTTCCAGGTACCTCTACTTGAAATCACATTATAATAGGATTTAATGAAGCAACCATAAACTGCTTGTGTAAATTAAAATGAAAAGCATTTCACGCTAGGTTTTCAGCATTTACAGCTGCCCCATTGCTGTTGATTATTGTATATTCACTCCAACGAGAAAACTGTTAAGATATCAACAAAGCACATCTTTACATGACATTTTATGGTAGATTCATTCATTATCACCTTATAATAGGATTTGTGGATTTTCAGGAGGGATCTGAATTTTCTGGTCGGATACAGATTGGGGTCCAGTCCTAAATGGATAAAAAAGTGACAGATGTTCCATAATCAACTCGAAACATATTCAAATTACATTTCAAGGTACCTCTATCTGAAATCACATTATAATAGGATTTACTGAAGCAACCATCAACTACAATGAAAAGCATTTTACGCTTGGTTTTTGGCATTTACAGCTGCTTTCATTGCTGATATCATTGTATATTCACTCCAATGAGAAAACTGTTTGGTTATCAGCAGAGCACATCTTTACATGACATTTTATGGTAGATTCATTCAAAATCACCTTATAATAGGATTGGTGGATTTTCAGGAGGGAACTGAGTTTTCTGGTGAAATACAGATTGGGGTCCAGTCCTAAATGGGTGAAAAAGTGACAGATGTTCCATAATCAACTCAAAACATATTCAAATTACATTTCAAAGAACCTCTACTTGAAATCACATTATAATAGGATTCAATGAAGCAACCATCAACTGCTTGTGTAAATTACAATGAAAAGCATTTTACGCTAGGTTTTCGGCATTTTCAGTTGCCCCATTGCTGTTGATTATTGTATATTCACTGCAATGAGAAAACTGTTTAGTTATCAGCAGAGCACATCTTTACATGACATTTTTTGGCAGATTCATTCAAAATCACCTTATAATAGGATTGGTGGATTTTCAGGAGGGAACTGAGTTTTCTGGTCAAATACAGATTGGGGTCCAGTCCTAAATGGATGAAAAAGTGACAGATGTTCCATAATCAACTCAAAACATATTCAAATTACATTTCCAGGTACCTCTACTTGAAATCACATTATAATAGGATTTAATGAAGCAACCATAAACTGCTTGTGTAAATTACAATGAAAAGCATTTTACGCTAGGTTTTTAGCATTCACAGCTGCCCCATTGCTGTTGATTATTGTTTATTCACTCCAACGAGAAAACTGTTAAGATATCAACAAAGCACATCTTTACATGACATTTTATGGTAGATTCATTCAAAATCACCTAATAATAGGATTTGTGGATTTTCCGAAAACAACTGAGTTTTCTGGTAGGATACAGATTGGGGTCCAGTCCTAAATGGATGAAAAAGTGACTGATGTTCCATAATCAACTCAAAACATATTCAAATTACATTTCAAGGTACCTCTACTTGAAATCACATTATAATAGGATTTACTGAAGCAACCATCAACTACAATGAAAAGCATTTTACGCTTGGTTTTTGGCATTTACAGCTGCTTTCATTGCTGATATCATTGTATATTCACTCCAATGAGAAAACTGTTTAGTTATCAGCAGAGCACATCTTCACATGACATTTTATGGTAGATTCATTCAAAATCACCTTGTAATAGGATTTGTGGATTTTCAGGAGGGAACTGAGTTTTCTGGTCAAATACAGATTGGGGTCCAGTCCTAAATGGATAAAAAAGTGACAGATGTTCCATAATCAACTCAAAACATATTCAAATTACATTTCAAGGTACCTCTACTTGAAATCACATTATAATAGGATTTACTGAAGCAACCATCAACTACAATGAAAAGCATTTTACACTAGGTTTTCAGCATTTACAGTTGCCCCATTGCTGATATCATTGTATATTTACTCCAATGAGAAAACTGTTTGGTTATCAGCAGAGCACATCTTTACATGACATTTTATGGTAGATTCATTCAAAATCACCTTATAATAGGATTGGTGGATTTTCAGGAGGGAACTGAGTTTTCTGGTCAAATACAGATTGGGGTCCAGTCCTAAATGGGTGAAAAAGTGACAGATGTTCGGTAATCAACTCAAAACATATTCAAATTACATTTCAAAGAACCTCTACTTGAAATCACATTATAATAGGATTCAATGAAGCAACCATCAACTGCTTGTGTAAATTACAATGAAAAGCATTTTACGCTAGGTTTTCCGCATTTACAGTTGCCCCATTGCTGTTGATTATTGTATATTCACTCCAATGAGAAAACTGTTTAGTAATAAACAAAGCACATCTTAACATGACATTTTATGGTAGATTCTTTCAAAATCACCTTGTAATAGGATTGGTGGATTTTCAGGAGGGAACTTAGTTTTCTGGTCAAATACAGATTGGGGTCCAGTCCTAAATGGATGAAAAAGTGCCACATGTTCCATAATCAACTCAAAACATATTCAAATTACATTTCCAGGTACCTCTACTTGAAATCACATTATAATAGGATTTAATGAAGCAACCATAAACTGCTTGTGTAAATTACAATGAAAAGCATTTTACGCTAGGTTTTCAGCATTTACAGCTGCCCCATTGCTGTTGATTATTGTATATTCACTCCAACGAGAAAACTGTTAAGATATCAACAAAGCACATCTTTACATGACATTTTATGGTAGATTCATTCATTATCACCTTATAATAGGATTTGTGGATTTTCAGGAGGGATCTGAATTTTCTGGTCGGATACAGATTGGGGTCCAGTCCTAAATGGATAAAAAAGTGACAGATGTTCCATAATCAACTCGAAACATATTCAAATTACATTTCAAGGTACCTCTATCTGAAATCACATTATAATAGGATTTACTGAAGCAACCATCAACTACAATGAAAAGCATTTTACGCTTGGTTTTTGGCATTTACAGCTGCTTTCATTGCTGATATCATTGTATATTCACTCCAATGAGAAAACTGTTTGGTTATCAGCAGAGCACATCTTTACATGACATTTTATGGTAGATTCATTCAAAATCACCTTATAATAGGATTGGTGGATTTTCAGGAGGGAACTGAGTTTTCTGGTGAAATACAGATTGGGGTCCAGTCCTAAATGGGTGAAAAAGTGACAGATGTTCCATAATCAACTCAAAACATATTCAAATTACATTTCAAAGAACCTCTACTTGAAATCACATTATAATAGGATTCAATGAAGCAACCATCAACTGCTTGTGTAAATTACAATGAAAAGCATTTTACGCTAGGTTTTCGGCATTTACAGTTGCCCCATTGCTGTTGATTATTGTATATTCACTCCAATGAAAAAACTTTTTAGTAATAAACAAAGCACATCTTAACATGACATTTTATGGTAGATTCTTTCAAAATCACCTTGTAATAGGATTGGTGGATTTTCAGGAGGGAACTGAGTTTTCTGGTCAAATACAGATTGGGGTCCAGTCCTAAATGGATGAAAAAGTGCCACATGTTCCATAATCAACTCAAAACATATTCAAATTACATTTCCAGGTACCTCTACTTGAAATCACATTATAATAGGATTTAATGAAGCAACCATAAACTGCTTGTGTAAATTAAAATGAAAAGCATTTCACGCTAGGTTTTCAGCATTTACAGCTGCCCCATTGCTGTTGATTATTGTATATTCACTCCAACGAGAAAACTGTTAAGAAATCAACAAAGCACATCTTTACATGACATTTTATGGTAGATTCATTCATTATCACCTTATAATAGGATTTGTGGATTTTCAGGAGGGATCTGAATTTTCTGGTCGGATACAGATTGGGGTCCAGTCCTAAATGGATGAAAAAGTGCCACATGTTCCATAATCAACTCAAAACATATTCAAATTACATTTCCAGGTACCTCTACTTGAAATCACATTATAATAGGATTTACTGAAGCAACCATCAACTACAATGAAAAGCATTGTACGCTTGGTTTTTGGCATTTACAGCTGCTTTCATTGCTGATATCATTGTATATTCACTCCAATGAGAAAACTGTTTAGTTATCAGCAGAGCACATCTTCACATGACATTTTATGGTAGATTCATTCAAAATCACCTTGTAATAGGATTTGTGGATTTTCAGGAGGGAACTGAGTTTTCTGGTCAAATACAGATTGGGGTCCAGTCCTTAATGGATGAAAAAGTGCCACATTTTCCATAATCAACTCAAAATATATTCAAATTACATTTCAAGGTACCTCTACTTGAAATCACATTATAATAGGATTTACTGAAGCAACCATCAACTACAATGAAAAGCATTTTACGCTTGCTTTTCGGCATTTACAGCTGCTTTCATTGCTGTTTATCATTGTATATTCACTCCAATGAGAAAACTGTTAAGATATCAACAAAGCACATCTTAACATGACATTTTATGGTAGATTCATTCAAAATCACCTTATGATAGGATTTGTGGATTATTAGGAGGGAACTGAGTTTTCTGGTCAAATACAGATTGGGGTCCAGTCCTAAATGGATGAAAAAGTGACAGATGTTTTATAATTAACTCAAAACATATTCAAATTACATTTCAAGGTACCTCTACTTGAAATCACATTATAATAGGATTTAATGAAGCAACCATCAACTGCTTGTGTAAATTACAATGAAAAGCATTTTACGCTAGGTTTTCGTCATTTACAGCTGCCCCATTGCTGTTGATTATTGTATATTCACTCCAATGAGAAAACTGTTTAGTTATCAACAAAGCACATCTTTGCATGACATTTTATGGTAGATTCATTCATAATCACCTCATATTAGGATTTGTGGATTTTCAGGAGGCTATGACAGACACAGATTGGGGTCCAGTCCTAAATGGATGAAAAAGTGCCACATGTTCCATAATCAACTCAAAATATATTCAAATTACATTTCCAGGTACCTCTACTTGAAATCACATTATAATAGGATTTAATGAAGCAACCATCAACTGCTTGTGTAAATTACACTAAAAAGCGTTTTACGCTAGGTTTTCGGCATTTACAGTTGCCCCAATGCTGTTGATTATTGTATATTCACTGCAATGAGAAAACTGTTTAGTTATCAACAAAGCCTATCTTAACATGACATTTTATGGTAGATTCATTCAAAATCACCTTATAATGGGATTTGTGGATTTTCAGGAGGGAACTGAGTTTTCTGGTCAAATACAGATTGGGGTCCAGTCCTAAATGGATGAAAAAGTGACACATGTTCCATAATCAACTCAAAATATATTCAAATTACATTTCCAGGTACCTCTACTTGAAATCACATTGTAATAGGATTTAATGAAGCAACCATCAACTGCTTGTGTAAATTACAATGAAAAGAATTTTACGCCTGGTTTTCGGGATTTACAGCTGCTTTCATTGCTGTTTATCATTGTATATTCACTCCCATGAGAAAACTGTTTAGTTATCAACAAAACACATCTTAACATGACATTTTATGGTAGATTCATTCATTATCACCTCATAATAGGATTTGTGGATTTTCAGGAGGGAACTGAGTTTTCTGGTCAGATACAGATTGGGGTCCAGTCCTAAATGGATGAAAAAGTGACAGATGTTCAATAAAAAGTGACAGATGTTCAATAATCAACTCAAAACATATTCAACTTACATTTCAAGGTACCTCTACTTGAAATCACATTATAATAGGATTTAATGAAGCAACCATCAACTGCTTGTGTAAATTACAATGAAAAGCGTTTTAAGCTAGGTTTTCGAAATTTACAGTTGCCCCAATGCTGTTGATTATTGTATATTCACTCCAATGAGAAAACTGTTTAGTTGTCAACAAAGCCTATCTTAACATGACATTTTATGGCAGATTCATTCAAAATCACCTTATAATAGGATTTGTGGATTTTCAGGAGGGAACTGAGTTTTCTGGTCAAATACAGATTGGGGTCCAGTCCTAAATGGATGAAAAGGTGACAGATGTTCCATAATCAACTCAAAACATATTCAAATTACATTTCCAGGTACCTCTACTTGAAATCACATTATAATAGGATTTGCTGAAGCAACCATCAACTACAATGAAAAGCATTTTATGCCTGGTTTTCGGCATGTACAGCTGCTTTCATTGCTGTTTATCATTGTATATTCACTCAAATGAGAAAACTGTTCAGTTATCAGCAGAGCACATCTTCACATGACATTTTATGGTAGATTCATTCAAAATCACCTTGTAATAGGATTTGTGGATTTTCAGGAGGGAACTGAGTTTTCTGGTCCAATACAGATTGGGGTCCAGTCCTAAATGGATGAAAAAGTGCCACATGATCCATAATCAACTCAAAACATATTCAAATTACATTTCCAGGTACCTCTACTTGAAATCACATTATAATAGGATTTACTGAAGCAACCATCAACTACAATGAAAAGCATTGTACGCTTGGTTTTTGGCATTTACAGCTGCTTTCATTGCTGATATCATTGTATATTCACTCCAATGAGAAAACTGTTTAGTTATCAGCAGAGCACATCTTCACATGACATTTTATGGTAGATTCATTCAAAATCACCTTGTAATAGGATTTGTGGATTTTCAGGAGGGAACTGAGTTTTCTGGTCAAATACAGATTGGGGTCCAGTCCTAAATGGATGAAAAAGTGCCACATTTTCCATAATCAACTCAAAACATATTCAAATTACATTTCAAGGTACCTCTACTTGAAATCACATTATAATAGGATTTACTGAAGCAACCATCAACTACAATGAAAAGCATTTTACGCTTGCTTTCCGGCATTTACAGCTGCTTTCATTGCTGTTTATCATTGTATATTCACTCCAATGAGAAAACTGTTAAGATATCAACAAAGCACATCTTAACATGACATTTTATGGTAGATTCATTCAAAATCACCTTATGATAGGATTTGTGGATTATTAGGAGGGAACTGAGTTTTCTGGTCAAATACAGATTGGGGTCCAGTCCTAAATGGATGAAAAAGTGACAGATGTTTCATAATCAACACAAAACATATTCAAATTACATTTCAAGGTACCTCTACTTGAAATCACATTATAATAGGATTTACTGAAGCAACCATCAACTACAATGAAAAGCATTTTACGCTTGGTTTTTGGCATTTACAGCTGCTTTCATTGCTGATATCATTGTATATTCACTCCAATGAGAAAACTGTTTGGTTATCAGCAGAGCACATCTTTACATGACATTTTATGGTAGATTCATTCAAAATCACCTTATAATAGGATTGGTGGATTTTCAGGAGGGAACTGAGTTTTCTGGTCAAATACAGATTGGGGTCCAGTCCTAAATGGGTAAAAAAGTGACAGATGTTCAATAATCAACTCAAAACATATTCAAATTACATTTCAAAGAACCTCTACTTGAAATCACATTATAATAGGATTTAATGAAGCAACCATAAACTGCTTGTGTAAATTACAATGAAAAGCATTTTACGCTAGGTTTTCAGCATTTACAGCTGCCCCATTGCTGTTGATTATTGTATATTCACTCCAACGAGAAAACTGTTAAGATATCAGCAAAGCACATCTTTGCATGACATTTTATGGTAGATTCATTCATAATCACCTCATAACAGGATTTGTGGATTTTCAGGAGGCTATGACAGACACAGATTGGGGTCCAGTCCTAAATGGATGAAAAAGTGACAGATGTTCCATAATCAACTCAAAACATATTCAAATTACATTTACAGGTACCTCTACTTGAAATCACACCATAATAGGATTTACTGAAGCAACCATCAACTACAATGAAAAGCATTTTACGCTAGGTTTTCGGCATTTACAGTTGCCCCATTGCTGTTGATTATTGTATATTCACTCCAATGAGAAAACTGTTTAGTAATAAACAAAGCACATCTTAACATGACATTTTATGGTAGATTCTTTCAAAATCACCTTGTAATAGGATTTGTGGATTTTCAGGAGGGAACTGAGTTTTCTGGTCAAATACAGATTGGGGTCCAGTCCTAAATGGATGAAAAAGTGCCACATGTTCCATAATCAACTCAAAACATATTCAAATTACATTTCCAGGTACCTCTACTTGAAATCACATTATAATAGGATTTAATGAAGCAACCATAAACTGCTTGTGTAAATTACAATGAAAAGCATTTTACGCTAGGTTTTCAGCATTTACAGCTGCTTTCATTGCTGTTGATTATTGTATATTCACTCCAACGAGAAAACTGTTAAGATATCAACAAAGCACATCTTTACATGACATTTTATGGTAGATTCATTCATTATAACCTTATAATAGGATTTGTGGATTTTCAGGAGGGATCTGAATTTTCTGGTCGGATACAGATTGGGGTCCAGTCCTAAATGGATAAAAAAGTGACAGATGATCCATAATCAACTCGAAACATATTCAAATTACATTCCAAGGTACCTCTATCTGAAATCACATTATAATAGGATTTACTGAAGCAACCATCAACTACAATGAAAAGCATTTTACGCTTGGTTTTTGGCATTTACAGCTGCTTTCATTGCTGATATCATTGTATATTCACTCCAATGAGAAAACTGTTTAGTTATCAGCAGAGCACATCTTCACATGACATTTTATGGTAGATTCATTCAAAATCACCTTGTAATAGGATTTGTGGATTTTCAGGAGGGAACTGAGTTTTCTGGTCAAATACAGATTGGGGTCCAGTCCTAAATGGATGAAAAAGTGCCACATTTTCCATAATCAACTCGAAACATATTCAAATTACATTTCAAGGTACCTCTATCTGAAATCACATTATAATAGGATTTACTGAAGCAACCATCAACTACAATGAAAAGCATTTTACGCTTGGTTTTTGGCATTTACAGCTGCTTTCATTGCTGATATCATTGTATATTCACTCCAATGAGAAAACTGTTTGGTTATCAGCAGAGCACATCTTTACATGACATTTTATGGTAGATTCATTCAAAATCACCTTATAATAGGATTGGTGGATTTTCAGGAGGGAACTGAGTTTTCTGGTCAAATACAGATTGGGGTCCAGTCCTAAATGGGTGAAAAAGTGACAGATGTTCCATAATCAACTCAAAACATATTCAAATTACATTTCAAAGAACCTCTACTTGAAATCACATTATAATAGGATTCAATGAAGCAACCATCAACTGCTTGTGTAAATTACAATGAAAAGCATTTTACGCTAGGTTTTCGGCATTTACAGTTGCCCCAATGCTGTTGATTATTGTATATTCACTCCAATGAGAAAACTTTTTAGTAATAAACAAAGCACATCTTAACATGACATTTTATGGTAGATTCTTTCAAAATCACCTTGTAATAGGATTGGTGGATTTTCAGGAGGGAACTGAGTTTTCTGGTCAAATACAGATTGGGGTCCAGTCCTAAATGGGTGAAAAAGTGACAGATGTTCCATAATCAACTCAAAACATATTCAAATTACATTTCAAAGAACCTCTACTTGAAATCACATTATAATAGGATTCAATGAGCAACCATCAACTGCTTGTGTAAATTACAATGAAAAGCATTTTACGCTAGGTCTTCGGCATTTACAGTTGCCCCATTGCTGTTGATTATTGTATATTCACTCCAATGAGAAAACTGTTTAGTAATAAACAAAGCACATCTTAACATGACATTTTATGGTAGATTCCTTCAAAATCACCTTGTAATAGGATTGGTGGATTTTCAGGAGGGAACTGAGTTTTCTGGTCAAATACAGATTGGGGTCCAGTCCTAAATGGATGAAAAAGTGCCACATGTTCCATAATCAACTCAAAACATATTCAAATTACATTTCCAGGTACCTCTACTTGAAATCACATTATAATAGGATTTAATGAAGCAACCATAAACTGCTTGTGTAAATTACAATGAAAAGCATTTTACGCTAGGTTTTCAGCATTTACAGCTGCCCCATTGCTGTTGATTATTGTATATTCACTCCAACGAGAAAACTGTTAAGATATCAACAAAGCACATCTTTACATGACATTTTATGGTAGATTCATTCAAAATCACCTTATGATAGGATTTGTGAATTTTCAGGAGGGATCTGAATTTTCTGGTCGGATTCAGATTGGGGTCCAGTCCTAAATGGATAAAAAAGTGACAGATGTTCCATAATCAACTCGAAACATATTCAAATTACATTTCAAGGTACCTCTATCTGAAATCACATTATAATAGGATTTACTGAAGCAACCATCAACTACAATGAAACGCATTTTACGCTTGGTTTTTGGCATTTACAGCTGCTTTCATTGCTGATATCATTGTATATTCACTCCAATGAGAAAACTGTTTGGTTATCAGCAGAGCACATCTTTACATGACATTTTATGGTAGATTCATTCAAAATCACCTTATAATAGGATTGGTGGATTTTCAGGAGGGAACTGAGTTTTCTGGTCAAATACAGATTGGGGTCCAGTCCTAAATGGGTGAAAAAGTGACAGATGTTCCATAATCAACTCAAAACATATTCAAATTACATTTCAAAGAACCTCTACTTGAAATCACATTATAATAGGATTCAATGAAGCAACCATCAACTGCTTGTGTAAATTACAATGAAAAGCATTTTACGCTAGGTTTTCGGCATTTACAGTTGCCCCAATGCTGTTGATTATTGTATATTCACTCCAATGAGAAAACTTTTTAGTAATAAACAAAGCACATCTTAACATGACATTTTATGGTAGATTCTTTCAAAATCACCTTGTAATAGGATTGGTGGATTTTCAGGAGGGAACTGAGTTTTCTGGTCAAATACAGATTGGGGTCCAGTCCTAAATGGATGAAAAAGTGCCACATGTTCCATAATCAACTCAAAACATATTCAAATTACATTTCCAGGTACCTCTACTTGAAATCACATTATAATAGGATTTAATGAAGCAACCATAAACTGCTTGTGTAAATTACAATGAAAAGCATTTTACGCTAGGTTTTCAGCATTTACAGCTGCCCCATTGCTGTTGATTATTGTATATTCACTCCAACGAGAAAACTGTTAAGATATCAACAAAGCACATCTTTACATGACATTTTATGGTAGATTCATTCAAAATCACCTTATGATAGGATTTGTGAATTTTCAGGAGGGATCTGAATTTTCTGGTCGGATTCAGATTGGGGTCCAGTCCTAAATGGATAAAAAAGTGACAGATGTTCCATAATCAACTCGAAACATATTCAAATTACATTTCAAGGTACCTCTATCTGAAATCACATTATAATAGGATTTACTGAAGCAACCATCAACTACAATGAAACGCATTTTACGCTTGGTTTTTGGCATTTACAGCTGCTTTCATTGCTGATATCATTGTATATTCACTCCAATGAGAAAACTGTTTGGTTATCAGCAGAGCACATCTTTACATGACATTTTATGGTAGATTCATTCAAAATCACCTTATAATAGGATTGGTGGATTTTCAGGAGGGAACTGAGTTTTCTGGTCAAATACAGATTGGGGTCCAGTCCTAAATGGGTGAAAAAGTGACAGATGTTCCATAATCAACTCAAAACATATTCAAATTACATTTCAAAGAACCTCTACTTGAAATCACATTATAATAGGATTCAATGAAGCAACCATCAACTGCTTGTGTAAATTACAATGAAAAGCATTTTACGCTAGGTTTTCGGCATTTACAGTTGCCCCAATGCTGTTGATTATTGTATATTCACTCCAATGAGAAAACTTTTTAGTAATAAACAAAGCACATCTTAACATGACATTTTATGGTAGATTCTTTCAAAATCACCTTGTAATAGGATTGGTGGATTTTCAGGAGGGAACTGAGTTTTCTGGTCAAATACAGATTGGGGTCCAGTCCTAAATGGATGAAAAAGTGCCACATGTTCCATAATCAACTCAAAACATATTCAAATTACATTTCCAGGTACCTCTACTTGAAATCACATTATAATAGGATTTAATGAAGCAACCATAAACTGCTTGTGTAAATTACAATGAAAAGCATTTTACGCTAGGTTTTCAGCATTTACAGCTGCCCCATTGCTGTTGATTATTGTATATTCACTCCAACGAGAAAACTGTTAAGATATCAACAAAGCACATCTTTACATGACATTTTATGGTAGATTCATTCATTATAACCTTATAATAGGATTTGTGGATTTTCAGGAGGGATCTGAGTTTTCTGGTCGGATACAGATTGGGGTCCAGTCCTAAATGGATAAAAAAGTGACAGATGTTCCATAATCAACTCGAAACATATTCAAATTACATTTCAAGGTACCTCTATCTGAAATCACATTATAATAGGATTTACTGAAGCAACCATCAACTACAATGAAAAGCATTTTACGCTTGGTTTTTGGCATTTACAGCTGCTTTCATTGCTGATATCATTGTATATTCACTCCAATGAGAAAACTGTTTAGTTATCAGCAGAGCACATCTTCACATGACATTTTATGGTAGATTCATTCAAAATCACCTTGTAATAGGATTTGTGGATTTTCAGGAGGGAACTGAGTTTTCTGGTCAAATACAGATTGGGGTCCAGTCCTAAATGGATGAAAAAGTGCCACATGTTCCATAATCAACTCAAAACATATTCAAATTACATTTCAAGGTACCTCTACTTGAAATCACATTATAATAGGATATACTGAAGCAACCATCAACTACAATGAAAAGCATTTTACGCTAGGTTTTCAGCATTTACAGTTGCCCCATTGCTGTTGATTATTGTATATTCACTCCAATGAGAAAACTGTTTGGTTATCAGCAGAGCACATCTTTACATGACATTTTATGGTAGATTCATTCAAAATCACCTTATAATAGGATTGGTGGATTTTCAGGAGGGAACTGAGTTTTCTGGTCAAATACAGATTGGGGTCCAGTCCTAAATGGGTGAAAAAGTGACAGATGTTCCATAATCAACTCAAAATATATTCAAATTACATTTCAAAGAACCTCTACTTGAAATCACATTATAATAGGATTCAATGAAGCAACCATCAACTGCTTGTGTAAATTACAATGAAAAGCATTTTACGCTAGGTTTTCGGCATTTACAGTTGCCCCATTGCTGTTGATTATTGTATATTCACTCCAATGAGAAAACTGTTTAGTAATAAACAAAGCACATCTTAACATGACATTTTATGGTAGATTCTTTCAAAATCACCTTGTAATAGGATTGGTGGATTTTCAGGAGGGAACTGAGTTTTCTGGTCAAATACAGATTGGGGTCCAGTCCTAAATGGATGAAAAAGTGCCACATGTTCCATAATCAACTCAAAAGATATTCAAATTACATTTCCAGGTACCTCTACTTGAAATCACATTATAATAGGATTTAATGAAGCAACCATAAACTGCTTGTGTAAATTACAATGAAAAGCATTTTACGCTAGGTTTTCAGCATTTACAGCTGCCCCATTGCTGTTGATTATTGTATATTCACTCCAACGAGAAAACTGTTAAGATATCAACAAAGCACATCTTTACATGACATTTTATGGTAGATTCATTCATTATCACCTTATAATAGGATTTGTGGATTTTCAGGAGGGATCTGAATTTTCTGGTCGGATACAGATTGGGGTCCAGTCCTAAATGGATAAAAAAGTGACAGATGTTCCATAATCAACTCGAAACATATTCAAATTACATTTCAAGGTACCTCTATCTGAAATCACATTATAATAGGATTTACTGAAGCAACCATCAACTACAATGAAAAGCATTTTACGCTTGGTTTTTGGCATTTACAGCTGCTTTCATTGCTGATATCATTGTATATTCACTCCAATGAGAAAACTGTTTGGTTATCAGCAGAGCACATCTTTACATGACATTTTATGGTAGATTCATTCAAAATCACCTTATAATAGGATTGGTGGATTTTCAGGAGGGAACTGAGTTTTCTGGTGAAATACAGATTGGGGTCCAGTCCTAAATGGGTGAAAAAGTGACAGATGTTCCATAATCAACTCAAAACATATTCAAATTACATTTCAAAGAACCTCTACTTGAAATCACATTATAATAGGATTCAATGAAGCAACCATCAACTGCTTGTGTAAATTACAATGAAAAGCATTTTACGCTAGGTTTTCTGCATTTACAGTTGCCCCATTGCTGTTGATTATTGTATATTCACTCCAATGAGAAAACTTTTTAGTAATAAACAAAGCACATCTTAACATGACATTTTATGGTAGATTCTTTCAAAATCACCTTGTAATAGGATTGGTGGATTTTCAGGAGGGAACTGAGTTTTCTGGTCAAATACAGATTGGGGTCCAGTCCTAAATGGATGAAAAAGTGCCACATGTTCCATAATCAACTCAAAACATATTCAAATTACATTTCCAGGTACCTCTACTTGAAATCACATTATAATAGGATTTAATGAAGCAACCATAAACTGCTTGTGTAAATTAAAATGAAAAGCATTTCACGCTAGATTTTCAGCATTTACAGCTGCCCCATTGCTGTTGATTATTGTATATTCACTCCAACGAGAAAACTGTTAAGATATCAACAAAGCACATCTTTACATGACATTTTATGGTAGATTCATTCATTATCACCTTATAATAGGATTTGTGGATTTTCAGGAGGGAACTGAATTTTCTGGTCGGATACAGATTGGGGTCCAGTCCTAAATGGATGAAAAAGTGCCACATGTTCCATAATCAACTCAAAACATATTCAAATTACATTTCCAGGTACCTCTACTTGAAATCACATTATAATAGGATTTACTGAAGCAACCATCAACTACAATGAAAAGCATTGTACGCTTGGTTTTTGGCATTTACAGCTGCTTTCATTGCTGATATCATTGTATATTCACTCCAATGAGAAAACTGTTTAGTTATCAGCAGAGCACATCTTCACATGACATTTTATGGTAGATTCATTCAAAATCACCTTGTAATAGGATTTGTGGATTTTCAGGAGGGAACTGAGTTTTCTAGTCAAATACAGATTGGGGTCCAGTCCTTAATGGATGAAAAAGTGCCACATTTTCCATAATCAACTCAAAATATATTCAAATTACATTTCAAGGTACCTCTACTTGAAATCACATTAGAATAGGATTTACTGAAGCAACCATCAACTACAATGAAAAGCATTTTACGCTTGCTTTTCGGCATTTACAGCTGCTTTCATTGCTGTTTATCATTGTATATTCACTCCAATGAGAAATCTGTTAAGATATCAACAAAGCACATCTTAACATGACATTTTATGGTAGATTCATTCAAAATCACCTTATGATAGGATTTGTGGATTATTAGGAGGGAACTGAGTTTTCTGGTCAAATACAGATTGGGGTCCAGTCCTAAATGGATGAAAAAGTGACAGATGTTTTATAATTAACTCAAAACATATTCAAATTACATTTCAAGGTACCTCTACTTGAAATCACATTATAATAGGATTTAATGAAGCAACCATCAACTGCTTGTGTAAATTACAATGAAAAGCATTTTACGCTAGGTTTTCGTCATTTACAGCTGCCCCATTGCTGTTGATTATTGTATATTCACTCCAATGAGAAAACTGTTTAGTTATCAACAAAGCACATCTTTGCATGACATTTTATGGTAGATTCATTCATAATCACCTCATAATAGGATTTGTGGATTTTCAGGAGGCTATGACAGACACAGATTGGGGTCCAGTCCTAAATGGATGAAAAAGTGACACATGTTCCATAATCAACTCAAAATATATTCAAATTACATTTCCAGGTACCTCTACTTGAAATCACATTATAATAGGATTTAATGAAGCAACCATCAACTGCTTGTGTAAATTACACTAAAAAGCGTTTTACGCTAGGTTTTCGGCATTTACAGTTGCCCCAATGCTGTTGATTATTGTATATTCACTGCAATGAGAAAACTGTTTAGTTATCAACAAAGCCTATCTTAACATGACATTTTATGGTAGATTCATTCAAAATCACCTTATAATGGGATTTGTGGATTTTCAGGAGGGAACTGAGTTTTCTGGTCAAATACAGATTGGGGTCCAGTCCTAAATGGATGAAAAAGTGACACATGTTCCATAATCAACTCAAAATATATTCAAATTACATTTCCAGGTACCTCTACTTGAAATCACATTGTAATAGGATTTAATGAAGCGACCATCAACTGCTTGTGTAAATTACAATGAAAAGAATTTTACGCCTGGTTTTCGGGATTTACAGCTGCTTTCATTGCTGTTTATCATTGTATATTCACTCCCATGAGAAAACTGTTTAGTTATCAACAAAACACATCTTAACATGACATTTTATGGTAGATTCATTCATTATCACCTCATAATAGGATTTGTGGATTTTCAGGAGGGAACTGAGTTTTCTGGTCAGATACAGATTGGGGTCCAGTCCTAAATGGATGAAAAAGTGACAGATGTTCAATAAAAAGTGACAGATGTTCAATAATCAACTCAAAACATATTCAACTTACATTTCAAGGTACCTCTACTTGAAATCACATTATAATAGGATTTAATGAAGCAACCATCAACTGCTTGTGTAAATTACAATGAAAAGCGTTTTAAGCTAGGTTTTCGAAATTTACAGTTGCCCCAATGCTGTTGATTATTGTATATTCACTCCAATGAGAAAACTGTTTAGTTATCAACAAAGCCTATCTTAACATGACATTTTATGGCAGATTCATTCAAAATCACCTTATAATAGGATTTGTGGATTTTCAGGAGGGAACTGAGTTTTCTGGTCGGATACAGATTGGGGTCCAGTCCTAAATGGATGAAAAGGTGACAGATGTTCCATAATCAACTCAAAACATATTCAAATTACATTTCCAGGTACCTCTACTTGAAATCACATTATAATAGGATTTGCTGAAGCAACCATCAACTACAATGAAAAGCATTTTATGCCTGGTTTTCGGCATGTACAGCTGCTTTCATTGCTGTTTATCATTGTATATTCACTCAAATGAGAAAACTGTTCAGTTATCAGCAGAGCACATCTTCACATGACATTTTATGGTAGATTCATTCAAAATCACCTTGTAATAGGATTTGTGGATTTTCAGGAGGGAACTGAGTTTTCTGGTCCAATACAGATTGGGGTCCAGTCCTAAATGGATGAAAAAGTGCCACATGATCCATAATCAACTCAAAACATATTCAAATTACATTTCCAGGTACCTCTACTTGAAATCACATTATAATAGGATTTACTGAAGCAACCATCAACTACAATGAAAAGCATTGTACGCTTGGTTTTTGGCATTTACAGCTGCTTTCATTGCTGATATCATTGTATATTCACTCCAATGAGAAAACTGTTTAGTTATCAGCAGAGCACATCTTCACATGACATTTTATGGTAGATTCATTCAAAATCACCTTGTAATAGGATTTGTGGATTTTCAGGAGGGAACTGAGTTTTCTGGTCCAATACAGATTGGGGTCCAGTCCTAAATGGATGAAAAAGTGCCACATGATCCATAATCAACTCAAAACATATTCAAATTACATTTCCAGGTACCTCTACTTGAAATCACATTATAATAGGATTTACTGAAGCAACCATCAACTACAATGAAAAGCATTGTACGCTTGGTTTTTGGCATTTACAGCTGCTTTCATTGCTGATATCATTGTATATTCACTCCAACGAGAAAACTGTTAAGATATCAACAAAGCACATCTTTACATGACATTTTATGGTAGATTCATTCAAAATCACCTTATGATAGGATTTGTGAATTTTCAGGAGGGATCTGAATTTTCTGGTCGGATTCAGATTGGGGTCCAGTCCTAAATGGATAAAAAAGTGACAGATGTTCCATAATCAACTCGAAACATATTCAAATTACATTTCAAGGTACCTCTATCTGAAATCACATTATAATAGGATTTACTGAAGCAACCATCAACTACAATGAAAAGCATTTTACGCTTGGTTTTTGGCATTTACAGCTGCTTTCATTGCTGATATCATTGTATATTCACTCCAATGAGAAAACTGTTTGGTTATCAGCAGAGCACATCTTTACATGACATTTTATGGTAGATTCATTCAAAATCACCTTATAATAGGATTGGTGGATTTTCAGGAGGGAACTGAGTTTTCTGGTCAAATACAGATTGGGGTCCAGTCCTAAATGGGTGAAAAAGTGACAGATGTTCCATAATCAACTCAAAACATATTCAAATTACATTTCAAAGAACCTCTACTTGAAATCACATTATAATAGGATTCAATGAAGCAACCATCAACTGCTTGTGTAAATTACAATGAAAAGCATTTTACGCTAGGTTTTCGGCATTTACAGTTGCCCCAATGCTGTTGATTATTGTATATTCACTCCAATGAGAAAACTTTTTAGTAATAAACAAAGCACATCTTTACATGACATTTTATGGTAGATTCTTTCAAAATCACCTTGTAATAGGATTGGTGGATTTTCAGGAGGGAACTGAGTTTTCTGGTCAAATACAGATTGGGGTCCAGTCCTAAATGGGTGAAAAAGTGACAGATGTTCCATAATCAACTCAAAACATATTCAAATTACATTTCAAAGAACCTCTACTTGAAATCACATTATAATAGGATTCAATGAGCAACCATCAACTGCTTGTGTAAATTACAATGAAAAGCATTTTACGCTAGGTCTTCGGCATTTACAGTTGCCCCATTGCTGTTGATTATTGTATATTCACTCCAATGAGAAAACTGTTAAGTAATAAACAAAGCACATCTTAACATGACATTTTATGGTAGATTCCTTCAAAATCACCTTGTAATAGGATTGGTGGATTTTCAGGAGGGAACTGAGTTTTCTGGTCAAATACAGATTGGGGTCCAGTCCTAAATGGATGAAAAAGTGCCACATGTTCCATAATCAACTCAAAACATATTCAAATTACATTTCCAGGTACCTCTACTTGAAATCACATTATAATAGGATTTAATGAAGCAACCATAAACTGCTTGTGTAAATTACAATGAAAAGCATTTTACGCTAGGTTTTCAGCATTTACAGCTGCCCCATTGCTGTTGATTATTGTATATTCACTCCAACGAGAAAACTGTTAAGATATCAACAAAGCACATCTTTACATGACATTTTATGGTAGATTCATTCAAAATCACCTTATGATAGGATTTGTGAATTTTCAGGAGGGATCTGAATTTTCTGGTCGGATTCAGATTGGGGTCCAGTCCTAAATGGATAAAAAAGTGACAGATGTTCCATAATCAACTCGAAACATATTCAAATTACATTTCAAGGTACCTCTATCTGAAATCACATTATAATAGGATTTACTGAAGCAACCATCAACTACAATGAAACGCATTTTACGCTTGGTTTTTGGCATTTACAGCTGCTTTCATTGCTGATATCATTGTATATTCACTCCAATGAGAAAACTGTTTGGTTATCAGCAGAGCACATCTTTACATGACATTTTATGGTAGATTCATTCAAAATCACCTTATAATAGGATTGGTGGATTTTCAGGAGGGAACTGAGTTTTCTGGTCAAATACAGATTGGGGTCCAGTCCTAAATGGGTGAAAAAGTGACAGATGTTCCATAATCAACTCAAAACATATTCAAATTACATTTCAAAGAACCTCTACTTGAAATCACATTATAATAGGATTCAATGAAGCAACCATCAACTGCTTGTGTAAATTACAATGAAAAGCATTTTACGCTAGGTTTTCGGCATTTACAGTTGCCCCAATGCTGTTGATTATTGTATATTCACTCCAATGAGAAAACTTTTTAGTAATAAACAAAGCACATCTTAACATGACATTTTATGGTAGATTCTTTCAAAATCACCTTGTAATAGGATTGGTGGATTTTCAGGAGGGAACTGAGTTTTCTGGTCAAATACAGATTGGGGTCCAGTCCTAAATGGATGAAAAAGTGCCACATGTTCCATAATCAACTCAAAACATATTCAAATTACATTTCCAGGTACCTCTACTTGAAATCACATTATAATAGGATTTAATGAAGCAACCATAAACTGCTTGTGTAAATTACAATGAAAAGCATTTTACGCTAGGTTTTCAGCATTTACAGCTGCCCCATTGCTGTTGATTATTGTATATTCACTCCAACGAGAAAACTGTTAAGATATCAACAAAGCACATCTTTACATGACATTTTATGGTAGATTCATTCATTATAACCTTATAATAGGATTTGTGGATTTTCAGGAGGGATCTGAGTTTTCTGGTCGGATACAGATTGGGGTCCAGTCCTAAATGGATAAAAAAGTGACAGATGTTCCATAATCAACTCGAAACATATTCAAATTACATTTCAAGGTACCTCTATCTGAAATCACATTATAATAGGATTTACTGAAGCAACCATCAACTACAATGAAAAGCATTTTACGCTTGGTTTTTGGCATTTACAGCTGCTTTCATTGCTGATATCATTGTATATTCACTCCAATGAGAAAACTGTTTAGTTATCAGCAGAGCACATCTTCACATGACATTTTATGGTAGATTCATTCAAAATCACCTTGTAATAGGATTTGTGGATTTTCAGGAGGGAACTGAGTTTTCTGGTCAAATACAGATTGGGGTCCAGTCCTAAATGGATGAAAAAGTGCCACATGTTCCATAATCAACTCAAAACATATTCAAATTACATTTCAAGGTACCTCTACTTGAAATCACATTATAATAGGATATACTGAAGCAACCATCAACTACAATGAAAAGCATTTTACGCTAGGTTTTCAGCATTTACAGTTGCCCCATTGCTGTTGATTATTGTATATTCACTCCAATGAGAAAACTGTTTGGTTATCAGCAGAGCACATCTTTACATGACATTTTATGGTAGATTCATTCAAAATCACCTTATAATAGGATTGGTGGATTTTCAGGAGGGATCTGAATTTTCTGGTCGGATACAGATTGGGGTCCAGTCCTAAATGGATAAAAAAGTGACAGATGTTCCATAATCAACTCGAAACATATTCAAATTACATTTCAAGGTACCTCTATCTGAAATCACATTATAATAGGATTCAATGAAGCAACCATCAACTACAATGAAAAGCATTTTACGCTTGGTTTTTGGTATTTACAGCTGCTTTCATTGCTGATATCATTGTATATTCACTCCAATGAGAAAACTGTTTGGTTATCAGCAGAGCACAGCTTTACATGACATTTTATGGTAGATTCATTCAAAATCACCTTATAATAGGATTGGTGGATTTTCAGGAGGGAAACTGAGTTTTCTGGTCAAATACAGATTGGGGTCCAGTCCTAAATGGGTGAAAAAGTGACAGATGTTCCATAATCAACTCAAAACATATTCAAATTACATTTCAAAGAACCTCTACTTGAAATCACATTATAATAGGATTCAATGAAGCAACCATCAACTGCTTGTGTAAATTACAATGAAAAGCATTTTACGCTAGGTTTTCGGCATTTACAGTTGCCCCATTGCTGTTGATTATTGTATATTCACTCCAATGAGAAAACTTTTTAGTAATAAACAAAGCACATCTTAACATGACATTTTATGGTAGATTCTTTCAAAATCACCTTGTAATAGGATTGGTGGATTTTCAGGAGGGAACTGAGTTTTCTGGTCAAATACAGATTGGGGTCCAGTCCTAAATGGATGAAAAAGTGCCACATGTTCCATAATCAACTCAAAACATATTCAAATTACATTTCCAGGTACCTCTACTTGAAATCACATTATAATAGGATTTAATGAAGCAACCATAAACTGCTTGTGTAAATTAAAATGAAAAGCATTTCACGCTAGGTTTTCAGCATTTACAGCTGCCCCATTGCTGTTGATTATTGTATATTCACTCCAACGAGAAAACTGTTAAGATATCAACAAAGCACATCTTTACATGACATTTTATGGTAGATTCATTCATTATCACCTTATAATAGGATTTGTGGATTTTCAGGAGGGATCTGAATTTTCTGGTCGGATACAGATTGGGGTCCAGTCCTAAATGGATGAAAAAGTGCCACATGTTCCATAATCAACTCAAAACATATTCAAATTACATTTCCAGGTACCTCTACTTGAAATCACATTATAATAGGATTTACTGAAGCAACCATCAACTACAATGAAAAGCATTGTACGCTTGGTTTTTGGCATTTACAGCTGCTTTCATTGCTGATATCATTGTATATTCACTCCAATGAGAAAACTGTTTAGTTATCAGCAGAGCACATCTTCACATGACATTTTATGGTAGATTCATTCAAAATCACCTTGTAATAGGATTTGTGGATTTTCAGGAGGGAACTGAGTTTTCTGGTCAAATACAGATTGGGGTCCAGTCCTTAATGGATGAAAAAGTGCCACATTTTCCATAATCAACTCAAAATATATTCAAATTACATTTCAAGGTACCTCTACTTGAAATCACATTATAATAGGATTTACTGAAGCAACCATCAACTACAATGAAAAGCATTTTACGCTTGCTTTTCGGCATTTACAGCTGCTTTCATTGCTGTTTATCATTGTATATTCACTCCAATGAGAAAACTGTTAAGATATCAACAAAGCACATCTTAACATGACATTTTATGGTAGATTCATTCAAAATCACCTTATGATAGGATTTGTGGATTATTAGGAGGGAACTGAGTTTTCTGGTCAAATACAGATTGGGGTCCAGTCCTAAATGGATGAAAAAGTGACAGATGTTTTATAATTAACTCAAAACATATTCAAATTACATTTCAAGGTACCTCTACTTGAAATCACATTATAATAGGATTTAATGAAGCAACCATCAACTGCTTGTGTAAATTACAATGAAAAGCATTTTACGCTAGGTTTTCGTCATTTACAGCTGCCCCATTGCTGTTGATTATTGTATATTCACTCCAATGAGAAAACTGTTTAGTTATCAACAAAGCACATCTTTGCATGACATTTTATGGTAGATTCATTCATAATCACCTCATAATAGGATTTGTGGATTTTCAGGAGGCTATGACAGACACAGATTGGGGTCCAGTCCTAAATGGATGAAAAAGTGACACATGTTCCATAATCAACTCAAAATATATTCAAATTACATTTCCAGGTACCTCTACTTGAAATCACATTATAATAGGATTTAATGAAGCAACCATCAACTGCTTGTGTAAATTACACTAAAAAGCATTTTACGCTAGGTTTTCGGCATTTACAGTTGCCCCAATGCTGTTGATTATTGTATATTCACTGCAATGAGAAAACTGTTTAGTTATCAACAAAGCCTATCTTAACATGACATTTTATGGTAGATTCATTCAAAATCACCTTATAATGGGATTTGTGGATTTTCAGGAGGGAACTGAGTTTTCTGGTCAAATACAGATTGGGGTCCAGTCCTAAATGGATGAAAAAGTGACACATGTTCCATAATCAACTCAAAATATATTCAAATTACATTTCCAGGTACCTCTACTTGAAATCACATTGTAATAGGATTTAATGAAGCAACCATCAACTGCTTGTGTAAATTACAATGAAAAGAATTTTACTCCTGGTTTTCGGGATTTACAGCTGCTTTCATTGCTGTTTATCATTGTATATTCACTCCCATGAGAAAACTGTTTAGTTATCAACAAAACACATCTTAACATGACATTTTATGGTAGATTCATTCATTATCACCTCATAATAGGATTTGTGGATTTTCAGGAGGGAACTGAGTTTTCTGGTCAGATACAGATTGGGGTCCAGTCCTAAATGGATGAAAAAGTGACAGATGTTCAATAAAAAGTGACAGATGTTCAATAATCAACTCAAAACATATTCAACTTACATTTCAAGGTACCTCTACTTGAAATCACATTATAATAGGATTTAATGAAGCAACCATCAACTGCTTGTGTAAATTACAATGAAAAGCGTTTTAAGCTAGGTTTTCGAAATTTACAGTTGCCCCAATGCTGTTGATTATTGTATATTCACTCCAATGAGAAAACTGTTTAGTTATCAACAAAGCCTATCTTAACATGACATTTTATGGCAGATTCATTCAAAATCACCTTATAATAGGATTTGGGGATTTTCAGGAGGGAACTGAGTTTTCTGGTCGGATACAGATTGGGGTCCAGTCCTAAATGGATGAAAAGGTGACAGATGTTCCATAATCAACTCAAAACATATTCAAATTACATTTCCAGGTACCTCTACTTGAAATCACATTATAATAGGATTTGCTGAAGCAACCATCAACTACAATGAAAAGCATTTTATGCCTGGTTTTCGGCATGTACAGCTGCTTTCATTGCTGTTTATCATTGTATATTCACTCAAATGAGAAAACTGTTCAGTTATCAGCAGAGCACATCTTCACATGACATTTTATGGTAGATTCATTCAAAATCACCTTGTAATAGGATTTGTGGATTTTCAGGAGGGAACTGAGTTTTCTGGTCAAATACAGATTGGGGTCCAGTCCTAAATGGATGAAAAAGTGCCACATTTTCCATAATCAACTCAAAACATATTCAAATTACATTTCAAGGTACCTCTACTTGAAATCACATTATAATAGGATTTACTGAAGCAACCATCAACTACAATGAAAAGCATTTTACGCTTGCTTTCCGGCATTTACAGCTGCTTTCATTGCTGTTTATCATTGTATATTCACTCCAATGAGAAAACTGTTAAGATATCAACAAAGCACATCTTAACATGACATTTTATGGTAGATTCATTCAAAATCACCTTATGATAGGATTTGTGGATTATTAGGAGGGAACTGAGTTTTCTGGTCAAATACAGATTGGGGTCCAGTCCTAAATGGATGAAAAAGTGACAGATGTTTCATAATCAACACAAAACATATTCAAATTACATTTCAAGGTACCTCTACTTGAAATCACATTATAATAGGATTTACTGAAGCAACCATCAACTACAATGAAAAGCATTTTACGCTTGGTTTTTGGCATTTACAGCTGCTTTCATTGCTGATATCATTGTATATTCACTCCAATGAGAAAACTGTTTGGTTATCAGCAGAGCACATCTTTACATGACATTTTATGGTAGATTCATTCAAAATCACCTTATAATAGGATTGGTGGATTTTCAGGAGGGAACTGAGTTTTCTGGTCAAATACAGATTGGGGTCCAGTCCTAAATGGGTAAAAAAGTGACAGATGTTCAATAATCAACTCAAAACATATTCAAATTACATTTCAAAGAACCTCTACTTGAAAACACATTATAATAGGATTTAATGAAGCAACCATAAACTGCTTGTGTAAATTACAATGAAAAGCATTTTACGCTAGGTTTTCAGCATTTACAGCTGCCCCATTGCTGTTGATTATTGTATATTCACTCCAACGAGAAAACTGTTAAGATATCAGCAAAGCACATCTTTGCATGACATTTTATGGTAGATTCATTCATAATCACCTCATAACAGGATTTGTGGATTTTCAGGAGGCTATGACAGACACAGATTGGGGTCCAGTCCTAAATGGATGAAAAAGTGACAGATGTTCCATAATCAACTCAAAACATATTCAAATTACATTTACAGGTACCTCTACTTGAAATCACACCATAATAGGATTTACTGAAGCAACCATCAACTACAATGAAAAGCATTTTACGCTAGGTTTTCGGCATTTACAGTTGCCCCATTGCTGTTGATTATTGTATATTCACTCCAATGAGAAAACTGTTTAGTAATAAACAAAGCACATCTTAACATGACATTTTATGGTAGATTCTTTCAAAATCACCTTGTAATAGGATTTGTGGATTTTCAGGAGGGAACTGAGTTTTCTGGTCAAATACAGATTGGGGTCCAGTCCTAAATGGATGAAAAAGTGCCACATGTTCCATAATCAACTCAAAACATATTCAAATTACATTTCCAGGTACCTCTACTTGAAATCACATTATAATAGGATTTAATGAAGCAACCATAAACTGCTTGTGTAAATTACAATGAAAAGCATTTTACGCTAGGTTTTCAGCATTTACAGCTGCTTTCATTGCTGTTGATTATTGTATATTCACTCCAACGAGAAAACTGTTAAGATATCAACAAAGCACATCTTTACATGACATTTTATGGTAGATTCATTCATTATAACCTTATAATAGGATTTGTGGATTTTCAGGAGGGATCTGAATTTTCTGGTCGGATACAGATTGGGGTCCAGTCCTAAATGGATAAAAAAGTGACAGATGTTCCATAATCAACTCGAAACATATTCAAATTACATTCCAAGGTACCTCTATCTGAAATCACATTATAATAGGATTTACTGAAGCAACCATCAACTACAATGAAAAGCATTTTACGCTTGGTTTTTGGCATTTACAGCTGCTTTCATTGCTGATATCATTGTATATTCACTCCAATGAGAAAACTGTTTAGTTATCAGCAGAGCACATCTTCACATGACATTTTATGGTAGATTCATTCAAAATCACCTTGTAATAGGATTTGTGGATTTTCAGGAGGGAACTGAGTTTTCTGGTCAAATACAGATTGGGGTCCAGTCCTAAATGGATGAAAAAGTGCCACATTTTCCATAATCAACTCAAAACATATTCAAATTACATTTCCAGGTACCTCTACTTGAAATCACATTATAATAGGATTTAATGAAGCAACCATAAACTGCTTGTGTAAATTACAATGAAAGGCATTTTACGCTAGGTTTTCAGCATTTACAGCTGCCCCATTGCTGTTGATTATTGTATATTCACTCCAACGAGAAAACTGTTAAGATATCAACAAAGCACATCTTTACATGACATTTTATGGTAGATTCATTCAAAATCACCTTATGATAGGATTTGTGAATTTTCAGGAGGGATCTGAATTTTCTGGTCGGATTCAGATTGGGGTCCAGTCCTAAATGGATAAAAAAGTGACAGATGTTCCATAATCAACTCGAAACATATTCAAATTACATTTCAAGGTACCTCTATCTGAAATCACATTATAATAGGATTTACTGAAGCAACCATCAACTACAATGAAAAGCATTTTACGCTTGGTTTTTGGCATTTACAGCTGCTTTCATTGCTGATATCATTGTATATTCACTCCAATGAGAAAACTGTTTGGTTATCAGCAGAGCACATCTTTACATGACATTTTATGGTAGATTCATTCAAAATCACCTTATAATAGGATTGGTGGATTTTCAGGAGGGAACTGAGTTTTCTGGTCAAATACAGATTGGGGTCCAGTCCTAAATGGGTGAAAAAGTGACAGATGTTCCATAATCAACTCAAAACATATTCAAATTACATTTCAAAGAACCTCTACTTGAAATCACATTATAATAGGATTCAATGAAGCAACCATCAACTGCTTGTGTAAATTACAATGAAAAGCATTTTACGCTAGGTTTTCGGCATTTACAGTTGCCCCAATGCTGTTGATTATTGTATATTCACTCCAATGAGAAAACTTTTTAGTAATAAACAAAGCACATCTTAACATGACATTTTATGGTAGATTCTTTCAAAATCACCTTGTAATAGGATTGGTGGATTTTCAGGAGGGAACTGAGTTTTCTGGTCAAATACAGATTGGGGTCCAGTCCTAAATGGGTGAAAAAGTGACAGATGTTCCATAATCAACTCAAAACATATTCAAATTACATTTCAAAGAACCTCTACTTGAAATCACATTATAATAGGATTCAATGAGCAACCATCAACTGCTTGTGTAAATTACAATGAAAAGCATTTTACGCTAGGTTTTCGGCATTTACAGTTGCCCCATTGCTGTTGATTATTGTATATTCACTCCAATGAGAAAACTGTTTAGTAATAAACAAAGCACATCTTAACATGACATTTTATGGTAGATTCCTTCAAAATCACCTTGTAATAGGATTGGTGGATTTTCAGGAGGGAACTGAGTTTTCTGGTCAAATACAGATTGGGGTCCAGTCCTAAATGGATGAAAAAGTGCCACATGTTCCATAATCAACTCAAAACATATTCAAATTACATTTCCAGGTACCTCTACTTGAAATCACATTATAATAGGATTTAATGAAGCAACCATAAACTGCTTGTGTAAATTACAATGAAAAGCATTTTACGCTAGGTTTTCAGCATTTACAGCTGCCCCATTGCTGTTGATTATTGTATATTCACTCCAACGAGAAAACTGTTAAGATATCAACAAAGCACATCTTTACATGACATTTTATGGTAGATTCATTCAAAATCACCTTATGATAGGATTTGTGAATTTTCAGGAGGGATCTGAATTTTCTGGTCGGATTCAGATTGGGGTCCAGTCCTAAATGGATAAAAAAGTGACAGATGTTCCATAATCAACTCGAAACATATTCAAATTACATTTCAAGGTACCTCTATCTGAAATCACATTATAATAGGATTTACTGAAGCAACCATCAACTACAATGAAACGCATTTAACGCTTGGTTTTTGGCATTTACAGCTGCTTTCATTGCTGATATCATTGTGTATTCACTCCAATGAGAAAACTGTTTGGTTATCAGCAGAGCACATCTTTACATGACATTTTATGGTAGATTCATTCAAAATCACCTTATAATAGGATTGGTGGATTTTCAGGAGGGAACTGAGTTTTCTGGTCAAATACAGATTGGGGTCCAGTCCTAAATGGGTGAAAAAGTGACAGATGTTCCATAATCAACTCAAAACATTTTCAAATTACATTTCAAAGAACCACTACTTGAAATCACATTATAATAGGATTCAATGAAGCAACCATCAACTGCTTGTGTAAATTACAATGAAAAGCATTTTACGCTAGGTTTTCGGCATTTACAGTTGCCCCAATGCTGTTGATTATTGTATATTCACTCCAATGAGAAAACTTTTTAGTAATAAACAAAGCACATCTTAACATGACATTTTATGGTAGATTCTTTCAAAATCACCTTGTAATAGGATTGGTGGATTTTCAGGAGGGAACTGAGTTTTCTGGTCAAATACAGATTGGGGTCCAGTCCTAAATGGATGAAAAAGTGCCACATGTTCCATAATCAACTCAAAACATATTCAAATTACATTTCCAGGTACCTCTACTTGAAATCACATTATAATAGGATTTAATGAAGCAACCATAAACTGCTTGTGTAAATTACAATGAAAAGCATTTTACGCTAGGTTTTCAGCATTTACAGCTGCCCCATTGCTGTTGATTATTGTATATTCACTCCAACGAGAAAACTGTTAAGATATCAACAAAGCACATCTTTACATGACATTTTATGGTAGATTCATTCATTATAACCTTATAATAGGATTTGTGGATTTTCAGGAGGGATCTGAGTTTTCTGGTCGGATACAGATTGGGGTCCAGTCCTAAATGGATAAAAAAGTGACAGATGTTCCATAATCAACTCGAAACATATTCAAATTACATTTCAAGGTACCTCTATCTGAAATCACATTATAATAGGATTTACTGAAGCAACCATCAACTACAATGAAAAGCATTTTACGCTTGGTTTTTGGCATTTACAGCTGCTTTCATTGCTGATATCATTGTATATTCACTCCAATGAGAAAACTGTTTAGTTATCAGCAGAGCACATCTTCACATGACATTTTATGGTAGATTCATTCAAAATCACCTTGTAATAGGATTTGTGGATTTTCAGGAGGGAACTGAGTTTTCTGGTCAAATACAGATTGGGGTCCAGTCCTAAATGGATGAAAAAGTGCCACATGTTCCATAATCAACTCAAAACATATTCAAATTACATTTCAAGGTACCTCTACTTGAAATCACATTATAATAGGATATACTGAAGCAACCATCAACTACAATGAAAAGCATTTTACGCTAGGTTTTCAGCATTTACAGTTGCCCCATTGCTGTTGATTATTGTATATTCACTCCAATGAGAAAACTGTTTGGTTATCAGCAGAGCACATCTTTACATGACATTTTATGGTAGATTCATTCAAAATCACCTTATAATAGGATTGGTGGATTTTCAGGAGGGAACTGAGTTTTCTGGTCAAATACAGATTGGGGTCCAGTCCTAAATGGGTGAAAAAGTGACAGATGTTCCATAATCAACTCAAAATATATTCAAATTACATTTTAAAGAACCTCTACTTGAAATCACATTATAATAGGATTCAATGAAGCAACCATCAACTGCTTGTGTAAATTACAATTAAAAGCATTTTACGCTAGGTTTTCGGCATTTACAGTTGCCCCATTGCTGTTGATTATTGTATATTCACTCCAATGAGAAAACTGTTTAGTAATGACAAAGCACATCTTAACATGACAATTTATGGTAGATTCATTCAAAATCACCTTGTAATAGGATTGTTGGATTTTCAGGAGGGAACTGAGTTTTCTGGTCAAATACAGATTGGGGTCCAGTCCTAAATGGATGAAAAAGTGCCACATGTTCCATAATCAACTCAAAACATATTCAAATTACACTTCCAGGTACCTCTACTTGAAATCACATTATAATAGGATTTAATGAAGCAACCATAAACTGCTTGTGTAAATTACAATGAAAAGCATTTTACGCTAGGTTTTCAGCATTTACAGCTGCCCCATTGCTGTTGATTATTGTATATTCACTCCAACGAGAAAACTGTTAAGATATCAACAAAGCACATCTTTACATGACATTTTATGGTAGATTCATTCAAAATCACCTTATGATAGGATTTGTGGATTTTCAGGAGGGATCTGAATTTTCTGGTCGGATACAGATTGGGGTCCAGTCCTAAATGGATAAAAAAGTGACAGATGTTCCATAATCAACTCGAAACATATTCAAATTACATTTCAAGGTACCTCTATCTGAAATCACATTATAATAGGATTTACTGAAGCAACCATCAACTACAATGAAACGCATTTTACGCTTGGTTTTTGGCATTTACAGCTGCTTTCATTGCTGATATCATTGTATATTCACTCCAATGAGAAAACTGTTTGGTTATCAGCAGAGCACATCTTTACATGACATTTTATGGTAGATTCATTCAAAATCACCTTATAATAGGATTGGTGGATTTTCAGGAGGGAACTGAGTTTTCTGGTCAAATACAGATTGGGGTCCAGTCCTAAATGGGTGAAAAAGTGACAGATGTTCCATAATCAACTCAAAACATATTCAAATTACATTTCAAAGAACCTCTACTTGAAATCACATTATAATAGGATTCAATGAAGCAACCATCAACTGCTTGTGTAAATTACAATGAAAAGCATTTTACGCTAGGTTTTCGGCATTTACAGTTGCCCCAATGCTGTTGATTATTGTATATTCACTCCAATGAGAAAACTTTTTAGTAATAAACAAAGCACATCTTAACATGACATTTTATGGTAGATTCTTTCAAAATCACCTTGTAATAGGATTGGTGGATTTTCAGGAGGGAACTGAGTTTTCTGGTCAAATACAGATTGGGGTCCAGTCCTAAATGGATGAAAAAGTGCCACATGTTCCATAATCAACTCAAAACATATTCAAATTACATTTCCAGGTACCTCTACTTGAAATCACATTATAATAGGATTTAATGAAGCAACCATAAACTGCTTGTGTAAATTACAATGAAAAGCATTTTACGCTAGGTTTTCAGCATTTACAGCTGCCCCATTGCTGTTGATTATTGTATATTCACTCCAACGAGAAAACTGTTAAGATATCAACAAAGCACATCTTTACATGACATTTTATGGTAGATTCATTCATTATAACCTTATAATAGGATTTGTGGATTTTCAGGTGGGATCTGAGTTTTCTGGTCGGATACAGATTGGGGTCCAGTCCTAAATGGATAAAAAAGTGACAGATGTTCCATAATCAACTCGAAACATATTCAAATTACATTTCAAGGTACCTCTATCTGAAATCACATTATAATAGGATTTACTGAAGCAACCATCAACTACAATGAAACGCATTTAACGCTTGGTTTTTGGCATTTACAGCTGCTTTCATTGCTGATATCATTGTGTATTCACTCCAATGAGAAAACTGTTTGGTTATCAGCAGAGCACATCTTTACATGACATTTTATGGTAGATTCATTCAAAATCACCTTATAATAGGATTGGTGGATTTTCAGGAGGGAACTGAGTTTTCTGGTCAAATACAGATTGGGGTCCAGTCCTAAATGGGTGAAAAAGTGACAGATGTTCCATAATCAACTCAAAACATTTTCAAATTACATTTCAAAGAACCACTACTTGAAATCACATTATAATAGGATTCAATGAAGCAACCATCAACTGCTTGTGTAAATTACAATGAAAAGCATTTTACGCTAGGTTTTCGGCATTTACAGTTGCCCCAATGCTGTTGATTATTGTATATTCACTCCAATGAGAAAACTTTTTAGTAATAAACAAAGCACATCTTAACATGACATTTTATGGTAGATTCTTTCAAAATCACCTTGTAATAGGATTGGTGGATTTTCAGGAGGGAACTGAGTTTTCTGGTCAAATACAGATTGGGGTCCAGTCCTAAATGGATGAAAAAGTGCCACATGTTCCATAATCAACTCAAAACATATTCAAATTACATTTCCAGGTACCTCTACTTGAAATCACATTATAATAGGATTTAATGAAGCAACCATAAACTGCTTGTGTAAATTACAATGAAAAGCATTTTACGCTAGGTTTTCAGCATTTACAGCTGCCCCATTGCTGTTGATTATTGTATATTCACTCCAACGAGAAAACTGTTAAGATATCAACAAAGCACATCTTTACATGACATTTTATGGTAGATTCATTCATTATAACCTTATAATAGGATTTGTGGATTTTCAGGAGGGATCTGAGTTTTCTGGTCGGATACAGATTGGGGTCCAGTCCTAAATGGATAAAAAAGTGACAGATGTTCCATAATCAACTCGAAACATATTCAAATTACATTTCAAGGTACCTCTATCTGAAATCACATTATAATAGGATTTACTGAAGCAACCATCAACTACAATGAAAAGCATTTTACGCTTGGTTTTTGGCATTTACAGCTGCTTTCATTGCTGATATCATTGTATATTCACTCCAATGAGAAAACTGTTTAGTTATCAGCAGAGCACATCTTCACATGACATTTTATGGTAGATTCATTCAAAATCACCTTGTAATAGGATTTGTGGATTTTCAGGAGGGAACTGAGTTTTCTGGTCAAATACAGATTGGGGTCCAGTCCTAAATGGATGAAAAAGTGCCACATGTTCCATAATCAACTCAAAACATATTCAAATTACATTTCAAGGTACCTCTACTTGAAATCACATTATAATAGGATATACTGAAGCAACCATCAACTACAATGAAAAGCATTTTACGCTAGGTTTTCGGCATTTACAGTTGCCCCATTGCTGTTGATTATTGTATATTCACTCCAATGAGAAAACTGTTTGGTTATCAGCAGAGCACATCTTTACATGACATTTTATGGTAGATTCATTCAAAATCACCTTATAATAGGATTGGTGGATTTTCAGGAGGGAACTGAGTTTTCTGGTCAAATACAGATTGGGGTCCAGTCCTAAATGGGTGAAAAAGTGACAGATGTTCCATAATCAACTCAAAATATATTCAAATTACATTTTAAAGAACCTCTACTTGAAATCACATTATAATAGGATTCAATGAAGCAACCATCAACTGCTTGTGTAAATTACAATGAAAAGCATTTTACGCTAGGTTTTCGGCATTTACAGTTGCCCCATTGCTGTTGATTATTGTATATTCACTCCAATGAGAAAACTGTTTAGTAATGACAAAGCACATCTTAACATGACAATTTATGGTAGATTCATTCAAAATCACCTTGTAATAGGATTGTTGGATTTTCAGGAGGGAACTGAGTTTTCTGGTCAAATACAGATTGGGGTCCAGTCCTAAATGGATGAAAAAGTGCCACATGTTCCATAATCAACTCAAAACATATTCAAATTACACTTCCAGGTACCTCTACTTGAAATCACATTATAATAGGATTTAATGAAGCAACCATAAACTGCTTGTGTAAATTACAATGAAAAGCATTTTACGCTAGGTTTTCAGCATTTACAGCTGCCCCATTGCTGTTGATTATTGTATATTCACTCCAACGAGAAAACTGTTAAGATATCAACAAAGCACATCTTTACATGACATTTTATGGTAGATTCATTCAAAATCACCTTATGATAGGATTTGTGGATTTTCAGGAGGGATCTGAATTTTCTGGTCGGATACAGATTTGGGTCCAGTCCTAAATGGATAAAAAAGTGACAGATGTTCCATAATCAACTCGAAACATATTCAAATTACATTTCAAGGTACCTCTATCTGAAATCACATTATAATAGGATTTACTGAAGCAACCATCAACTACAATGAAACGCATTTTACGCTTGGTTTTTGGCATTTACAGCTGCTTTCATTGCTGATATCATTGTATATTCACTCCAATGAGAAAACTGTTTGGTTATCAGCAGAGCACATCTTTACATGACATTTTATGGTAGATTCATTCAAAATCACCTTATAATAGGATTGGTGGATTTTCAGGAGGGAACTGAGTTTTCTGGTCAAATACAGATTGGGGTCCAGTCCTAAATGGGTGAAAAAGTGACAGATGTTCCATAATCAACTCAAAACATATTCAAATTACATTTCAAAGAACCTCTACTTGAAATCACATTATAATAGGATTCAATGAAGCAACCATCAACTGCTTGTGTAAATTACAATGAAAAGCATTTTACGCTAGGTTTTCGGCATTTACAGTTGCCCCAATGCTGTTGATTATTGTATATTCACTCCAATGAGAAAACTTTTTAGTAATAAACAAAGCACATCTTAACATGACATTTTATGGTAGATTCTTTCAAAATCACCTTGTAATAGGATTGGTGGATTTTCAGGAGGGAACTGAGTTTTCTGGTCAAATACAGATTGGGGTCCAGTCCTAAATGGATGAAAAAGTGCCACATGTTCCATAATCAACTCAAAACATATTCAAATTACATTTCCAGGTACCTCTACTTGAAATCACATTATAATAGGATTTAATGAAGCAACCATAAACTGCTTGTGTAAATTACAATGAAAAGCATTTTACGCTAGGTTTTCAGCATTTACAGCTGCCCCATTGCTGTTGATTATTGTATATTCACTCCAACGAGAAAACTGTTAAGATATCAACAAAGCACATCTTTACATGACATTTTATGGTAGATTCATTCATTATAACCTTATAATAGGATTTGTGGATTTTCAGGTGGGATCTGAGTTTTCTGGTCGGATACAGATTGGGGTCCAGTCCTAAATGGATAAAAAAGTGACAGATGTTCCATAATCAACTCGAAACATATTCAAATTACATTTCAAGGTACCTCTATCTGAAATCACATTATAATAGGATTTACTGAAGCAACCATCAACTACAATGAAAAGCATTTTACGCTTGGTTTTTGGCATTTACAGCTGCTTTCATTGCTGATATCATTGTATATTCACTCCAATGAGAAAACTGTTTAGTTATCAGCAGAGCACATCTTCACATGACATTTTATGGTAGATTCATTCAAAATCACCTTGTAATAGGATTTGTGGATTTTCAGGAGGGAACTGAGTTTTCTGGTCAAATACAGATTGGGGTCCAGTCCTAAATGGATGAAAAAGTGCCACATGTTCCATAATCAACTCAAAACATATTCAAATTACATTTCAAGGTACCTCTACTTGAAATCACATTATAATAGGATTTACTGAAGCAACCATCAACTACAATGAAAAGCATTTTACGCTAGGTTTTCAGCATTTACAGTTGCCCCATTGCTGTTGATTATTGTATATTCACTCCAATGAGAAAACTGTTTGGTTATCAGCAGAGCACATCTTTACATGACATTTTATGGTAGATTCATTCAAAATCACCTTATAATAGGATTGGTGGATTTTCAGGAGGGAACTGAGTTTTCTGGTCAAATACAGATTGGGGTCCAGTCCTAAATGGGTGAAAAAGTGACAGATGTTCCATAATTAACTCAAAATATATTCAAATTACATTTCAAAGAACCTCTACTTGAAATCACATTATAATAGGATTCAATGAACCAACCATCAACTGCTTGTGTAAATTACAATGAAAAGCATTTTACGCTAGGTTTTCGGCATTTACAGTTGCCCCATTGCTGTTGATTATTGTATATTCACTCCAATGAGAAAACTGTTTAGTAATGACAAAGCACATCTTAACATGACAATTTATGGTAGATTCCTTCAAAATCCCCTTGTAATAGGATTGGTGGATTTTCAGGAGGGAACTGAGTTTTCTGGTCAAATACAGATTGGGGTCCAGTCCTAAATGGATGAAAAAGTGCCACATGTTCCATAATCAACTCAAAACATATTCAAATTACATTTCCAGGTACCTCTACTTGAAATCACATTATAATAGGATTTAATGAAGCAACCATAAACTGCTTGTGTAAATTACAATGAAAAGCATTTTACGCTAGGTTTTCAGCATTTACAGCTGCCCCATTGCTGTTGATTATTGTATATTCACTCCAACGAGAAAACTGTTAAGATATCAACAAAGCACATCTTTACATGACATTTTATGGTAGATTCATTCATTATCACCTTATAATAGGATTTGTGGATTTTCAGGAGGGATCTGAATTTTCTGGTCGGATACAGATTGGGGTCCAGTCCTAAATGGATAAAAAAGTGACAGATGTTCCATAATCAACTCGAAACATATTCAAATTACATTTCAAGGTACCTCTATCTGAAATCACATTATAATAGGATTTACTGAAGCAACCATCAACTACAATGAAAAGCATTTTACGCTTGGTTTTTGGCATTTACAGCTGCTTTCATTGCTGATATCATTGTATATTCACTCCAATGAGAAAACTGTTTAGTTATCAGCAGAGCACATCTTCACATGACATTTTATGGTAGATTCATTCAAAATCACCTTGTAATAGGATTTGTGGATTTTCAGGAGGGAACTGAGTTTTCTGGTCCAATACAGATTGGGGTCCAGTCCTAAATGGATGAAAAAGTGACACATGTTCCATAATCAACTCAAAACATATTCAAATTACATTTCCAGGTACCTCTACTTGAAATCACATTATAATAGGATTTAATGAAGCAACCATCAACTACAATGAAAAGCATTTTACGCTTGGTGTTGGCATTTACAGCTGCTTTCATTGCTGTTTATCATTGTATATTCACTCCAATGAGAAAACTGTTAAGATATCAACAAAGCACATCTTAACATGACATTATGGTAGATTCATTCAAAAAAACCTTATAATAGGATTTGTGGATTTTCAGGAGGGAATTGAGTTTTCTGGTCAAATACAGATTGGGGTCCAGTCCTAAATGGATGAAAAAGTGACAGATGTTCCATAATCAACTCGAAACATATTCAAATTACATTTCATGGTACCTCTACTTGAAATCACATTATAATAGGATTTACTGAAGCAACCATCAACTACAATGAAAAGCATTGTACGCTTGGTTTTTGGCATTTACAGCTGCTTTCATTGCTGATATCATTGTATATTCACTCCAATGAGAAAACTGTTTAGTTATCAGCATAGCACATCTTCACATGACATTTTATGGTAGATTCATTCAAAATCACCTTGTAATAGGATTTGTGGATTTTCAGGAGGGAACTGAGTTTTCTGGTCAAATACAGATTGGCGTCTAGTCCTTAATGGATGAAAAAGTGCCACATTTTCCATAATCAACTCAAAACATATTCAAATTACATTTCCAGGTACCTCTACTTGAAATCACATTATAATAGGATTTACTGAAGCAACCATCAACTACAATGAAAAGCATTTTACGCTTGGTTTTTGGCATTTACAGCTGCTTTCATTGCTGATATCATTGTTTATTCACTCCAATGAGAAAACTGTTTAGTTATCAGCAGAGCACATCTTCACATGACATTTTATGGTAGATTCATTCAAAATCACCTTGTAATAGGATTTGTGGATTTTCAGGAGGGAACTGAGTTTTCTGGTCCAATACAGATTGGCGTCCAGTCCTAAATGGATGAAAAAGTGCCACATGTTTCATAATCAACTCAAAACATATTCAAATTACATTTCCAGGTACCTCTACTTGAAATCACATTATAATAGGATTTAATGAAGCAACCATCAACTACAATGAAAAGCATTTTACGCTTGGTTTTTGGCATTTACAGCTGCTTCATTGCTGATATCATTGTATATTCACTCCAATGAGAAAACTGTTTAGTTATCAGCAGAGCACATCTTCACATGACATTTTATGGTAGATTCATTCAAAATCACCTTATGATAGGATTTGTGGATTTTCAGGAGGGAACTGAGTTTTCTGGTCAAATACAGATTGGGGTCCAGTCCTAAATGGATGAAAAAGTGCCACATTTTCCATAATCAACTCAAATCATATTCAAATTACATTTCCAGGTACCTCTACTTGAAATCACATTATAATAGGATTTACTGAAGCGACCATCAACTACAATGAAAAGCATTTTACGCTTGCTTTTCGGCATTTACAGCTGCTTTCATTGCTGTTTATCATTGTATATTCACTCCAATGAGAAAACTGTTAAGATATCAACAAAGCACATCTTAACATGACATTTTATGGTAGATTAATTCAAAATCACCTTATGATAGGATTTGTGGATTTTCAGGAGGGAACTGAGTTTTCTGGTCAAATACAGATTGGGATCCAGTCCTAAATGGATGAAAAAGTGACAGATGTTTCATAATTAACTCAAAACATATTCAAATTACATTTCAAGGTACCTCTACCTGAAATCACATTATAATAGGATTTAATGAAGCAACCATCAACTGCTTGTGTAAATTACAATGAAAAGCATTTTACGCTAGGTTTTCGTCATTTACAGCTGCCCCATTGCTGTTGATTATTGTATATTCACTCCAATGAGAAAACTGTTTAGTTATCAACAAAGCACATCTTTGCATGGCATTTTATGGTAGATTCATTCATAATCACCTCATAATAGGATTTGTGGATTATCAGGAGGCTATGACAGACACAGATTGGGGTCCAGTCCTAAATGGATGAAAAAGTGACACATGTTCCATAATCAACTCAAAATATATTCAAATTACATTTCCAGGTACCTCTACTTGAAATCACATTATAATAGGATTTAATGAAGCAACCATCAACTGCTTGTGTACATTACACTAAAAAGCGTTTTACACTAGGTTTTCGGCATTGACAGTTGCCCCAATGCTGTTGATTATTGTATATTCACTCCACTGAGAAAACTGTTTAGTTATCAACAAAGCCTATCTTAACATGACATTTTATGGTAGATTCATTCAAAATCACCTTATAATAGGATTTGTGGATTTTCAGGAGGGAACTGAGTTTTCTGGTCAAATACAGATTGGGGTCCAGTCCTAAATGGATGAAAAAGTGACACATGTTCCATAATCAACTCAAAATATATTCAAATTACATTTCCAGGTACCTCTACTTGAAATCACATTATAATAGGATTTAATGAAGCAACCATCAACTGCTTGTGTAAATTACAATGAAAAGCGTTTTACGCTAGGTTTTCGAAATTTACAGTTGCCCCATTGCTGTTGATTATTGTATATTCACTCCAATGAGAAAACTGTTTAGTTATCAACAAAGCACATCTTAACATGACATTTTATGGTAGATTCATTCAAAATCACCTTATAATAGGATTTGTGGATTTTCAGGAGGGAACTGAGTTTTCTGGTCAAATACAGATTGGGGTCCAGTCCTAAATGCATGAAAAAGTGACAGATGTTCCATAATCAACTCAAAATATATTCAAATTACATTTCCAGGTAACTCTACTTGAAATCACATTATAATAGGATTTAATGAAGCAACCATCAACTGCTTGTGTAAATTACAATGAAAAGCGTTTTACGCTAGGTTTTCGGCATTTACAGTTGCCCCGATGCTGTTGATTATTGTATATTCACTCCAATGAGAAAACTGTTTAGTTATCAACAAAGCCTATCTTAACATGACATTTTATGGTAGATTCATTCAAAATCACCTTATAATAGGATTGGTGGATTTTCAGGAGGGAACTGAGTTTTCTGGTCGGATACAGATTGGGGTCCAGTCCTAAATGGATGAAAAGGTGACAGATGTTCCATAATCAACTCAAAACATATTCAAATTACATTTCCAGGTACATCTACTTGAAATCACATTATAATAGGATTTGCTGAAGCAACCATCAACTACAATGAAAAGCATTTTATGCCAGATTTTCGGCATGTACAGCTGCTTTCATTGCTGTTTATCATTGTATATTCACTCAAATGAGAAAACTGTTCAGTTATCAGCAGAGCACATCTTCACATGACATTTTATAGTAGATTCATTCAAAATCACCTTATAATAGGATTTGTGGATTTTCAGGAGGGAACTGGGTTTTCTGGTGAAAAACAGATTGGGGTCCAGTCCTAAATGGATAAAAAAGTGACAGATGTTCCATAATCAACTCAAAACATATTCAAATTACATTTCAAGGTACCTCTACTTGAAATCACATTAAAATAGGATTTACTGAAGCGACCGTCAACTACAATGAAAAGCATTTTACGCTTGGATTTTGGCATTTACAGCTGCTTTCATTGCTGTTTATCATTGTATATTCACTCCAAAGAGAACACTGATAAGATATCAACAGAGCACATCTTAACATGACATTTTGTGATAGATTCATTCAAAATCACCTTATAATAGGATTTGTGGAGTTTCAGGAGGGAACTGAGTTTTCTGGTCAAATACACATTGGGGTCCAGTCCTAAATGGGTGAAAAAGTGACAGATGTTCCATAATCAACTCAAAACATATTCAAATTACATTTCCCGGTACCTCTACTTGAAATCACATTATAATAGGATTTAATGAAGCAACCATCAACTGCTTGTGTAAATTACAATGAAAAGCATTTTACGCTAGGTTTTCGGCATTTATAGCTGCCCCATTGCTGTTGATTATTGTATATTCACTCCAATGAGAAAACTGTTTAGTTATCAACAAAGCACATCTTTGCATGACATTTTATGGTAGATTCATTCATAATCACCTTATAAAAGGATTTGTGGATTTTCAGGAGGGAACTGAGTTTTCTAGTCAAATACAGATTGGGGTCCAGTCCTAAATGGATGAAAAAGTGACAGATGTTCCATTATCAACTCAAAACATATTCAAATTACATTTCAAAGTACCTCTACTTGAAATCACATTGTAATAGGATTTAATGAAGCAACCATCAACTGCTTGTGTAAATTACAATGAAAAGCATTTTACACTAGGTTTTCGGCATTTACACCTGCCCCATTGCTGTTGATTATTGTATATTCACTCCAATGGGAAAACTGTTTAGTTATCAACAAAACACATCTTTGCATGACATTTTATGGTAGATTCATTCATAATCACCTCATAATAGGATTTGTGGATTTTCAGGAGGCTATGACAGACACAGATTGGGGTCCAGTCCTAAATGGATGAAAAAGTGACAGATGTTCCATAATCAACTCAAAACATATTCAAATTACATTTACAGGTACCTCTACTTGAAATCACACCATAATAGGATTTACTGAAGCAACCATCAACTACAATGAAAAGCATTTTACGCTTGGTTTTCGGCATTTACAGCTGCTTTCATTGCTGTTTATCATTGTATATTCACTCCAATGAGAAAACCGTTTAGTTATCAGCAGAGCACATCTTCACATGACATTTTATAGTAGATTCATTCAGAATCACCTTATAATAGGATTTGTGGATTTTCAGGAGGGAACTGAGTTTTTTGGTCAAATACAGATTGGGGTCCAGTCCTAAATTGATGAAAAAAAGTGACAGATGTTCCATAATCAATTTAAAACATATTCAAATTACATTTCAAGGTACCTCTACTTGAAATCACATTATAATAGAATTTAATGAAGCAACCATCAACTGCTTGTGTGAATTACAATGAAAAGCATTTTACGCTAGATTTTCGGCATCTACAGTTGCCCCATTGCTGTTGATTATTGTATATTCACTCCAATGAGAAAACTGTTTAGTTATCAACAAAGCACATCTTTGCATGACATTTAATGGTAGATTCATTCATAATCACCTTATAAAAGGATTTGTGGATTTTCAGGAGGGAACTGAGTTTTCTAGTCAAATACAGATTGGGGTCCAGTCCTAAATGGATGAAAAAGTGACAGATGTTCCATTATCAACTCAAAACATATTCAAATTACATTTCAAAGTACCTCTACTTGAAATCACATTGTAATAGGATTTAATGAAGCAACCATCAACTGCTTGTGTAAATTACAATGAAAAGCATTTTACACTAGGTTTTCGGCATTTACAGCTGCCCCATTGCTGTTGATTATTGTATATTCACTCCAATGGGAAAACTGTTTAGTTATCAACAAAGCACATCTTTGCATGACATTTTATGGTAGATTCATTCATAATCACCTCATAATAGGATTTGTGGATTTTCAGGAGGCTATGACAGACACAGATTGGGGTCCAGTCCTAAATGGATGAAAAAGTGACAGATGTTCCATAATAAACTCAAAACATATTCAAATTACATTTCAAGGTACCTCTACTTGAAATCACATTATAATAGGATTTACTGAAGCAACCATCAACTACAATGAAAAGCATTTTACGCTAGGTTTTCAGCATTTACAGCTGCCCCATTGCTGTTGATTATTGTATATTCACTCCCATGAGAAAACTGTTAAGTTATCAACAAAACACATCTTAACATGACATTTTATGGTAGATTCATTCAAAATCACCTTATAATAGGATTTGTGGATTTTCAAGAGGGAACTGAGTTTTCTGGTCAAATACAGATTGGGGTCCAGTCCTAAATGGATGAAAAAGTGCCACATGTTCCATAATCAACTCAAAACATATTCAAATTACATTTCCAGGTACCTCTTCTTTCAATCACATTATAATAGGATTTACTGAAGCAACCATCAACTACAATGAAAAGCATTTTACGCTTGGTTTTCGTCATTTACAGCTTCTTTAATTACTGTTTATCATTGTATATCCACTCCAACGAGAAAACTGTTAAGATACTAACAAAGCACATCTTTACATGACATTTTATGGTAGATTCATTCAAAATCACCTAATAATAGGATTTGTTGATTTTCAGGAGGGAACTGAGTTTTCTGGTCAAATACAGATTGGGGTCCAGTCCTAAATGGGTGAAAAAGTGACAGATGTTCCATAATCAACTCAAAACATATTCAAATTACATTTCAAAGAACCTCTACTTAAATTCACATTATAATAGGATTCAATGAAGCAACCATCAACTGCTTGTGTAAATTACAATGAAAAGCATTTTACGCTAGGTTTTCGGCATTTACAGTTGCCCCATTGCTGTTAATTATTGTATATTCACTCCAATGAGAAAACTTTTTAGTTATCAGCAGAGCACATCTTTACATGAGATTTTATGGTAGATTTATTCAAAATCACCTTCTTATAGGATTTGTGGATTTTCAGGAGGGAACTGAGTTTTCTGGTCAAATACAGATTGGGGTCCAGTCCTAAATGGATGAAAAAGTGCCACATGTTCCATAATCAACTCAAAACATATTCAAATTACATTTCCAGGTACCTCTACTTGAAATCACATTATAATAGGATTTACTGAAGCAACCATCAACTACAATGAAAAGCATTTTACGCCTGGTTTTGGGGATTTACAGCTGCTTTCATTGCAGTTCATCATAGTATATTCACTCCAATGAGAAAACTGTTTAGTTATCAGCAGAGCACATCTTCACATGACATTTTATGGCAGATTCATTCAAAATCACCTTATGATAGGATTTGTTGATTTTCAGGAGGGAACTGAGTTTTCTGGTGGGATACAGATTGGGGTCCAGTCCTAAATGAATGAAAAAGTGGCACATGTTCCATAATCAACTCAAAACATATTCAAATTACATTTCAAGGTACCTCTATTTGAAATCACATTATAATAGGATTTAATGAAGCAAAGATCAACTGCTTGTGTAAATTACATTGAAAAGCATTTTACACTAGGTTTTCGGCATTTACAGCTGCCCCATTGCTGTTGATTATTGTATATTCACTCCAATGGGAAAACTGTTTAGTTATCAACAAAGCACATCTTTGCATGACATTTTATGGTAGATTCATTCATAATCACCTCATAATAGGATTTGTGGATTTTCAGGAGGCTATGACAGACACAGATTGGGGTCCAGTCCTAAATGGATGAAAAAGTGACAGATGTTCCATAATCAACTCAAAACATATTCAAATTACATTTACAGGTACCTCTACTTGAAATCACACCATAATAGGATTTACTGAAGCAACCCTCAACTACAATGAAAAGCATTTTACGCTTGGTTTCCGGCATTTACAGCCGCGTTCATTGCTGTTTATCATTGTATATTCACTCCAATGAGAAAACTGTTAAGATACTAACAAAGCACATCTTCACATGACATTTTATAGTAGATTCATTCAAAATCACCTTATAATAGGATTTGTGGATTTTCAGGAGGGAACTGAGTTTTTTGGTCAAATACAGATTGGGGTCCAGTCCTAAATTGATGAAAAAGTGACAGATGTTCCATAATCAATTTAAAACATATTCAAATTACATTTCCAGGTACCTCTACTTGAAATCACATTATAATAGGATTTACTGAAGCAACCATCAACTACAATGAAAAGCATTTTACGCTTGGTTTTTGGCATTTACAGCTGCTTTCATTGCTGATATCATTGTTTATTCACTCCAATGAGAAAACTGTTTAGTTATCAGCAGAGCACATCTTCACATGACATTTTATGGTAGATTCATTCAAAATCACCTTGTAATAGGATTTGTGGATTTTCAGGAGGGAACTGAGTTTTTCTGGTCCAACACAGATTGGCGTCCAGTCCTAAATGGATGAAAAAGTGCCACATGTTTCATAATCAACTCAAAACATATTCAAATTACATTTCCAGGTACCTCTACTTGAAATCACATTATAATAGGATTTAATGAAGCAACCATCAACTACAATGAAAAGCATTTTACGCTTGGTTTTTGGCATTTACAGCTGCTTCATTGCTGATATCATTGTATATTCACTCCAATGAGAAAACTGTTAAGTTATCAGCAGAGCACATCATCACATGACATTTTATGGTAGATTCATTCAAAATCACCTTATGATAGGATTTGTGGATTTTCAGGAGGGAACTGAGTTTTCTGGTCAAATACAGATTGGGGTCCAGTCCTAAATGGATGAAAAAGTGCCACATTTTCCATAATCAACTCAAATCATATTCAAATTACATTTCCAGGTACCTCTACTTGAAATCACATTATAATAGGATTTACTGAAGCGACCATCAACTACAATGAAAAGCATTTTACGCTTGCTTTTCGGCATTTACAGCTGCTTTCATTGCTGTTTATCATTGTTTATTCACTCCAATGAGAAAACTGTTAAGATATCAACAAAGCACATCTTAACATGACATTTTATGGTAGATTAATTCAAAATCACCTTATGATAGGATTTGTGGATTTTCAGGAGGGAACTGAGTTTTCTGGTCAAATACAGATTGGGGTCCAGTCCTAAATGGATGAAAAAGTGACACATGTTCCATAATCAACTCAAAATATATTCAAATTACATTTCCAGGTACCTCTCCTTGAAATCACATTATAATAGGATTTAATGAAGCAACCACCAACTGCTTGTGTAAATTACAATGAAAAGCATTTTACGCTAGATTTTCGGCATCTACAGTTGCCCCATTGCTGTTGATTATTGTATATTCACTCCAATGAGAAAACTGTTTAGTTATCAACAAAACACATCTTTGCATGACATTTTATGGTAGATTCATTCATTATCACCTCATAATAGGATTTGTGGATTTTCAGGAGGCTATGACAGACACAGATTTGGGTCCAGTCCTTAATGGATGAAAAAGTGACAGATGTTCCATAATCAACTCAAAACATATTCAAATTACATTTCAAGGTACCTCTACTTGAAATCACATTATAATAGGATTTACTGAAGCAACCATCAACTACAATGAAAAGCGTTTTACGCTAGGTTTTCAGCATTTACAGCTGCCCCATTGCTGTTGATTATTGTATATTCACTCCCATGAGAAAACTGTTTAGTTATCAACAAAACACATCTTAACATGACATTTTATGGTAGATTCATTCATTATCACCTTATAATAGGATTTGTGGATTTTCAAGAGGGAACTGAGTTTTCTGGTCGGATACAGATTGGGGTCCAGTCCTAAATGGATGAAAAAGTGCCACATGTTCCATAATCAACTCAAAACATTTTCAAATTACATTTCCAGGTACCTCTTCTTTAAATCACATTATAATAGGATGTACTGAAGCAACCATCAACTACAATGAAAAGCATTTTACGCTTGGTTTTCGTCATTTACAGCTTCTTTAATTACTGTTTATCATTGTATATCCACTCCAACGAGAAAACAGTTAAGATACTAACAAAGCACATCTTCACATGACTTTTCATGGTAGATTCATTCAAAATCACCTTACAATAGGATTTGTGGATTTTCAGGAGGGAACTGAGTTTTCTGGTCAAATACAGATTGGGGTCCAGTCCTAAATGGACGAAAAAGTGCCACATGTTCCATAATCAACTCAAAACATATTCAAATTACATTTCCAGGTACCTCTACTTGAAATCACATTATAATAGGATTTAATGAAGCAACCATCAACTACAATGAAAAGCATTTTACGCTTGGTTTTTGGCATTTACAGCTGCTTCATTGCTGATATCATTGTATATTCACTCCAATGAGAAAACTGTTTAGTTATCAGCAGAGCACATCATCACATGACATTTTATGGTAGATTCATTCAAAATCACCTTATGATAGGATTTGTGGATTTTCAGGAGGGAACTGAGTTTTCTGGTCAAATACAGATTGGGGTCCAGTCCTAAATGGATGAAAAAGTGCCACATTTTCCATAATCAACTCAAATCATATTCAAATTACATTTCCAGGTACCTCTACTTGAAATCACATTATAATAGGATTTACTGAAGCGACCATCAACTACAATGAAAAGCATTTTACGCTTGCTTTTCGGCATTTACAGCTGCTTTCATTGCTGTTTATCATTGTTTATTCACTCCAATGAGAAAACTGTTAAGATATCAACAAAGCACATCTTAACATGACATTTTATGGTAGATTAATTCAAAATCACCTTATGATAGGATTTGTGGATTTTCAGGAGGGAACTGAGTTTTCTGGTCAAATACAGATTGGGGTCCAGTCCTAAATGGATGAAAAAGTGACACATGTTCCATAATCAACTCAAAATATATTCAAATTACATTTCCAGGTACCTCTCCTTGAAATCACATTATAATAGGATTTAATGAAGCAACCACCAACTGCTTGTGTAAATTACAATGAAAAGCATTTTACGCTAGATTTTCGGCATCTACAGTTGCCCCATTGCTGTTGATTATTGTATATTCACTCCAATGAGAAAACTGTTTAGTTATCAACAAAACACATCTTTGCATGACATTTTATGGTAGATTCATTCATTATCACCTCATAATAGGATTTGTGGATTTTCAGGAGGCTATGACAGACACAGATTTGGGTCCAGTCCTTAATGGATGAAAAAGTGACAGATGTTCCATAATCAACTCAAAACATATTCAAATTACATTTCAAGGTACCTCTACTTGAAATCACATTATAATAGGATTTACTGAAGCAACCATCAACTACAATGAAAAGCGTTTTACGCTAGGTTTTCAGCATTTACAGCTGCCCCATTGCTGTTGATTATTGTATATTCACTCCCATGAGAAAACTGTTTAGTTATCAACAAAACACATCTTAACATGACATTTTATGGTAGATTCATTCATTATCACCTTATAATAGGATTTGTGGATTTTCAAGAGGGAACTGAGTTTTCTGGTCGGATACAGATTGGGGTCCAGTCCTAAATGGATGAAAAAGTGCCACATGTTCCATAATCAACTCAAAACATTTTCAAATTACATTTCCAGGTACCTCTTCTTTAAATCACATTATAATAGGATGTACTGAAGCAACCATCAACTACAATGAAAAGCATTTTACGCTTGGTTTTCGTCATTTACAGCTTCTTTAATTACTGTTTATCATTGTATATCCACTCCAACGAGAAAACAGTTAAGATACTAACAAAGCACATCTTCACATGACTTTTCATGGTAGATTCATTCAAAATCACCTTACAATAGGATTTGTGGATTTTCAGGAGGGAACTGAGTTTTCTGGTCAAATACAGATTGGGGTCCAGTCCTAAATGGGTGAAAAAGTGCCAGATGTTCCATAATCAACTCAAAACATATTCAAATTACATTTCAAAGAACCTCTACTTAAATTCACATTATAATAGGATTCAATGAAGCAACCATCAACTGCTTGTGTAAATTACAATGAAAAGCATTTTACGCTAGGTTTTCGGCATTTACAGTTGCCCCATTGCTGTTAATTATTGTATATTCACTCCAATGAGAAAACTTTTTAGTTATCAGCAGAGCACATCTTTACATGAGATTTTATGGTAGATTTATTCAAAATCACCTTCTTATAGGATTTGTGGATTTTCAGGAGGGAACTGAGTTTTCTGGTCAAATACAGATTGGGGTCCAGTCCTAAATGGATGAAAAAGTGACAGATGTTCCATAATCAACTCAAAACATATTCAAATTACATTTCCTGGTACCTCTACTTGAAATCACATTATAATAGGATTTAATGAAGCAACCATAAACTGCTTGTGTAAATTACAATGAAAAGCATTTTACGCTAGGTTTTCAACATTCACAGCTGCCCCATTGCTGTTGATTATTGTTTATTCACTCCAACGAGAAAACTGTTAAGATATCAACAAAGCACATCTTTACATGACATTTTATGGTAGATTCATTCAAAATCACCTAATAATAGGATTTGTGGATTTTCCGAAAAGAACTGAGTTTTCTGGTCGGATACAGATTGGGGTCCAGTCCTAAATGGATGAAAAAGTGACTGATGTTCCATAATCAACTCAAAACATATTCAAATGACATTTCAAGTTACCTCTACTTGAAATCACATTATAATAGGATTTACTGAAGCAACCATCAACTGCTTGTGTAAATTACAATGAAAAGCATTTTACGCTAGGTTTTCGGCATTTACAGCTCCCCCATTGCTGTTGATTATTGTATATTCACTCCAATGAGAAAACTGTTTAGTTATCAACAAAGCACATCTTTGCATGACATTTTATGGTAGATTCATTCATAATCACCTCATAATAGGATTTGTGGATTTTCAGGAGGCTATGACAGACACAGATTGGGGTCCAGTCCTAAATGGATGAAAAAGTGACAGATGTTCCATAATCAAATCAAAACATATTCAAATTACATTTCAAGGTACCTCTACTTGAAATCACATTATAATAGGATTTACTGAAGCAACCATCAACTACAATGAAAAGCATTTTACGCCTGGTTTTGGGGATTTACAGCTGCTTTCATTGCTGATATCATTGTATATTCACTCCAATGAGAAAACTGTTTAGTTATCAGCAGAGCACATCTTCACATGACATTTTATGGCAGATTCATTCAAAATCACCTTATAATAGGATTTGTGGATTTTCAGGAGGGAACTGAGTTTTCTGGTCAAATACAGATTGGGGTCCAGTCCTAAATGGGTGAAAAAGTGACAGATGTTCCATAATCAACTCAAAACATATTCAAATTACATTTCAAGGTAGCTCTACTTGAAATCACATTATAATAGGATTCAATGAAGCAACCATCAACTGCTTGTGTAAATTACAATGAAAAGCATTTTACGCTAGGTTTTCGGCATTTACAGTTGCCCCATTGCTGTTGATTATTGTATATTCACTCCAATGAGAAAACTGTTTAGTAATAAACAAAGCACATCTTAACATGACATTTTATGGTAGATTCTTTCAAAATCACCTTGTAATAGGATTTGTGGATTTTCAGGAGGGAACTGAGTTTTCTGGTCAAATACAGATTGGGGTCCAGTCCTAAATGGGTGAAAAAGTGACAGATGTTCCATAATCAACTCAAAACATATTCAAATTACATTTCAAGGTAGCTCTACTTGAAATCACATTATAATAGGATTCAATGAAGCAACCATCAACTGCTTGTGTAAATTACAATGAAAAGCATTTTACGCTAGGTTTTCAGCATTTACAGCTGCCCCATTGCTGTTGATTATTGTATATTCACTCCAATGAGAAAACTGTTTGGTTATCAGCAGAGCACATCTTTACATGACATTTTATGGTAGATTCATTCATTATAACCTTATAATAGGATTTGTGGATTTTCAGGAGGGAACTGAGTTTTCTGGTCGGATACAGATTGGGGTCCAGTCCTAAATGGATAAAAAAGTGACAGATGTTCCATAATCAACTCAAAACATATTCAAAATACATTTCAAGGTACCTCTATCTGAAATCACATTATAATAGGATTCAATGAAGCAACCATCAACTACAATGAAAAGCATTTTACGCTTGGTTTTTGGCATTTACAGCTGCTTTCATTGCTGATATCATTGTATATTCACTCCAATGAGAAAACTGTTTAGTTATCAGCAGAGCACATCTTTACATGACATTTTATGGTAGATTCATTCATTATAACCTTATAATAGGATTTGTGGATTTTCAGGAGGGATCTGAATTTTCTGGTCGGATACAGATTGGGGTCCAGTCCTAAATGGATAAAAAAGTGACAGATATTCCATAATCAACTCAAAACATATTCAAATTACATTTCAAGGTACCTCTACTTGAAATCACATTATAATAGGATTTACTGAAGCAACCATCAACTACAATGAAAAGCATTTTACGCTAGGTTTTCAGCATTTACAGTTGCCCCATTGCTGATACCATTGTATATTTACTCCAATGAGAAAACTGTTTGGTTATCAGCAGAGCACATCTTTACATGACATTTTATGGTAGATTCATTCAAAATCACCTTATAATAGGATTGGTGGATTTTCAGGAGGGAACTGAGTTTTCTGGTCAAATACAGATTGGGGTCCAGTCCTAAATGGGTGAAAAAGTGACAGATGTTCCATAATCAACTCAAAACATATTCAAATTACATTTCAAAGAACCTCTACTTGAAATCACATTATAATAGGATTCAATGAAGCAACCATCAACTGCTTGTGTAAATTACAATGAAAAGCATTTTACGCTAGGTTTTCCGCATTTACAGTTGCCCCATTGCTGTTGATTATTGTATATTCACTCCAATGAGAAAACTGTTTAGTTATCAGCAGAGCACATCTTCACATGACATTTTATGGTAGATTCATTCAAAATCACCTTGTAATAGGATTTGTGGATTTTCAGGAGGGAACTGAGTTTTCTGGTCCAAGACAGATTGGGGTCAAGTCCTAAATGGATGAAAAAGTGCCACATGTTCCATAATCAACTCAAAACATATTCAAATTACATTTCCAGGTACCTCTACTTGAAATCACATTATAATAGGATTTACTGAAGCAACCATCAACTACAATGAAAAGCATTGTACGCTTGGTTTTTGGCATTTACAGCTGCTTTCATCGCTGATATCATTGTATATTCACTCCAATGAGAAAACTGTTTAGTTATCAGCAGAGCACATCTTCACATGACATTTTATGGTAGATTCATTCAAAATCACCTTGTAATAGGATTTGTGGATTTTCAGGAGGGAACTGAGTTTTCTGGTCAAATACAGATTGGGGTCCAGTCCTAAATGGATGAAAAAGTGCCACATGTTCCATAATCAACTCAAAACATATTCAAATTACATTTCCAGGTACTTCTACTTAAAATCACAATATAATAGGATTTACTGAAGCAACCATCAACTACAATGAAAAGCATTGTACGCTTGGTTTTTGGCATTTACAGCTGCTTTCATTGCTGATATCATTGTATATTCACTCCAATGAGAAAACTGTTTAGTTATCAGCAGAGCACATCTTCACATGACATTTTATGGTAGATTCATTCAAAATCACCTTGTAATAGGATTTGTGGATTTTCAGGAGGGAACTGAGTTTTCTGGTCCAATACAGATTGGGGTCCAGTCCTAACTGGATGAAAAAGTGCCACATGTTTCATAATCAACTCAAAACATATTCAAATTACATTTCCAGGTACCTCTACTTGAAATCACATTATAATAGGATTTAATGAAGCAACCATCAACTGCTTGTGTAAATTACAAAGAAAAGCATTTTACGCTAGGTTTTCGAAATTTACAGTTGCCCCATTGCTGTTGATTATTGTATATTCACTCCAATGAGAAAACTGTTTAGTTATCAACAAAGCACATCTTAACATGACATTTTATGGAAGATTCATTCAAAATCACCTTATAATAGGATTTGTGGATTTTCAGGAGGGAACTGATTTTTCTGGTCAAATACAGATTGGGGTCCAGTCCTAAATGCATGAAAAAGTGACAGATGTTCAATAAAAAGTGACAAATGTTCAATAATCAACTCAAAACATATTCAACTTACATTTCAAGGTACCTCTACTTGAAATCACATTATAATAGGATTTAATGAAGCAACCATCAACTGCTTGTCTAAATTACAATGAAAAGCGTTTTAAGCTAGGTTTTCGAAATTTACAGTTGCCCCAATGCTGTTGATTATTGTATATTCACTCCAATGAGAAAAATGTTTAGTTATCAGCAGAGCACATCTTCACATGACATTTTATGGCAGATTCATTCAAAATCACCTTATAATAGGATTTGTGGATTTTCAGGAGGGAACTGAGTTTTCTGGTCGGATACAGATTGGGGTCCAGTCCTAAATGGATGAAAAGGTGACAGATGTTCCATAATCAACTCAAAACATATTCAAATTACATTTCCAGGTACCTCTACTTGAAATCACATTATAATAGGATTTGCTGAAGCAACCATCAACTACAATGAAAAGCATTTTATGCCTGGTTTTCGGCATGTACAGCTGCTTTCATTGCTGTTTATCATTGTATATTCACTCAAATGAGAAAACTGTTCAGTTATCAGCAGAGCACATCTTCACATGACATTTTATAGTAGATTCATTCAAAATCACCTTATAATAGGATTTGTGGATTTTCAGGAGGGAACTGGGTTTTCTGGTGAAAAACAGATTGGGGTCCAGTCCTAAATGGATGAAAAAGTGACACATGTTCCATAATCAACTCAAAACATATTCAAATTACATTTCAAGGTACCTCTACTTGAAATCACATTATAATAGGATTTAATGAAGCGACCGTCAACTACAATGAAAAGCATTTTACGCCTGGATTTTGGCATTTACAGCTGCTTTCATTGCTGTTTATCATTGTATATTCACTCCAATGAGAACACTGATAAGATATCAACAGAGCACATCTTCACATGACATTTTGTAATAGATTTATTCAAAATCACCTTATAATAGGATTTGTGGAGTTTCAGGAGGGAACTGAGTTTTCTGGTCAAATACAGATTGGGGTCCAGTCCTAAATGGGTGAAAAAGTGACAGATGTTCCATAATCAACTCAAAACATATTCAAATTACATGTCAAAGTACCTCTACTTGAAATCACATTATAATAGGATTTAATGAAGCAACCGTCAACTGCTTGTGTAAATTACAATGAAAAGCATTTTACGCTAGGTTTTCGGCATTTACAGCTGCCCCATTGCTGTTGATTATTGTATATTCACTCCAATGAGAAAACTGTTTAGTTATCAACAAAGCACATCTTTGCATGACATTTTATGGTAGATTCATTCATAATCACCTTATAAAAGGATTTGTGGATTTTCAGGAGGGAACTGAGTTTTCTAGTCAAATACAGATTTGGGTCCAGTCCTAAATGGATGAAAAAGTGACAGATGTTCCATTATCAACTCAAAACATATTCAAATTACATTTCAAAGTACCTCTACTTGAAATCACATTATAATAGGATTTAATGAAGCAACCATCAACTGCTTGTGTAAATTACAATGAAAAGCATTTTACACTAGGTTTTCGGCATTTACAGCTGCCCCATTGCTGTTGATTATTGTATATTCACTCCAATGGGAAAACTGTTTAGTTATCAACAAAGCACATCTTTGCATGACATTTTATGGTAGATTCATTCATAATCACCTCATAATAGGATTTGTGGATTTTCAGGAGGCTATGACAGACACAGATTGGGGTCCAGTCCTAAATGGATGAAAAGGTGACAGATGTTCCATAATCAACTCAAAACATATTCAAATTACATTTCCAGGTACCTCTACTTGAAATCACATTATAATAGGATTTAATGAAGCAACCATCAACTGCTTGTGTAAATTACACTAAAAAGCGTTTTACGCTAGGTTTTCGGCATTTACAGTTGCCCCAATGCTGTTGATTATTGTATATTCACTCCAATGAGAAAACTGTTTAGTTATCAACAAAGCCTATCTTAACATGACATTTTATGGTAGATTCATTCAAAATCACCTTATAATAGGATTGGTGGATTTTCAGGAGGGAACTGAGTTTTCTGGTCAAATACAGATTGGGGTCCAGTCCTAAATGGATGAAAAAGTGACAGATGTTCAATAATCAACTCAAAATATATTCAAATTACATTTCCAGGTACCTCTACTTGAAATCACATTATAATAGGATTTAATGAAGCAACCATCAACTGCTTGTGTAAATTACAATGAAAAGCATTTTACGCTAGGTTTTCGAAATTTACAGTTGCCCCATTGCTGTTGATTATTGTATATTCACTCCAATGAGAAACCTGTTTAGTTATCAACAAAGCACATCTTAACATGACATTTTATGGTAGATTCATTCAAAATCACCTTATAATAGGATTTGTGGATTTTCAGGAGGGAACTGAGTTTTCTGGTCAGATACAGATTGGGGTCCAGTCCTAAATGGATGAAAAAGTGACAGATGTTCAATAAAAAGTGACAAATGTTCAATAATCAACTCAAAACATATTCAACTTACATTTCAAGGTACCTCTACTTGAAATCACATTATAATAGGATTTAATGAAGCAACCATCAACTGCTTGTGTAAATTACAATGAAAAGCGTTTTAAGCTAGGTTTTCGAAATTTACAGTTGCCCCAATGCTGTTGATTATTGTATATTCACTCCAATGAGAAAAATGTTTAGTTATCAGCAGAGCACATCTTCACATGACATTTTATGGCAGATTCATTCAAAATCACCTTATAATAGGATTTGTGGATTTTCAGGAGGGAACTGAGTTTTCTGGTCGGATACAGATTGGGGTCCAGTCCTAAATGGATGAAAAGGTGACACATGTTCCATAATCAACTCAAAACATATTCAAATTACATTTCCAGGTACCTCTACTTGAAATCACATTATAATAGGATTTGCTGAAGCAACCATCAACTACAATGAAAAGCATTTTATGCCTGGTTTTCGGCATGTACAGCTGCTTTCATTGCTGTTTATCATTGTATATTCACTCAAATGAGAAAACTGTTCAGTTATCAGCAGAGCACATCTTCACATGACATTTTATAGTAGATTCATTCAAAATCACCTTATAATAGGATTTGTGGATTTTCAGGAGGGAACTGGGTTTTCTGGTGAAAAACAGATTGGGGTCCAGTCCTAAATGGATGAAAAAGTGACACATGTTCCATAATCAACTCAAAACATATTCAAATTACATTTCAAGGTACCTCTACTTGAAATCACATTATAATAGGATTTAATGAAGCGACCGTCAACTACAATGAAAAGCATTTTACGCTTGGATTTTGGCATTTACAGCTGCTTTCATTGCTGTTTATCATTGTATATTCACTCCAATGAGAACACTGATAAGATATCAACAGAGCACATCTTAACATGACATTTTGTAATAGATTCATTCAAAATCACCTTATAATAGGATTGGTGGATTTTCAGGAGGGAACTGAGTTTTCTGGTCAAATACAGATTGGGGTCCAGTCCTAAATGGATGAAAAAGTGACAGATGTTCAATAATCAACTCAAAATATATTCAAATTACATTTCCAGGTACCTCTACTTGAAATCACATTATAATAGGATTTAATGAAGCAACCATCAACTGCTTGTGTAAATTACAATGAAAAGCATTTTACGCTAGGTTTTCGAAATTTACAGTTGCCCCATTGCTGTTGATTATTGTATATTCACTCCAATGAGAAACCTGTTTAGTTATCAACAAAGCACATCTTAACATGACATTTTATGGTAGATTCATTCAAAATCACCTTATAATAGGATTTGTGGATTTTCAGGAGGGAACTGAGTTTTCTGGTCAGATACAGATTGGGGTCCAGTCCTAAATGGATGAAAAAGTGACAGATGTTCAATAAAAAGTGACAAATGTTCAATAATCAACTCAAAACATATTCAACTTACATTTCAAGGTACCTCTACTTGAAATCACATTATAATAGGATTTAATGAAGCAACCATCAACTGCTTGTGTAAATTACAATGAAAAGCGTTTTAAGCTAGGTTTTCGAAATTTACAGTTGCCCCAATGCTGTTGATTATTGTATATTCACTCCAATGAGAAAAATGTTTAGTTATCAGCAGAGCACATCTTCACATGACATTTTATGGCAGATTCATTCAAAATCACCTTATAATAGGATTTGTGGATTTTCAGGAGGGAACTGAGTTTTCTGGTCGGATACAGATTGGGGTCCAGTCCTAAATGGATGAAAAGGTGACACATGTTCCATAATCAACTCAAAACATATTCAAATTACATTTCCAGGTACCTCTACTTGAAATCACATTATAATAGGATTTGCTGAAGCAACCATCAACTACAATGAAAAGCATTTTATGCCTGGTTTTCGGCATGTACAGCTGCTTTCATTGCTGTTTATCATTGTATATTCACTCAAATGAGAAAACTGTTCAGTTATCAGCAGAGCACATCTTCACATGACATTTTATAGTAGATTCATTCAAAATCACCTTATAATAGGATTTGTGGATTTTCAGGAGGGAACTGGGTTTTCTGGTGAAAAACAGATTGGGGTCCAGTCCTAAATGGATGAAAAAGTGACACATGTTCCATAATCAACTCAAAACATATTCAAATTACATTTCAAGGTACCTCTACTTGAAATCACATTATAATAGGATTTAATGAAGCGACCGTCAACTACAATGAAAAGCATTTTACGCTTGGATTTTGGCATTTACAGCTGCTTTCATTGCTGTTTATCATTGTATATTCACTCCAATGAGAACACTGATAAGATATCAACAGAGCACATCTTAACATGACATTTTGTAATAGATTCATTCAAAATCACCTTATAATAGGATTTGTGGAGTTTCAGGAGGGAACTGAGTTTTCTGGTCAAATACAGATTGGGGTCCAGTCCTAAATGGGTGAAAAAGTGACAGATGTTCCATAATCAACTCAAAACATATTCAAATTACATGTCAAAGTACCTCTACTTGAAATCACATTATAATAGGATTTAATGAAGCAACCATCAACTGCTTGTGTAAATTACAATGAAAAGCATTTTACGCTAGGTTTTCGGCATTTACAGCTGCCCCATTGCTGTTGATTATTGTATATTCACTCCAATGAGAAAACTGTTTAGTTATCAACAAAGCACATCTTTGCATGACATTTTATGGTAGATTCATTCATAATCACCTTATAAAAGGATTTGTGGATTTTCAGGAGGGAACTGAGTTTTCTAGTCAAATACAGATTTGGGTCCAGTCCTAAATGGATGAAAAAGTGACAGATGTTCCATTATCAACTCAAAACATATTCAAATTACATTTCAAAGTACCTCTACTTGAAATCACATTATAATAGGATTTAATGAAGCAACCATAAACTGCTTGTGTAAATTACAATGAAAAGCATTTTACACTAGGTTTTCGGCATTTACAGCTGCCCCATTGCTGTTGATTATTGTATATTCACTCCAATGGGAAAACTGTTTAGTTATCAACAAAGCACATCTTTGCATGACATTTTATGGTAGATTCATTCATAATCACCTCATAATAGGATTTGTGGATTTTCAGCAGGCTATGACAGACACAGATTGGGGTCCAGTCCTAAATGGATGAAAAAGTGACAGATGTTCCATAATCAACTCAAAACATATTCAAATTACATTTACAGGTACCTCTACTTGAAATCACACCATAATAGGATTTACTGAAGCAACCATCAACTACAATGAAAAGCATTTTACGCTTGGTTTTCGGCATTTACAGCCGCTTTCATTGCTGTTTATCATTGTATATTCACTCCAATGAGAAAACCGTTAAGTTATCAGCAGAGCACATCTTCACATGACATTTTATAGTAGATTCATTCAAAATCACCTTATAATAGGATTTGTGGATTTTCAGGAGGGAACTGAGTTTTTTGGTCAAATACAGATTGGGGTCCAGTCCTAAATGGGTGAAAAAGTGACAGATGTTCCATAATCAACTCAAAACATATTCAAATTACATTTCAAAGAACCTCTACTTGAAATCACATTATAATAGGATTTAATGAAGCAACCATCAACTGCTTGTGTAAATTACAATGAAAAGCATTTTACGCTAGGTTTTCGGCATTTACAGTTGCCCCATTGCTGTTGATTATTGTATATTCACTCCAATGAGAAAACTGTTTAGTAATAAACAAAGCACATCTTAACATGACATTTTATGGTAGATTCTTTCAAAATCACCTTGTAATAGGATTGGTGGATTTTCAGGAGGGAACTGAGTTTTCTGGTCAAATACAGATTGGGGTCCAGTCCTAAATGGATGAAAAAGTGCCACATGTTCCATAATCAACTCAAAACATATTCAAATTACATTTCCAGGTACCTCTACTTGAAATCACATTATAATAGGATTTAATGAAGCAACCATAAACTGCTTGTGTAAATTACAATGAAAAGCATTTTACGCTAGGTTTTCAGCATTTACAGCTGCCCCATTGCTGTTGATTATTGTATATTCACTCCAACGAGAAAACTGTTAAGATATCAACAAAGCACATCTTTACATGACATTTTATGGTAGATTCATTAATTATCACCTTATAATAGGATTTGTGGATTTTCAGGAGGGATCTGAATTTTCTGGTCGGATACAGATTGGGGTCCAGTCCTAAATGGATAAAAAAGTGACAGATGTTCCATCATCAACTCGAAACATATTCAAATTACATTTCAAGGTACCTCTATCTGAAATCACATTATAATAGGATTTACTGAAGCAACCATCAACTACAATGAAAAGCATTTTACGCTTGGTTTTTGGCATTTACAGCTGCTTTCATTGCTGATATCATTGTATATTCACTCCAATGAGGAAACTGTTTGGTTATCAGCAGAGCACAGCTTTACATGACATTTTATGGTAGATTCATTCAAAATCACCTTATAATAGGATTGGTGGATTTTCAGGAGGGAAACTGAGTTTTCTGGTCAAATACAGATTGGGGTCCAGTCCTAAATGGGTGAAAAAGTGACAGATGTTCCATAATCAACTCAAAACATATTCAAATTACATTTCAAAGAACCTCTACTTGAAATCACATTATAATAGGATTCAATGAAGCAACCATCAACTGCTTGTGTAAATTACAATGAAAAGCATTTTACGCTAGGTTTTCGGCATTTACAGTTGCCCCATTGCTGTTGATTATTGTATATTCACTCCAATGAGAAAACTTTTTAGTAATAAACAAAGCACATCTTAACATGACATTTTATGGTAGATTCTTTCAAAATCACCTTGTAATAGGATTGGTGGATTTTCAGGAGGGAAACTGAGTTTTCTGGTCAGATACAGATTGGGGTCCAGTCCTAAATGGATGAAAAAGTGACAGATGTTCAATAAAAAGTGACAAATGTTCAATAATCAACTCAAAACATATTCAACTTACATTTCAAGGTACCTCTACTTGAAATCACATTATAATAGGATTTAATGAAGCAACCATCAACTGCTTGTGTAAATTACAATGAAAAGCGTTTTAAGCTAGGTTTTCGAAATTTACAGTTGCCCCAATGCTGTTGATTATTGTATATTCACTCCAATGAGAAAACTGTTTAGTTATCAGCAGAGCACATCTTCACATGACATTTTATGGCAGATTCATTCAAAATCACCTTATAATAGGATTTGTGGATTTTCAGGAGGGAACTGGGTTTTCTGGTGAAAAATAGATTGGGGTCCAGTTCTAAATGGATGAAAAAGTGACACATGTTCCATAATCAACTCAAAACATATTCAAATTACATTTCAAGGTACCTCTACTTGAAATCACATTATAATAGGATTTAATGAAGCGACCGTCAACTACAATGAAAAGCATTTTACGCTTGGATTTTGGCATTTACAGCTGCTTTCATTGCTGTTTATCATTGTATATTCACTCCAATGAGAAAACTGTTTAGTTATCAACAAAGCACATCTTTGCATGACATTTTATGGTAGATTCATTCATTATCACCTCATAATAGGATTTGTGGATTTTCAGGAGGCTATGACAGACACAGATTTGGGTCCAGTCCTAAATGGATGAAAAAGTGACAGATGTTCCATAATCAACTCAAAACATATTCAAATTACATTTCAAGGTACCTCTACTTGAAAACACATTATAATAGGATTTACTGAAGCAACCATCAACTACAATGAAAAGCATTTTACACCTGGTTTTGGGGATTTACAGCTGCTTTCATTGCTGATATCATTGTATATTCACTCCAATGAGAAAACTGTTTAGTTATCAACAAAGCACATATTAACATGACATTTTATGGCAGATTCATTCAAAATCACCTTATAGTAGGATTTGTGGATTTTCAGGAGGGAACTGAGTTTTCTGGTCAAATACAGATTGGGGTCCAGTCCTAAATGGGTGAAAAAGTGACAGATGTTCCATAATCAACTCAAAACATATTCAAATTACATTTGAAAGAACCTCTACTTGAAATCACATTACAATAGGATTCAATGAAGCAACCATCAACTGCTTGTGTAAATTACAATGAAAAGCATTTTACGCTAGGTTTTCGGCATTTACAGTTGCCCCATTGCTGTTGATTATTGTATATTCACTCCAATGAGAAAACTGTTTAGTAATAAACAAAGCACATCTTAACATGACATTTTATGGTAGATTCTTTCAAAATCACCTTGTAATAGGCTTTGTGGATTTTCAGGAGGGAACTGAGTTTTCTGGTCAAATACAGATTGGGGTCCAGTCCTAAATGGATGAAAAAGTGCCACATGTTCCATAATCAACTCAAAACATATTCAAATTACATTTCAAGGTACCTCTACTTGAAATCACATTATAATAGGATTTAATGAAGCAACCATCAACTGCTTGTGTAAATTACAATGAAAATCATTTTACGCTATGTTTTCAGCATTTACAGCTGCCCCATTGCTGTTGATTATTGTATATTCACTCCAACGAGAAAACTGTTTAGTTATCAACAAAGCACATCTTTGCATGACATTTTATGGTAGATTCATTCATAATCACCTCATAATAGGATTTGTGGATTTTCAGGAGGCTATGACAGACACAGATTGGGGTCCAGTCCTAAATGGATGAAAAAGTGACAGATGTTCCATAATCAACTCAAAACATATTCAAATTACATTTCAAGGTACCTCTACTTGAAATCACATTATAATAGGATTTACTGAAACAACCATCAACTACAATGAAAAGCATTTTACGCTAGGTTTTCAGCATTTACAGCTGCCTGATTGCTGTTCATTATTGTATATTCACTCCAATGAGAAAACTGTTTAGTTATCAACAAAGCACATCTTTGCATGACATTTAATGGTAGATTCATTCATAATCACCTCATAATAGGATTTGTGGATTTTCAGGAGGCTATGACAGACACAGATCGGGGTCCAGTCCTAAATGGATGAAAAAGTGACAGATGTTCCATAATCAACTCAAAACATATTCAAATTACATTTCAAGGTACCTCTACTTGAAATCACATTATAATAGGATTTACTGAAGCAACCATCAATACAATGAAAAGCATTTTACGCTTGGTTTTCAGCATTTACAGCTTATTTCATTGCTGTTTATCATTGTATATACACTCCAATGAGAAAACTGTTAAGTTATCAGCAGAGCACGTCTTCACATGACATTATATAATAGATTCATTCAAAATCACCTTATAATAGGATTTGTGGATTTTCAGGAGGGAACTGAGTTTTCTGGTGAAATACAGTTTGGGGTCCAGTCCTAAATGGATGAAAAAGTGACAGATGTTCCATAATCAACTCAAAACATGTTCAAATTACATTTCAAGGTACCTCTACTTGAAATCACATTATAATAGGATTTAATGAAGCAACCATCAACTGCTTGTGTAAATTACGATGAAAAGCATTTTATGCCTGGTTTTCGGCATGTACAGCTGCTTTCATTGCTGTTTATCATTGTATATTCACTCCAATGAGAAAACTGTTAAGTTATCAGCAGAGCACATCTTCACATGACATTTTATGGCAGATTCATTCAAAATCACCTTATAATAGGATTTGTGGATTTTCAGGAGGGAACTGAGTTTTCTGGTGAGATACAGATTGGGGTCCAGTCCTAAATGGATGAATAAGTGGCACATGTTCCATAATCAACTCAAAACATATTCAAATTACATTTCAAGGTACCTCTACTTGAAATCACATTATAATAGGATTTAATGAAGCAACCATCAACTGCTTGTGTAAATTACAATGAAAATCATTTTACGCTATGTTTTCAGCATTTACAGCTGCCCCATTGCTGTTGATTATTGTATATTCACTCCAACGAGAAAACTGTTTAGTTATCAACAAAGCACATCTTTGCATGACATTTTATGGTAGATTCATTCATAATCACCTCATAATAGGATTTGTGGATTTTCAGGAGGCTAGGACAGACACAGATTGGGGTCCAGTCCTAAATGGATGAAAAAGTGACAGATGTTCCATAATCAACTCAAAACATATTCAAATTACATTTCAAGGTACCTCTACTTGAAATCACATTATAATAGGATTTACTGAAGCAACCATCAATACAATGAAAAGCATTTTACGCTTGGTTTTCAGCATTTACAGCTTATTTCATTGCTGTTTATCATTGTATCTACACTCCAATGAGAAAACTGTTAAGTTATCAGCAGAGCACATCTTCACATGACATTTTATAATAGATTCATTCAAAATCACCTTATAATAGGATTTGTGGATTTTCAGGAGGGAACTGAGTTTTCTGGTGGAATACAGATTGGGGTCCAGTCCTAAATGGATGAAAAAGTGACAGATGTTCCATAATCAACTCAAAACATATTCAAATTACATTTCAAGGTACCTCTACTTGAAATCACATTATAATAGGATTTAATGAAGCAACCATCAACTGCTTGTGTAAATTACGATGAAAAGCATTTTACGCTAGGTTTTCAGCATTTACAGCTGCCCCATTGCTGTTGCTTATTGTATATTCACCCCAATGAGAAAACTGTTTAGATATCAACAAAGCACATGTTAACATGACATTTTATGGTAGATTCATTCAAAATCACCTTATGATAGGATTTGTGGATTTTCAGGAGGGCACTGAGTTTTCTGGTCCAATAGAGATTGGGGTCCAGTCCTAAATGGATGAAAAAGTGACAGATGTTCCATTATCAACTCAAAACATATTCAAATTACATTTCCAGGTACCTCTTCTCGAAATCACATTATAATAGGATTTACTGAAGCAACCATCAACTACAATGAAGAGCATTTTACGTTTGGTTTTCGGCATGTACAGCTGCTTTCATTGCTGTTTATCATTGTATATTCACTCCAATGAGAAAACTGTTAAGTTATCAGCAGAGCACATCTTCACATGACATTTTATGGCAGATTCATTCAAAATCACCTTATAATAGGATTTGTGGATTTTCAGGAGGGAACTGAGTTTTCTGGTCAAATACAGATTGGGGTCCAGTCCTAAATGGATGAATAAGTGGCACATGTTCCATAATCAACTCAAAACATATTCAAATTACATTTCAAGGTACCTCTACTTGAAATCACATTATAATAGGATTTAATGAAGCAACCAGCAACTGCTTGTGTAAATTACAATGAAAATCATTTTACGCTATGTTTTCAGCATTTACAGCTGCCCCATTGCTGTTGATTATTGTATATTCACTCCAACGAGAAAACTGTTTAGTTATCAACAAAGCACATCTTTGCATGACATTTTATGGTAGATTCATTCATAATCACCTCATAATAGGATTTGTGGATTTTCAGGAGGCTATGACAGACACAGATTGGGGTCCAGTCCTAAATGGATGAAAAAGTGACAGATGTTCCATAATCAACTCAAAACATATTCAAATTACATTTCAAGGTACCTCTACTTGAAATCACATTATAATAGGATTTACTGAAACAACCATCAACTACAATGAAAAGCATTTTACGCTAGGTTTTCAGCATTTACAGCTGCCTGATTGCTGTTCATTATTGTATATTCACTCCAATGAGAAAACTGTTTAGTTATCAACAAAGCACATCTTTGCATGACATTTAATGGTAGATTCATTCATAATCACCTCATAATAGGATTTGTGGATTTTCAGGAGGCTATGACAGACACAGATCGGGGTCCAGTCCTAAATGGATGAAAAAGTGACAGATGTTCCATAATCAACTCAAAACATATTCAAATTACATTTCAAGGTACCTCTACTTGAAATCACATTATAATAGGATTTACTGAAGCAACCATCAATACAATGAAAAGCATTTTACGCTTGGTTTTCAGCATTTACAGCTTATTTCATTGCTGTTTATCATTGTATATACACTCCAATGAGAAAACTGTTAAGTTATCAGCAGAGCACATCTTCACATGACATTTTATAATAGATTCATTCAAAATCACCTTATAATAGGATTTGTGGATTTTCAGGAGGGAACTGAGTTTTCTGGTGAAATACAGTTTGGGGTCCAGTCCTAAATGGATGAAAAAGTGACAGATGTTCCATAATCAACTCAAAACATGTTCAAATTACATTTCAAGGTACCTCTACTTGAAATCACATTATAATAGGATTTAATGAAGCAACCATCAACTGCTTGTGTAAATTACGATGAAAATCATTTTACGCTATGTTTTCAGCATTTACAGCTGCCCCATTGCTGTTGATTATTGTATATTCACTCCAACGAGAAAACTGTTTAGTTATCAACAAAGCACATCTTTGCATGACATTTTATGGTAGATTCATTCATAATCACCTCATAATAGGATTTGTGGATTTTCAGGAGGCTATGACAGACACAGATTGGGGTCCAGTCCTAAATGGATGAAAAAGTGACAGATGTTCCATAATCAACTCAAAACATATTCAAATTACATTTCAAGGTACCTCTACTTGAAATCACATTATAATAGGATTTACTGAAACAACCATCAACTACAATGAAAAGCATTTTACGCTAGGTTTTCAGCATTTACAGCTGCCTGATTGCTGTTCATTATTGTATATTCACTCCAATGAGAAAACTGTTTAGTTATCAACAAAGCACATCTTTGCATGACATTTAATGGTAGATTCATTCATAATCACCTCATAATAGGATTTGTGGATTTTCAGGAGGCTATGACAGACACAGATCGGGGTCCAGTCCTAAATGGATGAAAAAGTGACAGATGTTCCATAATCAACTCAAAACATATTCAAATTACATTTCAAGGTACCTCTACTTGAAATCACATTATAATAGGATTTACTGAAGCAACCATCAATACAATGAAAAGCATTTTACGCTTGGTTTTCAGCATTTACAGCTTATTTCATTGCTGTTTATCATTGTATATACACTCCAATGAGAAAACTGTTAAGTTATCAGCAGAGCACATCTTCACATGACATTTTATAATAGATTCAATCAAAATCACCTTATAATAGGATTTGTGGATTTTCAGGAGGGAACTGAGTTTTCTGGTGGAATACAGATTGGGGTCCAGTCCTAAATGGATGAAAAAGTGACAGATGTTCCATAATCAACTCAAAACATATTCAAATTACATTTCAAGGTACCTCTACTTGAAATCACATTATAATAGGATTTAATGAAGCAACCATCAACTGCTTGTGTAAATTACGATGAAAAGCATTTTACGCTAGGTTTTCAGCATTTACAGCTGCCCCATTGCTGTTGCTTATTGTATATTCACTCCAATGAGAAAACTGTTTAGATATCAACAAAGCACATGTTAACATGACATTTTATGGTAGATTCATTCAAAATCACCTTATGATAGGATTTGTGGATTTTCAGGAGGGCACTGAGTTTTCTGGTCAAATAGAGATTGGGGTCCAGTCCTAAATGGATGAAAAAGTGACAGATGTTCCATTATCAACTCAAAACATATTCAAATTACATTTCCAGGTACCTCTTCTCGAAATCACATTATAATAGGATTTACTGAAGCAACCATCAACTACAATGAAGAGCATTTTACGTTTGGTTTTCGGCATGTACAGCTGCTTTCATTGCTGTTTATCATTGTATATTCACTCCAATGAGAAAACTGTTAAGTTATCAGCAGAGCACATCTTCACATGACATTTTATGGCAGATTCATTCAAAATCACCTTATAATAGGATTTGTGGATTTTCAGGAGGGAACTGAGTTTTCTGGTGAGATACAGATTGGGGTTCAGTCCTAAATGGATGAAAAAGTGACAGATGTTCCATAATCAACTCAAAACATATTCAAATTTATATTTCAAGGTACCTCTACTTGAAATCACATTATAATAGGATTTAATGAAGCAACCATCAACTGCTTGTGTAAATGTGTGTGTGTGTGTGTGTGTGTGTGTGTCTGTGTGTGTGTGTGTGTGTGCGCGCGCGCGTACCTACCTGTCCCATTCTGTTCGCTGCTCGAAGAGGCGGGGCTGTTGCAATCTGTCTGCAGTAAGGATGTAAGTGCAAACACGATGATGTCGGCACACTTGCAGCTGCTAAACAGGGTGGACGGAGTGCAAAAGCCATAACTTAGCTGTCTGTGATGAGGCCATCTTCCTCTTTCCATATGCGCCGCTGTAAATACGAATGCATTACCGAAGACAGAAGCGATACTGTTAAACTACCTTACCGATGAGCCAACTTAAGGAAAACCATACTTCTCTTGATGACATCCAGTTCAAAATGGTTCTCCAGTCGACCATCCAATCACGTAAGTTCTGTGAGGGGGGGGAGGAGTATGTGCGAAACATGTCAGACTACGTGTAAATAGCGAATAAAAAATAATTATTTGTAGATATGACGACTACAAGGTAAATGTTAATTGTTCAGCCAGTTTTCAGCATTTTTGAATTTCATTACTATGTAATTACTATGCAAGCTATTTCGAGTCTTAATGGGCTCGACCAAATTCCTCATTTGGTATAGCCCGACCTGGTCACACCATTTGTTGCCGTGTTGTCCATTTGCAGCCATTTTACCGTCTGACTGTGTGCACCATTGGACTGTTTTTTTGTGGTACGTGTGATTGAGGATTATCAGATTCAAGGGCCTGTTCATCAGGTAAGATGCAATGTTGGCTATCTAGTATGATAGTGTGACTACATAATGCTTGATGTGAAGTGTATATGCGAGTGAGTGTGTCTATCTTATGGGAAGATTTAAAATGCTTGAAGGGTTTTAACTGCAAAACCCGCGAAATGTGTGAATATGCTGAGAAAAACCCTGAAAAATGAAGCCTGTGTGTGCTTTATGTATGTGTATGTGAAGTAATGTGAGTGTGAGTGTCTGTGCTGTCTGTTGCCTGCAAGATTTAAAATGCTTGAAGTGTTTTGACTGCAAAAACCTATGAAATGGGTGAAAATTATGAAAAAACCCCAGAAAGATCAAAGCCTGTCTGTGTGTGCGTGTGTACTTGAAGTAATGTGAGTGTGAGTGTCTGTGCTGTCTGTTGCCTGAAAGATTTGAATTGCTTTAAGTGACTCAAAGATTCTGCTGTAAAACCATAAAAGTGTTTAAATGCTTGAAATGCTTAAAAAAAACCGTGAAAGAATGGAGCATGTAGGTCTAACAATGTGTGAATGATTTCTGTCCCTAAATGAGATAAACTCGCAAGCAGTTTGATTGACAGCTCAAGTCCTTTGAAGCTGTGACAAAAGGACAACAGTTGCCCAGAAAAAAAACAAAGAAAGATCAAAGCCTGTGTTCAAGGGTGTGTGTGTGCAGGAGAGGCAGGATAACCCTTGAATGGATTCTCTGTCTCTGTCTGAAAGTAGGAAGAAGTAAGAAGGTACATGAAGTGCCTGAAGAAAATGAAAAAAGATTTGAATGTGTTTTAATGAAAAATTTTCAGCTGGAAAATAATGAATATTTCAGAAGATATCAGAGAAATATCAGCCTTTCCAAATCCCACCACACCATTGCAGGTGATTTTATATACAGATGAAATATATTGATGGTTAATAATACTTTAGGAAACATAGACCCCAAGTTTAGGTTAAAGCTTGCTGCAATCAGACTTTTTGCTTTAGTAAAAGCTAAGGATATTGATGAGTGTGGTGTTGATGCTGTGTTACAAACAATTGATTATGACTTACAGTTGCTGTATAATGGTGTCCAAATCCAAACAAAGAATGGTGAAATTAATTTATTTGGTGCTGTAGTTTCAGTATGGGGTGACACAACATAAGCTTGCTGTATTCAAGGAAGGTGTTGTTTTTTACAGTTACATTGTGAATGTAATATGTCACTGAAAGGACAATGGAAAAATACACGAGACAGCGAGAAAGGGCCAGCACAGACTTCTTGAAATCTGTCCTCAAAACCACATATGGAATTTATAAAAGAAGCAGGTTGGTTGATTATCCAGACTTTGAGGGCTTGCACCCATGGAAATTAAACACCTTGTCCTCTGATGGAGTTAGATAGTTCAATTCAGTTTTGTTGAGCAGTATAGAGAAAAATATATATGTTCAGTTTGTTTTGTTTTGGACTGTTTTGGATTGGGATAGTTCAAACACGTTTTGATCCTGATTTATCTGTGGAATGTGTAGTAAGACTGCAAAAAATGATTGAAAAGCATTCAAGCTACTCTTTCCTGAGAATAATGTAATTGCTAAGCAACATTGCTTAGCAATGAGCTGCATCTCCCTGCTCAAATCCTTTCTCTGTGCCCTTTGGTAAGGCATATGTGCCTTACCAAATGTGAATGTGAATTGTGTAAGTGATTTGAGTCAGAGCAAAGGTCATCAAAATTGAACTTCAAAAATGTCAGTCAGTCACTGTTTGGACCAACTTTTTGAATGTTGTCAAAATGAAATGGGCACTGAGCATCCCATTTTTACCCATGAGAAGAAATTGGGTCCTTTCCCTGAAGTTCTTTTATCTACCTTTGTTGAACGCACTTATTGTAAGTCGCTTTGGATAAAAGCGTCTGCTAAATGACTGTAATGTAATGTAATGTAAGTGATAAATATGGAGTACATTACAGCAAAGATAAGGTGTTTGGGGGGGATTGATGCATACAACATGTAATGACAGTAAAGTGGCTTATTCTAGCAAGATGTGTTATGTACTTTGCAGGATGCTTAAATTGCTTAAAAGTTGAATTCATCATTTGAACTGACTGAAACAGAGGCTGCTGTGTATAAGCAGGTCAAAGAAAACTGGTGGATGTGAATGTAACCGACTAACTAGTTTCCTTTCTCGGGGGGGGGGGGAGGACTCTGTATTCTGACTTAGAAAGTGGATCATTGCTCCACTTTCATCCATCATTGACAACCACCAAGTGAAGAAGGGGGAGGAGCTCATCCTGGACATGGCCAGGTTTGTCCCCAGCCTAAAACTGTGTAAAGATGTGTGAGTTTTCTAAAGGGGATTCTAAGTGAAGTTTTTGTTGTTGTAACCTGCCAGGTTTGTCTTTTTCCACGCTTCAATACCAATACTAAAAAAAGCCACTACCGACATCCCAGAGACAGGAAGGAAACTTTGTTTACTACTGGATAATCAAACCAGAACTGTCCTCGTCAGTTCTTCCTTTGGGTAAGAGCTCTGATCTAACCTGCTTCTTATTATTAATGCAGCGTGTGAACGATGACATTGAAAGGCCATGCTAGTAGACACGTCCTAGTCTTCACTCTGAACACTGAATAATAGATGCATATTAAGATGCATATTAATTCCAACCATATGTACAGTTTAATCACAGTCCGGGCACTAACTAAGGCCTGAAAACCTTTCTTTTTAAACAAGGATTTTTTTTAACACACTGTGTCATAGTTCTCTTTTTTAAACCTGTTTTAATTTTGCTGTACTCTGTAGCACTTTGGGATTGTTTTTAACTATGAAAAGTGCTCTACAAATAAAATGTATTATTATTATTATTAATGTGAGTTTGTGCTGTGACTCATTGATTTGTGCCTCTTGCAGACTCCTCCTATCCATGCACCACATGCCACTTACACAGGACTCTGCTGAATCTGAGGCCATTAGCCAAAGACTGGTGCTGGGTGTGACAGCTGACAGTACAATGTGGATCTACCACAAGGTCCAGTATGCTCAACTCTTTGCTTAGCCAGTCGAAGCATGTCCAGAGCACTCAACCCTTCGGCCTAGAGCAGAGACTAGGATGGGAAAGGTAGGTAAACACACACACACACACACACAGCTGAACAGAGTCACCAATGTTAATCATCGTACATCTGTGTCACTCCTCTCAGCATGCTGGAATCGGTGGCAAGTCTAAAGAAGAAGACAAAGAAATGCCCGGCTGCAGAGAGCAGCACTTTGCAAGCAGCTCTTCCCGTTGGAATGTTAATTCATCTCTCTAAGGTGGAGCATGTTCTGCTCTTCAGCAGCACTTCACACAAAGTGATGCTCATTTGATGAGTTTATAGTGATGGAGCTGGCATAACACCGGAACCATGTGTTCTTGTATATAATGTATACAGGCATGTTTGTGATGAAGGCCCCTGAAGAGCTGGTGGACATCGAGAAGGACCTCAAAACCTCTGTGGATAAAGCGCAGGAGAAGAAGGCCAAGAAGAAAAAGAAGAAACAAGGTGAAACTGCACTTATTTAAGAGTTTGGAGCAAATATTCACGTGAACCCAAAGTAAATATACGAAAATACAGATACAGAACTTAAAGTTAAATGAGTAGTGCAAGGATATATGAAATGCAAGTTTTTACAGTATATAAAGTACAAGGTTTTTTCACAGTATGTGCAGTAAAACAAAGATAAACAAAGTGACCAGTGAAAGTGCATTCATCAGTGCAGTGGTGAGTTCATTCCGGGAGGGGTTGGCCAGTGTGTGTGCGAGGGGGTGGGGGATGGGGTCTGGCGAGTATGTGTGAATGTTTGTGAAGGAGAGTGGGGTGACGGAGGGCAGAGTTCAGCAGGGAGACTGCTGTGGGGAAGAAACTGTTCCTGAACCTGGTGGTTCTTGTACAGAGACTCCTGTAGTGCCTCCTAGAGGGCAGGAGGGCAAACAGTCTGTTTGCCGGATGGCAGGAGTCTTTCTTTATTTTGGTAGCTCTCCTGAGACAACACTTCCTGAAGGTGGTCTGAAGAGCAGGAAGGAAGTGAGGCGCCAGCCATGCGTTGGGTGGTTTTCACCACTTTCTGCAGCGCCTTCCGGTCAGCTACAGAGCAGTTCCCGTACCAAACTGTAATGCAGTTGGTCAGGATGCTCTCAACAGTGCAGCGGTAGAAGTTCACCAGGATCTCTGAAGATAGGCCGTTGCTGTGATGCCGATCTGCAAGTTTGGTGATCAGCTCAGAGGGGATGGCAGTGTCAAATGATGAACTGAAGTCTATGAACAGCATTCTTGCATATGTGTCCTGATTGTCCAGATGGCACTCTGTTAGGACCTGTTCACTCCGTCCTAACAGAGTGCAGCGCTATGGAGACTGCATCTTCTGTGCTCCTGTTCTTGCAATAAGCAAATTGTTGGGGGTCCAGGTTGGGGGGAAGACAGGATTGGAGATGTGCCAGAACCAGCTGCTCTAAGCACTTGGTGATGGTGGGGGTGAGTGCTACCGGGCGGTAGTCATTCAGACAGGTAGGGGAGGATTTTTGGGGAGCAGGTACGATGGAGGTGGACTTAAAGCAGGTTGGAACAACAGCATGAGCCAAGGACAGGTTGAATAAGTCCGACAGCTCCCCAGCACATGCTCTAAGTACACGTCCAGGGGTGCCATCGGGGCCTGCAGCTTTGTGCGCGTTGATTTTGCTCAACACTGCTCTGACATCCGTGGGGCAGAGTGATAGGGGTTGGTAGTCAGCGGTCAGCTCTGCTTTGGTTGCAGGCTGTAGGTTGTCCCTCTCAAAACAAGCGTAGAAGTTGTTCAACTCGTTGAGAAAGGAGATATCAGAGGAGGGGGGCGCTGATCCCTGGATGCCTTGCCACACATGGGGGTTGGAGTTTGAGAAGTATTCCTCAACCTTCAGCTTGCAGCAGTGCTTGGCTTCCTTGACGCCCCGCTTCAGGTCAGGCCTGGCTGTACTGTAGGCTCGTGTATCTCCCGATCTGAAGGCGATGCTGCGGGCCTTCAGCAGGAGACAGACATTCCTGTTCATCCAGGGCTGTTAGGGCACATGGTGATCTGCTTCTGGGTGGTAAACATATGGTATGTGGTCCAGTACAGAACTCTCAATATCAGTGTGGGAGTGACAGGTTGCCTGGGTGGAAAACATATTCCAGTCTGTGTGCCTGAACCGGTACTGCAACACATCTGTCCCCTCAGGCCACACTTTTATTGTCTTTACTGTGGGTTTCACACATTGGATGAGTGGTGAATACTTGGGGAAGAGAAAAGTAGCAAGGTGGTCTGTTTGTCCTATGTGGGGGAGGGGTTTAGCCCTAGGAGGTTTGTGGTACGAGTTTGCCACCTGGTGGTTGGACATGGCATTACATGAATGCGGTTTTATTTTTCAAAATCCGTTGGAATGATTAAAGTCCCCTGCTTTACAAGCTGACATCAAAAGCAGGAAACATGTTGATGAAATCTGGGGAGGACTGCACAACCACACAACCTTGTTTTTCACTGGACTTCTTAGGAAATTCCTAATGTTTACTATTGTTGTACATGAAGAAGACTTTGTTTGAAGAGGAACCACTTGTTTTTCCCGTTTCTGATCCGTTGAACAAAGTTGCGTGTCAATGTAAGAACTTTAAAAAAAAAAGAATGTAGAAATGGAAAATATGAAGGCATGTTGGTTTTATCTAGAGGTTTCTGGTACGAGTTTGCCACCTGGTGGTTGGACATGGCATTACATGAATGCGGTTTTATTTTTCAAAATCCGTTGGAATGATTAAAGTCCCCTGCATACAAGCCGACATCGAAAGCTTTTCATCCTAATTTACTCAAGCAGGTACAGGTTACTTCGGACAGGAGGTGATTTCAAGGAGGTCTTCCAAAAAATGTCATTTCATTTGTTTTGAATTGATAATGGAACATTTTTTCCTTTTTACAATCATTTAGGACTGTCCAGTCCAGACTTCCCAATCTGTGTCTGCTCAAAGAGCTCAGTTCGAGTCCACATGATGATGTGGACAGCAACTGACTGGCATTCCCTCCTGAAAATCCACAAATCATACTATGAGGTGATTTTGAATGAATCTACCATAAAATGTTATTTTAAGATGTACTTTGTTGATTACATAACGGTTTAAACATGTAGCTGTACATATATTGAGAAACAGCGATTGCAGCAGCTGGAAACGTCAAATACGGCTGTAACATGCTTTTTATTGTTATTTACACAAACAGTGACGTGGTTGTTTCATGGAAATGGAAATGGCAAAAAGGCATGTTGTTTGTATCTAGAGGTTTCTGGTACGAGTTTGCCACCTGGTGGTTGTACATGTCATTACATGAATGCGGTTTTATTTTTCAAAAACGTCACCAAATAAACAAAGTGGGTTTGGCATGGCGTGGTTGTTTCAGTAAGTCATATTATAATGTGATTTCTAGCATGGCTATCTTGAAATATAGTTGGAAAATGTTTTGAGTTGATAATCGATCAGTTTTCACTTTTTCATTCATTCAGGGCTGGAGAACAACACTACTCAATCTGTGCCTGCCTAAACTGCTGTACTCCTGGCCAAGTAAACAAAGTTGCTTTATTCCCTCCTGTAGGTCAACAAATCCTATAATAAGGTGATTTTGAATGAATCTACCATAAAATGTCATGTTAAGATGTGCTTTGTTGATAACTAAACAGTTTTCTCTTTGGAGTGAATATACAATAATCAATAGCAATGGGGCAGCTGTAAATGCCGAAAACCTAGCGTAATGCTTTTCATTGTAATTTTCACAAGCAGTTGATGGTTGCTTCATTAAATCCTATTATAATGTGATTTCAAGTAGTGGTACCTTGAAATGTAATTTGAATATGTTTTGAGTTGATTATGGAACATGTGTCACTTTTTCATCCATTTAGGACTGGACCCCAATCTGTGTCTGTCATAGCCTTTTGAAAATCCACAAATCCTATTATAAGGTGATTATGAATGAATCTACCATAAAATGTCATATGAAGATGTGCTTTGTTGATAACTGAACAGTTGTCTTATGTGAGTGAATATACAATAATAAACAGCAATGACAGAAGCTGGAAATGCCGACCACCTGGCGTTTAATGCTTTTTATTGTAATTTACAGAAGCAGTTGATGGTTGCTTTAGTAAATCCTATTATAATGTGATTTCAAGTGGAGATACCTTGAAATGCGACGTGTTTTGAATTGATTATGGAACATGTGTCTCTTTTTCATCCATTTAGGATTGACCCCGATCTGTGTCTGCCATAGCCTCCTGAAAATCCACAAATCCACCTCAAATTATGAGGTGATTTTGAATGAATCTGCATTACATTACATTACATTACAGTCATTTAGCAGACGCTTTCATCCAAAGCGACTTGCAATAAGTGCGTTCAACAAAGATAGATAAAAGCACTTCAGGTCACAAGAAATCGTGAGCGTATTTCCTTCCAAAACCAACAGCTAAGAGCAACATAAGAACAACATAACTAGAGCTGGAGTAAAAGTGCAATAAATTAGGTACCATGATGAATGAGAAAAAAGGACAAATTAGAAAGGACATATTAGAAAACAAAGTGAATCAGAAGAGCTAGGACAGAATAGGTGATGTCCTAGACCCTAACTCTAACAGGGCAGATCCGGGTAGTGTTTCTTGATGGGATGGGTTTTCAGCCTGCGGCGAACGATGGACAGCGACTCCGCTGTCCGGACATCAGTCGGGAGATCATTCCACCACTAAAGTGCCAGAACAGTGAAAAGCCGTGACCGCGTCGATCGCAAGCAGGGGCCGCTGAGCGCCGGGGCAGCCAGCCGCCTGGAGGCAGCAGAGCGAAGTGGTCGGCCGGGGGTGTAGGACTTGACCGAAGCCTGAAGGTATGAAGGAGCTGTTCCTTCCACTGCCCTGTAGGCTAGCACCAGAGTCTTAAACTGGATGCGAGCAGCTACAGGGAGAAAGGGAAAGTGGAAACTGATCGATTATCAACTCAAAGCATCTTCAAACTACATTTCAAGATAGCCCTGCTTGTTTCTAGCTGCTACAATCGTTTTTTCTTAATGTATGTACAGCTACTGTTAAGTTATCAACAAAGTATATCCTAAACGACATTTTATGGTAGATTCATTCAAAATCAACTTAAAATAGGACTTGTGGACCTACAGGAGTGAATAAAGCCACTTTGTTTATTTGGCCAGCAGCACAGCAGTCCAAGCAGGCACAGATTGAGTAGTGTTGCTGTTTCGCCCTGAATGAATGTAAAAGTGAAAACTGATCGATTATCAACTCAAAACATTTTCAAAATTCATTGCAAGATAGCCCTGCTTGAAATCACATTATAATATGACTTACTTAAACAGCCACGCCACTGTTTGTGTAAATAACAATGAAAAGCATGTTTACAGTCGTTTTTGACGTTTCTAGCTGCTACAATCGCTTTTTCTAAATGTATGTACAGCTACTGTTATGTTATCAACAAAGTATATCCTTAACGACATTTTATGGTAGATTCATTCAAAATCACCTTAAAATAGGATTTGTGGACCTACAGGAGTGAATAAAGCCACTTTGTTTATTTGGCCAGCAGCACAGCAGTCCAAGCAGGCACAGATTGAGTAGTGTTGCTGTTCAGCCCTGAATGAATGAAAAAGTGAAAACTGATCGATTATCAACTCAAAACATTTTCAAACTACATTTCAAGATAGCCCTGCTTGAAATCACATTATAATATGACTTACTTTAACAGCCACGCCACTGTTTGTGTAAATAACAATGAAAAGCATGTTTACAGTCGTTTTTGACGTTTCTAGCTGCTACAATCGCTTTTTCTTAATGTATGTACAGCTACTGTTAAGTTATCAACAAAGTATATCCTAAACGACATTTTATGGTAGAGTCATTCAAAATCAACTTATAATAGGATTTGTGGACCTACAGGAGTGAATAAAGCCACTTTGTTTATTTGGCCAGCAGCACAGCAGTCCAAGCAGGCACAGATTGAGCAGTGTTGCTGTTCAGCCCTGAATGAATGAAAAAGTGAAAACTGATCGATTATCAACTCAAAACATTTTCAAACTTCATTGCAAGATAGCCCTGCTTGAAATCACATTATAATATGACTTACTTAAACAGCCAGGCCACTGTTTGTGTAAATAACAATGAAAAGCATGTTTACAGTCGTTTTTGACGTTTCTAGCTGCTACAATCGCTTTTTCTTAATGTATGTACAGCTACTGTTAAGTTATCAACAAAGTATATCCTAAACGACATTTTATGGTAGGTTCATTCAAAATCACCTTAAATTGGATTTGTGGACCTACAGGAGTGAATAAAGCCACTTTGTTTATTTGGCCAGCAGCACAGCAGTCCAAGCAGGCACAGATTGAGTAGTGTTGCTGTTCAGCCCTGAATGAATGAAAAAGTGAAAACTGATCGATTATCAACTCAAAACATTTTCAAACTTCATTGCAAGGTAGCCCTGCTTGAAATCACATTATAATATGACTAACTTTAACAGCCACGCCACTGTTTGTGTAAATAACAATGAAAAGCATGTTTACAGTCGTTTTTGACGTTTCTAGCTGCTACAATCGCTTTTTCATAATGTATGTACAGCTACTGTTAGGTTATCAACAAAGTATATCCTAAACGACATTTTATGGTAGAGTCATTCAAAATCAACTTATAATAGGATTTGTGGACCTACAGGAGTGAATAAAGCCACTTTGTTTATTTGGCCAGCAGCACAGCAGTCCAAGCAGGCACAGATTGAGTAGTGTTGCTGTTCAGCCCTGAATGAATGAAAAAGTGAAAACTGATCGATTATCAACTCGAAACATTTTCAAACTTCATTGCAAGATAGCCCTGCTTGAAATCACATTATAATATGACTTACTTAAACAGCCAGGCCACTGTTTGTGTAAATAACAATGAAAAGCATGTTTACAGTCGTTTTTGACGTTTCTAGCTGCTACAATCGCTTTTTCTTAATGTATGTACAGCTACTGTTAAGTTATCAACAAAGTATATCCTAAACGACATTTTATGGTAGGTTCATTCAAAATCACCTTAAAATAGGATTTGTGGACCTACAGGAGTGAATAAAGCCACTTTGTTTATTCGGCCAGCAGCACAGCAGTCCAAGCAGGCACAGATTGAGTAGTGTTGCTGTTCAGCCCTGAATGAATGAAAAAGTGAAAACTGATCGATTATCAACTCAAAACATTTTCAAACTTCATTGCAAGGTAGCCCTGCTTGAAATCACATTATAATATGACTAACTCTAACAGCCACGCCACTGTTTGTGTAAATAACAATGAAAAGCATGTTTACAGTCGTTTTTGACGTTTCTAGCTGCTACAATCGCTTTTTCTTAATGTATGTACAGCTACTGTTAGGTTATCAACAAAGTATATCCTAAACGACATTTTATGGTAGAGTCATTCAAAATCAACTTATAATAGGATTTGTGGACCTACAGGAGTGAATAAAGCCACTTTGTTTATTTGGCCAGCAGCACAGCAGTCCAAGCAGGCACAGATTGAGTAGTGTTGCTGTTCAGCCCTGAATGAATGAAAAAGTGAAAACTGATCGATTATCAACTCAAAACATTTTCAAACTACATTTCAAGATAGCCCTGCTTGAAATCACATTATAATATGACTTACTTTAACAGCCACGCCACTGTTTGTGTAAATAACAATGAAAAGCATGTTTACAGTCGTTTTTGACGTTTCTAGCTGCTACAATCGCTTTTTCTTAATGTATGTACAGCTACTGTTAAGTTATCAACAAAGTATATCCTAAACGACATTTTATGGTAGAGTCATTCAAAATCAACTTATAATAGGATTTGTGGACCTACAGGAGTGAATAAAGCCACTTTGTTTATTTGGCCAGCAGCACAGCAGTCCAAGCAGGCACAGATTGAGTAGTGTTGCTGTTCAGCCCTGAATGAATGAAAAAGTGAAAACTGATCGATTATCAACTCAAAACATCTTCAAACTACATTTCAAGATAGCCCTGCTTGAAATCACATTATAATATGACTTACTTTAACAGCCAGGCCACTGTTTGTGTAAATAACAATGAAAAGCATGTTACAGTCGTTTTTGACGTTTTCAGATGCTACAATCGCTGTTTCTCAATGTATGTATGTTTAATGTTTAAACTGTTAAGTTATCAACAAAGTACATCTTTAAACGACATTTATTGTAGATTCATTCAAAATCAACTTATAATAGGATTTGTGGAACTACAGGAGTGAATAAAGCCACTTTGTTTATTTGACAGCAGTCCAAGCAGGCACAGATTGAGTAGTGTTGCTGTTCAGCCCTGAATGAATGAAAAAGTGAAAACTGATCGATTATCAACTCAAAACATTTTCAAACTTCATTGCAAGGTAGCCCTGCTTGAAATCACATTATAATATGACTTACTTAAACAGCCACGCCACTGTTTGTGTAAATAACAATGAAAAGCATGTTACAGTCGTTTTTAACGTTTTCAGATGCTGAAATCGCTGTTTCTCAATGTATGTACAGCTACTGTTATGTTATCAATAAAGTACATCCTAAACGACATTTTATGGTAGATTCATTCAAAATCAACTTAAAATAGGATTTGTGGACCTACAGGAGTGAATAAAGCCACTTTGTTTATTTGGCCAGCAGCACAGCAGTCCAAGCAGGCACAGATTGAGTAGTGTTGCTGTTCAGCCCTGAATGAATGAAAAAGTGAAAACTGATCGATTATCAACTCAAAACATTTTCAAACTTCATTTGCAAGATAGCCCTGCTTGAAATCACATATATGACTAACTGAAACAACCACGCCACTGTTTGTGTAAATTACAATGAAAAGCATGTTACAGTCGTTTTTGACGTTTTCAGATGCTGCAATCGCTGTTTCTCAATGTATGTATGTTTAATGTTTAAACTGTTAAGTTATCAACAAAGTATATCCTAAACGACATTTTATGGTAGATTCATTCAAAATCACCTTAAAATAGGATTTGTGGACCTACAGGAGTGAATAAAGCCACTTTGTTTATCTGGCCAGCAGCACAGCAGTCCAAGCAGGCACAGATTGAGTAGTGTTGCTGTTCAGCCCTGAGTGAATGAAAAAGTGAAAACTGATCGATTATCAACTCAAAACATTTTCAAACTTCATTGCAAGGTAGCCCTGCTTGAAATCACATTATAATATGACTTACTTAAACAGCCACGCCACTGTTTGTGTAAATAACAATGAAAAGCATGTTACAGTCGTTTTTGACGTTTCTAGCTGCTACAATCGCTTTTTCTTCATGTATGTACAGCTACTGTTAGGTTATCAACAAAGTATATCCTAAACGACATTTTATGGTAGAGTCATTCAAAATCAACTTATAATAGGATTTGTGGACCTACAGGAGTGAATAAAGCCACTTTGTTAATTTGGCCAGCAGCACAGCAGTCCAAGCAGGCACAGATTGAGTAGTGTTGCTGTTCAGCCCTGAATGAATGAAAAAGTGAAAACTGATCGATTATCAACTCAAAACATTTTCAAACTTCATTGCAAGGTAGCCCTGCTTGAAATCACATTATAATATGACTTACTTAAACAGCCACGCCACTGTTTGTGTAAATAACAATGAAAAGCATGTTACAGTCGTTTTTAACGTTTTCAGATGCTGAAATCGCTGTTTCTCAATGTATGTACAGCTACTGTTATGTTATCAATAAAGTACATCCTAAACGACATTTTATGGTAGAGTCATTCAAAATCACCTTAAAATAGGATTTGTGGACCTACAGGAGTGAATAAAGCCACTTTGTTTATTTGGCCAGCAGCACAGCAGTTTAAGCAGGCACAGATTGAGTAGTGTTGCTGTTCAGCCCTGAGTGAATGAAAAAGTGAAAACTGATCGATTATCAACCCAAAACAATTTCAAACTACATTTCAAGATAGCCCTGCTTGAAATCACATTATAATATGACTAACTTGAACAGCCACGCCACTGTTTGTGTAAATAACAATGAAAAGCATGTTACAGTCGTTTTTAACGTTTTCAGATGCTGAAATCGCTGTTTCTCAATGTATGTACAGCTACTGTTATGTTATCAATAAAGTACATCCTAAACGACATTTTATGGTAGATTCATTCAAAATCAACTTAAAATAGGATTTGTGGACCTACAGGAGTGAATAAAGCCACTTTGTTTATTTGGCCAGCAGCACAGCAGTCCAAGCAGGCACAGATTGAGTAGTGTTGCTGTTCAGCCCTGAATGAATGAAAAAGTGAAAACTGATCGATTATCAACTCAAAACATTTTCAAACTTCATTTGCAAGATAGCCCTGCTTGAAATCACATTATAATATGACAAACTGAAACAACCACGCCACTGTTTGTGTAAATTACAATGAAAAGCATGTTACAGTCGTTTTTGACGTTTTCAGGTGCTGCAATCGCTGTTTCTCAATGTATGTATGTTTAATGTTTAAACTGTTAAGTTATCAACAAAGTATATCCTAAACGACATTTTATGGTAGATTCATTCAAAATCACCTTAAAATAGGATTTGTGGACCTACAGGAGGGAATAAAGCCACTTTGTTTATTTGGCCAGCAGCACAGCAGTCCAAGCAGGCACCGATTGAGCAGTGTTGCTGTTCAGCCCTGAATGAATGAAAAAGTGAAAACTGATCGATTATCAACTCAAAACATTTTCAAACTTCATTGCAAGGTAGCCCTGCTTGAAATCACATTATAATATGACTTACTTAAACAGCCACGCCACTGTTTGTGTAAATAACAATGAAAAGCATGTTAACAGTCGTTTTTGACGTTTCTAGCTGCTACAATCGCTTTTTCTTAATGTATGTACAGCTACTGTTATGTTATCAATAAAGTACATCTTAAACGACATTTTATGGTAGAGTCATTCAAAATCACCTTATAATAGGATTTGTGGACCTACAGGAGTGAATAAAGCCACTTCGTTTACTTGGCCAGGAGCACAGCAGTTTAAGCAGGCACAGATTGAGTAGTGTTGCTGTTCAGCCCTGAATGAATGAAAAAGTGAAAACTGATCGATTATCAACTCAAAACATTTTCAAACTTCATTGCAAGGTAGCCCTGCTTGAAATCACATTATAATATGACTTACTTAAACAGCCACGCCACTGTTTGTGTAAATAACAATGAAAAGCATGTTTACAGTCGTTTTTGACGTTTCTAGCTGCTACAATCGCTTTTTCTTAATGTATGTACAGCTACTGTTATGTTATCAATAAAGTACATCCTAAACGACATTTTATGGTAGAGTCATTCAAAATCAACTTATAATAGGATTTGTGGACCTACAGGAGTGAATAAAGCCACTTTATTTTTTTGGCCAGGAGCACAGCAGTTTAAGAAGGCACAGATTGAGTAGTGTTGCTGTTCAGCCCTGAGTGAATGAAAAAGTGAAAACTGATCGATTATCAACCCAAAACAATTTCAAACTACATTTCAAGATAGCCCTGCTTGAAATCACATTATAATATGACTAACTTGAACAGCCACGCCACTGTTTGTGTAAATAACAATGAAAAGCATGTTACAGTCGTTTTTAACGTTTTCAGATGCTGAAATCGCTGTTTCTCAATGTATGTACAGCTACTGTTATGTTATCAATAAAGTACATCCTAAACGACATTTTATGGTAGATTCATTCAAAATCAACTTAAAATAGGATTTGTGGACCTACAGGAGTGAATAAAGCCACTTTGTTTATTTGGCCAGCAGCACAGCAGTCCAAGCAGGCACAGATTGAGTAGTGTTGCTGTTCAGCCCTGAATGAATGAAAAAGTGAAAACTGATCGATTATCAACTCAAAACATTTTCAAACTTCATTTGCAAGATAGCCCTGCTTGAAATCACATTATAATATGACAAACTGAAACAACCACGCCACTGTTTGTGTAAATTACAATGAAAAGCATGTTACAGTCGTTTTTGACGTTTTCAGGTGCTGCAATCGCTGTTTCTCAATGTATGTATGTTTAATGTTTAAACTGTTAAGTTATCAACAAAGTATATCCTAAACGACATTTTATGGTAGATTCATTCAAAATCACCTTAAAATAGGATTTGTGGACCTACAGGAGGGAATAAAGCCACTTTGTTTATTTGGCCAGCAGCACAGCAGTCCAAGCAGGCACCGATTGAGCAGTGTTGCTGTTCAGCCCTGAATGAATGAAAAAGTGAAAACTGATCGATTATCAACTCAAAACATTTTCAAACTTCATTGCAAGGTAGCCCTGCTTGAAATCACATTATAATATGACTTACTTAAACAGCCACGCCACTGTTTGTGTAAATAACAATGAAAAGCATGTTAACAGTCGTTTTTGACGTTTCTAGCTGCTACAATCGCTTTTTCTTAATGTATGTACAGCTACTGTTATGTTATCAATAAAGTACATCTTAAACGACATTTTATGGTAGAGTCATTCAAAATCACCTTATAATAGGATTTGTGGACCTACAGGAGTGAATAAAGCCACTTCGTTTACTTGGCCAGGAGCACAGCAGTTTAAGCAGGCACAGATTGAGTAGTGTTGCTGTTCAGCCCTGAATGAATGAAAAAGTGAAAACTGATCGATTATCAACTCAAAACATTTTCAAACTTCATTGCAAGGTAGCCCTGCTTGAAATCACATTATAATATGACTTACTTAAACAGCCACGCCACTGTTTGTGTAAATAACAATGAAAAGCATGTTTACAGTCGTTTTTGACGTTTCTAGCTGCTACAATCGCTTTTTCTTAATGTATGTACAGCTACTGTTATGTTATCAATAAAGTACATCCTAAACGACATTTTATGGTAGAGTCATTCAAAATCAACTTATAATAGGATTTGTGGACCTACAGGAGTGAATAAAGCCACTTTATTTTTTTGGCCAGGAGCACAGCAGTTTAAGAAGGCACAGATTGAGCAGTGTTGCTGTTCAGCCCTGAATGAATGAAAAAGTGAAAACTGATCGATTATCAACTCAAAACATTTTCAAACTTCATTGCAAGATAGCCCTGCTTGAAATCACATTATAATATGACTACTTAAACAGCCACGCCACTGTTTGTGTAAATAACAATGAAAAGCATGTTACAGTCGTTTTTAACGTTTTCAGATGCTGCAATCGCTGTTTCTCAATGTATGTATGTTTAATGTTTAAACTGTTAAGTTATCAACAAAGTACATCTTTAAACGACATTTATTGTAGATTCATTTAAAATCAACTTATAATAGGATTTGTGGACCTACAGGAGTGAATAAAGCCACTTTGTTTATTTGGCCAGCAGCACAGCAGTCCAAGCAGGCACAGATTGAGTAGTGTTGCTGTTCAGCCCTGAATGAATGAAAAAGTGAAAACTGATCGATTATCAACTCAAAACATCTTCAAACTACATTTCAAGATAGCCCTGCTTGAAATCACATTATAATATGACTTACTGAAACAACCACGCCATGCCAAACCCACTTTGTTTATTTGGTGACGTTTTTGAAAAATAAAACCGCATTCATGTAATGCCATGTCCAACCACCAGGTGGCAAACTCGTACCAGAATCCTCTAGATACAAACAACATGCCTTTTTCCATTTCCATTTCCATGAAACAACCACGCCACTGTTTGTGTAAATAACAATAAAAAGCATGTTACAGCCGTATTTGACGTTTCCAGCTGCTGCAATCGCTGTTTCTCAATGTATGTACAGCTACATGTTTAAACTGTTAAGTTATCAACATCTTAAAATAACATTTTATGGTAGATTCATTCAAAATCACCTCATAGTATGATTTGTGGATTTTCAGGAGGGAATGCCAGTCAGTTGCTGTCCACATCATCATGTGGACTCGAACTGAGCTCTTTGAGCAGACACAGATTGGGAAGTCTGGACTGGGCAGTCCTAAATGATTGTGAAAAGGAAAAAATGTTCCATAATCAATTCAAAACAAATTCAATGACGTTTTTTGGAAGACCTCCCTGAAATCACCTCCTGTCCGAAGCAACCTGTACCTGCTTGAGTAAATTAGGATGAAAAGCTTTCGATGTCGGCTTGTAAGCAGGGGACTTCAATCATTCCAACGGATTTTGAAAAATAAAACCGCATTCATGTAATGCCATGTCCAACCACCAGGTGGCCAACTCGTACCAGAAACAACATGCCTTCATATTTTCCATTTCTATTGTCTTTTTTTTTAAAGTTCTAACATTGACACGCAACTTTGTTTAACGGATCAGAAACGGGAAAAACAAGTGGTTCCTCTTCAAACAAAGTCTTCTTCATGTACAACAATAGTAAACATTAGGAATTTCCTAAGAAGTCCAGTGAAAAACAAGGTTGTGTGGTAGTGCAGTCCTCACCAGATTTCATCAACATGTTTTCTGCTTTCGATGTCGGCTTGTAAGCAGGGGACTTTAATCATTCCAACGGATTTCTGAAAAATAAAACCGCATTCATGTAATGCCATGTCCAACCACCAGGTGGCAAACTCGTACCAGAAACCTCTAGATAAAAACAACATGCCTTCATATTTTCCATTTCTATTTTCTATTCAACAATAGTAAACATTGGGAATTTCTTAAGAAGTCCAGTGAAAAACAAGGTTGTGTGGTAGTGCAGTCCTCCCCAGATTTCATCAACATGTTTCCTGCCACACTAGAGTAAACAAGACACTTGACCATGTTTACACCAATTTGGTTGGAGCCTACAAGGCTAAACCCCTCCCCCACATAGGACAAACAGACCACCTTGCTCTTTTTCTCTCCCCCAAGTATTCACCACTCATCCAATGTGTGAAACCCACAGTAAAGACAATAAAAGTGTGGCCTGAGGGGACAGATGTGTTGCAGTACCGGTTCAGGCACACAGACTGGAATATGTTTTCAACCCAGGCAACCTGTCACTCCCACACTGATATTGAGAGTTCTGTACTGGACCACATACCATATGTTTACCACCCAGAAGCAGATCACCATGTGCCCTAACAGCCCTGGATGAACAGGAATGTCTGTCTCCTGCTGAAGGCCCGCAGCATTGCCTTCAGATCGGGAGATACACGAGCCTACAGTACAGCCAGGCCTGACCTGAAGCGGGGCGTCAAGGAAGCCAAGCACTGCTGCAAGCTGAAGGTTGAGGAGTACTTCTCAAACTCCAACCCCCATGTGTGGCAAGGCATCCAGGGATCAGCGCCCCCCTCCTCTGATATCTCCTTTCTCAACGAGTTGAACAACTTCTACGCTTGTTTTGAGAGGGACAACCTACAGCCTGCAACCAAAGCAGAGCTGACCGCTGACTACCAACCCCTATCACTCTGCCCCACGGATGTCAGAGCAGTGTTGAGCAAAATCAACGCGCACAAAGCTGCAGGCCCCGATGGCACCCCTGGACGTGTACTTAGAGCATGTGCTGGGGAGCTGTCGGACTTATTCAACCTGTCCTTGGCCCATGCTGTTGTTCCAACCTGCTTTAAGTCCACCTCCATCGTACCTGCTCCCCAAAAATCCTCCCCTACCTGTCTGAATGACTACCGCCCGGTAGCACTCACCCCCACCATCACCAAGTGCTTAGAGCAGCTGGTTCTGGCACATCTCCAATCCTGTCTTCCCCCCAACCTGGACCCCCAACAATTTGCTTATTGCAAGAACAGGAGCACAGAAGATGCAGTCTCCATAGCGCTGCACTCTGTTAGGACGGAGTGAACAGGTCCTAACAGAGTGCCATCTGGACAATCAGGACACATATGCAAGAATGCTGTTCATAGACTTCAGTTCATCATTTGACACTGCCATCCCCTCTGAGCTGATCACCAAACTTGCAGATCGGCATCACAGCAACGGCCTATCTTCAGAGATCCTGGTGAACTTCTACCGCTGCACTGTTGAGAGCATCCTGACCAACTGCATTACAGTTTGGTACGGGAACTGCTCTGTAGCTGACCGGAAGGCGCTGCAGAAAGTGGTGAAAACCACCCAACGCATGGCTGGCGCCTCACTTCCTTCCTGCTCTTCAGACCACCTTCAGGAAGTGTTGTCTCAGGAGAGCTACCAAAATAAAGAAAGACTCCTGCCATCCGGCAAACAGACTGTTTGCCCTCCTGCCCTCTAGGAGGCACTACAGGAGTCTCTGTACAAGAACCACCAGGTTCAGGAACAGTTTCTTCCCCACAGCAGTCTCCCTGCTGAACTCTGCCCTCCGTCACCCCACTCTCCTTCACAAACATTCACACATACTCGCCAGACCCCATCCCCCACCCCCTCGCACACACACTGGCCAACCCCTCCCGGAATGAACTCACCACTGCACTGATGAATGCACTTTCACTGGTCACTTTGTTTATCTTTGTTTTACTGCACATACTGTGAAAAAACCTTGTACTTTATATACTGTAAAAACTTGCATTTCATATATCCTTGCACTACTCATTTAACTTTAAGTTCTGTATCTGTATTTTCGTATATTTACTTTGGGTTCACGTGAATATTTGCTCCAAACTCTTAAATAAGTGCAGTTTCACCTTGTTTCTTCATTTTCTTCTTGGCCTTCTTCTCCTGCGCTTTATCCACAGAGGTTTTGAGGTCCTTCTCGATATCCACCAGCTCTTCAGGGGCCTTCATCACAAACATGCCTGGTTTAGTGAGTTGTTGTTGTTCATTCCAACCAGGACTCTGCTGATTGATCTGGTTCTCATAGCAGTGGTAGGAATTTCAATGTACATTATATACAAGAACACATGGTTCCGGTGTTATGCCAGCTCCATCACTATAAACTCATCAAATGAGCATCACTTTGTGTGAAGTGCTGCTGAAGAGCAGAACATGCTCCACCTTAGAGAGATGAATTAACATTCCAACGGGAAGAGCTGCTTGCAAAGTGCTGCTCTCTGCAGCCGGGCCTTTCTTTGTCTTCTTCTTTAGACTTGCCACCGATTCCAGCATGCTGAGAGGAGTGACACAGATGTACGATGATTAACATTGGTGACTCTGTTCAGCTGTGTGTGTGTGTGTGTGTGTGTTTACCTACCTTTCCCATCCTAGTCTCTGCTCTAGGCCGAAGGGTTGAGTGCTCTGGACATGCTTCGACTGGCCTAGCAAAGAGTTGAGCATACTGGACCTTGTGGTAGATCCACATTGTACTGTCAGCTGTCACACCCAAGCACCAGTCTTTGGCTAATGGCCTCAGATTCAGCAGAGTCCTGTGTAAGTGGCATGTGGTGCATGGATAGGAGGAGTCTGCAAGAGGCACAAATCAATGAGTCACAGCAGAAACTCACATTAATAATAATAATAATAATAATACATTTGATTAGAAGAGCACTTTTCATAGTTAAAAACAATCCCAAAGTGCTACAGAGTACAGCAACATTAAAACAGGTTTCAAAACAAGAGAACTATGACACAGTGTGTTAAAAAAAATCCTTGTTTAAAAAGAAAGGTTTTCAGGCCTATGTTAGTGCCCGGACTGTGATTAAACTGTACATATGGTTGGAATTAATATGCATCTTAATATGCATCTATTATTCAGTGTTCAGAGTGAAGACTAGGACGTGTCTACTAGCATGGCCTTTCAATGTCATCGTTCACACGCTGCATTAATAATAAGAAGCAGGTTAGATCAGAGCTCTTACCCAAAGGAAGAACTGACGAGGACAGTTCTGGTTTGATTATCCAGTAGTAAACAAAGTTTCCTTCCTGTCTCTGGGATGTAGGTAGTGGCTTTTTTTAGTATTGGTATTGAAGAAAGCGTGGAAAAAGACAAACCTGGCAGGTTACAACAACAAAAACTACACTTAGAATCCCCTTTAGAAAACTCACACATCTTTACACAGTTTTAGGCTGGGGACAAACCTGGCCATGTCCAGGATGAGCTCCTCCCCCTTCTTCACTTGGTGGTTGTCAATGATGGATGAAAGTGGAGCAATGATCCCACAGCTTTTAAGCAATTTAAGCATCCTGCAAAGTACATAACACATCTTGCTAGAATAAGCCACTTTACTGTCATTACATGTTGTATGCATCAATCCCCCCCAAACACCTTATCTTTGCTGTAATGTACTCCATATTTATCACTTACATTACATTACATTACGGTCATTTAGCAGACGCTTTTATCCAAAGCGACTTACAATAAGTGCGTTCAACAAAGGTAGATAAAAGAACTTCAGGGACAGGACCCAATTTCTTCTCATGGGTAAAAATGGGATGCTCAGTGCCCACTTCATTTTGACAACATTCAAAAAGTTGGTCCAAACAGTGACTTACTGACATTTTTGAAGTTCAATTTTGATGACCTATGCTCTGACTCAAATCTCATGCACATATGCCTTACCAAAGGGCACAGAGAAAGGATTTGAGCAGGGAGATGCAGCTCATTGCTAAGCAATGTTGCAATTACATTATTCTCAGGAAAGAGTAGCTTAAATGCTTTTCAATCATTTTTTGCAGTCTTACTACACATTCCACAGATAAATCAGGATCAAAACGTGTTTGAACTATCTCAATCCAAAACAGTCCAAAACAAAACAAACTGAACATATATATTTTTCTCTATACTGCTCAACAAAACTGAATTGAACTATCTAACTCCATCAGAGGACAAGGTGTTTAATTTCCATGGGTGCAAGCCCTCAAAGTCTGGATAATCAACCAACCTGCTTCTTTTATAAATTCCATATGTGGTTTTAAGGACAGATTTCAAGAAGTCTGTGCTGGCCCTTTCTCGCTGTCTCGTGTATTTTTCCATTGTCCTTTCAGTGACATATTACATTCAAAATGTAACTGTAAAAACACCTTCCTTGAATACAGCAAGCTTATGTTGTGTCACCCCATACTGAAACTACAGCACCAAATAAATTAATTTCACCATTCTTTGTTTGGATTTGGACACCATTATACAGCAACTGTAAGTCATAATCAATTGTTTGTAACACAACATCAACACCACACTCATCAATATCCTTAGCTTTTACTAAAGCAAAAAGTCTGATTGCAGCAAGCTTTAACCTAAACTTGGGGTCTATGTTTCCTAAAGTATTATTAACCATCAATATATTTCATCTGTATATAAAATCACCTGCAATGGTGTGGTGAGATTTGGAAAGGCTGATATTTCTCTGATATTTTCTGAAATATTCATTATTTTCCAGCTGAAAATTTTTCATTGAAACCCATTCAAATCTTTTTTCATTTTCTTCAGGCACTTCATGTGCCTTCTAACGTCTTCCTACTTTCAGACAGAGACAGAGAATCCATTCAAGGGTTATCCTGCCTCTCCTGCACACACACACCCTTGAACACAGGCTTTGATCTTTCTTTGTTTTTTTTCTGGACAACTGTTGTCCTTTTGTCACAGCTTCAAAGGACTTGAGCTGTCAATCAAACTGCTTGCGAGTTTATCTCATTTAGGGACAGAAATCATTCACACATTGTTAGACCTACATGCTCCATTCTTTCAGGGTTTTTTTTTAAGCATTTCAAGCATTTAAACACTTTTATGGTTTTACAGCAGAATCTTTGAGTCACTTAAAGCAATTCAAATCTTTCAGGCAACAGACAGCACAGACACTCACACTCACATTACTTCACGTACACGCACACACTGACAGGCTTTGATCTTTCTGGGTTTTTTTCATAATTTTCACCCATTTCATAGGTTTTTGCAGTTAAAACACTTCAAGCATTTTAAATCTTGCAGGCAACAGACAGCACAGACACTCACACTCACATTACTTCACATACACATACATAAAGCACACACAGGCTTCATCTTTCAGGGTTTTTCTCAGCATATTCACACATTTCGCGGGTTTTGCAGTTAAAACCCTTCAAGCATTTTAAATCTTCCCATAGATAGACACTCACTCGCATATACACTTCACATCAAGCATTATGTAGTCACACTATCATACTTTGCATCTTACCTGATGAACAGGCCCTTGAATCTGATAATCCTCAATCACACGTACCACAAAAAACAGTCCAATGGTGCACACAGTCAGACGGTAAAATGGCTGCAAATGGACAACACCGCAACAAATGGTGTGACCAGGTCGGGCTATACCAAATGAGGAATTTGGTCGAGCCCATTAAGACTCGAAATAGCTTGCATAGTAATTACATAGTAATGCGATTCAAAAATGCTGAAAACTGGCTGAACAATTGACATTTACCTTGTAGTCGTTATATCTACAAATAACTATTTTTTATTCGCTATTTACACGTAGTCTGACGTGTTTCGCACATACTCCTCCCCCCCCCCCCTCACAGAACTTACGTGATTGGATGGTCGACTGGAGAACCATTTTGAACTGGATGTCATCAAGAGAAGTATGGTTTTCCTTAAGATGGCTCATCGGTAAGGTAATTAAACAGTATCGCTTCTGTCTTCGGTAATGCATTCGTATTTACAGCGGCGCATATGGAAAGAAGAAGATGGCCTCATCACAGACAGCTAAGTTATGGCTTTTGCACTCCGTCCACCCTGTTTAGCAGCTGCAAGTGTGCCGACATCATCGTGTTTGCACGTACATCCTTACTGCAGACAGATTGCAACAGCCCCGCCTCTTCGAGCAGCGAACAGAATGGGACGGGTAGGTACGCGCGCGCGCACACACACACACACACACACACACACACACACACACGAGTTGATTATAAAACATGTGTCACTTTTTCATCCATTTAGGACTGGACCCCAATCTGTATCTGACCAGAAAACTTAGTTCTCTCCTGAAAATCCACAAATCCTATTATAAGGTGATTTTGAATGAATCTATCATAAAATGTCATGTGCAGATGTGCTCTGCTGATAACTAAACAGTTTTCTCATTGGAGTGAATATACAATGATAAACAGCAATGTAAGCAGCTGTAAATGCCGAAAACCAGGCGTAAAATGCTTTTCATTGTAGTTGATGGTTGCTTCAATTAATCCTATTATAATGTGATTTCAAGTAGAGGTACCTTGAAATGTAATTTGAATATTTTTTGAGTTGAACATGTGTCACTTTTTCATCCAATTAGGACTGGACCCCAATCTGTGTCTGTCATAGCCTCCTGAAAATCCACAAATCCTATTATAAGGTGATTTTGAATGAATCTACCATAAAATTTCATATGAAGATGTGCTTTGTTGATAACTAAACAGTAGCTGTACATACATTGAGAAACAGTTATTGTACAGCTAGAAACGTCAAAAACGACTGTAAACATGCTTTTCATTGTCATTTACACAGACAGTGGCGTGGTTGTTTCAGTAAGTCATATTATAATGTGATTTCAAGCAGGGCTATCTTGAAATGTGGTTTGAAGATGTTTTGAGTTGATAATCGATCAGTTTCCACTTTTTTATTCATTCAGGGCTGGATAACAACACTACTCGATCTGTGCCTGCTTAAATTGCTGTGCCCCTGGCCAAATAAACAAAGTGGCTTTGACGCGTTCCTGCAGATTCCTCCTCTACAACATCCGGAGGATTGGTCCCTTCCTCACCAACAAGGCAGCGCAGGTGCTGATCCAGGCTCTTGTCATCTCCCGCCTGGACTATTGCAACTCCCTCCTTGCTGGCGCCCCGGCTTCCGCCATCAGACCTCTAGAGCTCGTCCAAGAAAGCTGCAGCTCGTGTGGTGTTCAACCTCCCCAAGTTGTCCCACACAACTTGCCTTCTCCGTTCTCTCTCACTATCTCCCTGTAGCTGCTCGCATCCAGTTTAAGACTCTGGTGCTAGCCTACAGGGCAGTGAAAGGAAACGCTCCTTCATACCTCCAGGCTACGGTCAAGCCCTACACCCCCGGCCGACTGTAATGTAATGTAATGTAATGTAGATTCATTCAAAATCACCTCATAATTTGAGGTGGATTTGTGGATTTTCAGGAGGCTATGGCAGACACAGATTGGGGTCCATCCTAAATGGATGAAAAAGAGACACATGTTCCATAATCAATTCAAAACACGTTGCATTTCAAGTGCCTCCACTTTAAATCACATTATAATAGGATTTACTAAAGCAATCATCAACTGCTTCTGTAAATTACAATAAAAAGCATTTAACGCCAGGTGGTCGGCATTTCCAGCTTCTGTCATTGCTGTTTATTATTGTATATTCACTCACATAACAAAACTGTTCAGTTATCAACAAAGTCAGATACAGATTGGGGTCCAGTCCTAAATGGATGGAAAAGTGACACACGTTCCAAAATCAACTCAAAACATATTCAAATTACATTTCCAGGTACCTCTACTTGAAATCACATTATAATAGGATTTACTGAAGCAACCTTCAACTACAATGAAAAGAATTTTACGCCTGGTTTTCGGGATTTACAGCTGCTTTCATTGCTGTTTATCATTGTATATTCACTCCCATGAGAAAACTGTTTAGTTATCAACAAAACACATCTTAACATGACATTTTATGGTAGATTCATTCAAAATCACCTTATAATAGGATTTGTGGATTTTCAAGAGGGAACTGAGTTTTCTGATCGGATACAGATTGGGGTCCAGTCCTAAATGGATGAAAAAGTGACAGATGTTCCATAATCAACTCAAAACATATTCAAATTACATTTCCAGGTACCTCTTCTTTAAAACACATTATAATAGGATTTACTGAAGCAACCATCAACTACAATGAAAAGCATTTTACGCTTGGTTTTCGTCATTTACAGCTTCTTTAATTACTGTTTATCATTGTATATCCACTCCAACGAGAAAACTGTTAAGATACTAACAAAGCACATCTTCACATGACATTTTATGGTAGATTCATTCAAAATCACCTAATAATAGGATTTGTGGATTTTCAGGAGGGAACTGAGTTTTCTGGTCAAATACAGATTGGGGTCCAGTCCTAAATGGGTGAAAAAGTGACAGATGTTCCATAATCAACTCAAAACATATTCAAATTACATTTCAAAGAACCTCTACTTAAATTCACATTATAATAGGATTCAATGAAGCAACCATCAACTGCTTGTGTAAATTACAATGAAAAGCATTTTACGCTAGGTTTTCGGCATTTACAGTTGCCCCATTGCTGTTAATTATTGTATATTCACTCCAATGAGAAAATGTTTTAGTTATCAGCAGAGCACATCTTTACATGAGATTTTATGGTAGGTTCATTCAAAATCATCTTCTTATAGGATTTGTGGATTTTCAGGAGGGAACTGAGTTTTCTGGTCAAATACAGATTGGGGTCCAGTCCTAAATGGATGAAAAAGTGACAGATGTTCCATAATCAACTCAAAACATATTCAAATTACATTTACAGGTACCTCTACTTGAAATCACATTATAATAGGATTTACTGAAGCAACCATCAACTACAATGAAAAGCATTTTACGCCTGGTTTTGGGGATTTACAGCTGCTTTCATTGCAGTTCATCATAGTATATTCACTCCAATGAGAAAACTGTTTAGTTATCAGCAGAGCACATCTTCACATGACATTTTATGGCAGATTCATTCAAAATCACCTTATGATAGGATTTGTGGATTTTCAGGAGGGAACTGAGTTTTCTGGTGGGATACAGATTGGCATCCAGGCCTAAATGAATGAAAAAGTGGCACATGTTCCATAATCAACTCAAAACATATTCAAATTACATTTCAAGGTACCTCTATTTGAAATCACATTATAATAGGATTTAATGAAGCAAAGATCAACTGCTTGTGTAAATTACATTGAAATGCATTTTACACTAGGTTTTCGGCATTTTCAGTTGCCCCATTGCTGTTGATTATTGTATATTCACTCCAATGAGAAAACTGTTTAGTTATCAGCAGAGCACATCTTTACATGACATTTTTTGGTAGATTCATTCAAAATCACCTTCTTATAGGATTTGTGGATTTTCAGGAGGGAACTGAGTTTTCTGGTCAAATACAGATTGGGGTCCAGTCCTAAATGGATGAAAAAGTGACAGATGTTCCATAATCAACTCAAAACATATTCAAATTACATTTCCAGGTACCTCTACTTGAAATCACATTATAATAGGATTTACTGAAGCAACCATCAACTGCTTGTGTAAATTACAATGAAAAGCATTTTACGCTAGGTTTTCAGCATTCACAGCTGCCCCATTGCTGTTGATTATTGTTTATTGACTCCAACGAGAAAACTGTTAAGATATCAACAAAGCACATCTTTACATGACATTTTATGGTAGATTCATTCAAAATCACCTAATAATAGGATTTGTGGATTTTCCTAAAAGAACTGAGTTCTCTGGTCGGATACAGATTGGGGTCCAGTCCTAAATGGATGAAAAAGTGACTGATGTTCCATAATCAACTCAAAACATATTCAAATTACATTTCAAGGTACCTCTACTTGAAATCACATTATAATAGGATTTACTGAAGCAACCATCAACTGCTTGTGTAAATTACAATGAAAAGCATTTTACGATAGGTTTTTGGCATTTACAGCTGCCCCATTGCTGTTGATTATTGTATATTCACTCCAATGAGAAAACTGTTTAGTTATCAACAAAGCACATCTCTGCATGACATTTTATGGTAGATTCATTCAAAATCACCTTCTTATAGGATTTGTGGATTTTCAGGAGGGAACTGAGTTTTCTGGTCAAATACAGATTGGGGTCCAGTCCTAAATGGATGAAAAAGTGACAGATGTTCCATAATCAACTCAAAACATATTCAAATTACATTTCCAGGTACCTCTACTTGAAATCACATTATAATAGGATTTACTGAAGCAACCATCAACTACAATGAAAAGCATTTTACGCCTGGTTTTGGGGATTTACAGCTGCTTTCATTGCAGTTCATCATAGTATATTCACTCCAATGAGAAAACTGTTTAGTTATCAGCAGAGCACATCTTCACATGACATTTTATGGCAGATTCATTCAAAATCACCTTATGATAGGATTTGTGGATTTTCAGGAGGGAACTGAGTTTTCTGGTGGGATACAGATTGGCATCCAGGCCTAAATGAATGAAAAAGTGGCACATGTTCCATAATCAACTCAAAACATATTCAAATTACATTTCAAGGTACCTCTATTTGAAATCACATTATAATAGGATTTAATGAAGCAAAGATCAACTGCTTGTGTAAATTACATTGAAAAGCATTTTACACTAGGTTTTCGGCATTTTCAGTTGCCCCATTGCTGTTGATTATTGTATATTCACTCCAATGAGAGAACTGTACAGTTATCAGCAGAGCACATCTTTACATGACATTTTTTGGTAGATTCATTCAAAATCACCTTCTTATAGGATTTGTGGATTTTCAGGAGGGAACTGAGTTTTCTGGTCAAATACAGATTGGGGTCCAGTCCTAAATGGATGAAAAAGTGACAGATGTTCCATAATCAACTCAAAACATATTCAAATTACATTTCCAGGTACCTCTACTTGAAATCACATTATAATAGGATTTACTGAAGCAACCATCAACTACAATGAAAAGCATTTTACGCCTTGTTTTGGGGATTTACAGCTGCTTTCATTGCAGTTCATCATAGTATATTCACTCCAATGAGAAAACTGTTTAGTTATCAGCAGAGCACATCTTCACATGACATTTTATGGCAGATTCATTCAAAATCACCTTATGATAGGATTTGTGGATTTTCAGGAGGGAACTGAGTTTTCTGGTGGGATACAGATTGGCATCCAGGCCTAAATGAATGAAAAAGTGGCACATGTTCCATAATCAACTCAAAACATATTCAAATTACATTTCAAGGTACCTCTATTTGAAATCACATTATAATAGGATTTACTGAAGCAACCATCAACTGCTTGTGTAAATTACAATGAAAAGCATTTTACGATAGGTTTTTGGCATTTACAGCTGCCCCATTGCTGTTGATTATTGTATATTCACTCCAATGAGAAAACTGTACAGTTATCAACAAAGCACATCTTTGCATGACATTTTATGGTTGATTCATTCATAATCACCTTGTAATAGGATTTGTGGATTTTCAGGAGGCTATGACAGACACAGACCGGGGTCCAGTCCTAAATGGATGAAAAAGTGACAGATGTTCCATAATCAACTCAAAACATATTCAAATTACTTTTCAAGGTACCTCTACTTGAAATCACATTATAATAGGATTTACTGAAGCAACCATCAACTACAATGAAAAGCATTTTACGCCTGGTTTTGGGGATTTACAGCTGCTTTCATCGCAGTTTATCATTGTATATTCACTCCAATGAGAAAACTGTTTAGTTATCAGCAGAGCACATCTTCACATGACATTTTATGGCAGATTCATTCAAAATCACCTTATAATAGGATTTGTGGATTTTCAGGAGGGAACTGAGTTTTCTGGTCAAATACAGATTGGGGTCCAGTCCTAAATGGGTGAAAAAGTGACAGATGTTCCATAATCAACTCAAAACATATTCAAATTACATTTCAAAGAACCTCTACTTAAATTCACATTATAATAGGATTCAATGAAGCAACCATCAACTGCTTGTGTAAATTACAATGAAAAGCATTTTCGGTAGGTTTTCGGCATTTACAGTTGCCCCATTGCTGTTAATTATTGTATATTCACTCCAATGAGAAATTTTTTTAGTTATCAGCAGAGCACATCTTTACATGAGATTTTATGGTAGATTCATTCAAAATCACCTTCTTATAGGATTTGTGGATTTTCAGGAGGGAACTGAGTTTTCTGGTCAAATACAGATTGGGGTCCAGTCCTAAATGGATGAAAAAGTGACAGATGTTCCATAATCAACTCAAAACATATTCAAATTACATTTCCAGGTACCTCTACTTGAAATCACATTATAATAGGATTTACTGAAGCAACCATCAACTACAATGAAAAGCATTTTACGCCTGGTTTTGGGGATTTACAGCTGCTTTCATTGCAGTTCATCATAGTATATTCACTCCAATGAGAAAACTGTTTAGTTATCAGCAGAGCACATCTTCACATGACATTTTATGGCAGATTCATTCAAAATCACCTTATGATAGGATTTGTGGATTTTCAGGAGGGAACTGAGTTTTCTGGTGGGATACAGATTGGCATCCAGGCCTAAATGAATGAAAAAGTGGCACATGTTCCATAATCAACTCAAAACATATTCAAATTACATTTCAAGGTACCTCTATTTGAAATCACATTATAAAAGGATTTAATGAAGCAAAGATCAACTGCTTGTGTAAATTACAATGAAAAGCATTTTACGATAGGTTTTTGGCATTTACAGCTGCCCCATTGCTGTTGATTATTGTATATTCACTGCAATGAGAAAACTGTTTAGTTATCAGCAGAGCACATCTTTACATGACATTTTTTGGCAGATTCATTCAAAATCACCTTCTTATAGGATTTGTGGATTTTCAGGAGGGAACTGAGTTTTCTGGTCAAATACAGATTGGGGTCCAGTCCTAAATGGATGAAAAAGTGACAGATGTTCCATAATCAACTCAAAACATATTCAAATTACATTTCCAGGTACCTCTACTTGAAATCACATTATAATAGGATTTAATGAAGCAACCATAAACTGCTTGTGTAAATTACAATGAAAAGCATTTTACGCTAGGTTTTCAGCATTCACAGCTGCCCCATTGCTGTTGATTATTGTTTATTCACTCCAACGAGAAAACTGTTAAGATATCAACAAAGCACATCTTTACATGACATTTTATGGTAGATTCATTCAAAATCACCTAATAATAGGATTTGTGGATTTTCCGAAAAGAACTGAGTTTTCTGGTCGGATACAGATTGGGGTCCAGTCCTAAATGGATGAAAAAGTGACTGATGTTCCATAATCAACTCAAAACATATTCAAATTACATTTCAAGGTACCTCTACTTGAAATCACATTATAATAGGATTTACTGAAGCAACCATCAACTACAATGAAAAGCATTTTACGCTTGGTTTTTGGCATTTACAGCTGCTTTCATTGCTGATATCATTGTATATTCACTCCAATGAGAAAACTGTTTAGTTATCAGCAGAGCACATCTTCACATGACATTTTATGGTAGATTCATTCAAAATCACCTTGTAATAGGATTTGTGGATTTTCAGGAGGGAACTGAGTTTTCTGGTCAAATACAGATTGGGGTCCAGTCCTAAATGGATAAAAAAGTGACAGATGTTCCATAATCAACTCAAAACATATTCAAATTACATTTCAAGGTACCTCTACTTGAAATCACATTATAATAGGATTTACTGAAGCAACCATCAACTACAATGAAAAGCATTTTACACTAGGTTTTCAGCATTTACAGTTGCCCCATTGCTGATATCATTGTATATTTACTCCAATGAGAAAACTGTTTGGTTATCAGCAGAGCACATCTTTACATGACATTTTATGGTAGATTCATTCAAAATCACCTTATAATAGGATTGGTGGATTTTCAGGAGGGAACTGAGTTTTCTGGTCAAATACAGATTGGGGTCCAGTCCTAAATGGGTGAAAAAGTGACAGATGTTCGGTAATCAACTCAAAACATATTCAAATTACATTTCGAAGAACCTCTACTTGAAATCACATTATAATAGGATTCAATGAAGCAACCATCAACTGCTTGTGTAAATTACAATGAAAAGCATTTTACGCTAGGTTTTCGGCATTTACAGTTGCCCCATTGCTGTTGATTATTGTATATTCACTCCAATGAGAAAACTGTTTAGTAATAAACAAAGCACATCTTAACATGACATTTTATGGTAGATTCTTTCAAAATCACCTTGTAATAGGACTGGTGGATTTTCAGGAGGGAACTTAGTTTTCTGGTCAAATACAGATTGGGGTCCAGTCCTAAATGGATGAAAAAGTGCCACATGTTCCATAATCAACTCAAAACATATTCAAATTACATTTCCAGGTACCTCTACTTGAAATCACATTATAATAGGATTTAATGAAGCAACCATAAACTGCTTGTGTAAATTACAATGAAAAGCATTTTACGCTAGGTTTTCAGCATTTACAGCTGCCCCATTGCTGTTGATTATTGTATATTCACTCCAACGAGAAAACTGTTAAGATATCAACAAAGCACATCTTTACATGACATTTTATGGTAGATTCATTCATTATCACCTTATAATAGGATTTGTGGATTTTCAGGAGGGATCTGAATTTTCTGGTCGGATACAGATTGGGGTCCAGTCCTAAATGGATAAAAAAGTGACAGATGTTCCATAATCAACTCGAAACATATTCAAATTACATTTCAAGGTACCTCTATCTGAAATCACATTATAATAGGATTTACTGAAGCAACCATCAACTACAATGAAAAGCATTTTACGCTTGGTTTTTGGCATTTACAGCTGCTTTCATTGCTGATATCATTGTATATTCACTCCAATGAGAAAACTGTTTGGTTATCAGCAGAGCACATCTTTACATGACATTTTATGGTAGATTCATTCAAAATCACCTTATAATAGGATTGGTGGATTTTCAGGAGGGAACTGAGTTTTCTGGTCAAATACAGATTGGGGTCCAGTCCTAAATGGGTGAAAAAGTGACAGATGTTCGGTAATCAACTCAAAACATATTCAAATTACATTTCAAAGAACCTCTACTTGAAATCACATTATAATAGGATTCAATGAAGCAACCATCAACTGCTTGTGTAAATTACAATGAAAAGCATTTTACGCTAGGTTTTCGGCATTTACAGTTGCCCCATTGCTGTTGATTATTGTATATTCACTCCAATGAGAAAACTGTTTAGTAATAAACAAAGCACATCTTAACATGACATTTTATGGTAGATTCTTTCAAAATCACCTTGTAATAGGATTGGTGGATTTTCAGGAGGGAACTGAGTTTTCTGGTCAAATACAGATTGGGGTCCAGTCCTAAATGGATGAAAAAGTGCCACATGTTCCATAATCAACTCAAAAGATATTCAAATTACATTTCCAGGTACCTCTACTTGAAATCACATTATAATAGGATTTAATGAAGCAACCATAAACTGCTTGTGTAAATTAAAATGAAAAGCATTTCACGCTAGGTTTTCAGCATTTACAGCTGCCCCATTGCTGTTGATTATTGTATATTCACTCCAACGAGAAAACTGTTAAGATATCAACAAAGCACATCTTTACATGACATTTAATGGTAGATTCATTCATTATCACCTTATAATAGGATTTGTGGATTTTCAGGAGGGATCTGAATTTTCTGGTCGGATACAGATTGGGGTCCAGTCCTAAATGGATAAAAAAGTGACAGATGTTCCATAATCAACTCGAAACATATTCAAATTACATTTCAAGGTACCTCTATCTGAAATCACATTATAATAGGATTTACTGAAGCAACCATCAACTACAATGAAAAGCATTTTACGCTTGGTTTTTGGCATTTACAGCTGCTTTCATTGCTGATATCATTGTATATTCACTCCAATGAGAAAACTGTTTGGTTATCAGCAGAGCACATCTTTACATGACATTTTATGGTAGATTCATTCAAAATCACCTTATAATAGGATTGGTGGATTTTCAGGAGGGAACTGAGTTTTCTGGTCAAATACAGATTGGGGTCCAGTCCTAAATGGGTGAAAAAGTGACAGATGTTCGGTAATCAACTCAAAACATATTCAAATTACATTTCAAAGAACCTCTACTTGAAATCACATTATAATAGGATTCAATGAAGCAACCATCAACTGCTTGTGTAAATTACAATGAAAAGCATTTTACGCTAGGTTTTCGGCATTTACAGTTGCCCCATTGCTGTTGATTATTGTATATTCACTCCAATGAGAAAACTGTTTAGTAATAAACAAAGCACATCTTAACATGACATTTTATGGTAGATTCTTTCAAAATCACCTTGTAATAGGATTGGTGGATTTTCAGGAGGGAACTGAGTTTTCTGGTCAAATACAGATTGGGGTCCAGTCCTAAATGGATGAAAAAGTGACCGATGTTCCATAATCAACTCAAAACATATTCAAATTACATTTCCAGGTACCTCTTCTTGAAATCACATTATAATAGGATTTACTGAAGCAACCATCAACTACAATGAAAAGCATTTTACGCCTGGTTTTGGGGATTTACAGCTGCTTTCATTGCAGTTCATCATAGTATATTCACTCCAATGAGAAAACTGTTTAGTTATCAGCAGAGCACATCTTCACATGACATTTTATGGCAGATTCATTCAAAATCACCTTATGATAGGATTTGTGGATTTTCAGGAGGGAACTGAGTTTTCTGGTGGGATACAGATTGGCATCCAGGCCTAAATGAATGAAAAAGTGGCACATGTTCCATAATCAACTCAAAACATATTCAAATTACATTTCAAGGTACCTCTATTTGAAATCACATTATAATAGGATTTACTGAAGCAACCATCAACTGCTTGTGTAAATTACAATGAAAAGCATTTTACGATAGGTTTTTGGCATTTACAGCTGCCCCATTGCTGTTGATTATTGTATATTCACTCCAATGAGAAAACTGTTTAGTTATCAACAAAGCACATCTTTGCATGACATTTTATGGTTGATTCATTCATAATCACCTTGTAATAGGATTTGTGGATTTTCAGGAGGCTATGACAGACACAGACCGGGGTCCAGTCCTAAATGGATGAAAAAGTGACAGATGTTCCATAATCAACTCAAAACATATTCAAATTACTTTTCAAGGTACCTCTACTTGAAATCACATTATAATAGGATTTACTGAAGCAACCATCAACTACAATGAAAAGCATTTTACGCCTGGTTTTGGGGATTTACAGCTGCTTTCATCGCAGTTTATCATTGTATATTCACTCCAATGAGAAAACTGTTTAGTTATCAGCAGAGCACATCTTCACATGACATTTTATGGCAGATTCATTCAAAATCACCTTATAATAGGATTTGTGGATTTTCAGGAGGGAACTGAGTTTTCTGGTCAAATACAGATTGGGGTCCAGTCCTAAATGGGTGAAAAAGTGACAGATGTTCCATAATCAACTCAAAACATATTCAAATTACATTTCAAAGAACCTCTACTTAAATTCACATTATAATAGGATTCAATGAAGCAACCATCAACTGCTTGTGTAAATTACAATGAAAAGCATTTTCGGTAGGTTTTCGGCATTTACAGTTGCCCCATTGCTGTTAATTATTGTATATTCACTCCAATGAGAAATTTTTTTAGTTATCAGCAGAGCACATCTTTACATGAGATTTTATGGTAGATTCATTCAAAATCACCTTCTTATAGGATTTGTGGATTTTCAGGAGGGAACTGAGTTTTCTGGTCAAATACAGATTGGGGTCCAGTCCTAAATGGATGAAAAAGTGACAGATGTTCCATAATCAACTCAAAACATATTCAAATTACATTTCCAGGTACCTCTACTTGAAATCACATTATAATAGGATTTACTGAAGCAACCATCAACTACAATGAAAAGCATTTTACGCCTGGTTTTGGGGATTTACAGCTGCTTTCATTGCAGTTCATCATAGTATATTCACTCCAATGAGAAAACTGTTTAGTTATCAGCAGAGCACATCTTCACATGACATTTTATGGCAGATTCATTCAAAATCACCTTATGATAGGATTTGTGGATTTTCAGGAGGGAACTGAGTTTTCTGGTGGGATACAGATTGGCATCCAGGCCTAAATGAATGAAAAAGTGGCACATGTTCCATAATCAACTCAAAACATATTCAAATTACATTTCAAGGTACCTCTATTTGAAATCACATTATAAAAGGATTTAATGAAGCAAAGATCAACTGCTTGTGTAAATTACATTGAAAAGCATTTTACACTAGGTTTTCGGCATTTTCAGTTGCCCCATTGCTGTTGATTATTGTATATTCACTGCAATGAGAAAACTGTTTAGTTATCAGCAGAGCACATCTTTACATGACATTTTTTGGCAGATTCATTCAAAATCACCTTCTTATAGGATTTGTGGATTTTCAGGAGGGAACTGAGTTTTCTGGTCAAATACAGATTGGGGTCCAGTCCTAAATGGATGAAAAAGTGACAGATGTTCCATAATCAACTCAAAACATATTCAAATTACATTTCCAGGTACCTCTACTTGAAATCACATTATAATAGGATTTAATGAAGCAACCATAAACTGCTTGTGTAAATTACAATGAAAAGCATTTTACGCTAGGTTTTCAGCATTCACAGCTGCCCCATTGCTGTTGATTATTGTTTATTCACTCCAACGAGAAAACTGTTAAGATATCAACAAAGCACATCTTTACATGACATTTTATGGTAGATTCATTCAAAATCACCTAATAATAGGATTTGTGGATTTTCCGAAAAGAACTGAGTTTTCTGGTCGGATACAGATTGGGGTCCAGTCCTAAATGGATGAAAAAGTGACTGATGTTCCATAATCAACTCAAAACATATTCAAATTACATTTCAAGGTACCTCTACTTGAAATCACATTATAATAGGATTTACTGAAGCAACCATCAACTACAATGAAAAGCATTTTACGCTTGGTTTTTGGCATTTACAGCTGCTTTCATTGCTGATATCATTGTATATTCACTCCAATGAGAAAACTGTTTAGTTATCAGCAGAGCACATCTTCACATGACATTTTATGGTAGATTCATTCAAAATCACCTTGTAATAGGATTTGTGGATTTTCAGGAGGGAACTGAGTTTTCTGGTCAAATACAGATTGGGGTCCAGTCCTAAATGGATAAAAAAGTGACAGATGTTCCATAATCAACTCAAAACATATTCAAATTACATTTCAAGGTACCTCTACTTGAAATCACATTATAATAGGATATACTGAAGCAACCATCAACTACAATGAAAAGCATTTTACGCTAGGTTTTCAGCATTTACAGTTGCCCCATTGCTGTTGATTATTGTATATTCACTCCAATGAGAAAACTGTTTGGTTATCAGCAGAGCACATCTTTACATGACATTTTATGGTAGATTCATTCAAAATCACCTTATAATAGGATTGGTGGATTTTCAGGAGGGAACTGAGTTTTCTGGTCAAATACAGATTGGGGTCCAGTCCTAAATGGGTGAAAAAGTGACAGATGTTCCATAATCAACTCAAAATATATTCAAATTACATTTCAAAGAACCTCTACTTGAAATCACATTATAATAGGATTCAATGAAGCAACCATCAACTGCTTGTGTAAATTACAATGAAAAGCATTTTACGCTAGGTTTTCGGCATTTACAGTTGCCCCATTGCTGTTGATTATTGTATATTCACTCCAATGAGAAAACTGTTTAGTAATAAACAAAGCACATCTTAACATGACATTTTATGGTAGATTCTTTCAAAATCACCTTGTAATAGGATTGGTGGATTTTCAGGAGGGAACTGAGTTTTCTGGTCAAATACAGATTGGGGTCCAGTCCTAAATGGATGAAAAAGTGCCACATGTTCCATAATCAACTCAAAAGATATTCAAATTACATTTCCAGGTACCTCTACTTGAAATCACATTATAATAGGATTTAATGAAGCAACCATAAACTGCTTGTGTAAATTACAATGAAAAGCATTTTACGCTAGGTTTTCAGCATTTACAGCTGCCCCATTGCTGTTGATTATTGTATATTCACTCCAACGAGAAAACTGTTAAGATATCAACAAAGCACATCTTTACATGACATTTTATGGTAGATTCATTCATTATCACCTTATAATAGGATTTGTGGATTTTCAGGAGGGATCTGAATTTTCTGGTCGGATACAGATTGGGGTCCAGTCCTAAATGGATAAAAAAGTGACAGATGTTCCATAATCAACTCGAAACATATTCAAATTACATTTCAAGGTACCTCTATCTGAAATCACATTATAATAGGATTTACTGAAGCAACCATCAACTACAATGAAAAGCATTTTACGCTTGGTTTTTGGCATTTACAGCTGCTTTCATTGCTGATATCATTGTATATTCACTCCAATGAGAAAACTGTTTGGTTATCAGCAGAGCACATCTTTACATGACATTTTATGGTAGATTCATTCAAAATCACCTTATAATAGGATTGGTGGATTTTCAGGAGGGAACTGAGTTTTCTGGTGAAATACAGATTGGGGTCCAGTCCTAAATGGGTGAAAAAGTGACAGATGTTCCATAATCAACTCAAAACATATTCAAATTACATTTCAAAGAACCTCTACTTGAAATCACATTATAATAGGATTCAATGAAGCAACCATCAACTGCTTGTGTAAATTACAATGAAAAGCATTTTACGCTAGGTTTTCGGCATTTACAGTTGCCCCATTGCTGTTGATTATTGTATATTCACTCCAATGAGAAAACTTTTTAGTAATAAACAAAGCACATCTTAACATGACATTTTATGGTAGATTCTTTCAAAATCACCTTGTAATAGGATTGGTGGATTTTCAGGAGGGAACTGAGTTTTCTGGTCAAATACAGATTGGGGTCCAGTCCTAAATGGATGAAAAAGTGCCACATGTTCCATAATCAACTCAAAACATATTCAAATTACATTTCCAGGTACCTCTACTTGAAATCACATTATAATAGGATTTAATGAAGCAACCATAAACTGCTTGTGTAAATTAAAATGAAAAGCATTTCACGCTAGGTTTTCAGCATTTACAGCTGCCCCATTGCTGTTGATTATTGTATATTCACTCCAACGAGAAAACTGTTAAGATATCAACAAAGCACATCTTTACATGACATTTTATGGTAGATTCATTCATTATCACCTTATAATAGGATTTGTGGATTTTCAGGAGGGATCTGAATTTTCTGGTCGGATACAGATTGGGGTCCAGTCCTAAATGGATGAAAAAGTGCCACATGTTCCATAATCAACTCAAAACATATTCAAATTACATTTCCAGGTACCTCTACTTGAAATCACATTATAATAGGATTTACTGAAGCAACCATCAACTACAATGAAAAGCATTGTACGCTTGGTTTTTGGCATTTACAGCTGCTTTCATTGCTGATATCATTGTATATTCACTCCAATGAGAAAACTGTTTAGTTATCAGCAGAGCACATCTTCACATGACATTTTATGGTAGATTCATTCAAAATCACCTTGTAATAGGATTTGTGGATTTTCAGGAGGGAACTGAGTTTTCTGGTCAAATACAGATTGGGGTCCAGTCCTTAATGGATGAAAAAGTGCCACATTTTCCATAATCAACTCAAAATATATTCAAATTACATTTCAAGGTACCTCTACTTGAAATCACATTATAATAGGATTTACTGAAGCAACCATCAACTACAATGAAAAGCATTTTACGCTTGCTTTTCGGCATTTACAGCTGCTTTCATTGCTGTTTATCATTGTATATTCACTCCAATGAGAAATCTGTTAAGATATCAACAAAACACATCTTAACATGACATTTTATGGTAGATTCATTCAAAATCACCTTATGATAGGATTTGTGGATTATTAGGAGGGAACTGAGTTTTCTGGTCAAATACAGATTGGGGTCCAGTCCTAAATGGATGAAAAAGTGACAGATGTTTTATAATTAACTCAAAACATATTCAAATTACATTTCAAGGTACCTCTACTTGAAATCACATTATAATAGGATTTAATGAAGCAACCATCAACTGCTTGTGTAAATTAAAATGAAAAGCATTTTACGCTAGGTTTTCGTCATTTACAGCTGCCCCATTGCTGTTGATTATTGTATATTCACTCCAATGAGAAAACTGTTTAGTTATCAACAAAGCACATCTTTGCATGACATTTTATGGTAGATTCATTCATAATCACCTCATAATAGGATTTGTGGATTTTCAGGAGGCTATGACAGACACAGATTGGGGTCCAGTCCTAAATGGATGAAAAAGTGACACATGTTCCATAATCAACTCAAAATATATTCAAATTACATTTCCAGGTACCTCTACTTGAAATCACATTATAATAGGATTTAATGAAGCAACCATCAACTGCTTGTGTAAATTACACTAAAAAGCGTTTTACGCTAGGTTTTCGGCATTTACAGTTGCCCCAATGCTGTTGATTATTGTATATTCACTGCAATGAGAAAACTGTTTAGTTATCAACAAAGCCTATCTTAACATGACATTTTATGGTAGATTCATTCAAAATCACCTTATAATGGGATTTGTGGATTTTCAGGAGGGAACTGAGTTTTCTGGTCAAATACAGATTGGGGTCCAGTCCTAAATGGATGAAAAAGTGACACATGTTCCATAATCAACTCAAAATATATTCAAATTACATTTCCAGGTACCTCTACTTGAAATCACATTGTAATAGGATTTAATGAAGCGACCATCAACTGCTTGTGTAAATTACAATGAAAAGAATTTTACGCCTGGTTTTCGGGATTTACAGCTGCTTTCATTGCTGTTTATCATTGTATATTCACTCCCATGAGAAAACTGTTTAGTTATCAACAAAACACATCTTAACATGACATTTTATGGTAGATTCATTCATTATCACCTCATAATAGGATTTGTGGATTTTCAGGAGGGAACTGAGTTTTCTGGTCAGATACAGATTGGGGTCCAGTCCTAAATGGATGAAAAAGTGACAGATGTTCAATAAAAAGTGACAGATGTTCAAAAATCAACTCAAAACATATTCAACTTACATTTCAAGGTACCTCTACTTGAAATCACATTATAATAGGATTTAATGAAGCAACCATCAACTGCTTGTGTAAATTACAATGAAAAGCGTTTTAAGCTAGGTTTTCGAAATTTACAGTTGCCCCAATGCTGTTGATTATTGTATATTCACTCCAATGAGAAAACTGTTTAGTTATCAACAAAGCCTATCTTAACATGACATTTTATGGCAGATTCATTCAAAATCACCTTATAATAGGATTTGTGGATTTTCAGGAGGGAACTGAGTTTTCTGGTCGGATACAGATTGGGGTCCAGTCCTAAATGGATGAAAAGGTGACAGATGTTCCATAATCAACTCAAAACATATTCAAATTACATTTCCAGGTACCTCTACTTGAAATCACATTATAATAGGATTTGCTGAAGCAACCATCAACTACAATGAAAAGCATTTTATGCCTGGTTTTCGGCATGTACAGCTGCTTTCATTGCTGTTTATCATTGTATATTCACTCAAATGAGAAAACTGTTCAGTTATCAGCAGAGCACATCTTCACATGACATTTTATGGTAGATTCATTCAAAATCACCTTGTAATAGGATTTGTGGATTTTCAGGAGGGAACTGAGTTTTCTGGTCCAATACAGATTGGGGTCCAGTCCTAAATGGATGAAAAAGTGCCACATGATCCATAATCAACTCAAAACATATTCAAATTACATTTCCAGGTACCTCTACTTGAAATCACATTATAATAGGATTTACTGAAGCAACCATCAACTACAATGAAAAGCATTTTACGCTTGGTTTTTGGCATTTACAGCTGCTTTCATTGCTGATATCATTGTATATTCACTCCAATGAGAAAACTGTTTAGTTATCAGCAGAGCACATCTTCACATGACATTTTATGGTAGATTCATTCAAAATCACCTTGTAATAGGATTTGTGGATTTTCAGGAGGGAACTGAGTATTCTGGTCAAATACAGATTGGGGTCCAGTCCTAAATGGATGAAAAAGTGCCACATTTTCCATAATCAACTCAAAACATATTCAAATTACATTTCAAGGTACCTCTACTTGAAATCACATTATAATAGGATTTAATGAAGCAACCATAAACTGCTTGTGTAAATTACAATGAAAGGCATTTTACGCTAGGTTTTCAGCATTTACAGCTGCCCCATTGCTGTTGATTATTGTATATTCACTCCAACGAGAAAACTGTTAAGATATCAACAAAGCACATCTTTACATGACATTTTATGGTAGATTCATTCAAAATCACCTTATGATAGGATTTGTGAATTTTCAGGAGGGATCTGAATTTTCTGGTCGGATTCAGATTGGGGTCCAGTCCTAAATGGATAAAAAAGTGACAGATGTTCCATAATCAACTCGAAACATATTCAAATTACATTTCAAGGTACCTCTATCTGAAATCACATTATAATAGGATTTACTGAAGCAACCATCAACTACAATGAAAAGCATTTTACGCTTGGTTTTTGGCATTTACAGCTGCTTTCATTGCTGATATCATTGTATATTCACTCCAATGAGAAAACTGTTTGGTTATCAGCAGAGCACATCTTTACATGACATTTTATGGTAGATTCATTCAAAATCACCTTATAATAGGATTGGTGGATTTTCAGGAGGGAACTGAGTTTTCTGGTCAAATACAGATTGGGGTCCAGTCCTAAATGGGTGAAAAAGTGACAGATGTTCCATAATCAACTCAAAACATATTCAAATTACATTTCAAAGAACCTCTACTTGAAATCACATTATAATAGGATTCAATGAAGCAACCATCAACTGCTTGTGTAAATTACAATGAAAAGCATTTTACGCTAGGTTTTCGGCATTTACAGTTGCCCCAATGCTGTTGATTATTGTATATTCACTCCAATGAGAAAACTTTTTAGTAATAAACAAAGCACATCTTAACATGACATTTTATGGTAGATTCTTTCAAAATCACCTTGTAATAGGATTGGTGGATTTTCAGGAGGGAACTGAGTTTTCTGGTCAAATACAGATTGGGGTCCAGTCCTAAATGGGTGAAAAAGTGACAGATGTTCCATAATCAACTCAAAACATATTCAAATTACATTTCAAAGAACCTCTACTTGAAATCACATTATAATAGGATTCAATGAGCAACCATCAACTGCTTGTGTAAATTACAATGAAAAGCATTTTACGCTAGGTCTTCGGCATTTACAGTTGCCCCATTGCTGTTGATTATTGTATATTCACTCCAATGAGAAAGCTGTTTAGTAATAAACAAAGCACATCTTAACATGACATTTTATGGTAGATTCCTTCAAAATCACCTTGTAATAGGATTGGTGGATTTTCAGGAGGGAACTGAGTTTTCTGGTCAAATACAGATTGGGGTCCAGTCCTAAATGGATGAAAAAGTGCCACATGTTCCATAATCAACTCAAAACATATTCAAATTACATTTCCAGGTACCTCTACTTGAAATCACATTATAATAGGATTTAATGAAGCAACCATAAACTGCTTGTGTAAATTACAATGAAAAGCATTTTACGCTAGGTTTTCAGCATTTACAGCTGCCCCATTGCTGTTGATTATTGTATATTCACTCCAACGAGAAAACTGTTAAGATATCAACAAAGCACATCTTTACATGACATTTTATGGTAGATTCATTCAAAATCACCTTATGATAGGATTTCTGAATTTTCAGGAGGGATCTGAATTTTCTGGTCGGATTCAGATTGGGGTCCAGTCCTAAATGGATAAAAAAGTGACAGATGTTCCATAATCAACTCGAAACATATTCAAATTACATTTCAAGGTACCTCTATCTGAAATCACATTATAATAGGATTTACTGAAGCAACCATCAACTACAATGAAACGCATTTTACGCTTGTTTTTGGCATTTACAGCTGCTTTCATTGCTGATATCATTGTATATTCACTCCAATGAGAAAACTGTTTGGTTATCAGCAGAGCACATCTTAACATGACATTTTATGGTAGATTCATTCAAAATCACCTTATAATAGGATTGGTGGATTTTCAGGAGGGAACTGAGTTTTCTGGTCAAATACAGATTGGGGTCCAGTCCTAAATGGGTGAAAAAGTGACAGATGTTCCATAATCAACTCAAAACATATTCAAATTACATTTCAAAGAACCTCTACTTGAAATCACATTATAATAGGATTCAATGAAGCAACCATCAACTGCTTGTGTAAATTACAATGAAAAGCATTTTACGCTAGGTTTTCGGCATTTACAGTTGCCCCAATGCTGTTGATTATTGTATATTCACTCCAATGAGAAAACTTTTTAGTAATAAACAAAGCACATCTTTACATGACATTTTATGGTAGATTCTTTCAAAATCACCTTGTAATAGGATTGGTGGATTTTCAGGAGGGAACTGAGTTTTCTGGTCAAATACAGATTGGGGTCCAGTCCTAAATGGATGAAAAAGTGCCACATGTTCCATAATCAACTCAAAACATATTCAAATTACATTTCCAGGTACCTCTACTTGAAATCACATTATAATAGGATTTAATGAAGCAACCATAAACTGCTTGTGTAAATTACAATGAAAAGCATTTTACGCTAGGTTTTCAGCATTTACAGCTGCCCCATTGCTGTTGATTATTGTATATTCACTCCAACGAGAAAACTGTTAAGATATCAACAAAGCACATCTTTACATGACATTTTATGGTAGATTCATTCATTATAACCTTATAATAGGATTTGTGGATTTTCAGGAGGGATCTGAGTTTTCTGGTCGGATACAGATTGGGGTCCAGTCCTAAATGGATAAAAAAGTGACAGATGTTCCATAATCAACTCGAAACATATTCAAATTACATTTCAAGGTACCTCTATCTGAAATCACATTATAATAGGATTTACTGAAGCAACCATCAACTACAATGAAAAGCATTTTACGCTTGGTTTTTGGCATTTACAGCTGCTTTCATTGCTGATATCATTGTATATTCACTCCAATGAGAAAACTGTTTAGTTATCAGCAGAGCACATCTTCACATGACATTTTATGGTAGATTCATTCAAAATCACCTTGTAATAGGATTTGTGGATTTTCAGGAGGGAACTGAGTTTTCTGGTCAAATACAGATTGGGGTCCAGTCCTAAATGGATGAAAAAGTGCCACATGTTCCATAATCAACTCAAAACATATTCAAATTACATTTCAAGGTACCTCTACTTGAAATCACATTATAATAGGATATACTGAAGCAACCATCAACTACAATGAAAAGCATTTTACGCTAGGTTTTCAGCATTTACAGTTGCCCCATTGCTGTTGATTATTGTATATTCACTCCAATGAGAAAACTGTTTGGTTATCAGCAGAGCACATCTTTACATGACATTTTATGGTAGATTCATTCAAAATCACCTTATAATAGGATTGGTGGATTTTCAGGAGGGAACTGAGTTTTCTGGTCAAATACAGATTGGGGTCCAGTCCTAAATGGGTGAAAAAGTGACAGATGTTCCATAATCAACTCAAAACATATTCAAATTACATTTCAAAGAACCTCTACTTGAAATCACATTATAATAGGATTCAATGAAGCAACCATCAACTGCTTGTGTAAATTACAATGAAAAGCATTTTACGCTAGGTTTTCGGCATTTACAGTTGCCCCATTGCTGTTGATTATTGTATATTCACTCCAATGAGAAAACTTTTTAGTAATAAACAAAGCACATCTTAACATGACATTTTATGGTAGATTCTTTCAAAATCACCTTGTAATAGGATTGGTGGATTTTCAGGAGGGAACTGAGTTTTCTGGTCAAATACAGATTGGGGTCCAGTCCTAAATGGATGAAAAAGTGCCACATGTTCCATAATCAACTCAAAACATATTCAAATTACATTTCCAGGTACCTCTACTTGAAATCACATTATAATAGGATTTAATGAAGCAACCATAAACTGCTTGTGTAAATTAAAATGAAAAGCATTTCACGCTAGGTTTTCAGCATTTACAGCTGCCCCATTGCTGTTGATTATTGTATATTCACTCCAACGAGAAAACTGTTAAGATATCAACAAAGCACATCTTTACATGACATTTTATGGTAGATTCATTCAAAATCACCTTATGATAGGATTTGTGGATTTTCAGGAGGGATCTGAATTTTCTGGTCGGATACAGATTGGGGTCCAGTCCTAAATGGATGAAAAAGTGCCACATGTTCCATAATCAACTCAAAACATATTCAAATTACATTCCCAGGTACCTCTACTTGAAATCACATTATAATAGGATTTACTGAAGCAACCATCAACTACAATGAAAAGCATTGTACGCTTGGTTTTTGGCATTTACAGCTGCTTTCATTGCTGATATCATTGTATATTCACTCCAATGAGAAAACTGTTTAGTTATCAGCAGAGCACATCTTCACATGACATTTTATGGTAGATTCATTCAAAATCACCTTGTAATAGGATTTGTGGATTTTCAGGAGGGAACTGAGTTTTCTGGTCAAATACAGATTGGGGTCCAGTCCTTAATGGATGAAAAAGTGCCACATTTTCCATAATCAACTCAAAATATATTCAAATTACATTTCAAGGTACCTCTACTTGAAATCACATTATAATAGGATTTACTGAAGCAACCATCAACTACAATGAAAAGCATTTTACGCTTGCTTTTTGGCATTTACAGCTGCTTTCATTGCTGTTTATCATTGTATATTCACTCCAATGAGAAAACTGTTAAGATATCAACAAAGCACATCTTAACATGACATTTTATGGTAGATTCATTCAAAATCACCTTATGATAGGATTTGTGGATTATTAGGAGGGAACTGAGTTTTCTGGTCAAATACAGATTGGGGTCCAGTCCTAAATGGATGAAAAAGTGACAGATGTTTTATAATTAACTCAAAACATATTCAAATTACATTTCAAGGTACCTCTACTTGAAATCACATTATAATAGGATTTAATGAAGCAACCATCAACTGCTTGTGTAAATTACAATGAAAAGCATTTTACGCTAGGTTTTCGGCATTTACAGTTGCCCCAATGCTGTTGATTATTGTATATTCACTGCAATGAGAAAACTGTTTAGTTATCAACAAAGCCTATCTTAACATGACATTTTATGGTAGATTCATTCAAAATCACCTTATAATGGGATTTGTGGATTTTCAGGAGGGAACTGAGTTTTCTGGTCAAATACAGATTGGGGTCCAGTCCTAAATGGATGAAAAAGTGACACATGTTCCATAATCAACTCAAAATATATTCAAATTACATTTCCAGGTACCTCTACTTGAAATCACATTGTAATAGGATTTAATGAAGCAACCATCAACTGCTTGTGTAAATTACAATGAAAAGAATTTTACGCCTGGTTTTCGGGATTTACAGCTGCTTTCATTGCTGTTTATCATTGTATATTCACTCCCATGAGAAAACTGTTTAGTTATCAACAAAACACATCTTAACATGACATTTTATGGTAGATTCATTCATTATCACCTCATAATAGGATTTGTGGATTTTCAGGAGGGAACTGAGTTTTCTGGTCAGATACAGATTGGGGTCCAGTCCTAAATGGATGAAAAAGTGACAGATGTTCAATAAAAAGTGACAGATGTTCAATAATCAACTCAAAACATATTCAACTTACATTTCAAGGTACCTCTACTTGAAATCACATTATAATAGGATTTAATGAAGCAACCATCAACTGCTTGTGTAAATTACAATGAAAAGCGTTTTAAGCTAGGTTTTCGAAATTTACAGTTGCCCCAATGCTGTTGATTATTGTATATTCACTCCAATGAGAAAACTGTTTAGTTATCAACAAAGCCTATCTTAACATGACATTTTATGGCAGATTCATTCAAAATCACCTTATAAAAGGATTTGGGGATTTTCAGGAGGGAACTGAGTTTTCTGGTCGGATACAGATTGGGGTCCAGTCCTAAATGGATGAAAAGGTGACAGATGTTCCATAATCAACTCAAAACATATTCAAATTACATTTCCAGGTACCTCTACTTGAAATCACATTATAATAGGATTTGCTGAAGCAACCATCAACTACAATGAAAAGCATTTTATGCCTGGTTTTCGGCATGTACAGCTGCTTTCATTGCTGTTTATCATTGTATATTCACTCAAATGAGAAAACTGTTCAGTTATCAGCAGAGCACATCTTCACATGACATTTTATGGTAGATTCATTCAAAATCACCTTGTAATAGGATTTGTGGATTTTCAGGAGGGAACTGAGTTTTCTGGTCCAATACAGATTGGGGTCCAGTCCTAAATGGATGAAAAAGTGCCACATGATCCATAATCAACTCAAAACATATTCAAATTACATTTCCAGGTACCTCTACTTGAAATCACATTATAATAGGATTTACTGAAGCAACCATCAACTACAATGAAAAGCATTGTACGCTTGGTTTTTGGCATTTACAGCTGCTTTCATTGCTGATATCATTGTATATTCACTCCAATGAGAAAACTGTTTAGTTATCAGCAGAGCACATCTTCACATGACATTTTATGGTAGATTCATTCAAAATCACCTTGTAATAGGATTTGTGGATTTTCAGGAGGGAACTGAGTTTTCTGGTCAAATACAGATTGGGGTCCAGTCCTAAATGGATGAAAAAGTGCCACATTTTCCATAATCAACTCAAAACATATTCAAATTACATTTCAAGGTACCTCTACTTGAAATCACATTATAATAGGATTTACTGAAGCAACCATCAACTACAATGAAAAGCATTTTACGCTTGCTTTCCGGCATTTACAGCTGCTTTCATTGCTGTTTATCATTGTATATTCACTCCAATGAGAAAACTGTTAAGATATCAACAAAGCACATCTTAACATGACATTTTATGGTAGATTCATTCAAAATCACCTTGTGATAGGATTTGTGGATTATTAGGAGGGAACTGAGTTTTCTGGTCAAATACAGATTGGGGTCCAGTCCTAAATGGATGAAAAAGTGACAGATGTTTCATAATCAACACAAAACATATTCAAATTACATTTCAAGGTACCTCTACTTGAAATCACATTATAATAGGATTTACTGAAGCAACCATCAACTACAATGAAAAGCATTTTACGCTTGGTTTTTGGCATTTACAGCTGCTTTCATTGCTGATATCATTGTATATTCACTCCAATGAGAAAACTGTTTGGTTATCAGCAGAGCACATCTTTACATGACATTTTATGGTAGATTCATTCAAAATCACCTTATAATAGGATTGGTGGATTTTCAGGAGGGAACTGAGTTTTCTGGTCAAATACAGATTGGGGTCCAGTCCTAAATGGGTAAAAAAGTGACAGATGTTCAATAATCAACTCAAAACATATTCAAATTACATTTCAAAGAACCTCTACTTGAAAACACATTATAATAGGATTTAATGAAGCAACCATAAACTGCTTGTGTAAATTACAATGAAAAGCATTTTACGCTAGGTTTTCAGCATTTACAGCTGCCCCATTGCTGTTGATTATTGTATATTCACTCCAACGAGAAAACTGTTAAGATATCAGCAAAGCACATCTTTGCATGACATTTTATGGTAGATTCATTCATAATCACCTCATAACAGGATTTGTGGATTTTCAGGAGGCTATGACAGACACAGATTGGGGTCCAGTCCTAAATGGATGAAAAAGTGACAGATGTTCCATAATCAACTCAAAACATATTCAAATTACATTTACAGGTACCTCTACTTGAAATCACACCATAATAGGATTTACTGAAGCAACCATCAACTACAATGAAAAGCATTTTACGCTAGGTTTTCGGCATTTACAGTTGCCCCATTGCTGTTGATTATTGTATATTCACTCCAATGAGAAAACTGTTTAGTAATAAACAAAGCACATCTTAACATGACATTTTATGGTAGATTCTTTCAAAATCACCTTGTAATAGGATTTGTGGATTTTCAGGAGGGACCTGAGTTTTCTGGTCAAATACAGATTGGGGTCCAGTCCTAAATGGATGAAAAAGTGCCACATGTTCCATAATCAACTCAAAACATATTCAAATTACATTTCCAGGTACCTCTACTTGAAATCACATTATAATAGGATTTAATGAAGCAACCATAAACTGCTTGTGTAAATTACAATGAAAAGCATTTTACGCTAGGTTTTCAGCATTTACAGCTGCTTTCATTGCTGTTGATTATTGTATATTCACTCCAACGAGAAAACTGTTAAGATATCAACAAAGCACATCTTTACATGACATTTTATGGTAGATTCATTCATTATAACCTTATAATAGGATTTGTGGATTTTCAGGAGGGATCTGAATTTTCTGGTCGGATACAGATTGGGGTCCAGTCCTAAATGGATAAAAAAGTGACAGATGTTCCATAATCAACTCGAAACATATTCAAATTACATTCCAAGGTACCTCTATCTGAAATCACATTATAATAGGATTTACTGAAGCAACCATCAACTACAATGAAAAGCATTTTACGCTTGGTTTTTGGCATTTACAGCTGCTTTCATTGCTGATATCATTGTATATTCACTCCAATGAGAAAACTGTTTAGTTATCAGCAGAGCACATCTTCACATGACATTTTATGGTAGATTCATTCAAAATCACCTTGTAATAGGATTTGTGGATTTTCAGGAGGGAACTGAGTTTTCTGGTCAAATACAGATTGGGGTCCAGTCCTAAATGGATGAAAAAGTGCCACATTTTCCATAATCAACTCAAAACATATTCAAATTACATTTCCAGGTACCTCTACTTGAAATCACATTATAATAGGATTTAATGAAGCAACCATAAACTGCTTGTGTAAATTACAATGAAAGGCATTTTACGCTAGGTTTTCAGCATTTACAGCTGCCCCATTGCTGTTGATTATTGTATATTCACTCCAACGAGAAAACTGTTAAGATATCAACAAAGCACATCTTTACATGACATTTTATGGTAGATTCATTCAAAATCACCTTATGATAGGATTTGTGAATTTTCAGGAGGGATCTGAATTTTCTGGTCGGATTCAGATTGGGGTCCAGTCCTAAATGGATAAAAAAGTGACAGATGTTCCATAATCAACTCGAAACATATTCAAATTACATTTCAAGGTACCTCTATCTGAAATCACATTATAATAGGATTTACTGAAGCAACCATCAACTACAATGAAAAGCATTTTACGCTTGGTTTTTGGCATTTACAGCTGCTTTCATTGCTGATATCATTGTATATTCACTCCAATGAGAAAACTGTTTGGTTATCAGCAGAGCACATCTTTACATGACATTTTATGGTAGATTCATTCAAAATCACCTTATAATAGGATTGGTGGATTTTCAGGAGGGAACTGAGTTTTCTGGTCAAATACAGATTGGGGTCCAGTCCTAAATGGGTGAAAAAGTGACAGATGTTCCATAATCAACTCAAAACATATTCAAATTACATTTCAAAGAACCTCTACTTGAAATCACATTATAATAGGATTCAATGAAGCAACCATCAACTGCTTGTGTAAATTACAATGAAAAGCATTTTACGCTAGGTTTTCGGCATTTACAGTTGCCCCAATGCTGTTGATTATTGTATATTCACTCCAATGAGAAAACTTTTTAGTAATAAACAAAGCACATCTTAACATGACATTTTATGGTAGATTCTTTCAAAATCACCTTGTAATAGGATTGGTGGATTTTCAGGAGGGAACTGAGTTTTCTGGTCAAATACAGATTGGGGTCCAGTCCTAAATGGGTGAAAAAGTGACAGATGTTCCATAATCAACTCAAAACATATTCAAATTACATTTCAAAGAACCTCTACTTGAAATCACATTATAATAGGATTCAATGAGCAACCATCAACTGCTTGTGTAAATTACAATGAAAAGCATTTTACGCTAGGTCTTCGGCATTTACAGTTGCCCCATTGCTGTTGATTATTGTATATTCACTCCAATGAGAAAACTGTTTAGTAATAAACAAAGCACATCTTAACATGACATTTTATGGTAGATTCCTTCAAAATCACCTTGTAATAGGATTGGTGGATTTTCAGGAGGGAACTGAGTTTTCTGGTCAAATACAGATTGGGGTCCAGTCCTAAATGGATGAAAAAGTGCCACATGTTCCATAATCAACTCAAAACATATTCAAATTACATTTCCAGGTACCTCTACTTGAAATCACATTATAATAGGATTTAATGAAGCAACCATAAACTGCTTGTGTAAATTACAATGAAAAGCATTTTACGCTAGGTTTTCAGCATTTACAGCTGCCCCATTGCTGTTGATTATTGTATATTCACTCCAACGAGAAAACTGTTAAGATATCAACAAAGCACATCTTTACATGACATTTTATGGTAGATTCATTCAAAATCACCTTATGATAGGATTTGTGAATTTTCAGGAGGGATCTGAATTTTCTGGTCGGATTCAGATTGGGGTCCAGTCCTAAATGGATAAAAAAGTGACAGATGTTCCATAATCAACTCGAAACATATTCAAATTACATTTCAAGGTACCTCTATCTGAAATCACATTATAATAGGATTTACTGAAGCAACCATCAACTACAATGAAAAGCATTTTACGCTTGGTTTTTGGCATTTACAGCTGCTTTCATTGCTGATATCATTGTGTATTCACTCCAATGAGAAAACTGTTTGGTTATCAGCAGAGCACATCTTTACATGACATTTTATGGTAGATTCATTCAAAATCACCTTATAATAGGATTGGTGGATTTTCAGGAGGGAACTGAGTTTTCTGGTCAAATACAGATTGGGGTCCAGTCCTAAATGGGTGAAAAAGTGACAGATGTTCCATAATCAACTCAAAACATTTTCAAATTACATTTCAAAGAACCACTACTTGAAATCACATTATAATAGGATTCAATGAAGCAACCATCAACTGCTTGTGTAAATTACAATGAAAAGCATTTTACGCTAGGTTTTCGGCATTTACAGTTGCCCCAATGCTGTTGATTATTGTATATTCACTCCAATGAGAAAACTTTTTAGTAATAAACAAAGCACATCTTAACATGACATTTTATGGTAGATTCTTTCAAAATCACCTTGTAATAGGATTGGTGGATTTTCAGGAGGGAACTGAGTTTTCTGGTCAAATACAGATTGGGGTCCAGTCCTAAATGGATGAAAAAGTGCCACATGTTCCATAATCAACTCAAAACATATTCAAATTACATTTCCAGGTACCTCTACTTGAAATCACATTATAATAGGATTTAATGAAGCAACCATAAACTGCTTGTGTAAATTACAATGAAAAGCATTTTACGCTAGGTTTTCAGCATTTACAGCTGCCCCATTGCTGTTGATTATTGTATATTCACTCCAACGAGAAAACTGTTAAGATATCAACAAAGCACATCTTTACATGACATTTTATGGTAGATTCATTCATTATAACCTTATAATAGGATTTGTGGATTTTCAGGAGGGATCTGAGTTTTCTGGTCGGATACAGATTGGGGTCCAGTCCTAAATGGATAAAAAAGTGACAGATGTTCCATAATCAACTCGAAACATATTCAAATTACATTTCAAGGTACCTCTATCTGAAATCACATTATAATAGGATTTACTGAAGCAACCATCAACTACAATGAAAAGCATTTTACGCTTGGTTTTTGGCATTTACAGCTGCTTTCATTGCTGATATCATTGTATATTCACTCCAATGAGAAAACTGTTTAGTTATCAGCAGAGCACATCTTCACATGACATTTTATGGTAGATTCATTCAAAATCACCTTGTAATAGGATTTGTGGATTTTCAGGAGGGAACTGAGTTTTCTGGTCAAATACAGATTGGGGTCCAGTCCTAAATGGATGAAAAAGTGCCACATGTTCCATAATCAACTCAAAACATATTCAAATTACATTTCAAGGTACCTCTACTTGAAATCACATTATAATAGGATATACTGAAGCAACCATCAACTACAATGAAAAGCATTTTACGCTAGGTTTTCAGCATTTACAGTTGCCCCATTGCTGTTGATTATTGTATATTCACTCCAATGAGAAAACTGTTTGGTTATCAGCAGAGCACATCTTTACATGACATTTTATGGTAGATTCATTCAAAATCACCTTATAATAGGATTGGTGGATTTTCAGGAGGGAACTGAGTTTTCTGGTCAAATACAGATTGGGGTCCAGTCCTAAATGGGTGAAAAAGTGACAGATGTTCCATAATCAACTCAAAATATATTCAAATTACATTTTAAAGAACCTCTACTTGAAATCACATTATAATAGGATTCAATGAAGCAACCATCAACTGCTTGTGTAAATTACAATGAAAAGCATTTTACGCTAGGTTTTCGGCATTTACAGTTGCCCCATTGCTGTTGATTATTGTATATTCACTCCAATGAGAAAACTGTTTAGTAATGACAAAGCACATCTTAACATGACAATTTATGGTAGATTCATTCAAAATCACCTTGTAATAGGATTGTTGGATTTTCAGGAGGGAACTAAGTTTTCTGGTCAAATACAGATTGGGGTCCAGTCCTAAATGGATGAAAAAGTGCCACATGTTCCATAATCAACTCAAAACATATTCAAATGACACTTCCAGGTACCTCTACTTGAAATCACATTATAATAGGATTTAATGAAGCAACCATAAACTGCTTGTGTAAATTACAATGAAAAGCATTTTACGCTAGGTTTTCAGCATTTACAGCTGCCCCATTGCTGTTGATTATTGTATATTCACTCCAACGAGAAAACTGTTAAGATATCAACAAAGCACATCTTTACATGACATTTTATGGTAGATTCATTCAAAATCACCTTATGATAGGATTTGTGGATTTTCAGGAGGGATCTGAATTTTCTGGTCGGATACAGATTGGGGTCCAGTCCTAAATGGATAAAGAAGTGACAGATGTTCCATAATCAACTCGAAACATATTCAAATTACATTTCAAGGTACCTCTATCTGAAATCACATTATAATAGGATTTACTGAAGCAACCATCAACTACAATGAAACGCATTTTACGCTTGGTTTTTGGCATTTACAGCTGCTTTCATTGCTGATATCATTGTATATTCACTCCAATGAGAAAACTGTTTGGTTATCAGCAGAGCACATCTTTACATGACATTTTATGGTAGATTCATTCAAAATCACCTTATAATAGGATTGGTGGATTTTCAGGAGGGAACTGAGTTTTCTGGTCAAATACAGATTGGGGTCCAGTCCTAAATGGGTGAAAAAGTGACAGATGTTCCATAATCAACTCAAAACATATTCAAATTACATTTCAAAGAACCTCTACTTGAAATCACATTATAATAGGATTCAATGAAGCAACCATCAACTGCTTGTGTAAATTACAATGAAAAGCATTTTACGCTAGGTTTTCGGCATTTACAGTTGCCCCAATGCTGTTGATTATTGTATATTCACTCCAATGAGAAAACTTTTTAGTAATAAACAAAGCACATCTTAACATGACATTTTATGGTAGATTCTTTCAAAATCACCTTGTAATAGGATTGGTGGATTTTCAGGAGGGAACTGAGTTTTCTGGTCAAATACAGATTGGGGTCCAGTCCTAAATGGATGAAAAAGTGCCACATGTTCCATAATCAACTCAAAACATATTCAAATTACATTTCCAGGTACCTCTACTTGAAATCACATTATAATAGGATTTAATGAAGCAACCATAAACTGCTTGTGTAAATTACAATGAAAAGCATTTTACGCTAGGTTTTCAGCATTTACAGCTGCCCCATTGCTGTTGATTATTGTATATTCACTCCAACGAGAAAACTGTTAAGATATCAACAAAGCACATCTTTACATGACATTTTATGGTAGATTCATTCATTATAACCTTATAATAGGATTTGTGGATTTTCAGGAGGGATCTGAGTTTTCTGGTCGGATACAGATTGGGGTCCAGTCCTAAATGGATAAAAAAGTGACAGATGTTCCATAATCAACTCGAAACATATTCAAATTACATTTCAAGGTACCTCTATCTGAAATCACATTATAATAGGATTTACTGAAGCAACCATCAACTACAATGAAAAGCATTTTACGCTTGGTTTTTGGCATTTACAGCTGCTTTCATTGCTGATATCATTGTATATTCACTCCAATGAGAAAACTGTTTAGTTATCAGCAGAGCACATCTTCACATGACATTTTATGGTAGATTCATTCAAAATCACCTTGTAATAGGATTTGTGGATTTTCAGGAGGGAACTGAGTTTTCTGGTCAAATACAGATTGGGGTCCAGTCCTAAATGGATGAAAAAGTGCCACATGTTCCATAATCAACTCAAAACATATTCAAATTACATTTCAAGGTACCTCTACTTGAAATCACATTATAATAGGATTTACTGAAGCAACCATCAACTACAATGAAAAGCATTTTACGCTAGGTTTTCAGCATTTACAGTTGCCCCATTGCTGTTGATTATTGTATATTCACTCCAATGAGAAAACTGTTTGGTTATCAGCAGAGCACATCTTTACATGACATTTTATGGTAGATTCATTCAAAATCACCTTATAATAGGATTGGTGGATTTTCAGGAGGGAACTGAGTTTTCTGGTCAAATACAGATTGGGGTCCAGTCCTAAATGGGTGAAAAAGTGACAGATGTTCCATAATTAACTCAAAATATATTCAAATTACATTTCAAAGAACCTCTACTTGAAATCACATTATAATAGGATTCAATGAACCAACCATCAACTGCTTGTGTAAATTACAATGAAAAGCATTTTACGCTAGGTTTTCGGCATTTACAGTTGCCCCATTGCTGTTGATTATTGTATATTCACTCCAATGAGAAAACTGTTTAGTAATGACAAAGCACATCTTAACATGACAATTTATGGTAGATTCCTTCAAAATCACCTTGTAATAGGATTGGTGGATTTTCAGGAGGGAACTGAGTTTTCTGGTCAAATACAGATTGGGGTCCAGTCCTAAATGGATGAAAAAGTGCCACATGTTCCATAATCAACTCAAAACATATTCAAATTACATTTCCAGGTACCTCTACTTGAAATCACATTATAATAGGATTTAATGAAGCAACCATAAACTGCTTGTGTAAATTACAATGAAAAGCATTTTACGCTAGGTTTTCAGCATTTACAGCTGCCCCATTGCTGTTGATTATTGTATATTCACTCCAACGAGAAAACTGTTAAGATATCAACAAAGCACATCTTTACATGACATTTTATGGTAGATTCATTCATTATCACCTTATAATAGGATTTGTGGATTTTCAGGAGGGATCTGAATTTTCTGGTCGGATACAGATTGGGGTCCAGTCCTAAATGGATAAAAAAGTGACAGATGTTCCATAATCAACTCGAAACATATTCAAATTACATTTCAAGGTACCTCTATCTGAAATCACATTATAATAGGATTTACTGAAGCAACCATCAACTACAATGAAAAGCATTTTACGCTTGGTTTTTGGCATTTACAGCTGCTTTCATTGCTGATATCATTGTATATTCACTCCAATGAGAAAACTGTTTAGTTATCAGCAGAGCACATCTTCACATGACATTTTATGGTAGATTCATTCAAAATCACCTTGTAATAGGATTTGTGGATTTTCAGGAGGGAACTGAGTTTTCTGGTCCAATACAGATTGGGGTCCAGTCCTAAATGGATGAAAAAGTGCCACATGTTCCATAATCAACTCAAAACATATTCAAATTACATTTCCAGGTACCTCTACTTGAAATCACATTATAATAGGATTTAATGAAGCAACCATCAACTACAATGAAAAGCATTTTACGCTTGGTGTTGGCATTTACAGCTGCTTTCATTGCTGTTTATCATTGTATATTCACTCCAATGAGAAAACTGTTAAGATATCAACAAAGCACATCTTAACATGACATTATGGTAGATTCATTCAAAAAAACCTTATAATAGGATTTGTGGATTTTCAGGAGGGAATTGAGTTTTCTGGTCAAATACAGATTGGGGTCCAGTCCTAAATGGATGAAAAAGTGACAGATGTTCCATAATCAACTCGAAACATATTCAAATTACATTTCATGGTACCTCTACTTGAAATCACATTATAATAGGATTTACTGAAGCAACCATCAACTACAATGAAAAGCATTTTACGCTTGGTTTTTGGCATTTACAGCTGCTTTCATTGCTGATATCATTGTATATTCACTCCAATGAGAAAACTGTTTAGTTATCAGCATAGCACATCTTCACATGACATTTTATGGTAGATTCATTCAAAATCACCTTGTAATAGGATTTGTGGATTTTCAGGAGGGAACTGAGTTTTCTGGTCAAATACAGATTGGCGTCTAGTCCTTAATGGATGAAAAAGTGCCACATTTTCCATAATCAACTCAAAACATATTCAAATTACATTTCCAGGTACCTCTACTTGAAATCACATTATAATAGGATTTACTGAAGCAACCATCAACTACAATGAAAAGCATTTTACGCTTGGTTTTTGGCATTTACAGCTGCTTTCATTGCTGATATCATTGTTTATTCACTCCAATGAGAAAACTGTTTAGTTATCAGCAGAGCACATCTTCACATGACATTTTATGGTAGATTCATTCAAAATCACCTTGTAATAGGATTTGTGGATTTTCAGGAGGGAACTGAGTTTTCTGGTCCAATACAGATTGGCGTCCAGTCCTAAATGGATGAAAAAGTGCCACATGTTTCATAATCAACTCAAAACATATTCAAATTACATTTCCAGGTACCTCTACTTGAAATCACATTATAATAGGATTTAATGAAGCAACCATCAACTACAATGAAAAGCATTTTACGCTTGGTTTTTGGCATTTACAGCTGCTTCATTGCTGATATCATTGTATATTCACTCCAATGAGAAAACTGTTTAGTTATCAGCAGAGCACATCTTCACATGACATTTTATGGTAGATTCATTCAAAATCACCTTATGATAGGATTTGTGGATTTTCAGGAGGGAACTGAGTTTTCTGGTCAAATACAGATTGGGGTCCAGTCCTAAATGGATGAAAAAGTGCCACATTTTCCATAATCAACTCAAATCATATTCAAATTACATTTCCAGGTACCTCTACTTGGAATCACATTATAATAGGATTTACTGAAGCGACCATCAACTACAATGAAAAGCATTTTACGCTTGCTTTTCGGCATTTACAGCTGCTTTCATTGCTGTTTATCATTGTATATTCACTCCAATGAGAAAACTGTTAAGATATCAACAAAGCACATCTTAACATGACATTTTATGGTAGATTAATTCAAAATCACCTTATGATAGGATTTGTGGATTTTCAGGAGGGAACTGAGTTTTCTGGTCAAATACAGATTGGGATCCAGTCCTAAATGGATGAAAAAGTGACAGATGTTTCATAATTAACTCAAAACATATTCAAATTACATTTCAAGGTACCTCTACTTGAAATCACATTATAATAGGATTTAATGAAGCAACCATCAACTGCTTGTGTAAATTACAATGAAAAGCATTTTACGCTAGGTTTTCGTCATTTACAGCTGCCCCATTGCTGTTGATTATTGTATATTCACTCCAATGAGAAAACTGTTTAGTTATCAACAAAGCACATCTTTGCATGGCATTTTATGGTAGATTCATTCATAATCACCTCATAATAGGATTTGTGGATTATCAGGAGGCTATGACAGACACAGATTGGGGTCCAGTCCTAAATGGATGAAAAAGTGACACATGTTCCATAATCAACTCAAAATATATTCAAATTACATTTCCAGGTACCTCTACTTGAAATCACATTATAATAGGATTTAATGAAGCAACCATCAACTGCTTGTGTACATTACACTAAAAAGCGTTTTACACTAGGTTTTCGGCATTGACAGTTGCCCCAATGCTGTTGATTATTGTATATTCACTCCACTGAGAAAACTGTTTAGTTATCAACAAAGCCTATCTTAACATGACATTTTATGGTAGATTCATTCATTATCACCTTATAATAGGATTTGTGGATTTTCAGGAGGGAACTGAGTTTTCTGGTCAAATACAGATTGGGGTCCAGTCCTAAATGGATGAAAAAGTGACACATGTTCCATAATCAACTCAAAATATATTCAAATTACATTTCCAGGTACCTCTACTTGAAATCACATTATAATAGGATTTAATGAAGCAACCATCAACTGCTTGTGTAAATTACAATGAAAAGCGTTTTACGCTAGGTTTTCGGCATTTACAGTTGCCCCGATGCTGTTGATTATTGTATATTCACTCCAATGAGAAAACTGTTTAGTTATCAACAAAGCCTATCTTAACATGACATTTTATGGTAGATTCATTCAAAATCACCTTATAATAGGATTGGTGGATTTTCAGGAGGGAACTGAGTTTTCTGGTCGGATACAGATTGGGGTCCAGTCCTAAATGGATGAAAAGGTGACAGATGTTCCATAATCAACTCAAAACATATTCAAATTACATTTCCAGGTACATCTACTTGAAATCACATTATAATAGGATTTGCTGAAGCAACCATCAACTACAATGAAAAGCATTTTATGCCAGATTTTCGGCATGTACAGCTGCTTTCATTGCTGTTTATCATTGTATATTCACTCAAATGAGAAAACTGTTCAGTTATCAGCAGAGCACATCTTCACATGACATTTTATAGTAGATTCATTCAAAATCACCTTATAATAGGATTTGTGGATTTTCAGGAGGGAACTGGGTTTTCTGGTGAAAAACAGATTGGGGTCCAGTCCTAAATGGATAAAAAAGTGACAGATGTTCCATAATCAACTCAAAACATATTCAAATTACATTTCAAGGTACCTCTACTTGAAATCACATTAAAATAGGATTTACTGAAGCGACCGTCAACTACAATGAAAAGCATTTTACGCTTGGATTTTGGCATTTACAGCTGCTTTCATTGCTGTTTATCATTGTATATTCACTCCAAAGAGAACACTGATAAGATATCAACAGAGCACATCTTAACATGACATTTTGTGATAGATTCATTCAAAATCACCTTATAATAGGATTTGTGGAGTTTCAGGAGGGAACTGAGTTTTCTGGTCAAATACACATTGGGGTCCAGTCCTAAATGGGTGAAAAAGTGACAGATGTTCCATAATCAACTCAAAACATATTCAAATTACATTTCCCGGTACCTCTACTTGAAATCACATTATAATAGGATTTAATGAAGCAACCATCAACTGCTTGTGTAAATTACAATGAAAAGCATTTTACGCTAGGTTTTCGGCATTTACAGCTGCCCCATTGCTGTTGATTATTGTATATTCACTCCAATGAGAAAACTGTTTAGTTATCAACAAAGCACATCTTTGCATGACATTTTATGGTAGATTCATTCATAATCACCTTATAAAAGGATTTGTGGATTTTCAGGAGGGAACTGAGTTTTCTAGTCAAATACAGATTGGGGTCCAGTCCTAAATGGATGAAAAAGTGACAGATGTTCCATTATCAACTCAAAACATATTCAAATTACATTTCAAAGTACCTCTACTTGAAATCACATTGTAATAGGATTTAATGAAGCAACCATCAACTGCTTGTGTAAATTACAATGAAAAGCATTTTACACTAGGTTTTCGGCATTTACACCTGCCCCATTGCTGTTGATTATTGTATATTCACTCCAATGGGAAAACTGTTTAGTTATCAACAAAACACATCTTTGCATGACATTTTATGGTAGATTCATTCATAATCACCTCATAATAGGATTTGTGGATTTTCAGGAGGCTATGACAGACACAGATTGGGGTCCAGTCCTAAATGGATGAAAAAGTGACAGATGTTCCATAATAAACTCAAAACATATTCAAATTACATTTCAAGGTACCTCTACTTGAAATCACATCATAATAGGATTTACTGAAGCAACCATCAACTACAATGAAAAGCATTTTACGCTAGGTTTTCAGCATTTACAGCTGCCCCATTGCTGTTGATTATTGTATATTCACTCCCATGAGAAAACTGTTAAGTTATCAACAAAACACATCTTAACATGACATTTTATGGTAGATTCATTCAAAATCACCTTATAATAGGATTTGTGGATTTTCAAGAGGGAACTGAGTTTTCTGGTCAAATACAGATTGGGGTCCAGTCCTAAATGGATGAAAAAGTGCCACATGTTCCATAATCAACTCAAAACATATTCAAATTACATTTCCAGGTACCTCTTCTTTCAATCACATTATAATAGGATTTACTGAAGCAACCATCAACTACAATGAAAAGCATTTTACGCTTGGTTTTCGTCATTTACAGCTTCTTTAATTACTGTTTATCATTGTATATCCACTCCAACGAGAAAACTGTTAAGATACTAACAAAGCACATCTTTACATGACATTTTATGGTAGATTCATTCAAAATCACCTAATAATAGGATTTGTTGATTTTCAGGAGGGAACTGAGTTTTCTGGTCAAATACAGATTGGGGTCCAGTCCTAAATGAATGAAAAAGTGGCACATGTTCCATAATCAACTCAAAACATATTCAAATTACATTTCAAGGTACCTCTATTTGAAATCACATTATAATAGGATTTAATGAAGCAAAGATCAACTGCTTGTGTAAATTACATTGAAAAGCATTTTACACTAGGTTTTCGGCATTTACAGCTGCCCCATTGCTGTTGATTATTGTATATTCACTCCAATGGGAAAACTGTTTAGTTATCAACAAAGCACATCTTTGCATGACATTTTATGGTAGATTCATTCATAATCACCTCATAATAGGATTTGTGGATTTTCAGGAGGCTATGACAGACACAGATTGGGGTCCAGTCCTAAATGGATGAAAAAGTGACAGATGTTCCATAATCAACTCAAAACATATTCAAATTACATTTACAGGTACCTCTACTTGAAATCACACCATAATAGGATTTACTGAAGCAACCCTCAACTACAATGAAAAGCATTTTACGCTTGGTTTCCGGCATTTACAGCCGCGTTCATTGCTGTTTATCATTGTATATTCACTCCAATGAGAAAACTGTTAAGATACTAACAAAGCACATCTTCACATGACATTTTATAGTAGATTCATTCAAAATCACCTTATAATAGGATTTGTGGATTTTCAGGAGGGAACTGAGTTTTTTGGTCAAATACAGATTGGGGTCCAGTCCTAAATTGATGAAAAAGTGACAGATGTTCCATAATCAATTTAAAACATATTCAAATTACATTTCCAGGTACCTCTACTTGAAATCACATTATAATAGGATTTACTGAAGCAACCATCAACTACAATGAAAAGCATTTTACGCTTGGTTTTTGGCATTTACAGCTGCTTTCATTGCTGATATCATTGTTTATTCACTCCAATGAGAAAACTGTTTAGTTATCAGCAGAGCACATCTTCACATGACATTTTATGGTAGATTCATTCAAAATCACCTTGTAATAGGATTTGTGGATTTTCAGGAGGGAACTGAGTTTTCTGGTCCAACACAGATTGGCGTCCAGTCCTAAATGGATGAAAAAGTGCCACATGTTTCATAATCAACTCAAAACATATTCAAATTACATTTCCAGGTACCTCTACTTGAAATCACATTATAATAGGATTTAATGAAGCAACCATCAACTACAATGAAAAGCATTTTACGCTTGGTTTTTGGCATTTACAGCTGCTTCATTGCTGATATCATTGTATATTCACTCCAATGAGAAAACTGTTTAGTTATCAGCAGAGCACATCATCACATGACATTTTATGGTAGATTCATTCAAAATCACCTTATGATAGGATTTGTGGATTTTCAGGAGGGAACTGAGTTTTCTGGTCAAATACAGATTGGGGTCCAGTCCTAAATGGATGAAAAAGTGCCACATTTTCCATAATCAACTCAAATCATATTCAAATTACATTTCCAGGTACCTCTACTTGAAATCACATTATAATAGGATTTACTGAAGCGACCATCAACTACAATGAAAAGCATTTTACGCTTGCTTTTCGGCATTTACAGCTGCTTTCATTGCTGTTTATCATTGTTTATTCACTCCAATGAGAAAACTGTTAAGATATCAACAAAGCACATCTTAACATGACATTTTATGGTAGATTAATTCAAAATCACCTTATGATAGGATTTGTGGATTTTCAGGAGGGAACTGAGTTTTCTGGTCAAATACAGATTGGGATCCAGTCCTAAATGGATGAAAAAGTGACAGATGTTTCATAATTAACTCAAAACATATTCAAATTACATTTCAAGGTACCTCTACTTGAAATCACATTATAATAGGATTTAATGAAGCAACCATCAACTGATTGTGTAAATTACAATGAAAAGCATTTTACGCTAGGTTTTCGTCATTTACAGTTGCCCCATTGCTGTTAATTATTGTATATTCACTCCAATGAGAAAACTTTTTAGTTATCAGCAGAGCACATCTTTACATGAGATTTTATGGTAGATTTATTCAAAATCACCTTCTTATAGGATTTGTGGATTTTCAGGAGGGAACTGAGTTTTCTGGTCAAATACAGATTGGGGTCCAGTCCTAAATGGATGAAAAAGTGACAGATGTTCCATAATCAACTCAAAACATATTCAAATTACATTTCCTGGTACCTCTACTTGAAATCACATTATAATAGGATTTAATGAAGCAACCATAAACTGCTTGTGTAAATTACAATGAAAAGCATTTTACGCTAGGTTTTCAACATTCACAGCTGCCCCATTGCTGTTGATTATTGTTTATTCACTCCAACGAGAAAACTGTTAAGATATCAACAAAGCACATCTTTACATGACATTTTATGGTAGATTCATTCAAAATCACCTAATAATAGGATTTGTGGATTTTCCGAAAAGAACTGAGTTTTCTGGTCGGATACAGATTGGGGTCCAGTCCTAAATGGATGAAAAAGTGACTGATGTTCCATAATCAACTCAAAACATATTCAAATGACATTTCAAGTTACCTCTACTTGAAATCACATTATAATAGGATTTACTGAAGCAACCATCAACTGCTTGTGTAAATTACAATGAAAAGCATTTTACGCTAGGTTTTCGGCATTTACAGCTCCCCCATTGCTGTTGATTATTGTATATTCACTCCAATGAGAAAACTGTTTAGTTATCAACAAAGCACATCTTTGCATGACATTTTATGGTAGATTCATTCATAATCACCTCATAATAGGATTTGTGGATTTTCAGGAGGCTATGACAGACACAGATTGGGGTCCAGTCCTAAATGGATGAAAAAGTGACAGATGTTCCATAATCAAATCAAAACATATTCAAATTACATTTCAAGGTACCTCTACTTGAAATCACATTATAATAGGATTTACTGAAGCAACCATCAACTACAATGAAAAGCATTTTACGCCTGGTTTTGGGGATTTACAGCTGCTTTCATTGCTGATATCATTGTATATTCACTCCAATGAGAAAACTGTTTAGTTATCAGCAGAGCACATCTTCACATGACATTTTATGGCAGATTCATTCAAAATCACCTTATAATAGGATTTGTGGATTTTCAGGAGGGAACTGAGTTTTCTGGTCAAATACAGATTGGGGTCCAGTCCTAAATGGGTGAAAAAGTGACAGATGTTCCATAATCAACTCAAAACATATTCAAATTACATTTCAAGGTAGCTCTACTTGAAATCACATTATAATAGGATTAAATGAAGCAACCATCAACTGCTTGTGTAAATTACAATGAAAAGCATTTTACGCTAGGTTTTCGGCATTTACAGTTGCCCCATTGCTGTTGATTATTGTATATTCACTCCAATGAGAAAACTGTTTAGTAATAAACAAAGCACATCTTAACATGACATTTTATGGTAGATTCTTTCAAAATCACCTTGTAATAGGATTTGTGGATTTTCAGGAGGGAACTGAGTTTTCTGGTCAAATACAGATTGGGGTCCAGTCCTAAATGGATGAAAAAGTGCCACATGTTCCATAATCAACTCAAAACATATTCAAATTACATTTCCAGGTACCTCTACTTGAAATCACATTATAATAGGATTTAATGAAGCAACCATAAACTGCTTGTGTAAATTACAATGAAAAGCATTTTACGCTAGGTTTTCAGCATTTACAGCTGCCCCATTGCTGTTGATTATTGTATATTCACTCCAACGAGAAAACTGTTAAGATATCAACAAAGCACATCTTTACATGACATTTTATGGTAGATTCATTCATTATAACCTTATAATAGGATTTGTGGATTTTCAGGAGGGAACTGAGTTTTCTGGTCGGATACAGATTGGGGTCCAGTCCTAAATGGATAAAAAAGTGACAGATGTTCCATAATCAACTCAAAACATATTCAAAATACATTTCAAGGTACCTCTATCTGAAATCACATTATAATAGGATTTACTGAAGCAACCATCAACTACAATGAAAAGCATTTTACGCTTGGTTTTTGGCATTTACAGCTGCTTTCATTGCTGATATCATTGTATATTCACTCCAATGAGAAAACTGTTTAGTTATCAGCAGAGCACATCTTTACATGACATTTTATGGTAGATTCATTCATTATAACCTTATAATAGGATTTGTGGATTTTCAGGAGGGATCTGAATTTTCTGGTCGGATACAGATTGGGGTCCAGTCCTAAATGGATAAAAAAGTGACAGATGTTCCATAATCAACTCAAAACATATTCAAATTACATTTCAAGGTACCTCTACTTGAAATCACATTATAATAGGATTTACTGAAGCAACCATCAACTACAATGAAAAGCATTTTACGCTAGGTTTTCAGCATTTACAGTTGCCCCATTGCTGATACCATTGTATATTTACTCCAATGAGAAAACTGTTTGGTTATCAGCAGAGCACATCTTTACATGACATTTTATGGTAGATTCATTCAAAATCACCTTATAATAGGATTGGTGGATTTTCAGGAGGGAACTGAGTTTTCTGGTCAAATACAGATTGGGGTCCAGTCCTAAATGGGTGAAAAAGTGACAGATGTTCCATAATCAACTCAAAACATATTCAAATTACATTTCAAAGAACCTCTACTTGAAATCACATTATAATAGGATTCAATGAAGCAACCATCAACTGCTTGTGTAAATTACAATGAAAAGCATTTTACGCTAGGTTTTCCGCATTTACAGTTGCCCCATTGCTGTTGATTATTGTATATTCACTCCAATGAGAAAACTGTTTAGTTATCAGCAGAGCACATCTTCACATGACATTTTATGGTAGATTCATTCAAAATCACCTTGTAATAGGATTTGTGGATTTTCAGGAGGGAACTGAGTTTTCTGGTCCAAGACAGATTGGGGTCAAGTCCTAAATGGATGAAAAAGTGCCACATGTTCCATAATCAACTCAAAACATATTCAAATTACATTTCCAGGTACCTCTACTTGAAATCACATTATAATAGGATTTACTGAAGCAACCATCAACTACAATGAAAAGCATTGTACGCTTGGTTTTTGGCATTTACAGCTGCTTTCATCGCTGATATCATTGTATATTCACTCCAATGAGAAAACTGTTTAGTTATCAGCAGAGCACATCTTCACATGACATTTTATGGTAGATTCATTCAAAATCACCTTGTAATAGGATTTGTGGATTTTCAGGAGGGAACTGAGTTTTCTGGTCAAATACAGATTGGGGTCCAGTCCTAAATGGATGAAAAAGTGCCACATGTTCCATAATCAACTCAAAACATATTCAAATTACATTTCCAGGTACTTCTACTTAAAATCACAATATAATAGGATTTACTGAAGCAACCATCAACTACAATGAAAAGCATTGTACGCTTGGTTTTTGGCATTTACAGCTGCTTTCATTGCTGATATCATTGTATATTCACTCCAATGAGAAAACTGTTTAGTTATCAGCAGAGCACATCTTCACATGACATTTTATGGTAGATTCATTCAAAATCACCTTGTAATAGGATTTGTGGATTTTCAGGAGGGAACTGAGTTTTCTGGTCCAATACAGATTGGGGTCCAGTCCTAAATGGATGAAAAAGTGCCACATGTTTCATAATCAACTCGAAATTCAAATTACATTTCCAGGTACCTCTACTTGAAATCACATTATAATAGGATTTAATGAAGCAACCATCAACTGCTTGTGTAAATTACAAAGAAAAGCATTTTACGCTAGGTTTTCGAAATTTACAGTTGCCCCATTGCTGTTGATTATTGTATATTCACTCCAATGAGAAAACTGTTTAGTTATCAACAAAGCACATCTTAACATGACATTTTATGGAAGATTCATTCAAAATCACCTTATAATAGGATTTGTGGATTTTCAGGAGGGAACTGATTTTTCTGGTCAAATACAGATTGGGGTCCAGTCCTAAATGCATGAAAAAGTGACAGATGTTCAATAAAAAGTGACAAATGTTCAATAATCAACTCAAAACATATTCAACTTACATTTCAAGGTACCTCTACTTGAAATCACATTATAATAGGATTTAATGAAGCAACCATCAACTGCTTGTCTAAATTACAATGAAAAGCGTTTTAAGCTAGGTTTTCGAAATTTACAGTTGCCCCAATGCTGTTGATTATTGTATATTCACTCCAATGAGAAAAATGTTTAGTTATCAGCAGAGCACATCTTCACATGACATTTTATGGCAGATTCATTCAAAATCACCTTATAATAGGATTTGTGGATTTTCAGGAGGGAACTGAGTTTTCTGGTCGGATACAGATTGGGGTCCAGTCCTAAATGGATGAAAAGGTGACAGATGTTCCATAATCAACTCAAAACATATTCAAATTACATTTCCAGGTACCTCTACTTGAAATCACATTATAATAGGATTTGCTGAAGCAACCATCAACTACAATGAAAAGCATTTTATGCCTGGTTTTCGGCATGTACAGCTGCTTTCATTGCTGTTTATCATTGTATATTCACTCAAATGAGAAAACTGTTCAGTTATCAGCAGAGCACATCTTCACATGACATTTTATAGTAGATTCATTCAAAATCACCTTATAATAGGATTTGTGGATTTTCAGGAGGGAACTGGGTTTTCTGGTGAAAAACAGATTGGGGTCCAGTCCTAAATGGATGAAAAAGTGACACATGTTCCATAATCAACTCAAAACATATTCAAATTACATTTCAAGGTACCTCTACTTGAAATCACATTATAATAGGATTTAATGAAGCGACCGTCAACTACAATGAAAAGCATTTTACGCCTGGATTTTGGCATTTACAGCTGCTTTCATTGCTGTTTATCATTGTATATTCACTCCAATGAGAACACTGATAAGATATCAACAGAGCACATCTTCACATGACATTTTGTAATAGATTCATTCAAAATCACCTTATAATAGGATTTGTGGAGTTTCAGGAGGGAACTGAGTTTTCTGGTCAAATACAGATTGGGGTCCAGTCCTAAATGGGTGAAAAAGTGACAGATGTTCCATAATCAACTCAAAACATATTCAAATTACATGTCAAAGTACCTCTACTTGAAATCACATTATAATAGGATTTAATGAAGCAACCGTCAACTGCTTGTGTAAATTACAATGAAAAGCATTTTACGCTAGGTTTTCGGCATTTACAGCTGCCCCATTGCTGTTGATTATTGTATATTCACTCCAATGAGAAAACTGTTTAGTTATCAACAAAGCACATCTTTGCATGACATTTTATGGTAGATTCATTCATAATCACCTTTTAAAAGGATTTGTGGATTTTCAGGAGGGAACTGAGTTTTCTAGTCAAATACAGATTTGGGTCCAGTCCTAAATGGATGAAAAAGTGACAGATGTTCCATTATCAACTCAAAACATATTCAAATTACATTTCAAAGTACCTCTACTTGAAATCACATTATAATAGGATTTAATGAAGCAACCATCAACTGCTTGTGTAAATTACAATGAAAAGCATTTTACACTAGGTTTTCGGCATTTACAGCTGCCCCATTGCTGTTGATTATTGTATATTCACTCCAATGGGAAAACTGTTTAGTTATCAACAAAGCACATCTTTGCATGACATTTTATGGTAGATTCATTCATAATCACCTCATAATAGGATTTGTGGATTTTCAGGAGGCTATGACAGACACAGATTGGGGTCCAGTCCTAAATGGATGAAAAGGTGACAGATGTTCCATAATCAACTCAAAACATATTCAAATTACATTTCCAGGTACCTCTACTTGAAATCACATTATAATAGGATTTAATGAAGCAACCATCAACTGCTTGTGTAAATTACACTAAAAAGTGTTTTACGCTAGGTTTTCGGCATTTACAGTTGCCCCAATGCTGTTGATTATTGTATATTCACTCCAATGAGAAAACTGTTTAGTTATCAACAAAGCCTATCTTAACATGACATTTTATGGTAGATTCATTCAAAATCACCTTATAATAGGATTGGTGGATTTTCAGGAGGGAACTGAGTTTTCTGGTCAAATACAGATTGGGGTCCAGTCCTAAATGGATGAAAAAGTGACAGATGTTCAATAATCAACTCAAAATATATTCAAATTACATTTCCAGGTACCTCTACTTGAAATCACATTATAATAGGATTTAATGAAGCAACCATCAACTGCTTGTGTAAATTACAATGAAAAGCATTTTACGCTAGGTTTTCGAAATTTACAGTTGCCCCATTGCTGTTAATTATTGTATATTCACTCCAATGAGAAAACTGTTTAGTTATCAACAAAGCACATCTTAACATGACATTTTATGGTAGATTCATTCAAAATCACCTTATAATAGGATTTGTGGATTTTCAGGAGGGAACTGAGTTTTCTGGTCAGATACAGATTGGGGTCCAGTCCTAAATGGATGAAAAAGTGACAGATGTTCAATAAAAAGTGACAAATGTTCAATAATCAACTCAAAACATATTCAAATTACATTTCAAAGTACCTCTACTTGAAATCACATTATAATAGGATTTAATGAAGCAACCATCAACTGCTTGTGTAAATTACAATGAAAAGCATTTTACACTAGGTTTTCGGCATTTACAGCTGCCCCATTGCTGTTGATTATTGTATATTCACTCCAATGGGAAAACTGTTTAGTTATCAACAAAGCACATCTTTGCATGACATTTTATGGTAGATTCATTCATAATCACCTCATAATAGGATTTGTGGATTTTCAGGAGGCTATGACAGACACAGATTGGGGTCCAGTCCTAAATGGATGAAAAGGTGACAGATGTTCCATAATCAACTCAAAACATATTCAAATTACATTTCCAGGTACCTCTACTTGAAATCACATTATAATAGGATTTAATGAAGCAACCATCAACTGCTTGTGTAAATTACACTAAAAAGTGTTTTACGCTAGGTTTTCGGCATTTACAGTTGCCCCAATGCTGTTGATTATTGTATATTCACTCCAATGAGAAAACTGTTTAGTTATCAACAAAGCCTATCTTAACATGACATTTTATGGTAGATTCATTCAAAATCACCTTATAATAGGATTGGTGGATTTTCAGGAGGGAACTGAGTTTTCTGGTCAAATACAGATTGGGGTCCAGTCCTAAATGGATGAAAAAGTGACAGATGTTCAATAATCAACTCAAAATATATTCAAATTACATTTCCAGGTACCTCTACTTGAAATCACATTATAATAGGATTTAATGAAGCAACCATCAACTGCTTGTGTAAATTACAATGAAAAGCATTTTACGCTAGGTTTTCGAAATTTACAGTTGCCCCATTGCTGTTAATTATTGTATATTCACTCCAATGAGAAAACTGTTTAGTTATCAACAAAGCACATCTTAACATGACATTTTATGGTAGATTCATTCAAAATCACCTTATAATAGGATTTGTGGATTTTCAGGAGGGAACTGAGTTTTCTGGTCAGATACAGATTAAGGTCCAGTCCTAAATGGATGAAAAAGTGACAGATGTTCAATAAAAAGTGACAAATGTTCAATAATCAACTCAAAACATATTCAACTTACATTTCAAGGTACCTCTACTTGAAATCACATTATAATAGGATTTAATGAAGCAACCATCAACTGCTTGTGTAAATTACAATGAAAAGCGTTTTAAGCTAGGTTTTCGAAATTTACAGTTGCCCCAATGCTGTTGATTATTGTATATTCACTCCAATGAGAAAAATGTTTAGTTATCAGCAGAGCACATCTTCACATGACATTTTATGGCAGATTCATTCAAAATCACCTTATAATAGGATTTGTGGATTTTCAGGAGGGAACTGAGTTTTCTGGTCGGATACAGATTGGGGTCCAGTCCTAAATGGATGAAAAGGTGACACATGTTCCATAATCAACTCAAAACATATTCAAATTACATTTCCAGGTACCTCTACTTGAAATCACATTATAATAGGATTTGCTGAAGCAACCATCAACTACAATGAAAAGCATTTTATGCCTGGTTTTCGGCATGTACAGCTGCTTTCATTGCTGTTTATCATTGTATATTCACTCAAATGAGAAAACTGTTCAGTTATCAGCAGAGCACATCTTCACATGACATTTTATAGTAGATTCATTCAAAATCACCTTATAATAGGATTTGTGGATTTTCAGGAGGGAACTGGGTTTTCTGGTGAAAAACAGATTGGGGTCCAGTCCTAAATGGATGAAAAAGTGACACATGTTCCATAATCAACTCAAAACATATTCAAATTACATTTCAAGGTACCTCTACTTGAAATCACATTATAATAGGATTTAATGAAGCGACCGTCAACTACAATGAAAAGCATTTTACGCTTGGATTTTGGCATTTACAGCTGCTTTCATTGCTGTTTATCATTGTATATTCACTCCAATGAGAACACTGATAAGATATCAACAGAGCACATCTTAACATGACATTTTGTAATAGATTCATTCAAAATCACCTTATAATAGGATTTGTGGAGTTTCAGGAGGGAACTGAGTTTTCTGGTCAAATACAGATTGGGGTCCAGTCCTAAATGGGTACATTTGACAGATGTGATGTGACAGATGTTCCATAATCAACTCAAAACATATTCAAATTACATGTCAAAGTACCTCTACTTGAAATCACATTATAATAGGATTTAATGAAGCAACCATCAACTGCTTGTGTAAATTACAATGAAAAGCATTTTACGCTAGGTTTTCGGCATTTACAGCTGCCCCATTGCTGTTGATTATTGTATATTCACTCCAATGAGAAAACTGTTTAGTTATCAACAAAGCACATCTTTGCATGACATTTTATGGTAGATTCATTCATAATCACCTTATAAAAGGATTTGTGGATTTTCAGGAGGGAACTGAGTTTTCTAGTCAAATACAGATTTGGGTCCAGTCCTAAATGGATGAAAAAGTGACAGATGTTCCATTATCAACTCAAAACATATTCAAATTACATTTCAAAGTACCTCTACTTGAAATCACATTATAATAGGATTTAATGAAGCAACCATCAACTGCTTGTGTAAATTACAATGAAAAGCATTTTACACTAGGTTTTCGGCATTTACAGCTGCCCCATTGCTGTTGATTATTGTATATTCACTCCAATGGGAAAACTGTTTAGTTATCAACAAAGCACATCTTTGCATGACATTTTATGGTAGATTCATTCATAATCACCTCATAATAGGATTTGTGGATTTTCAGCAGGCTATGACAGACACAGATTGGGGTCCAGTCCTAAATGGATGAAAAAGTGACAGATGTTCCATAATCAACTCAAAACATATTCAAATTACATTTACAGGTACCTCTACTTGAAATCACACCATAATAGGATTTACTGAAGCAACCATCAACTACAATGAAAAGCATTTTACGCTTGGTTTTCGGCATTTACAGCCGCTTTCATTGCTGTTTATCATTGTATATTCACTCCAATGAGAAAACCGTTTAGTTATCAGCAGAGCACATCTTCACATGACATTTTATAGTAGATTCATTCAAAATCACCTTATAATAGGATTTGTGGATTTTCAGGAGGGAACTGAGTTTTTTGGTCAAATACAGATTGGGGTCCAGTCCTAAATGGGTGAAAAAGTGACAGATGTTCCATAATCAACTCAAAACATATTCAAATTACATTTCAAAGAACCTCTACTTGAAATCACATTATAATAGGATTTAATGAAGCAACCATCAACTGCTTGTGTAAATTACAATGAAAAGCATTTTACGCTAGGTTTTCGGCATTTACAGTTGCCCCATTGCTGTTGATTATTGTATATTCACTCCAATGAGAAAACTGTTTAGTAATAAACAAAGCACATCTTAACATGACATTTTATGGTAGATTCTTTCAAAATCACCTTGTAATAGGATTGGTGGATTTTCAGGAGGGAACTGAGTTTTCTGGTCAAATACAGATTGGGGTCCAGTCCTAAATGGATGAAAAAGTGACACATGTTCCATAATCAACTCAAAACATATTCAAATTACATTTCCAGGTACCTCTACTTGAAATCACATTATAATAGGATTTAATGAAGCAACCATAAACTGCTTGTGTAAATTACAATGAAAAGCATTTTACGCTAGGTTTTCAGCATTTACAGCTGCCCCATTGCTGTTGATTATTGTATATTCACTCCAACGAGAAAACTGTTAAGATATCAACAAAGCACATCTTTACATGACATTTTATGGTAGATTCATTAATTATCACCTTATAATAGGATTTGTGGATTTTCAGGAGGGATCTGAATTTTCTGGTCGGATACAGATTGGGGTCCAGTCCTAAATGGATAAAAAAGTGACAGATGTTCCATCATCAACTCGAAACATATTCAAATTACATTTCAAGGTACCTCTATCTGAAATCACATTATAATAGGATTTACTGAAGCAACCATCAACTACAATGAAAAGCATTTTACGCTTGGTTTTTGGCATTTACAGCTGCTTTCATTGATGATATCATTGTATATTCACTCCAATGAGGAAACTGTTTGGTTATCAGCAGAGCACAGCTTTACATGACATTTTATGGTAGATTCATTCATAATCACCTCATAATAGGATTTGTGGATTTTCAGCAGGCTATGACAGACACAGATTGGGGTCCAGTCCTAAATGGATGAAAAAGTGACAGATGTTCCATAATCAACTCAAAACATATTCAAATTACATTTACAGGTACCTCTACTTGAAATCACACCATAATAGGATTTACTGAAGCAACCATCAACTACAATGAAAAGCATTTTACGCTTGGTTTTCGGCATTTACAGCCGCTTTCATTGCTGTTTATCATTGTATATTCACTCCAATGAGAAAACCGTTTAGTTATCAGCAGAGCACATCTTCACATGACATTTTATAGTAGATTCATTCAAAATCACCTTATAATAGGATTTGTGGATTTTCAGGAGGGAACTGAGTTTTTTGGTCAAATACAGATTGGGGTCCAGTCCTAAATGGGTGAAAAAGTGACAGATGTTCCATAATCAACTCAAAACATATTCAAATTACATTTCAAAGAACCTCTACTTGAAATCACATTATAATAGGATTCAATGAAGCAACCATCAACTGCTTGTGTAAATTACAATGAAAAGCATTTTACGCTAGGTTTTCGGCATTTACAGTTGCCCCATTGCTGTTGATTATTGTATATTCACTCCAATGAGAAAACTTTTTAGTAATAAACAAAGCACATCTTAACATGACATTTTATGGTAGATTCTTTCAAAATCACCTTGTAATAGGATTGGTGGATTTTCAGGAGGGAAACTGAGTTTTCTGGTCAGATACAGATTGGGGTCCAGTCCTAAATGGATGAAAAAGTGACAGATGTTCAATAAAAAGTGACAAATGTTCAATAATTAACTCAAAACATATTCAACTTACATTTCAAGGTACCTCTACTTGAAATCACATTATAATAGGATTTAATGAAGCAACCATCAACTGCTTGTGTAAATTACAATGAAAAGCGTTTTAAGCTAGGTTTTCGAAATTTACAGTTGCCCCAATGCTGTTGATTATTGTATATTCACTCCAATGAGAAAACTGTTTAGTTATCAGCAGAGCACATCTTCACATGACATTTTATGGCAGATTCATTCAAAATCACCTTATAATAGGATTTGTGGATTTTCAGGAGGGAACTGGGTTTTCTGGTGAAAAATAGATTGGGGTCCAGTTCTAAATGGATGAAAAAGTGACACATGTTCCATAATCAACTCAAAACATATTCAAATTACATTTCAAGGTACCTCTACTTGAAATCACATTATAATAGGATTTAATGAAGCGACCGTCAACTGCAATGAAAAGCATTTTACGCTTGGATTTTGGCATTTACAGCTGCTTTCATTGCTGTTTATCATTGTATATTCACTCCAGTGAGAACACTGATAAGATATCAACAGAGCACATCTTAACATGACATTTTGTAATAGATTCATTCAAAATCACCTTATAATAGGATTTGTGGAGTTTCAGGAGGGAACTGAGTTTTCTGGTCAAATACAGATTGGGGTCCAGTCCTAAATGGGTGAAAAAGTGACAGATGTTCCATAATCAACTCAAAACATATTCAAATTACATGTCAAAGTACCTCTACTTGAAATCACATTATAATAGGATTTAATGAAGCAACCATCAACTGCTTGTGTACACTACAATGAAAAGCATTTTACGCTAGGTTTTCGAAATTTACAGCTGCCCCATTGCTGTTGATTATTGTATATTCACTCCAATGAGAAAACTGTTTAGTTATCAACAAAGCACATCTTTGCATGACATTTTATGGTAGATTCATTCATAATCACCTCATAATAGGATTTGTGGATTTTCAGGAGGCTATGACAGACACAGATTGGGGTCCAGTCCTAAATGGATGAAAAAGTGACAGATGTTCCATAATCAACTCAAAACATATTCAAATTACATTTCAAGGTACCTCTACTTGAAATCACATTATAATAGGATTTACTGAAGCAACCATCAACTACAATGAAAAGCATTTTACGCTTGGTTTTCAGCATTTACAGCTGCCCCATTGCTGTTGATTATTGTATATTCACTCCAACGAGAAAACTGTTAAGATATCAACAAAGCACATATTAACATGACATTTTATGGTAGATTCATTCAAAATCACCTTATAATAGGATTTGTGGATTTTCAGGAGGGAACTGAGTTTTTTGGTCAAATACAGATTAAGGTCCAGTCCTAAATGGATGAAAAAGTGACAGATGTTCCATAATCAACTCAAAACATATTCAAATTACATTTCAAGGTACCTCTACTTGAAATCACATTATAATAGGATTTAATGAAGCAACCTTCAACTGCTTGTGTAAATTACAATGAAAAGCATTTTACGCTAGGTTTTCAGCATTTACAGCTGCCCCATTGCTGTTGATTATTGTATATTCACTCCAATGAGAAAACTGTTTAGTTATCAACAAAGCACATCTTTACATGACATTTTATGGCAGATTCATTCAAAATCACCTTATTATAGGATTTGTGGATTTTCAGGAGGGAACTGAGTTTTCTGGTCGGATACAGATTGGGGTCCAGTCCTAAATGGATGAAAAAGTGACAGATGTTCCATATTAAACTCAAAACATATTCAAATTACATTTCAAGGTACCTCTACTTGAAATCACATTATAATAGGATTTAATGAAGCAACCATCAACTACAATGAAAAGCATTTTACGCTTGGTTTTTGGCATTTACAGATGCTTTCATTGCTGTTTATCATTGTATATTCACTCCAATGAGAAAACTGTTTAGTTATCAGCAGAGCACATCTTTGCATGACATTTTATGGTAGATTCATTAATAATCACCTCATAATAGGATTTGTGGATTTTCAGGAGGCTATGACAGACACAGATTGGGGTCCAGTCCTAAATGGATGAAAAAGTGACAGATGTTCCATAATCAACTCAAAACATATTCAAATTACATTTCAAGGTACCTCTACTTGAAATCACATTATAATAGGATTTAATGAAGCAACCATCAACTGCTTGTGTAAATTACGATGAAAAGCATTTTACGCTAGGTTTTCAGCATTTACAGCTGCCCCATTGCTGTTGCTTATTGTATATACACTCCAATGAGAAAACTGTTTAGATATCAACAAAGCACATGTTAACATGACATTTTATGGTAGATTCATTCAAAATCACCTTATGATAGGATTTGTGGATTTTCAGGAGGGCACTGAGTTTTCTGGTCAAATAGAGATTGGGGTCCAGTCCTAAATGGATGAAAAAGTGACAGATGTTCCATTATCAACTCAAAACATATTCAAATTACATTTCCAGGTACCTCTTCTCGAAATCACATTATAATAGGATTTACTGAAGCAACCATCAACTACAATGAAGAGCATTTTACGTTTGGTTTTCGGCATTTACAGCTGCTTTCATTGCTGTTTATCATTGTATATCCACTCCAATGAGAAAACTGTTTAGTTATCAGCAGAGCACATCTTCACATGACATTTTATGGTAGATTCATTCAAAATCACCTTATAATAGGATTTGTGGATTTTCAGGAGGGAACTGAGTTTTCTGGTCAGATACAGATTGGGGTCCAGTCCTAAATGGATGAAAAAGTGACAGATGTTCCATAATCAACTCAAAACATATTCAAATTACATTTCCAGGTACCTCTACTTGAAATCACATTATAATAGGATTTAATGAAGCAACCATCAACTGCTTGTGTAAATTACAATGAAAAGCATTTTACACTAGGTTTTCGGCATTTACAGCTGCCCCATTGCTGTTCATTATTGTATATTCACTCCAATGAGAAAACTGTTTAGTTATCAACAAAGCACATCTTTGCATGACATTTGATGGTAGATTCATTCATAATCAGCTCATAATAGGATTTGTGGATTTTCAGGAGGCTATGACAGACACAGATTGGGGTCCAGTCCTAAATGGATGAAAAAGTGACAGATGTTCCATAATCAACTCAAAACATATTCAAATTACATTTCAAGGTACCTCTACTTGAAATCACATTATAATAGGATTTACTGAAGCAACCATCAACTACAATGAAAAGCATTTTACGCTTGGTTTTCAGCATTTACAGCTGCCCCATTGCTGTTGATTATTGTATATTCACTCCAACGAGAAAACTGTTAAGATATCAACAAAGCACATATTAACATGACATTTTATGGTAGATTCATTCAAAATCACCTTATAATAGGATTTGTGGATTTTCAGGAGGGAACTGAGTTTTTTGGTCAAATACAGATTAAGGTCCAGTCCTAAATGGATGAAAAAGTGACAGATGTTCCATAATCAACTCAAAACATATTCAAATTACATTTCAAGGTACCTCTACTTGAAATCACATTATAATAGGATTTAATGAAGCAACCTTCAACTGCTTGTGTAAATTACAATGAAAAGCATTTTACGCTAGGTTTTCAGCATTTACAGCTGCCCCATTGCTGTTGATTATTGTATATTCACTCCAATGAGAAAACTGTTTAGTTATCAACAAAGCACATCTTTACATGACATTTTATGGCAGATTCATTCAAAATCACCTTATTATAGGATTTGTGGATTTTCAGGAGGGAACTGAGTTTTCTGGTCGGATACAGATTGGGGTCCAGTCCTAAATGGATGAAAAAGTGACAGATGTTCCATATTAAACTCAAAACATATTCAAATTACATTTCAAGGTACCTCTACTTGAAATCACATTATAATAGGATTTAATGAAGCAACCATCAACTACAATGAAAAGCATTTTACGCTTGGTTTTTGGCATTTACAGATGCTTTCATTGCTGTTTATCATTGTATATTCACTCCAATGAGAAAACTGTTTAGTTATCAGCAGAGCACATCTTTGCATGACATTTTATGGTAGATTCATTCATAATCACCTCATAATAGGATTTGTGGATTTTCAGGAGGCTATGACAGACACAGATTGGGGTCCAGTCCTAAATGGATGAAAAAGTGACAGATGTTCCATAATCAACTCAAAACATATTCAAATTACATTTCAAGGTACCTCTACTTGAAATCACATTATAATAGGATTTAATGAAGCAACCATCAACTGCTTGTGTAAATTACAATGACAAGCATTTTACGCTAGGTTTTCAGCACTTACAGTTGCCCCAATGCTGTTGATTATTGTATATTCACTCCAATGAGAAAACTGTTTAGTTATCAACAAAGCCTATCTTAACATGACATTTTATGGTAGATTCATTCAAAATCACCTTATAATAGGATTTGAGGATTTTCAGGAGGGAACTGAGTTTTCTGGTCAGATACAGATTGGGGTTCAGTCCTAAATGGATGAAAAAGTGACACATGTTTTATAATCAACTCATGTGTGTGTGTGTGTGTGTGTGTGTGTGTGTGTGTGTGTGTGTGTGTGTGTGCGCACCTACCTGTCCCATTCTGTTCGCTGCTCGAAGAGGCGGGGCTGTTGCAATCTGTCTGCAGTAAGGATGTACGTGCAAACACGATGATGTCGGCACACTTGCAGCTGCTAAACAGGGTGGACGGAGTGCAAAAGCCATAACTTAGCTGTCTGTGATGGGGCCATCTTCCTCTTTCCATATGCGCCGCTGTAAATACGAATGCATTACCGAAGACAGAAGCGATACTGTTAAACTACCTTACCGATGAGCCAACTTAAGGAAAACCATACTTCTCTTGATGACATCCAGTTCAAAATGGTTCTCCAGTCGACCATCCAATCACGTAAGTTCTGTGAGGGGGGGGAGGAGTATGTGCGAAACATGTCAGACTACGTGTAAATAGCGAATAAAAAATAATTATTTGTAGATATAACGACTACAAGGTAAATGTTAATTGTTCAGCCAGTTTTCAGCATTTTTGAATTTCATTACTATGTAATTACTATGCAAGCTATTTCGAGTCTTAATGGGCTCGACCAAATTCCTCATTTGGTATAGCCCGACCTGGTCACACCATTTGTTGCCGTGTTGTCCATTTGCAGCCATTTTACCGTCTGACTGTGTGCACCATTGGACTGTTTTTTTGTGGTACGTGTGATTGAGGATTATCAGATTCAAGGGCCTGTTCATCAGGTAAGATGCAATGTTGGCTATCTAGTATGATAGTGTGACTACATAATGCTTGATGTGAAGTGTATATGCGAGTGAGTGTGTCTATCTATGGGAAGATTTAAAATGCTTGAAGGGTTTTAACTGCAAAACCCGCGAAATGTGTGAATATGCTGAGAAAAACCCTGAAAAATGAAGCCTGTGTGTGCTTTATGTATGTGTATGTGAAGTAATGTGAGTGTGAGTGTCTGTGCTGTCTGTTGCCTGCAAGATTTAAAATGCTTGAAGTGTTTTGACTGCAAAAACCTATGAAATGGGTGAAAATTATGAAAAAAACCCAGAAAGATCAAAGCCTGTCTGTGTGTGCGTGTGTACTTGAAGTAATGTGAGTGTGAGTGTCTGTGCTGTCTGTTGCCTGAAAGATTTGAATTGCTTTAAGTGACTCAAAGATTCTGCTGTAAAACCATAAAAGTGTTTAAATGCTTGAAATGCTTAAAAAAAACCGTGAAAGAATGGAGCATGTAGGTCTAACAATGTGTGAATGATTTCTGTCCCTAAATGAGATAAACTCGCAAGCAGTTTGATTGACAGCTCAAGTCCTTTGAAGCTGTGACAAAAGGACAACAGTTGCCCAGAAAAAAAACAAAGAAAGATCAAAGCCTGTGTTCAAGGGTGTGTGTGTGCAGGAGAGGCAGGATAACCCTTGAATGGATTCTCTGTCTCTGTCTGAAAGTAGGAAGAAGTAAGAAGGCACATGAAGTGCCTGAAGAAAATGAAAAAAGATTTGAATGTGTTTTAATGAAAAATTTTCAGCTGGAAAATAATGAATATTTCAGAAAATATCAGAGAAATATCAGCCTTTCCAAATCCCACCACACCATTGCAGGTGATTTTATATACAGATGAAATATATTGATGGTTAATAATACTTTAGGAAACATAGACCCCAAGTTTAGGTTAAAGCTTGCTGCAATCAGACTTTTTGCTTTAGTAAAAGCTAAGGGTATTGATGAGTGTGGTGTTGATGCTGTGTTACAAACAATTGATTATGACTTACAGTTGCTGTATAATGGTGTCCAAATCCAAACAAAGAATGGTGAAATTAATTTATTTGGTGCTGTAGTTTCAGTATGGGGTGACACAACATAAGCTTGCTGTATTCAAGGAAGGTGTTGTTTTTTACAGTTACATTGTGAATGTAATATGTCACTGAAAGGACAATGGAAAAATACACGAGACAGCGAGAAAGGGCCAGCACAGACTTCTTGAAATCTGTCCTCAAAACCACATATGGAATTTATAAAAGAAGCAGGTTGGTTGATTATCCAGACTTTGAGGGCTTGCACCCATGGAAATTAAACACCTTGTCCTCTGATGGAGTTAGATAGTTCAATTCAGTTTTGTTGAGCAGTATAGAGAAAAATATATATGTTCAGTTTGTTTTGTTTTGGACTGTTTTGGATTGGGATAGTTCAAACACGTTTTGATCCTGATTTATCTGTGGAATGTGTAGTAAGACTGCAAAAAATGATTGAAAAGCATTCAAGCTACTCTTTCCTGAGAATAATGTAATTGCTAAGCAACATTGCTTAGCAATGAGCTGCATCTCCCTGCTCAAATCCTTTCTCTGTGCCCTTTGGTAAGGCATATGTGCCTTACCAAATGTGAATGTGAATTGTGTAAGTGATTTGAGTCAGAGCAAAGGTCATCAAAATTGAACTTCAAAAATGTCAGTCAGTCACTGTTTGGACCAACTTTTTGAATGTTGTCAAAATGAAATGGGCACTGGGCACTGAGCATCCCATTTTTACCCATGAGAAGAAATTGGGTCCTTTCCCTGAAGTTCTTATATCTACCTTTGTTGAACGCACTTATTGTAAGTCGCTTTGGATAAAAGCGTCTGCTAAATGACTGTAATGTAATGTAATGTAAGTGATAAATATGGAGTACATTACAGCAAAGATAAGGTGTTTGGGGGGGATTGATGCATACAACATGTAATGACAGTAAAGTGGCTTATTCTAGCAAGATGTGTTATGTACTTTGCAGGATGCTTAAATTGCTTAAAAGTTGAATTCATCATTTGAACTGACTGACACAGAGGCTGCTGTGTATAAGCAGGTCAAAGAAAACTGGTGGATGTGAATGTAACCGACTAACTAGTTTCCTTTCTCGGGGGGGGGGGGGAGGACTCTGTATTCTGACTTAGAAAGTGGATCATTGCTCCACTTTCATCCATCATTGACAACCACCAAGTGAAGAAGGGGGAGGAGCTCATCCTGGACATGGCCAGGTTTGTCCCCAGCCTAAAACTGTGTAAAGATGTGTGAGTTTTCTAAAGGGGATTCTAAGTGAAGTTTTTGTTGTTGTAACCTGCCAGGTTTGTCTTTTTCCACGCTTCAATACCAATACTAAAAAAAGCCACTACCGACATCCCAGAGACAGGAAGGAAACTTTGTTTACTACTGGATAATCAAACCAGAACTGTCCTCGTCAGTTCTTCCTTTGGGTAAGAGCTCTGATCTAACCTGCTTCTTATTATTAATGCAGCGTGTGAACGATGACATTGAAAGGCCATGCTAGTAGACACGTCCTAGTCTTCACTCTGAACACTGAATAATAGATGCATATTAAGATGCATATTAATTCCAACCATATGTACAGTTTAATCACAGTCCGGGCACTAACTAAGGCCTGAAAACCTTTCTTTTTAAACAAGGATTTTTTTTAACACACTGTGTCATAGTTCTCTTGTTTAAACCTGTTTTAATTTTGCTGTACTCTGTAGCACTTTGGGATTGTTTTTAACTATGAAAAGTGCTCTACAAATAAAATGTATTATTATTATTATTAATGTGAGTTTGTGCTGTGACTCATTGATTTGTGCCTCTTGCAGACTCCTCCTATCCATGCACCACATGCCACTTACACAGGACTCTGCTGAATCTGAGGCCATTAGCCAAAGACTGGTGCTGGGTGTGACAGCTGACAGTACAATGTGGATCTACCACAAGGTCCAGTATGCTCAACTCTTTGCTTAGCCAGTCGAAGCATGTCCAGAGCACTCAACCCTTCGGCCTAGAGCAGAGACTAGGATGGGAAAGGTAGGTAAACACACACACACACACACACAGCTGAACAGAGTCACCAATGTTAATCATCGTACATCTGTGTCACTCCTCTCAGCATGCTGGAATCGGTGGCAAGTCTAAAGAAGAAGACAAAGAAATGCCCGGCTGCAGAGAGCAGCACTTTGCAAGCAGCTCTTCCCGTTGGAATGTTAATTCATCTCTCTAAGGTGGAGCATGTTCTGCTCTTCAGCAGCACTTCACACAAAGTGATGCTCATTTGATGAGTTTATAGTGATGGAGCTGGCATAACACCGGAACCATGTGTTCTTGTATATAATGTATACAGGCATGTTTGTGATGAAGGCCCCTGAAGAGCTGGTGGACATCGAGAAGGACCTCAAAACCTCTGTGGATAAAGCGCAGGAGAAGAAGGCCAAGAAGAAAAAGAAGAAACAAGGTGAAACTGCACTTATTTAAGAGTTTGGAGCAAATATTCACGTGAACCCAAAGTAAATATACGAAAATACAGATACAGAACTTAAAGTTAAATGAGTAGTGCAAGGATATATGAAATGCAAGTTTTTACAGTATATAAAGTACAAGGTTTTTTCACAGTATGTGCAGTAAAACAAAGATAAACAAAGTGACCAGTGAAAGTGCATTCATCAGTGCAGTGGTGAGTTCATTCCGGGAGGGGTTGGCCAGTGTGTGTGCGAGGGGGTGGGGGATGGGGTCTGGCGAGTATGTGTGAATGTTTGTGAAGGAGAGTGGGGTGACGGAGGGCAGAGTTCAGCAGGGAGACTGCTGTGGGGAAGAAACTGTTCCTGAACCTGGTGGTTCTTGTACAGACTCCTGTAGTGCCTCCTAGAGGGCAGGAGGGCAAACAGTCTGTTTTGCCGGATGGCAGGAGTCTTTCTTTATTTTGGTAGCTCTCCTGAGACAACGCTTCCTGAAGGTGGTCTGAAGAGCAGGAAGGAAGTGAGGCGCCAGCCATGCGTTGGGTGGTTTTCACCACTTTCTGCAGCGCCTTCCGGTCAGCTACAGAGCAGTTCCCGTACCAAACTGTAATGCAGTTGGTCAGGATGCTCTCAACAGTGCAGCGGTAGAAGTTCATCAGGATCTCTGAAGATAGGCCGTTGCTGTGATGCCGATCTGCAAGTTTGGTGATCAGCTCAGAGGGGATGGCAGTGTCAAATGATGAACTGAAGTCTATGAACAGCATTCTTGCATATGTGTCCTGATTGTCCAGATGGCACTCTGTTAGGACCTGTTCACTCCGTCCTAACAGAGTGCAGCGCTATGGAGACTGCATCTTCTGTGCTCCTGTTCTTGCAATAAGTAAATTGTTGGGGGTCCAGGTTGGGGGGAAGACAGGATTGGAGATGTGCCAGAACCAGCTGCTCTAAGGACTTGGTGATGGTGGGGGTGAGTGCTACCGGGCGGTAGTCATTCAGACAGGTAGGGGAGGATTTTTGGGGAGCAGGTACGATGGAGGTGGACTTAAAGCAGGTTGGAACAACAGCATGGGCCAAGGACAGGTTGAATAAGTCCGACAGCTCCCCAGCACATGCTCTAAGTACACGTCCAGGGGTGCCATCGGGGCCTGCAGCTTTGTGCGCGTTGATTTTGCTCAACACTGCTCTGACATCCGTGGGGCAGAGTGATAGGGGTTGGTAGTCAGCGGTCAGCTCTGCTTTGGTTGCAGGCTGTAGGTTGTCCCTCTCAAAACAAGCGTAGAAGTTGTTCAACTCGTTGAGAAAGGAGTTATCAGAGGAGGGGGGCGCTGATCCCTGGATGCCTTGCCACACATGGGGGTTGGAGTTTGAGAAGTATTCCTCAACCTTCAGCTTGCAGCAGTGCTTGGCTTCCTTGACGCCCCGCTTCAGGTCAGGCCTGGCTGTACTGTAGGCTCGTGTATCTCCCGATCTGAAGGCGATGCTGCGGGCCTTCAGCAGGAGACAGACATTCCTGTTCATCCAGGGCTGTTAGGGCACATGGTGATCTGCTTCTGGGTGGTAAACATATGGTATGTGGTCCAGTACAGAACTCTCAATATCAGTGTGGGAGTGACAGGTTGCCTGGGTGGAAAACATATTCCAGTCTGTGTGCCTGAACCGGTACTGCAACACATCTGTCCCCTCAGGCCACACTTTTATTGTCTTTACTGTGGGTTTCACACATTGGATGAGTGGTGAATACTTGGGGAAGAGAAAAGTAGCAAGGTGGTCTGTTTGTCCTATGTGGGGGAGGGGTTTAGCCCTGTAGGCTCCAACCCAGTTGGTGTAAACATGGTCCAGTGTCTTGTTTACTCTAGTGTGGCAGGAAACATGTTGATGAAATCTGGGGAGGACTGCACTACCACACAACCTTGTTTTTCACTGGACTTCTTAGGAAATTCCCAATGTTTACTATTGTTGTACATGAAGAAGACTTTGTTTGAAGAGGAACCACTTGTTTTACCCGTTTCTGATCCGTTGAACAAAGTTGCGTGTCAATGTTAGAACTTAAAAAAAAAAGAAAATAGAAATGGAAAATATGAAGGCATGTTGTTTTTATCTAGAGGTTTGTGGTACGAGTTTGCCACCTGGTGGTTGGACATGGCATTACATGAATGCGGTTTTATTTTTCAAAATCCGTTGGAATGATTAAAGTCCCCTGCTTTACAAGCTGACATCAAAAGCAGGAAACATGTTGATGAAATCTGGGGAGGACTGCACAACCACACAACCTTGTTTTTCACTGGACTTCTTAGGAAATTCCTAATGTTTACTATTGTTGTACATGAAGAAGACTTTGTTTGAAGAGGAACCACTTGTTTTTCCCGTTTCTGATCCGTTGAACAAAGTTGCGTGTCAATGTAAGAACTTTAAAAAAAAAAGAAAATAGAAATGGAAAATATGAAGGCATGTTGGTTTTATCTAGAGGTTTGTGGTACGAGTTTGCCACCTGGTGGTTGGACATGGCATTACATGAATGCGGTTTTATTTTTCAAAATCCGTTGGAATGATTAAAGTCCCCTGCTTACAAGCTGACATCAAAAGCAGGAAACATGTTGATGAAATCTGGGGAGGACTGCACAACCACACAACCTTGTTTTTCACTGGACTTCGTAGGAAATTCCTAATGTTTACTATTGTTGTACATGAAGAAGACTTTGTTTGAAGAGGAACCACTTGTTTTTCCCGTTTCTGATCCGTTGAACAAAGTTGCGTGTCAATGTAAGAACTTTAAAAAAAAAAGAAAGTAGAAATGGAAAATATGAAGGCATGTTGGTTTTATCTAGAGGTTTCTGGTACGAGTTTGCCACCTGGTGGTTGGACATGGCATTACATGAATGCGGTTTTATTTTTCAAAATCCGTTGGAATGATTAAAGTCCCCTGCATACAAGCCGACATCGAAAGCTTTTCATCCTAATTAACTCAAGCAGGTACAGGTTACTTCGGACAGGAGGTGATTTCAAGGAGGTCTTCCAAAAAATGTCATTTCATTTGTTTTGAATTGATAATGGAACATTTTTTCCTTTTTACAATCATTTAGGACTGTCCAGTCCAGACTTCCCAATCTGTGTCTGCTCAAAGAGCTCAGTTCGAGTCCACATGATGATGTGGACAGCAACTGACTGGCATTCCCTCCTGAAAATCCACAAATCATACTATGAGGTGATTTTGAATGAATCTACCATAAAATGTTATTTTAAGATGTACTTTGTTGATAACATAACGGTTTAAACATGTAGCTGTACATATATTGAGAAACAGCGATTGCAGCAGCTGGAAACGTCAAATACGGCTGTAACATGCTTTTTATTGTTATTTACACAAACAGTGACGTGGTTGTTTCATGGAAATGGAAATGGCAAAAAGGCATGTTGTTTGTATCTAGAGGTTTCTGGTACGAGTTTGCCACCTGGTGGTTGTACATGTCATTACATGAATGCGGTTTTATTTTTCAAAAACGTCACCAAATAAACAAAGTGGGTTTGGCATGGCGTGGTTGTTTCAGTAAGTCATATTATAATGTGATTTCTAGCATGGCTATCTTGAAATATAGTTGGAAAATGTTTTGAGTTGATAATCGATCAGTTTTCACTTTTTCATTCATTCAGGGCTGGAGAACAACACTACTCAATCTGTGCCTGCCTAAACTGCTGTACTCCTGGCCAAGTAAACAAAGTTGCTTTATTCCCTCCTGTAGGTCAACAAATCCTATAATAAGGTGATTTTGAATGAATCTACCATAAAATGTCATGTTAAGATGTGCTTTGTTGATAACTAAACAGTTTTCTCTTTGGAGTGAATATACAATAATCAATAGCAATGGGGCAGCTGTAAATGCCGAAAACCTAGCGTAATGCTTTTCATTGTAATTTTCACAAGCAGTTGATGGTTGCTTCATTAAATCCTATTATAATGTGATTTCAAGTAGTGGTACCTTGAAATGTAATTTGAATATGTTTTGAGTTGATTATGGAACATGTGTCACTTTTTCATCCATTTAGGACTGGACCCCAATCTGTGTCTGTCATAGCCTTTTGAAAATCCACAAATCCTATTATAAGGTGATTATGAATGAATCTACCATAAAATGTCATATGAAGATGTGCTTTGTTGATAACTGAACAGTTGTCTTATGTGAGTGAATATACAATAATAAACAGCAATGACAGAAGCTGGAAATGCCGACCACCTGGCGTTTAATGCTTTTTATTGTAATTTACAGAAGCAGTTGATGGTTGCTTTAGTAAATCCTATTATAATGTGATTTCAAGTGGAGATACCTTGAAATGCGACGTGTTTTGAATTGATTATGGAACATGTGTCTCTTTTTCATCCATTTAGGATTGACCCCGATCTGTGTCTGCCATAGCCTCCTGAAAATCCACAAATCCACCTCAAATTATGAGGTGATTTTGAATGAATCTGCATTACATTACATTACATTACAGTCATTTAGCAGACGCTTTCATCCAAAGCGACTTGCAATAAGTGCGTTCAACAAAGATAGATAAAAGCACTTCAGGTCACAAGAAATCGTGAGCGTATTTCCTTCCAAAACCAACAGCTAAGAGCAACATAAGAACAACATAACTAGAGCTGGAGTAAAAGTGCAATAAATTAGGTACCATGATGAATGAGAAAAAAGGACAAATTAGAAAGGACATATTAGAAAACAAAGTGAATCAGAAGAGCTAGGACAGAATAGGTGATGTCCTAGACCCTAACTCTAACAGGGCAGATCCGGGTAGTGTTTCTTGATGGGATGGGTTTTCAGCCTGCGGCGAACGATGGACAGCGACTCCGCTGTCCGGACATCAGTCGGGAGATCATTCCACCACTAAAGTGCCAGAACAGTGAAAAGCCGTGACCGCGTCGATCGCAAGCAGGGGCCGCTGAGCGCCGGGGCAGCCAGCCGCCTGGAGGCAGCAGAGCGAAGTGGTCGGCCGGGGGTGTAGGACTTGACCGAAGCCTGAAGGTATGAAGGAGCTGTTCCTTCCACTGCCCTGTAGGCTAGCACCAGAGTCTTAAACTGGATGCGAGCAGCTACAGGGAGAAAGGGAAAGTGGAAACTGATCGATTATCAACTCAAAGCATCTTCAAACTACATTTCAAGATAGCCCTGCTTGTTTCTAGCTGCTACAATCGCTTTTTCTTAATGTATGTACAGCTACTGTTAAGTTATCAACAAAGTATATCCTAAACGACATTTTATGGTAGATTCATTCAAAATCAACTTAAAATAGGACTTGTGGACCTACAGGAGTGAATAAAGCCACTTTGTTTATTTGGCCAGCAGCACAGCAGTCCAAGCAGGCACAGATTGAGTAGTGTTGCTGTTTCGCCCTGAATGAATGTAAAAGTGAAAACTGATCGATTATCAACTCAAAACATTTTCAAAATTCATTGCAAGATAGCCCTGCTTGAAATCACATTATAATATGACTTACTTAAACAGCCACGCCACTGTTTGTGTAAATAACAATGAAAAGCATGTTTACAGTCGTTTTTGACGTTTCTAGCTGCTACAATCGCTTTTTCTAAATGTATGTACAGCTACTGTTATGTTATCAACAAAGTATATCCTTAACGACATTTTATGGTAGATTCATTCAAAATCACCTTAAAATAGGATTTGTGGACCTACAGGAGTGAATAAAGCCACTTTGTTTATTTGGCCAGCAGCACAGCAGTCCAAGCAGGCACAGATTGAGTAGTGTTGCTGTTCAGCCCTGAATGAATGAAAAAGTGAAAACTGATCGATTATCAACTCAAAACATTTTCAAACTACATTTCAAGATAGCCCTGCTTGAAATCACATTATAATATGACTTACTTTAACAGCCACGCCACTGTTTGTGTAAATAACAATGAAAAGCATGTTTACAGTCGTTTTTGACGTTTCTAGCTGCTACAATCGCTTTTTCTTAATGTATGTACAGCTACTGTTAAGTTATCAACAAAGTATATCCTAAACGACATTCTATGGTAGAGTCATTCAAAATCAACTTATAATAGGATTTGTGGACCTACAGGAGTGAATAAAGCCACTTTGTTTATTTGGCCAGCAGCACAGCAGTCCAAGCAGGCACAGATTGAGTAGTGTTGCTGTTCAGCCCTGAATGAATGAAAAAGTGAAAACTGATCGATTATCAACTCAAAACATCTTCAAACTACATTTCAAGATAGCCCTGCTTGAAATCACATTATAATATGACTTACTTTAACAGCCAGGCCACTGTTTGTGTAAATAACAATGAAAAGCATGTTACAGTCGTTTTTGACGTTTTCAGATGCTACAATCGCTGTTTCTCAATGTATGTATGTTTAATGTTTAAACTGTTAAGTTATCAACAAAGTACATCTTTAAACGACATTTATTGTAGATTCATTCAAAATCAACTTATAATAGGATTTGTGGAACTACAGGAGTGAATAAAGCCACTTTGTTTATTTGACAGCAGTCCAAGCAGGCACAGATTGAGTAGTGTTGCTGTTCAGCCCTGAATGAATGAAAAAGTGAAAACTGATCGATTATCAACTCAAAACATTTTCAAACTTCATTGCAAGGTAGCCCTGCTTGAAATCACATTATAATATGACTAACTTTAACAGCCACGCCACTGTTTGTGTAAATAACAATGAAAAGCATGTTTACAGTCGTTTTTGACGTTTCTAGCTGCTACAATCGCTTTTTCTTAATGTATGTACAGCTACTGTTAGGTTATCAACAAAGTATATCCTAAACGACATTTTATGGTAGAGTCATTCAAAATCAACTTATAATAGGATTTGTGGACCTACAGGAGTGAATAAAGCCACTTTGTTTATTTGGCCAGCAGCACAGCAGTCCAAGCAGGCACAGATTGAGTAGTGTTGCTGTTCAGCCCTGAGTGAATGAAAAAGTGAAAACTGATCGATTATCAACTCAAAACAATTTCAAACTACATTTCAAGATAGCCCTGCTTGAAATCACGTTATAATATGACTAACTTTAACAGCCACGCCACTGTTTGTGTAAATAACAATGAAAAGCATGTTACAGTCGTTTTTAACGTTTTCAGATGCTGAAATCGCTGTTTCTCAATGTATATACAGCTACTGTTATGTTATCAATAAAGTACATCCTAAACGACATTTTATGGTAGAGTCATTCAAAATCACCTTAAAATAGGATTTGTGGACCTACAGGAGTGAATAAAGCCACTTTGTTTATTTGGCCAGCAGCACAGCAGCACAGCAGTTTAAGCAGGCACAGATTGAGTAGTGTTGTTCTCCAGCCCTGAATGAATGAAAAAGTGAAAACTGATCGATTATCAACTCAAAACATTTTCAAACTACATTTCAAGATAGCCCTGCTTGAAATCACATTATAATATGACTTACTTTAACAGCCACGCCACTGTTTGTGTAAATAACAATGAAAAGCATGTAACAGTCGTTTTTGACGTTTTCAGATGCTGCAATCGCTGTTTCTCAATGCATGTATGTTTAATGTTTAAACTGTTAAGTTATCAACAAAGTACATCTTTAAACGACATTTATTGTAGATTAATTCAAAATCACCTTATAATAGGATTTGTGGACCTACAGGAGTGAATAAAGCAACTTTGTTTATTTGGCCAGCAGCACAGCAGTCCAAGCAGGCACAGATTGAGTAGTGTTGCTGTTCAGCCCTGAATGAATGAAAAAGTGAAAACTGATCGATTATCAACTCAAAACATTTTCAAACTACATTTCAAGATAGCCCTGCTTGAAATCACATTATAATATGACTAACTGAAACAACCACGCCACTGTTTGTGTAAATAACAATGAAAAGCATGTTACAGTCGTTTTTGACGTTTTCAGATGCTGCAATCGCTGTTTCTCAATGTATGTATGTTTAATGTTTAAACTGTTAAGTAATCAACAAAGTATATCCTAAACGACATTTTATGGTAGATTCATTCAAAATCACCTTAAAATAGGATTTGGTGACCTACAGGAGTGAATAAAGCCACTTTGTTTATCTGGCCAGCAGCACAGCAGTCCAAGCAGGCACAGATTGAGTAGTGTTGCTGTTCAGCCCTGAGTGAATGAAAAAGTGAAAACTGATCGATTATCAACTCAAAACATTTTCAAACTTCATTGCAAGATAGCCCTGCTTGAAATCACGTTATAATATGACTAACTTTAACAGCCACGCCACTGTTTGTGTAAATAACAATGAAAAGCATGTTACAGTCGTTTTTAACGTTTTCAGATGCTGAAATCGCTGTTTCTCAATGTATATACAGCTACTGTTATGTTATCAATAAAGTACATCCTAAACGACATTTTATGGTAGAGTCATTCAAAATCACCTTAAAATAGGATTTGTGGACCTACAGGAGTGAATAAAGCCACTTTGTTTATTTGGCCAGCAGCACAGCAGCACAGCAGTTTAAGCAGGCACAGATTGAGTAGTGTTGTTCTCCAGCCCTGAATGAATGAAAAAGTGAAAACTGATCGATTATCAACTCAAAACATTTTCAAACTACATTTCAAGATAGCCCTGCTTGAAATCACATTATAATATGACTTACTTTAACAGCCACGCCACTGTTTGTGTAAATAACAATGAAAAGCATGTAACAGTCGTTTTTGACGTTTTCAGATGCTGCAATCGCTGTTTCTCAATGCATGTATGTTTAATGTTTAAACTGTTAAGTTATCAACAAAGTACATCTTTAAACGACATTTATTGTAGATTAATTCAAAATCACCTTATAATAGGATTTGTGGACCTACAGGAGTGAATAAAGCAACTTTGTTTATTTGGCCAGCAGCACAGCAGTCCAAGCAGGCACAGATTGAGTAGTGTTGCTGTTCAGCCCTGAATGAATGAAAAAGTGAAAACTGATCGATTATCAACTCAAAACATTTTCAAACTACATTTCAAGATAGCCCTGCTTGAAATCACATTATAATATGACTAACTGAAACAACCACGCCACTGTTTGTGTAAATAACAATGAAAAGCATGTTACAGTCGTTTTTGACGTTTTCAGATGCTGCAATCGCTGTTTCTCAATGTATGTATGTTTAATGTTTAAACTGTTAAGTAATCAACAAAGTATATCCTAAACGACATTTTATGGTAGATTCATTCAAAATCACCTTAAAATAGGATTTGGTGACCTACAGGAGTGAATAAAGCCACTTTGTTTATCTGGCCAGCAGCACAGCAGTCCAAGCAGGCACAGATTGAGTAGTGTTGCTGTTCAGCCCTGAGTGAATGAAAAAGTGAAAACTGATCGATTATCAACTCAAAACATTTTCAAACTTCATTGCAAGGTAGCCCTGCTTGAAATCACATTATAATATGACTTACTTAAACAGCCAGGCCACTGTTTGTGTAAATAACAATGAAAAGCATGTTTACAGTCGTTTTTGACGTTTCTAGCTGCTACAATCGCTTTTTCATAATGTATGTACAGCTACTGTTATGTTATCAATAAAGTACATCCTAAACGACATTTTATGGTAGATTCATTTAAAATCACCTTAGATAGGAATTGTGGACCTACAGGAGGGAATAAAGCCACTTTGTTTATTTGGCCAGGAGCACAGCAGTTTAAGCAGGCACAGATTGAGAAGTGTTGCTGTTCAGCCCTGAATGAATGAAAAAGTGAAAACTGATCGATTATCAACTCAAAACATTTTCAAACTACATTTCAAGATAGCCCTGCTTGAAATCACATTATAATATCACTAACTTTAACAGCCACGCCACTGTTTGTGTAAATAACAATGAAAAGCATGTTACAGTCGTTTTTGACGTTTTCAGATGCTGCAATCGCTGTTTCTCAATGTATGTATGTTTAATGTTTAAACTGTTAAGTTATCAACAAAGTACATCTTTAGACGACATTTATTGTAGATTAATTCAAAATCACCTTATAATAGGATTTGTGGACCTACAGGAGTGAATAAAGCAACTTTGTTTATTTGGCCAGCAGCACAGCAGTCCAAGCAGGCACAGATCAAGTAGTGTTGCTGTTCAGCCCTGAATGAATGAAAAAGTGAAAACTGATCGATTATCAACTCAAAACTTTTTCAAACTTCATTGCAAGATAGCCCTGCTTGAAATCACATTATAATATGACTTACTTAAACAGCCACGCCACTGTTTGTGTAAATAACAATGAAAAGCATGTTTACAGTCGTTTTTGACGTTTCTAGCTGCTATAATCGCTTTTTCATAATGTATGTACAGCTACTGTTATGTTATCAATAAAGTACATCCTAAACGACATTTTATGGTAGATTCATTTAAAATCACCTTAGATAGGATTTGTGGACCTACAGGAGGGAATAAAGCCACTTTGTTTACTTGGCCAGGAGCACAGCAGTTTAAGCAGGCACAGTTTGAGTAGTGTTGCTGTTCAGCCCTGAATGAATGAAAAAGTGAAGACTGATCGATTATCAACTCAAAACATTTTCAAACTACATTTCAAGATAGCCCTGCTTGAAATCACATTATAATATGACTAACTGAAACAACCACGCCACTGTTTGTGTAAATAACAATGAAAAGCATGTTTACAGTCGTTTTTGACGTCTCTAGCTGCTACAATCGCTTTTCTCAATGTATGTACAGCTACTGTTATGTTATCAATAAAGTACATCCTAAACGACATTTTATGGTAGATTCATTCACAATTACCTTATAATAGGATTTGTGGACCTACAGGAGGGAATCAAGCAACTCTGTTTATTTGGCCAGCAGCACAGCAGTCCAAGCAGGCACATATCAAGTAGTGTTGCTGTTCAGCCCTGAATGAATGAAAAAGTGAAAACTGATCGATTATCAACTCAAAACTTTTTCAAACTTCATTGCAAGATAGCCCTGCTTGAAATCACATTATAATATGACTTACTTAAACAGCCACGCCACTGTTTGTGTAAATAACAATGAAAAGCATGTTTACAGTCGTTTTTGACGTTTCTAGCTGCTACAATCGCTTTTTCATAATGTATGTACAGCTACTGTTATGTTATCAATAAAGTACATCCTAAACGACATTTTATGGTAGATTCATTTAAAATCACCTTAGATAGGATTTGTGGACCTACAGGAGGGAATAAAGCCACTTTGTTTACTTGGCCAGGAGCACAGCAGTTTAAGCAGGCACAGTTTGAGTAGTGTTGCTGTTCAGCCCTGAATGAATGAAAAAGTGAAGACTGATCGATTATCAACTCAAAACATTTTCAAACTACATTTCAAGATAGCCCTGCTTGAAATCACATTATAATATGACTAACTGAAACAACCACGCCACTGTTTGTGTAAATAACAATGAAAAGCATGTTTACAGTCGTTTTTGACGTCTCTAGCTGCTACAATCGCTTTTCTCAATGTATGTACAGCTACTGTTATGTTATCAATAAAGTACATCCTAAACGACATTTTATGGTATTCATTCACAATTACCTTATAATAGGATTTGTGGACCTACAGGAGGGAATCAAGCAACTCTGTTTATTTGGCCAGCAGCACAGCAGTCCAAGCAGGCACAGATCAAGTAGTGTTGCTGTTCAGCCCTGAATGAATGAAAAAGTGAAAACTGATCGATTATCAATTCAAAACTTTTTCCAAACTTCATTGCAAGATAGCCCTGCTTGAAATCACATTATATTATGACTTACTTAAACAGCCATGCCACTGTTTGTGTAAATAACAATGAAAAGCATGTTTACAGTCGTTTTTGACGTTTCTAGCTGCTACAATCGCTTTTTCATAATGTATGTACAGCTACTGTTATGTTATCAATAAAGTACATCCTAAACGACATTTTATGGTAGATTCATTTAAAATCACCTTAGATAGGATTTGTGGACCTACAGGAGGGAATAAAGCCACTTTGTTTACTTGGCCAGGAGCACAGCAGTTTAAGCAGGCACAGTTTGAGTAGTGTTGCTGTTCAGCCCTGAATGAATGAAAAAGTGAAGACTGATCGATTATCAACTCAAAACATTTTCAAACTACATTTCAAGATAGCCCTGCTTGAAATCACATTATAATATGACTAACTGAAACAACCACGCCACTGTTTGTGTAAATAACAATGAAAAGCATGTTTACAGTCGTTTTTGACGTCTCTAGCTGCTACAATCGCTTTTCTCAATGTATGTACAGCTACTGTTATGTTATCAATAAAGTACATCCTAAACGACATTTTATGGTAGATTCATTCACAATTACCTTATAATAGGATTTGTGGACCTACAGGAGGGAATCAAGCAACTCTGTTTATTTGGCCAGCAGCACAGCAGTCCAAGCAGGCACAGATCAAGTAGTGTTGCTGTTCAGCCCTGAATGAATGAAAAAGTGAAAACTGATCGATTATCAACTCAAAACTTTTTCAAACTTCATTGCAAGATAGCCCTGCTTGAAATCACATTATAATATCACTAACTTTAACAGCCACGCCACTGTTTGTGTAAATAACAATGAAAAGCATGTTACAGTCGTTTTTGACGTTTTCAGATGCTGCAATCGCTGTTTCTCAATGTATGTATGTTTAATGTTTAAACTGTTAAGTTATCAACAAAGTACATCTTTAGACGACATTTATTGTAGATTAATTCAAAATCACCTTATAATAGGATTTGAGGACCTACAGGAGTGAATAAAGCAACTTTGTTTATTTGGCCAGCAGCACAGCAGTCCAAGCAGGCACAGATCAAGTAGTGTTGCTGTTCAGCCCTGAATGAATGAAAAAGTGAAAACTGATCGATTATCAACTCAAAACTTTTTCAAACTTCATTGCAAGATAGCCCTGCTTGAAATCACATTATAATATGACTTACTTAAACAGCCACGCCACTGTTTGTGTAAATAACAATGAAAAGCATGTTTACAGTCGTTTTTGACGTCTCTAGCTGCTACAATCGCTTTTCTCAATGTATGTACAGCTACTGTTATGTTATCAATAAAGTACATCCTAAACGACATTTTATGGTAGATTCATTCACAATTACCTTATAATAGGATTTGTGGACCTACAGGAGGGAATCAAGCAACTCTGTTTATTTGGCCAGCAGCACAGCAGTCCAAGCAGGCACATATCAAGTAGTGTTGCTGTTCAGCCCTGAATGAATGAAAAAGTGAAAACTGATCGATTATCAACTCAAAACTTTTTCAAACTTCATTGCAAGATAGCCCTGCTTGAAATCACATTATAATATGACTTACTTAAACAGCCACGCCACTGTTTGTGTAAATAACAATGAAAAGCATGTTTACAGTCGTTTTTGACGTTTCTAGCTGCTACAATCGCTTTTTCATAATGTATGTACAGCTACTGTTATGTTATCAATAAAGTACATCCTAAACGACATTTTATGGTAGATTCATTTAAAATCACCTTAGATAGGATTTGTGGACCTACAGGAGGGAATAAAGCCACTTTGTTTACTTGGCCAGGAGCACAGCAGTTTAAGCAGGCACAGTTTGAGTAGTGTTGCTGTTCAGCCCTGAATGAATGAAAAAGTGAAGACTGATCGATTATCAACTCAAAACATTTTCAAACTACATTTCAAGATAGCCCTGCTTGAAATCACATTATAATATGACTAACTGAAACAACCACGCCACTGTTTGTGTAAATAACAATGAAAAGCATGTTTACAGTCGTTTTTGACGTCTCTAGCTGCTACAATCGCTTTTCTCAATGTATGTACAGCTACTGTTATGTTATCAATAAAGTACATCCTAAACGACATTTTATGGTATTCATTCACAATTACCTTATAATAGGATTTGTGGACCTACAGGAGGGAATCAAGCAACTCTGTTTATTTGGCCAGCAGCACAGCAGTCCAAGCAGGCACAGATCAAGTAGTGTTGCTGTTCAGCCCTGAATGAATGAAAAAGTGAAAACTGATCGATTATCAATTCAAAACTTTTTCCAAACTTCATTGCAAGATAGCCCTGCTTGAAATCACATTATATTATGACTTACTTAAACAGCCATGCCACTGTTTGTGTAAATAACAATGAAAAGCATGTTTACAGTCGTTTTTGACGTTTCTAGCTGCTACAATCGCTTTTTCATAATGTATGTACAGCTACTGTTATGTTATCAATAAAGTACATCCTAAACGACATTTTATGGTAGATTCATTTAAAATCACCTTAGATAGGATTTGTGGACCTACAGGAGGGAATAAAGCCACTTTGTTTACTTGGCCAGGAGCACAGCAGTTTAAGCAGGCACAGTTTGAGTAGTGTTGCTGTTCAGCCCTGAATGAATGAAAAAGTGAAGACTGATCGATTATCAACTCAAAACATTTTCAAACTACATTTCAAGATAGCCCTGCTTGAAATCACATTATAATATGACTAACTGAAACAACCACGCCACTGTTTGTGTAAATAACAATGAAAAGCATGTTTACAGTCGTTTTTGACGTCTCTAGCTGCTACAATCGCTTTTCTCAATGTATGTACAGCTACTGTTATGTTATCAATAAAGTACATCCTAAACGACATTTTATGGTAGATTCATTCACAATTACCTTATAATAGGATTTGTGGACCTACAGGAGGGAATCAAGCAACTCTGTTTATTTGGCCAGCAGCACAGCAGTCCAAGCAGGCACAGATCAAGTAGTGTTGCTGTTCAGCCCTGAATGAATGAAAAAGTGAAAACTGATCGATTATCAACTCAAAACTTTTTCAAACTTCATTGCAAGATAGCCCTGCTTGAAATCACATTATAATATCACTAACTTTAACAGCCACGCCACTGTTTGTGTAAATAACAATGAAAAGCATGTTACAGTCGTTTTTGACGTTTTCAGATGCTGCAATCGCTGTTTCTCAATGTATGTATGTTTAATGTTTAAACTGTTAAGTTATCAACAAAGTACATCTTTAGACGACATTTATTGTAGATTAATTCAAAATCACCTTATAATAGGATTTGAGGACCTACAGGAGTGAATAAAGCAACTTTGTTTATTTGGCCAGCAGCACAGCAGTCCAAGCAGGCACAGATCAAGTAGTGTTGCTGTTCAGCCCTGAATGAATGAAAAAGTGAAAACTGATCGATTATCAACTCAAAACTTTTTCAAACTTCATTGCAAGATAGCCCTGCTTGAAATCACATTATAATATGACTTACTTAAACAGCCACGCCACTGTTTGTGTAAATAACAATGAAAAGCATGTTTACAGTCGTTTTTGACGTCTCTAGCTGCTACAATCGCTTTTCTCAATGTATGTACAGCTACTGTTATGTTATCAATAAAGTACATCCTAAACGACATTTTATGGTAGATTCATTCACAATTACCTTATAATAGGATTTGTGGACCTACAGGAGGGAATCAAGCAACTCTGTTTATTTGGCCAGCAGCACAGCAGCCCAAGCAGGCACAGATCAAGTAGTGTTGCTGTTCAGCCCTGAATGAATGAAAAAGTGAAAACTGATCGATTATCAATTCAAAACTTTTTCCAAACTTCATTGCAAGATAGCCCTGCTTGAAATCACATTATAATATGACTAACTGAAACAGCCACGCCACTGTTTGTGTAAATAACAATGAAAAGCATGTTTACAGTCGTTTTTGACGTTTCTAGCTGCTACAATCGCTTTTTCATAATGTATGTACAGCTACTGTTATGTTATCAATAAAGTACATCGTAAATGACATTTTATGGTAGATTCATTTAAAATCACCTTAGATAGGAATTGTGGACCTACAGGAGGGAATAAAGCCACTTTGTTTATTTGGCCAGGAGCACAGCAGTTTAAGCAGGCACAGATTGAGAAGTGTTGCTGTTCAGCCCTGAATGAATGAAAAAGTGAAAACTGATCGATTATCAACCCAAAACATTTTCAAACTACATTTCAAGATAGCCCTGCTTGAAATCACATTATAATATCACTAACTTTAACAGCCACGCCACTGTTTGTGTAAATAACAATGAAAAGCATGTTACAGTCGTTTTTGACGTTTCTAGATGCTGCAATCGCTGTTTCTCAATGTATGTATGTTTAATGTTTAAACTGTTAAGTTATCAACAAAGTACATCTTTAAACGACATTTATTGTAGATTAATTCAAAATCACCTTATAATAGGATTTGTGGACCTACAGGAGTGAATAAAGCAACTTTGTTTATTTGGCCAGCAGCACAGCAGTCCAAGCAGGCACAGATCAAGTAGTGTTGCTGTTCAGCCCTGAATGAATGAAAAAGTGAAAACTGATCGATTATCAACTCAAAACTTTTTCAAACTTCATTGCAAGATAGCCCTGCTTGAAATCACATTATAATATGACTTACTTAAACAGCCACGCCACTGTTTGTGTAAATAACAATGAAAAGCATGTTTACAGTCGTTTTTGACGTTTCTAGCTGCTACAATCGCTTTTTCATAATGTATGTACAGCTACTGTTATGTTATCAATAAAGTACATCCTAAACGACATTTTATGGTAGATTCATTTAAAATCACCTTAGATAGGATTTGTGGACCTACAGGAGGGAATAAAGCCACTTTGTTTACTTGGCCAGGAGCACAGCAGTTTAAGCAGGCACAGATTGAGTAGTGTTGCTGTTCAGCCCTGAATGAATGAAAAAGTGAAGACTGATCGATTATCAACTCAAAACATTTTCAAACTACATTTCAAGATAGCCCTGCTTGAAATCACATTATAATATGACTTACTGAAACAACCACGCCATGCCAAACCCACTTTGTTTATTTGGTGACGTTTTTGAAAAATAAAACCGCATTCATGTAATGCCATGTCCAACCACCAGGTGGCAAACTCGTACCAGAAACCTCAAGATATAAACAACATGCCTTTTTCCATTTCCATTTCCATGAAACAACCACGCCACTGTTTGTGTAAATAACAATGAAAAGCATGTTTACATTCGTTTTTGACGTCTCTAGCTGCTACAATCGCTTTTCTCAATGTATGTACAGCTACTGTTATGTTATCAATAAAGTACATCCTAAACGACATTTTATGGTAGATTCATTCACAATTACCTTATAATAGGATTTGTGGACCTACAGGAGGGAATAAAGCAACTTTGTTTACTTGGCCAGCAGCACAGCAGTCCAAGCAGGCACAGATTGAGTAATGTTGCTGTTCGGCCCTGAATGAATGAAAAAGTGAAAACTAATCGATTATCAACTCAAAACATTTTCAAACTACATTTCAAGATAGCCCTGCTTGAAATCACATTATAATATGACTTACTGAAACAACCACGCCATGCCAGACCCACTTTGTTTATTTGGTGACGTTTTTGAAAAATAAAACCGCATTCATGTAATGCCATGTCCAACCACCAGGTGGCAAACTCGTACAAGAAACCTCAAGATACAAACAACATGCCTTTTTCCATTTCCATTTCCATGAAACAACCACGCCACTGTTTGTGTAAATAACAATAAAAAGCATGTTACAGCCGTATTTGACGTTTCCAGCTGCTGCAATCGCTGTTTCTCAATGTATGTACAGCTACATGTTTAAACTGTTAAGTTATCAACAAAGTACATTTTAAAATAACATTTTATGGTAGATTCATTCAAAATCACCTCATAGTATGATTTGTGGATTTTCAGGAGGGAATGCCAGTCAGTTGCTGTCCACATCATCATGTGGACTCGAACGGAGCTCTTTGAGCAGACACAGATTGGGAAATCTGGACTGGGCAGTCCTAAATGATTGTGAAAAGGAAAAAATGTTCCATAATCAATTCAAAACAAATTCAATGACTTTTTTGGAAGACCTCCTTGAAATCACCTCCTGTCCAAAGCAACTGTACCTGCTTGAGTAAATTAGGATGAAAAGCTTTCGATGTCGGCTTGTAAAGCAGGGGACTTCAATCATTCCAACGGATTTTGAAAAATAAAACCGCATTCATGTAATGCCTTGTCCAACCACCAGGTGGCCAACTCGTACCAGAAACAACATGCCTTCATATTTTCCATTTCTATTTTCTTTTTTTTTAAAGTTCTAACATTGACACGCAACTTTGGTTAACGGATCAGAAACGGGAAAAACAAGTGGTTCCTCTTCAAACAAAGTCTTCTTCATGTACAACAATAGTAAACATTAGGAATTTCCTAAGAAGTCCAGTGAAAAACAAGGTTGTGTGGTAGTGCAGTCCTCACCAGATTTCATCAACATGTTTCCTGCTTTCGATGTCGGCTTGTAAGCAGGGGACTTTAATCATTCCAACGGATTTTTGAAAAATAAAACCGCATTCATGTAATGCCATGTCCAACCACCAGGTGGCAAACTCGTACTAGAAACCTCTAGATAAAAACAACATGCCTTCATATTTTCCATTTCTATTTTCTATTCAACAATAGTAAACATTAGGAATTTCCTAAGAAGTCCAGTGAAAAACAAGGTTGTGTGGTAGTGCAGTCCTCCCCAGATTTCATCAACATGTTTCCTGCCACACTAGAGTAAACAAGACACTGGACCATGTTTACACCAATTTGGTTGGAGCCTACAAGGCTAAACCCCTCCCCCACATAGGACAAACAGACCACCTTGCTCTTTTTCTCTTCCTCAAGTATTCACCACTCATCCAATGTGTGAAACCCACAGTAAAGACAATAAAAGTGTGGCCTGAGGGGACAGATGTGTTGCAGTTCCGGTTCAGGCACACAGACTGGAATGTGTTTTCCACCCAGGCGACCTGTCACTCCCACACTGATATTGAGAGCTCTGTACTGAACCACATATCCACCACCATATATACCATATGTTTACCACCCAGAAGCAGATCACCATGTGCCCTAACAGCCCTGGATGAACAGGAACGTCTGTCTCCTGCTGAAGGCCCACAGCATCGCCTTCAGATCGGGAGATACACGAGCCTACAGTACAGCCAGGCCTGACCTGAAGCGGGGCGTCAAGGAAGCCAAGCACTGCTGCAAGCTGAAGGTTGAGGAGTACTTCTCAAACTCCAACCCCCATGTGTGGCAAGGCATCCAGGGATCAGCGCCCCCCTCCTCTGATATCTCCTTTCTCAACGAGTTGAACAACTTCTACGCTTGTTTTGAGAGGGACAACCTACAGCCTGCAACCAAAGCAGAGCTGACCGCTGACTACCAACCCCTATCACTCTGCCCCACGGATGTCAGAGCAGTGTTGAGCAAAATCAACGCGCACAAAGCTGCAGGCCCCGATGGCACCCCTGGACTCAAAGCATGTGCTGGGGAGCTGTCGGACTTATTCAACCTGTCCTTGGCCCATGCTGTTGTTCCAACCTGCTTTAAGTCCACCTCCATCGTACCTGCTCCCCAAAAATCCTCCCCTACCTGTCTATTCAGACTACCGCCCGGTAGCACTCACCCCCACCATCACCAAGTCCTTAGAGCAGCTGGTTCTGGCACATCTCCAATCCTGTCTTCCCCCCAACCTGGACCCCCAACAATTTGCTTATTGCAAGAACAGGAGCACAGAAGATGCAGTCTCCATAGCGCTGCACTCTGTTAGGACGGAGTGAACAGGTCCTAACAGAGTGCCATCTGGACAATCAGGACACATATGCAAGAATGCTGTTCATAGACTTCAGTTCATCATTTGACACTGCCATCCCCTCTGAGCTGATCACCAAATTTGCAGATCGGCATCACAGCAACGGCCTATCTTCAGAGATCCTGGTGAACTTCTACCGCTGCACTGTTGAGAGCATCCTGACCAACTGCATTACAGTTTGGTACGGGAACTGCTCAGTCGCTGACCGGAAGGCGCTGCAGAAAGTGGTGAAAACCACCCAACGCATGGCTGGCACCTCACTTCCTTCCTGCTCTTCAGACCACCTTCAGGAAGCGTTGTCTCAGGAGAGCTACCAAAATAAAGAAAGACTCCTGCCATCCGGCAAACAGACTGTTTGCCCTCCTGCCCTCTAGGAGGCACTACAGGAGTCTGTACAAGAACCACCAGGTTCAGGAACAGTTTCTTCCCCACAGCAGTCTCCCTGCTGAACTCTGCCCTCCGTCACCCCACTCTCCTTCACAAACATTCACACATACTCGCCAGACCCCATCCCCCACCCCCTCGCACACACACTGGCCAACCCCTCCCGGAATGAACTCACCACTGCACTGATGAATGCACTTTCACTGGTCACTTTGTTTATCTTTGTTTTACTGCACATACTGTGAAATAACCTTGTACTTTATATACTGTAAAAACTTGCATTTCATATATCCTTGCACTACTCATTTTACTTTAAGTTCTGTATCTGTATTTTCGTATATTTACTTTGGGTTCCCGTGAATATTTGCTCCAAACTCTTAAATAAGTGCAGTTTCACCTTGTTTCTTCTCTTTCTTCTTGGCCTTCTTCTCCTGCGCTTTATCCACAGAGGTTTTGAGGTCCTTCTCGATGTCCACCAGCTCTTCAGGGGCCTTCATCACAAACATGCCTGGTTTAGTGAGTTGTTGTTGCTCATTCCAACCAGGACTCTGCTGATTGATCTGGTTCTCATAGCAGTGGTAGGAACTTCAATGTACATTATATACAAGAACACATGGTTCCGGTGTTATGCCAGCTCCATCACTATAAACTCATCAAATGAGCATCACTTTGTGTGAAGTGCTGCTGAAGAGCAGAACATGCTCCACCTTAGAGAGATGAATTAACATTCCAACGGGAAGAGCTGCTTGCAAAGTGCTGCTCTCTGCAGCCGGGCCTTTCTTTGTCTTCTTCTTTAGACTTGCCACCGATTCCAGCATGCTGAGAGGAGTGACACAGATGTACGATGATTAACATTGGTGACTCTGTTCAGCTGTGTGTGTGTGTGTGTGTGTGTTTACCTACCTTTCCCATCCTAGTCTCTGCTCTAGGCCGAAGGGTTGAGTGCTCTGGACATGCTTCGACTGGCTAAGCAAAGAGTTGAGCATACTGGACCTTGTGGTAGATCCACATTGTACTGTCAGCTGTCACACCCAGCACCAGTCTTTGGCCATTAGGCCTCAGATTCAGCAGAGTCCTGTGTAAGTGGCATGTGGTGCATGGATAGGAGGAGTCTGCAAGAGGCACAAATCAATGAGTCACAGCACAAACTCACATTAATAATAATAATAATAATAATACATTTGATTTGAAGAGCACTTTTCATAGTTAAAAACAATCCCAAAGTGCTACAGAGTACAGCAAAATTAAAACAGGTTTTAAAACAAGAGAACTATGACACAGTGTGTTAAAAAAATCCTTGTTTAAAAAGAAAGGTTTTCAGGCCTATGTTAGTGCCCAGACTGTGATTAAACTGTACATATGGTTGGAATTAATATGCATCTTAATATGCATCTATTATTCAGTGTTCAGAGTGAAGACTAGGACGTGTCTACTAGCATGGCCTTTCAATGTCATCGTTCACACGCTGCATTAATAATAAGAAGCAGGTTAGATCAGAGCTCTTACCCAAAGGAAGAACTGACGAGGACAGTTCTGGTTTGATTATCCAGTAGTAAACAAAGTTTCCTTCCTGTCTCTGGGATGTCGGTAGTGGCTTTTTTTAGTATTGGTATTGAAGAAAGCGTGGAAAAAGACAAACCTGGCAGGTTTGTCTTTTTCCACGCAACAACAAAAACTTCACTTAGAATCCCCTTTAGAAAACTCACACATCTTTACACAGTTTTAGGCTGGGGACAAACCTGGCCATGTCCAGGATGAGCTCCTCCCCCTTCTTCACTTGGTGGTTGTCAATGATGGATGAAAGTGGAGCAATGATCCACTTTCTAAGTCGGAATACAGAGTCCCCCCCCCGAGAAAGGAAACTAGTTAGTCGGTTACATTCACATCCACCAGTTTTCTTTGACCTGCTTATACACAGCAGCCTCTGTGTCAGTCAGTTCAAATGATGAATTCAACTTTTAAGCAATTTAAGCATCCTGCAAAGTACATAACACATCTTGCTAGAATAAGCCACTTTACTGTCATTACATGTTGTATGCATCAATCCCCCCCAAACACCTTATCTTTGCTGTAATGTACTCCATATTTATCACTTACATTACATTACATTACGGTCATTTAGCAGACACTTTTATCCAAAGCGACTTACAATAAGTGCGTTCAACAAAGGTAGATAAAAGAACTTCAGGGACAGGACCCAATTTCTTCTCATGGGTAAAAATGGGATGCTCAGTGCCCATTTCATTTTGACAACATTCAAAAAGTTGGTCCAAACAGTGACTTACTGACATTTTTGAAGTTCAGTTTTGATGACCTTTGCTCTGACTCAAATCACTTACACAATTCACATTCACATTTGGTAAGGCACATATGCCTTACCAAAGGGCACAGAGAAAGGATTTGAGCAGGGAGATGCAGCTCATTGCTAAGCAATGTTGCTTAGCAATTACATTATTCTCAGGAAAGAGTAGCTTGAATGCTTTTCAATCATTTTTTGCAGTCTTACTACACATTCCACAGATAAATCAGGATCAAAACGTGTTTGAACTATCCCAATCCAAAACAGTCCAAAACAAAACAAACTGAACATATATATTTTTCTCTATACTGCTCAACAAAACTGAATTGAACTATCTAACTCCATCAGAGGACAAGGTGTTTAATTTCCATGGGTGCAAGCCCTCAAAGTCTGGATAATCAACCAACCTGCTTCTTTTATAAATTCCATATGTGGTTTTGAGGACAGATTTCAAGAAGTCTGTGCTGGCCCTTTCTCACTGTCTCGTGTATTTTTCCATTGTCCTTTCAGTGACATATTACATTCACAATGTAACTGTAAAAACATAAGCTTCCTTGAATACAGCAAGCTTATGTTGTGTCACCCCATACTGAAACTACAGCACCAAATAAATTAATTTCACCATTCTTTGTTTGGATTTGGACACCATTTTACAGCAACTGTAAGTCATAATCAATTGTTTGTAACACAACATCAACACCACACTCATCAATATCCTTAGCTTTTACTAAAGCAAAAAGTCTGATTGCAGCAAGCTTAACCTAAACTTGGGGTCTATGTTTCCTAAAGTATTATTAACCATCAATATATTTCATCTGTATATAAAATCACCTGCAATGGTGTGGTGGGATTTGGAAAGGCTGATATTTCTCTGATATTTTCTGAAATATTCATTATTTTCCAGCTGAAAATTTTTCATTAAAACCCATTCAAATCTTTTTTCATTTTATTCAGGCACTTCATGTGCCTTCTTACTTCTTCTACTTTCAGACAGAGACAGAGAATCCATTCAAGGGTTATCCTGCCTCTCCTGCACACACACATCCTTGAACACAGGCTTTGATCTTTCTTTGTTTTTTTTCTGGGCAACTGTTGTCCTTTTGTCACAGCTTCAAAGGACTTGAGCTGTCAATCAAACTGCTTGCGAGTTTATCTCATTTAGGGACAGAAATCTTTCACACATTGTTAGACCTACATGCTCCATTCTTTCAGGGTTTTTTTTTTAAGCATTTCAAGCATTTAAACACTTTTATGGTTTTACAGCAGAATCTTTGAGTCACTTAAAGCAATTCAAATCTTTCAGGCAACAGACAGCACAGACACTCACACTCACATTACTTCAAGTACACACGCACACACAGACAGGCTTTGATCTTTCTGGGTTTTTTTTCATAATTTTCACCCATTTCATAGGTTTTTGCAGTCAAAACACTTCAAGCATTTTAAATCTTGCAGGCAACAGACAGCACAGACACTCACACTCACATTACTTCACATACACATACATAAAGCACACACAGGCTTCATTTTTCAGGGTTTTTCTCAGCATATTCACACATTTCGCGGGTTTTGCAGTTAAAACCCTTCAAGCATTTTAAATCTTCCCATAGATAGACACACTCACTCGCATATACACTTCACATCAAGCATTATGTAGTCACACTATCACACTAGATAGCCAACATTGCATCTTACCTGATGAACAGGCCCTTGAATCTGATAATCCTCATTCACACGTACCACAAAAAAACAGTCCAATGGTGCACACAGTCAGACGGTAAAATGGCTGCAAATGGACAACACGGCAACAAATGGTGTGACCAGGTCGGGCTATACCAAATGAGGAATTTGGTCGAGCCCATTAAGACTCGAAATAGCTTGCATAGTAATTACATAGTAATGAAATTCAAAAATGCTGAAAACTGGCTGAACAATTAACATTTACCTTGTAGTCGTTATATCTACAAATAACTATTTTTTATTCGCTATTTACACGTAGTCTGACATGTTTCGCACATACTCCTCCCCCCCCCTCACAGAACTTACGTGATTGGATGGTCGACTGGAGAACCATTTTGAACTGGATGTCATCAAGAGAAGTATGGTTTTCCTTAAGTTGGCTCATCGGTAAGGTAGTTTAACAGTATAGCTTCTGTCTTCGGTAATGCATTCGTATTTACAGCGGCGCATATGGAAAGAGGAAGATGGCCCCATCACAGACAGCTAAGTTATGGCTTTTGCACTCCGTCCACCCTGTTTAGCAGCTGCAAGTGTGCCGACATCATCGTGTTTGCACGTACATCCTTACTGCAGACAGATTGCAACAGCCCCGCCTCTTCGAGCAGCGAACAGAATGGGACAGGTAGGTGCGCACACACACACACACACACACACACACACACACACACACACATGAGTTGATTATAAAACGTGTCACTCTTTCATCCATTTAGGACTGGACCCCAATCTGTATCTGACCAGAAAACTCAGTTCCCTCCTGAAAATCCTCAAATCCTATTATAAGGTGATTTTGAATGAATCTACCATAAAATGTCATGTTAAGATAGGCTTTGTTGATAACTAAACAGTTTTCTCATTGGAGTGAATATACAATGATAAACAGCAATGAAAGCAGCTGTAAATGCTGAAAACCTAGCGTAAAATGCTTTTCATTGTAATTTACACAAGCAGTGGATGGTTGCTTCATTAAATCCTATTATAATGTGATTTCAAGAAGAGGTACCTGGAAATGTAATTTGAATATGTTTTGAGTTGATTATGGAACATCTGTCACTTTTTCATCCATTTAGGACTGGACCCCAATCTGTGTCTGTCATAGCCTCCTGAAAATCCACAAATCCTATTATGAGGTGATTATTAATGAATCTACCATAAAATGTCATGCAAAGATGTGCTCTGCTGATAACTAAACAGTTTTCTCATTGGAGTGAATATACAATGATAAACAGCAATGAAAGCAGCTGTAAATGCTGAAAACCTAGCGTAAAATGCTTTTCATTGTAATTTACACAAGCAGTTGATGGTTGCTTCATTAAATCCTGTTATAATGTGATTTCAACTAGAGGTACCTTGAAATGTAATGTGAATATGTTTTGAGTTGATTATGGAACATGTGTCACTTTTTCATCCATTTAGGACTGGACCCCAATCTGTATCCGACCAGAAAACTCAGTTCCCTCCTGAAAATCCACAAATCCTATTATGAGGTGATTATGAATGGATCTACCATCAAATGTCATGTTAAGATGTGCTTTGTTGATAACTAAACAGTTTTCTCATTGGAGTGAATATACAATAATCAACAGCAATGGGGCAGCTGTAAATGCTGAAAACCTAGCGTAAGATGCTCTTCATTGTAGTTGATGGTTGCTTCAGTAAATCCTATTATAATGTGATTTCAAGAAGAGGTACCTGGAAATGTAATTTGAATATGTTTTGAGTTGATTATGGAACATCTGTCACTTTTTCATCCATTTAGGACTGGACCCCAATCTGTGTCTGTCATAGCCTCCTGAAAATCCACAAATCCTATTATGAGGTGATTATGAATGAATCTACCATCAAATGTCATGCAAGGATGTGCTTTGTTGATAACTAAACAGTTTTCTCATTGGAGTGAATATACAATAATGAACAGCAATCGGGCAGCTGTAAATGCTGAAAACCTAGTGTAAAATGCTTTTCATTGTAATTTACACAAGCAGTTGATGGTTGCTTCATTAAATCCTATTATAATGTGATTTCAAGTAGAGGTACCTGGAAATGTAATTTGAATATGTTTTGAGTTGATTATGGAACAGCTGTCACTTTTTCATCCATTTAGGACTGGACCCCAATCTGTATCTGACCAGAAAACTCAGTTCCCTCCTGAAAATCCACAAATCCTATTATAAGGTGATTTTGAATGAATCTACCATAAAATGTCATGTTAAGATGTGCTTTGTTGATAACTAAACAGTTTTCTCATTGGAGTGAATATACAATAATCAACAGTAATAGGGCAGCTGTAAATGCTGAAAACCTAGCGTAAAATGCTTTTCATTGTAATTTACACAAGCAGTTGATGGTTGCTTCATTAAATCCTATTATAATGTGATTTCAAGAAGAGGTACCTGGAAATGTAATTTGAATATGTTTTGAGTTGATTATGGAACATCTGTCACTTTTTCATCCATTTAGGACTGGACCCCAATCTGTGTCCGTCATAGCCTCCTGAAAATCCACAAATCCTATTATGAGGTGATTATGAATGAATCTACCATCAAATGCCATGCAAAGATGTGCTCTGCTGATAACTAAACAGTTTTCTCATTGGAGTGAATATACAATGATAAACAGCAATGAAAGCATCTGTAAATGCTGAAAACCAAGCGTAAAATGCTTTTCATTGTAGTTGATGGTTGCTTCATTAAATCCTATTATAATGTGATTTCAAGTAGAGGTACCTTGAAATGTAATTTGAATATGTTTTGAGTTGATTATGGAACATCTGTCACTTTTTCATCCATTTAGGACTGGACCCCAATCTGTGTCTGTCATAGCCTCCTGAAAATCCACAAATCCTATTATGAGGTGATTATGAATGAATCTACCATAAAATGTCATGCAAAGATGTGCTCTGCTGATAACTAAACAGTTTTCTCATTGGAGTGAATATACAATGATAAACAGCAATGAAAGCAGCTGTAAATGCTGAAAACCTAGCGTAAAATGCTTTTCATTGTAATTTACACAAGCAGTTGATGGTTGCTTCATTAAATCCTGTTATAATGTGATTTCAACTAGAGGTACCTTGAAATGTAATGTGAATATGTTTTGAGTTGATTATGGAACATGTGTCACTTTTTCATCCATTTAGGACTGGACCCCAATCTGTATCCGACCAGAAAACTCAGTTCCCTCCTGAAAATCCACAAATCCTATTATGAGGTGATTATGAATGGATCTACCATCAAATGTCATGTTAAGATGTGCTTTGTTGATAACTAAACAGTTTTCTCATTGGAGTGAATATACAATAATCAACAGCAATGGGGCAGCTGTAAATGCTGAAAACCTAGCGTAAGATGCTCTTCATTGTAGTTGATGGTTGCTTCAGTAAATCCTATTATAATGTGATTTCAAGAAGAGGTACCTGGAAATGTAATTTGAATATGTTTTGAGTTGATTATGGAACATCTGTCACTTTTTCATCCATTTAGGACTGGACCCCAATCTGTGTCTGTCATAGCCTCCTGAAAATCCACAAATCCTATTATGAGGTGATTATGAATGAATCTACCATCAAATGTCATGCAAGGATGTGCTTTGTTGATAACTAAACAGTTTTCTCATTGGAGTGAATATACAATAATGAACAGCAATCGGGCAGCTGTAAATGCTGAAAACCTAGTGTAAAATGCTTTTCATTGTAATTTACACAAGCAGTTGATGGTTGCTTCATTAAATCCTATTATAATGTGATTTCAAGTAGAGGTACCTGGAAATGTAATTTGAATATGTTTTGAGTTGATTATGGAACAGCTGTCACTTTTTCATCCATTTAGGACTGGACCCCAATCTGTATCTGACCAGAAAACTCAGTTCCCTCCTGAAAATCCACAAATCCTATTATAAGGTGATTTTGAATGAATCTACCATAAAATGTCATGTTAAGATGTGCTTTGTTGATAACTAAACAGTTTTCTCATTGGAGTGAATATACAATAATCAACAGTAATAGGGCAGCTGTAAATGCTGAAAACCTAGCGTAAAATGCTTTTCATTGTAATTTACACAAGCAGTTGATGGTTGCTTCATTAAATCCTATTATAATGTGATTTCAAGAAGAGGTACCTGGAAATGTAATTTGAATATGTTTTGAGTTGATTATGGAACATCTGTCACTTTTTCATCCATTTAGGACTGGACCCCAATCTGTGTCCGTCATAGCCTCCTGAAAATCCACAAATCCTATTATGAGGTGATTATGAATGAATCTACCATCAAATGCCATGCAAAGATGTGCTCTGCTGATAACTAAACAGTTTTCTCATTGGAGTGAATATACAATGATAAACAGCAATGAAAGCATCTGTAAATGCTGAAAACCAAGCGTAAAATGCTTTTCATTGTAGTTGATGGTTGCTTCATTAAATCCTATTATAATGTGATTTCAAGTAGAGGTACCTTGAAATGTAATTTGAATATGTTTTGAGTTGATTATGGAACATCTGTCACTTTTTCATCCATTTAGGACTGGACCCCAATCTGTGTCTGTCATAGCCTCCTGAAAATCCACAAATCCTATTATGAGGTGATTATGAATGAATCTACCATAAAATGTCATGCAAAGATGTGCTCTGCTGATAACTAAACAGTTTTCTCATTGGAGTGAATATACAATGATAAACAGCAATGAAAGCATCTGTAAATGCCAAAAACCAAGCGTAAAATGCTTTTCATTGTAGTTGATGGTTGCTTCATTAAATCCTATTATAATGTGATTTCAAGTAGAGGTACCTTGAAATGTAATTTGAATATGTTTTGAGTTGATTATGGAACATCTGTCACTTTTTCATCCATTTAGGACTGGACCCCAATCTGTATCCGACCAGAAAACTCAGTTCCCTCCTGAAAATCCACAAATCCTATTATAAGGTGATTTTGAATGAATCTGCCATAAAATGTCATGTAAAGATGTGCTTTGTTGATAACTAAACAGTTTTCTCATTGGAGTGAATTACAATAATCAACAGCAATGGGGCAGCTGTAAATGCTGAAAACCTAGCGTAAAATGCTTTTCATTGTAATTTACACAAGCAGTTGAAGGTTGCTTCATTAAATCCTATTATAATGTGATTTCAAGTAGAGGTACCTTGAAATGTAATTTGAATATGTTTTGAGTTGATTATGGAACATCTGTCACTTTTTCATCCATTTAGGACTGGACCCCAATCTGTATCTGACCAGAAAACTCAGTTCCCTCCTGAAAATCCACAAATCCTATTATAAGGTGATTTTGAATGAATCTACCATAAAATGTCATGTTAAGATGTGCTTTGTTGATAACTAAACAGTTTTCTCATTGGAGTGAATATACAATAATCAACAGTAATAGGGCAGCTGTAAATGCTGAAAACCTAGCGTAAAATGCTTTTCATTGTAATTTACACAAGCAGTGGATGGTTGCTTCATTAAATCCTATTATAATGTGATTTCAAGTAGAGGTACCTTGAAATGTAATTTGAATATGTTTTGAGTTGATTATGGAACATCTGTCACTTTTTCATCCATTTAGGACTGGACCCCAATCTGTGTCTGTCATAGCCTCCTGAAAATCCACAAATCCTATTATGAGGTGATTATGAATGAATCTACCATAAAATGTCATGCAAAGATGTGCTCTGCTGATAACTAAACAGTTTTCTCATTGGAGTGAATATACAATGATAAACAGCAATGAAAGCATCTGTAAATGCTGAAAACCAAGCGTAAAATGCTTTTCATTGTAGTTGATGGTTGCTTCATTAAATCCTATTATAATGTGATTTCAAGTAGAGGTACCTTGAAATGTAATTTGAATATGTTTTGAGTTGATTATGGAACATCTGTCACTTTTTCATCCATTTAGGACTGGACCCCAATCTGTGTCTGTCATAGCCTCCTGAAAATCCAGAAATCCTATTATGAGGTGATTATGAATGAATCTACCATAAAATGTCATGCAAAGATGTGCTCTGCTGATAACTAAACAGTTTTCTCATTGGAGTGAATATACAATGATAAACAGCAATGAAAGCATCTGTAAATGCCAAAAACCAAGCGTAAAATGCTTTTCATTGTAGTTGATGGTTGCTTCATTAAATCCTATTATAATGTGATTTCAAGTAGAGGTACCTTGAAATGTAATTTGAATATGTTTTGAGTTGATTATGGAACATCTGTCACTTTTTCATCCATTTAGGACTGGACCCCAATCTGTATCCGACCAGAAAACTCAGTTCCATCCTGAAAATCCACAAATCCTATTATAAGGTGATTTTGAATGAATCTGCCATAAAATGTCATGTAAAGATGTGCTTTGTTGATAACTAAACAGTTTTCTCATTGGAGTGAATATACAATAATCAACAGCAATGGGGCAGCTGTAAATGCTGAAAACCTAGCGTAAAATGCTTTTCATTGTAATTTACACAAGCAGTTGATGGTTGCTTCATTAAATCCTATTATAATGTGATTTCAAGTAGAGGTACCTTGAAATGTAATTTGAATATGTTTTGAGTTCATTATGGAACATCTGTCACTTTTTCATCCATTTAGGACTGGACCCCAATCTGTATTTGACCAGAAAACTCAGTTCCCTCCTGAAAATCCACAAATCCTTTTATAAGGTGATTTTGAATGAATCTGCCATAAAATGTCATGTGAAGATGTGCTCTGCTGATAACTAAACAGTTTTCTCATTGGAGTGAATATACAATGATAAACTGCGATGAAAGCAGCTGTAAATCCCCAAAACCAGGCGTAAAATGCTTTTCATTGTCGTTGATGGTTGCTTCAGTAAATCCTATTATAATGTGATTTCAAGTAGAGGTACCTTGAAATGTAATTTGAATATGTTTTGAGTTGATTATGGAACATCTGTCACTTTTTCATCCATTTAGGACTGGACCCCAATCTGTATTTCACCAGAAAACTCAGTTCCCTCCTGAAAATCCACAAATCCTATTATAAGGTGATTTTGAATGAATCTACCATAAAATTTCATGTGAAGATGTGCTCTGCTGATAACTAAACAGTTTTCTCATTGGAGTGGATATACAATGATAAACAGCAATGAAATAAGCTGTAAATGCCGAAAACCAAGCGTAAAATGCTTTTCATTGTAGTTGATGGTTGCTTCAGTAAATCCTATTATAATGTGATTTCAAGTAGAGGTACCTCGAAATGTAATTTGAATATGTTTTGAGTTGATTATGGAACATCTGTCACTTTTTCATCCATTTAGGACTGGACCCCAATCTGTGTCTGTCATAGCCTCCTGAAAATCCACAAATCCTATTATGAGGTGATTATGAATGAATCTACCATCAAATGTCATGCAAAGATGTGCTTTGTTGATAACTAAACAGTTTTCTCATTGGAGTGAATATACAATAATGAACAGCAATCGGCAGCTGTAAATGCCGAAAACCTAGTGTAAAATGCTTTTCATTGTAATTTACACAAGCAGTTGATGGTTGCTTCATTAAATCCTATTATAATGTGATTTCAAGTAGAGGTACCTGGAAATGTAATTTGAATATGTTTTGAGTTGATTATGGAACATCTGTCACTTTTTCATCCATTTAGGACTGGACCCCAATCTGTTTCTGACGAGAAAACTCAGTTCCCTCCTGAAAATCCACAAATCCTATTATAAGGTGATTTTGAATGAATCTACCATAAAATGTCAGGTGAAGATGTGCTCTGCTGATAACTAAACAGTTTCTCATTGGAGTGAATATACAATGATGAACAGCAATGAAAGCAGCTGTAAATGCCGAAAACTAAGCGTACAATGCTTTTCATTGTAGTTGATGGTTGCTTCAGTAAATCCTATTATAATGTGCTTTCAAGTAGAGGTACCTGGAAATGTAATTTGAATATGTTTTGAGTTGATTATGGAACATGTGTCACTTTTTCATCCATTTAGGACTGGACCCCAATCTGTATCTGACCAGATGACTCAGTTCCCTCCTGAAAATCCACAAATCCTATTAGAAGGTGATTTTGAATGAATCTACCATAAAATGTCATGTGACGGTGTGCTCTGCTGATAACTAAACAGTTTCTCATTGGAGTGAATATACAATGATAAACAGCAATGAAAGCAGCTGTAAATGCTGAAAACCAAGCGTAAAACGCTTTTCATTGTAATTTACACAAGCAGTTGATGGTTGCTTCATTAAATCCTATTATAATGTGATTTCAAGTAGAGGTACCTTGAAATGTAATGTGAATATGTTTTGAGTTGATAATGGAACATCTGTCACTTTTTCATCCATTTAGGACTAGACCCCAATCTGTATCTGACCAGAAAACTCAGTTCCCTCCTGAAAATCCACAAATCCTATTATAAGGTGATTTTGAATGAATCTACCATAAAATGTCATGTGAAGATGTGCTTTGTTGATAACTAAACAGTTTTCTCATTGGAGTGAATATACAATAATCAATAGCAATGGGGCAACTGTAAATGCTGAAAACTGTAAATGCTGAAAACCTAGCGTAAAACGCTTTTCATTGTAATTTACACAAGCAGTTGATGGTTGCTTCATTAAATCCTATTATAATGTGATTTCAAGTAGAGGTACCTTGAAATGTTATTTGAATATGTTTTGAGTTGATTATGGAACATGTGTCACTTCTTCAACCATTTAGGACTGGACCCCAATCTGTATTTGACCAGAAAACTCATTTCCTTCCTGAAAATCCACAAATCCTATTATAAGGTGATTTTGAATGAATCTACCATAAAATGTCATGTGAAGATGTGCTTTGTTGATAACTAAACAGTTTTCTCATTGGAGTGAATATACAATGATAAACTGCGATGAAAGCAGCTGTTAATCCCCAAAACCAGGCGTAAAATGCTTTTCATTGTAGTTGATGGTTGCTTCATTAAATCCTATTATAATGTGATTTCAAGTAGAGGTACCTTGAAATGTAATTTGAATATGTTTTGAGTTGATTATGGAACATCTGTCACTTTTTCATCCATTTAGGACTGGACCCCAATCTGTGTCTGTCATAGCCTCCTGAAAATCCACAAATCCTATTATGAGGTGATTTTGAATGAATCTACCATAAAATGTCATGCAAAGATGTGCTTTGTTGATAACTAAACAGTTTTCTCATTGGAGTGAATATACTATATCGAACAGCAATCGGGCAGCTGTAAATGCCGAAAACCTAGTGTAAAATGCTTTTCATTGTAATTTACACAAGCAGTTGATGGTTGCTTCATTAAATCCTATTATAATGTGATTTCAAGTAGAGGTACCTGGAAATGTAATTTGAATATGTTTTGAGTTGATTATGGAACATCTGTCACTTTTTCATCCATTTAGGACTGGACCCCAATCTGTATTTCACCAGAAAACTCAGTTCCCTCCTGAAAATCCACAAATCCTATTATAAGGTGATTTTGAATGAATCTACCATAAAATGTCATGTGAAGATGTGCTCTGCTGATAACTAAACAGTTTTCTCATTGGAGTGGATATACAATGATAAACAGCAATGAAATAAGCTGTAAATGCCGAAAACCAAGCGTAAAATGCTTTTCATTGTAGTTGATGGTTGCTTCAGTAAATCCTATTATAATGTGATTTCAAGTAGAGGTACCTTGAAATGTAATTTGAATATGTTTTGAGTTGATTATGGAACATCTGTCACTTTTTCATCCATTTAGGACTGGACCCCAATCTGTGTCTGTCATAGCCTCCTGGAAATCCACAAATCCTATTATGAGGTGATTATGAATGAATCTACCATCAAATGTCATGCAAAGATGTGCTTTGTTGATAACTAAACAGTTTTCTCATTGGAGTGAATATACAATAATGAACAGCAATCGGCAGCTGTAAATGCCGAAAACCTAGTGTAAAATGCTTTTCATTGTAATTTACACAAGCGGTTGATGGTTGCTTCATTAAATCCTATTATAATGTGATTTCAAGTAGAGGTACCTGGAAATGTAATTTGAATATGTTTTGAGTTGATTATGGAACATCTGTCACTTTTTCATCCATTTAGGACTGGACCCCAATCTGTATCTGACCAGAAAACTCAGTTCCCTCCTGAAAATCCACAAATCCTATTATAAGGTGATTTTGAATGAATCTACCATAAAATGTCATGTTAAGATGTGCTTTGTTGATAACTAAACAGTTTTCTCATTGGAGTGAATATACAGTAATCAACAGTAATAGGGCAGCTGTAAATGCTGAAAACCTAGCGTAAAATGCTTTTCATTGTAATTTACACAAGCAGTGGATGGTTGCTTCATTAAATCCTATTATAATGTGATTTCAAGTAGAGGTACCTTGAAATGTAATTTGAATATGTTTTGAGTTGATTATGGAACATCTGTCACTTTTTCATCCATTTAGGACTGGACCCCAATCTGTGTCTGTCATAGCCTCCTGAAAATCCACAAATCCTATTATGAGGTGATTTTGAATGAATCTACCATAAAATGTCATGCAAAGATGTGCTTTGTTGATAACTAAACAGTTTTCTCATTGGAGTGAATATACTATATCGAACAGCAATCGGGCAGCTGTAAATGCCGAAAACCTAGTGTAAAATGCTTTTCATTGTAATTTACACAAGCAGTTGATGGTTGCTTCATTAAATCCTATTATAATGTGATTTCAAGTCGAGGTACCTGGAAATGTAATTTGAATATGTTTTGAGTTGATTATGGAACATCTGTCACTTTTTCATCCATTTAGGACTGGACCCCAATCTGTATTTCACCAGAAAACTCAGTTCCCTCCTGAAAATCCACCAATCCTATTATAAGGTGATTTTGAATGAATCTACCATAAAATGTCATGTGAAGATGTGCTCTGCTGATAACTAAACAGTTTTCTCATTGGAGTGGATATACAATGATAAACAGCAATGAAATAAGCTGTAAATGCCGAAAACCAAGCGTAAAATGCTTTTCATTGTAGTTGATGGTTGCTTCAGTAAATCCTATTATAATGTGATTTCAAGTAGAGGTACCTTGAAATGTAATTTGAATATGTTTTGAGTTGATTATGGAACATCTGTCACTTTTTCATCCATTTAGGACTGGACCCCAATCTGTGTCTGTCATAGCCTCCTGGAAATCCACAAATCCTATTATGAGGTGATTATGAATGAATCTACCATCAAATGTCATGCAAAGATGTGCTTTGTTGATAACTAAACAGTTTTCTCATTGGAGTGAATATACAATAATGAACAGCAATCGGCAGCTGTAAATGCCGAAAACCTAGTGTAAAATGCTTTTCATTGTAATTTACACAAGCGGTTGATGGTTGCTTCATTAAATCCTATTATAATGTGATTTCAAGTAGAGGTACCTGGAAATGTAATTTGAATATGTTTTGAGTTGATTATGGAACATCTGTCACTTTTTCATCCATTTAGGACTGGACCCCAATCTGTATCTGACCAGAAAACTCAGTTCCCTCCTGAAAATCCACAAATCCTATTATAAGGTGATTTTGAATGAATCTACCATAAAATGTCATGTTAAGATGTGCTTTGTTGATAACTAAACAGTTTTCTCATTGGAGTGAATATACAGTAATCAACAGTAATAGGGCAGCTGTAAATGCTGAAAACCTAGCGTAAAATGCTTTTCATTGTAATTTACACAAGCAGTGGATGGTTGCTTCATTAAATCCTATTATAATGTGATTTCAAGTAGAGGTACCTTGAAATGTAATTTGAATATGTTTTGAGTTGATTATGGAACATCTGTCACTTTTTCATCCATTTAGGACTGGACCCCAATCTGTGTCTGTCATAGCCTCCTGAAAATCCACAAATCCTATTATGAGGTGATTATGAATGAATCTACCATAAAATGTCATGCAAAGATGTGCTCTGCTGATAACTAAACAGTTTTCTCATTGGAGTGAATATACAATGATAAACAGCAATGAAAGCATCTGTAAATGCCAAAAACCAAGCGTAAAATGCTTTTCATTGTAGTTGATGGTTGCTTCATTAAATCCTATTATAATGTGATTTCAAGTAGAGGTACCTTGAAATGTAATTTGAATATGTTTTGAGTTGATTATGGAACATCTGTCACTTTTTCATCCATTTAGGACTGGACCCCAATCTGTATCCGACCAGAAAACTCAGTTCCATCCTGAAAATCCACAAATCCTATTATAAGGTGATTTTGAATGAATCTGCCATAAAATGTCATGTAAAGATGTGCTTTGTTGATAACTAAACAGTTTTCTCATTGGAGTGAATATACAATAATCAACAGCAATGGGGCAGCTGTAAATGCTGAAAACCTAGCGTAAAATGCTTTTCATTGTAATTTACACAAGCAGTTGAAGGTTGCTTCATTAAATCCTATTATAATGTGATTTCAAGTAGAGGTACCTTGAAATGTAATTTGAATATGTTTTGAGTTGATTATGGAACATCTGTCACTTTTTCATCCATTTAGGACTGGACCCCAATCTGTATTTGACCAGAAAACTCAGTTCCCTCCTGAAAATCCACAAATCATTTTATAAGGTGATTTTGAATGAATCTGCCATAAAATGTCATGTGAAGATGTGCTCTGCTGATAACTAAACAGTTTTCTCATTGGAGTGAATATACAATGATAAACTGCGATGAAAGCAGCTGTAAATCCCCAAAACCAGGCGTAAAATGCTTTTCATTGTCGTTGATGGTTGCTTCAGTAAATCCTATTATAATGTGATTTCAAGTAGAGGTACCTTGAAATGTAATTTAAATATGTTTTGAGTTGATTATGGAACATCTGTCACTTTTTCGTCCATTTAGGACTGGACCCCAATCTGTATTTCACCAGAAAACTCAGTTCCCTCCTGAAAATCCACAAATCCTATTATAAGGTGATTTTGAATGAATCTACCATAAAATGTCATGTGAAGATGTGCTCTGCTGATAACTAAACAGTTTTCTCATTGGAGTGGATATACAATGATAAACAGCAATGAAATAAGCTGTAAATGCCGAAAACCAAGCGTAAAATGCTTTTCATTGTAGTTGATGGTTGCTTCAGTAAATCCTATTATAATGTGATTTCAAGTAGAGGTACCTTGAAATGCAATTTGAATATGTTTTGAGTTGATTATGGAACATTTGTCACTTTTTCATCCATTTAGGACTGGACCCCAATCTGTGTCTGTCATAGCCTCCTGAAAATCCACAAATCCTATTATGAGGTGATTATGAATGAATCTACCATCAAATGTCATGCAAAGATGTGCTTTGTTGATAACTAAACAGTTTTCTCATTGGAGTGAATATACAATAATGAACAGCAATCGGGCAGCTGTAAATGCCGAAAACCTAGTGTAAAATGCTTTTCATTGTAATTTACACAAGCAGTTGATGGTTGCTTCATTAAATCCTATTATAATGTGATTTCAAGTAGAGGTACCTGGAAATGTAATTTGAATATGTTTTGAGTTGATTATGGAACATCTGTCACTTTTTCATCCATTTAGGACTGGACCCCAATCTGTTTCTGACGAGAAAACTCAGTTCCCTCCTGAAAATCCACAAATCCTATAATAAGGTGATTTTGAATGAATCTACCATAAAATGTCACGTGAAGATGTGCTCTGCTGATAACTTAACAGTTTCTCATTGGAGTGAATATACAATGATGAACAGCAATGAAAGCAGCTGTAAATGCTGAAAACTAAGCGTACAATGCTTTTCATTGTAGTTGATGGTTGCTTCAGTAAATCCTATTATAATGTGCTTTCAAGTAGAGGTACCTGGAAATGTAATTTGAATATGTTTTGAGTTGATTATGGAACATGTGTCACTTTTTCATCCATTTAGGACTGGACCCCAATCTGTATCTGACCAGATGACTCAGTTCCCTCCTGAAAATCCACAAATCCTATTAGAAGGTGATTTTGAATGAATCTACCATAAAATGTCATGTGACGGTGTGCTCTGCTGATAACTAAACAGTTTCTCATTGGAGTGAATATACAATGATAAACAACAATGAAAGCAGCTGTAAATGCTGAAAACCAAGCGTAAAACGCTTTTCATTGTAATTTACACAAGCAGTTGATGGTTGCTTCATTAAATCCTATTATAATGTGATTTCAAGTAGAGGTACCTTGAAATGTAATGTGAATATGTTTTGAGTTGATAATGGAACATCTGTCACTTTTTCATCCATTTAGGACTAGACCCCAATCTGTATCTGACCAGAAAACTCAGTTCCCTCCTGAAAATCCACAAATCCTATTATAAGGTGATTTTGAATGAATCTACCATAAAATGTCATGTGAAGATGTGCTTTGTTGATAACTAAACAGTTTTCTCATTGGAGTGAATATACAATAATCAATAGCAATGGGGCAACTGTAAATGCTGAAAACTGTAAATGCTGAAAACCTAGCGTAAAACGCTTTTCATTGTAATTTACACAAGCAGTTGATGGTTGCTTCATTAAATCCTATTATAATGTGATTTCAAGTAGAGGTACCTTGAAATGTTATTTGAATATGTTTTGAGTTGATTATGGAACATCTGTCACTTTTTCATCCATTTAGGACTGGACCCCAATCTGTGTCTGTCATAGCCTCCTGAAAATCCACAAATCCTATTATGAGGTGATTTTGAATGAATCTACCATAAAATGTCATGCAAAGATGTGCTTTGTTGATAACTAAACAGTTTTCTCATTGGAGTGAATATACTATATCGAACAGCAATCGGGCAGCTGTAAATGCCGAAAACCTAGTGTAAAATGCTTTTCATTGTAATTTACACAAGCAGTTGATGGTTGCTTCATTAAATCCTATTATAATGTGATTTCAAGTAGAGGTACCTGGAAATGTAATTTGAATATGTTTTGAGTTGATTATGGAACATCTGTCACTTTTTCATCCATTTAGGACTGGACCCCAATCTGTATTTCACCAGAAAACTCAGTTCCCTCCTGAAAATCCACAAATCCTATTATAAGGTGATTTTGAATGAATCTACCATAAAATGTCATGTGAAGATGTGCTCTGCTGATAACTAAACAGTTTTCTCATTGGAGTGGATATACAATGATAAACAGCAATGAAATAAGCTGTAAATGCCGAAAACCAAGCGTAAAATGCTTTTCATTGTAGTTGATGGTTGCTTCAGTAAATCCTATTATAATGTGATTTCAAGTAGAGGTACCTTGAAATGTAATTTGAATATGTTTTGAGTTGATTATGGAACATCTGTCACTTTTTCATCCATTTAGGACTGGACCCCAATCTGTGTCTGTCATAGCCTCCTGGAAATCCACAAATCCTATTATGAGGTGATTATGAATGAATCTACCATCAAATGTCATGCAAAGATGTGCTTTGTTGATAACTAAACAGTTTTCTCATTGGAGTGAATATACAATAATGAACAGCAATCGGCAGCTGTAAATGCCGAAAACCTAGTGTAAAATGCTTTTCATTGTAATTTACACAAGCGGTTGATGATTGCTTCATTAAATCCTATTATAATGTGATTTCAAGTAGAGGTACCTGGAAATGTAATTTGAATATGTTTTGAGTTGATTATGGAACATCTGTCACTTTTTCATCCATTTAGGACTGGACCCCAATCTGTATCTGACCAGACAACTCAGTTCCCTCCTGAAAATCCACAAATCCTATTATAAGGTGATTTTGAATGAATCTACCATAAAATGTCATGTTAAGATGTGCTTTGTTGATAACTAAACAGTTTTCTCATTGGAGTGAATATACAGTAATCAACAGTAATAGGGCAGCTGTAAATGCTGAAAACCTAGCGTAAAACGCTTTTCATTGTAATTTACACAAGCAGTTGATGGTTGCTTCATTAAATCCTATTATAATGTGATTTCAAGTAGAGGTACCTTGAAATGTAATTTGAATATGTTTTGAGTTGATTATGGAACATCTGTCACTTTTTCATCCATTTAGGACTGGACCCCAATCTGTGTCTGTCATAGCCTCCTGAAAATCCACAAATCCTATTATGAGGTGATTATTAATGAATCTACCATAAAATGTCATGCAAAGATGTGCTCTGCTGATAACTAAACAGTTTTCTCATTGGAGTGAATATACAATGATAAACAGCAATGAAAGCATCTGTAAATGCCAAAAACCAAGCGTAAAATGCTTTTCATTGTAGTTGATGGTTGCTTCATTAAATCCTATTATAATGTGATTTCAAGTAGAGGTACCTTGAAATGTAATTTGAATATGTTCTGAGTTGATTATGGAACATCTGTCACTTTTTCATCCATTTAGGACTGGACCCCAATCTGTATCCGACCAGAAAACTCAGTGCCCTCCTGCAAATCCACAAATCCTATTATAAGGTGATTTTGAATGAATCTGCCATAAAATGTCATGTAAAGATGTGCTTTGTTGATAACTAAACAGTTTTCTCATTGGAGTGAATATACAATAATCAACAGCAATGGGGCAGCTGTAAATGCTGAAAACCTAGCGTAAAATGCTTTTCATTGTAATTTACACAAGCAGTTGAAGGTTGCTTCATTAAATCCTATTATAATGTGATTTCAAATAGAGGTACCTTGAAATGTAATTTGAATATGTTTTGAGTTGATTATGGAACATCTGTCACTTTTTCATCCATGTAGGACTGGACCCCAATCTGTGTCTGTCATAGCCTCCTGAAAATCCACAAATCCTATTATGAGGTGATTTTGAATGAATCTACCATAAAATGTCATGCAAAGATGTGCTTTGTTGATAACTAAACAGTTTTCTCATTGGAGTGAATATACTATATCGAACAGCAATCGGGCAGCTGTAAATGCCGAAAACCTAGTGTAAAATGCTTTTCATTGTAATTTACACAAGCAGTTGATGGTTGCTTCATTAAATCCTATTATAATGTGATTTCAAGTAGAGGTACCTGGAAATGTAATTTGAATATGTTTTGAGTTGATTATGGAACATCTGTCACTTTTTCATCCATTTAGGACTGGACCCCAATCTGTATTTCACCAGAAAACTCAGTTCCCTCCTGAAAATCCACAAATCCTATTATAAGGTGATTTTGAATGAATCTACCATAAAATGTCATGTGAAGATGTGCTCTGCTGATAACTAAACAGTTTTCTCATTGGAGTGGATATACAATGATAAACAGCAATGAAATAAGCTGTAAATGCCGAAAACCAAGCGTAAAATGCTTTTCATTGTAGTTGATGGTTGCTTCAGTAAATCCTATTATAATGTGATTTCAAGTAGAGGTACCTTGAAATGTAATTTGAATATGTTTTGAGTTGATTATGGAACATCTGTCACTTTTTCATCCATTTAGGACTGGACCCCAATCTGTGTCTGTCATAGCCTCCTGGAAATCCACAAATCCTATTATGAGGTGATTATGAATGAATCTACCATCAAATGTCATGCAAAGATGTGCTTTGTTGATAACTAAACAGTTTTCTCATTGGAGTGAATATACAATAATGAACAGCAATCGGCAGCTGTAAATGCCGAAAACCTAGTGTAAAATGCTTTTCATTGTAATTTACACAAGCGGTTGATGATTGCTTCATTAAATCCTATTATAATGTGATTTCAAGTAGAGGTACCTGGAAATGTAATTTGAATATGTTTTGAGTTGATTATGGAACATCTGTCACTTTTTCATCCATTTAGGACTGGACCCCAATCTGTATCTGACCAGAAAACTCAGTTCCCTCCTGAAAATCCACAAATCCTATTATAAGGTGATTTTGAATGAATCTACCATAAAATGTCATGTTAAGATGTGCTTTGTTGATAACTAAACAGTTTTCTCATTGGAGTGAATATACAGTAATCAACAGTAATAGGGCAGCTGTAAATGCTGAAAACCTAGCGTAAAATGCTTTTCATTGTAATTTACACAAGCAGTGGATGGTTGCTTCATTAAATCCTATTATAATGTGATTTCAAGTAGAGGTACCTTGAAATGTAATTTGAATATGTTTTGAGTTGATTATGGAACATCTGTCACTTTTTCATCCATTTAGGACTGGACCCCAATCTGTGTCTGTCATAGCCTCCTGAAAATCCACAAATCCTATTATGAGGTGATTATTAATGAATCTACCATAAAATGTCATGCAAAGATGTGCTCTGCTGATAACTAAACAGTTTTCTCATTGGAGTGAATATACAATGATAAACAGCAATGAAAGCATCTGTAAATGCCAAAAACCAAGCGTAAAATGCTTTTCATTGTAGTTGATGGTTGCTTCATTAAATCCTATTATAATGTGATTTCAAGTAGAGGTACCTTGAAATGTAATTTGAATATGTTTTGAGTTGATTATGGAACATCTGTCACTTTTTCATCCATTTAGGACTGGACCCCAATCTGTATCCGACCAGAAAACTCAGTGCCCTCCTGCAAATCCACAAATCCTATTATAAGGTGATTTTGAATGAATCTGCCATAAAATGTCATGTAAAGATGTGCTTTGTTGATAACTAAACAGTTTTCTCATTGGAGTGAATATACAATAATCAACAGCAATGGGGCAGCTGTAAATGCTGAAAACCTAGCGTAAAATGCTTTTCATTGTAATTTACACAAGCAGTTGAAGGTTGCTTCATTAAATCCTATTATAATGTGATTTCAAATAGAGGTACCTTGAAATGTAATTTGAATATGTTTTGAGTTGATTATGGAACATCTGTCACTTTTTCATCCATTTAGGACTGGACCCCAATCTGTGTCTGTCATAGCCTCCTGAAAATCCACAAATCCTATTATGAGGTAATTATGAATGAAACTACCATCAAATGTCATGCAAAGATGTGCTTTGTTGATAACTAAACAGTTTTCTCATTGGAGTGAATATACAATAATGAACAGCAATGGGGCAGCTGTAAATGCTGAAAACCTAGTGTAAAATGCTTTTCATTGTAATTTACACAAGCAGTTGATGGTTGCTTCATTAAATCCTATTATAATGTGATTTCAAGTAGAGGTACCTGGAAATGTAATTTGAATATGTCTTGAGTTGATTATGGAACATCTGTCACTTTTTCATCCATTTAGGACTGGACCCCAATCTGTATCTGACCAGAAAACTCAGTTCCCTCCTGAAAATCCACAAATCCTATTATAAGGTGATTTTGAATGAATCTACCATAAAATGTCATGTTAAGATGTGCTTTGTTGATAACTAAACAGTTTTCTCATTGGAGTGAATATACAATAATCAACAGTAATAGGGCAGCTGTAAATGCTGAAAACCTAGCGTAAAATGCTTTTCATTGTAATTTACACAAGCAGTGGATGGTTGCTTCATTAAATCCTATTATAATGTGATTTCAAGTAGAGGTACCTTGAAATGTAATTTGAATATGTTTTGAGTTGATTATGGAACATCTGTCACTTTTTCATCCATTTAGGACTGGACCCCAATCTGTGCCTGTCATAGCCTCCTGAAAATCCACAAATCCTATTATGAGGTGATTATGAATGAATCTACCATAAAATGTCATGCAAAGATGTGCTTTGTTGATAACTAAACAGTTTTCTCATTGGAGTGAATATACTATATCGAACAGCAATCGGGCAGCTGTAAATGCCGAAAACCAAGTGTAAAATGCTTTTCATTGTAATTTACACAAGCAGTTGATGGTTGCTTCATTAAATCCTATTATAATGTGATTTCAAGTAGAGGTACCTGGAAATGTAATTTGAATATGTTTTGAGTTGATTATGGAACATCTGTCACTTTTTCATCCATTTAGGACTGGACCCCAATCTGTATTTGACCAGAAAACTCAGTTCCCTCCTGAAAATCCACAAATCCTTTTATAAGGTGATTTTGAATGAATCTGCCATAAAATGTCATGTGAAGATGTGCTCTGCTGATAACTAAACAGTTTTCTCATTGGAGTGAATATACAATGATAAACTGCGATGAAAGCAGCTGTAAATCCCCAAAACCAGGCGTAAAATGCTTTTCATTGTAGTTGATGGTTGCTTCAGTAAATCCTATTATAATGTGATTTCAAGTAGAGGTACCTTGAAATGTAATTTGAATATGTTTTGAGTTGATTATGGAACATCTGTCACTTTTTCATCCATTTAGGACTGGACCCCAATCTGTATTTGACCAGAAAACTCAGTTCCATCCTGAAAATCCACAAATCCTATTATAAGGTGATTTTGAATGAATCTACCATAAAATGTCATGTGAAGATGTGCTCTGCTGATAACTAAACAGTTTTCTCATTGGAGTGGATATACAATGATAAACAGCAATGAAATAAGCTGTAAATGCCGAAAACCAAGCGTAAAATGCTTTTCATTGTAGTTGATGGTTGCTTCATTAAATCCTATTATAATGTGATTTCAAGTAGAGGTACCTTGAAATGTAATTTGAATATGTTTTGAGTTGATTATGGAACATCTGTCACTTTTTCATCCATTTAGGACTGGACCCCAATCTGTGTCTGTCATAGCCTCCTGAAAATCCACAAATCCTATTATGAGGTGATTATGAATGAATCTACCATCAAATGTCATGCAAAGATGTGCTTTGTTGATAACTAAACAGTTTTCTCATTGGAGTGAATATACAATAATCAATAGCAATGGGGCACCTGTAAATGCTGAAAACTGTAAATGCTGAAAACCTAGCGTAAAACGCTTTTCATTGTAATTTACACAAGCAGTTGATGGTTGCTTCATTAAATCCTATTATAATGTGATTTCAAGTAGAGGTACCTTGAAATGTTATTTGAATATGTTTTGAGTTGATTATGGAACATGTGTCACTTCTTCATCCATTTAGGACTGGACCCCAATCTGTATTTGACCAGAAAACTCATTTCCCTCCTGAAAATCCACAAATCCTATTATAAGGTGATTTTGAATGAATCTACCATAAAATGTCATGTTAAGATGTGCTTTGTTGATAACTAAACAGTTTTCTCATTGGAGTGAATATACAATAATCAACAGTAATAGGGCAGCTGTAAATGCTGAAAACCTAGCGTAAAATGCTTTTCATTGTAATTTACACAAGCAGTGGATGGTTGCTTCATTAAATCCTATTATAATGTGATTTCAAGTAGAGGTACCTTGAAATGTAATTTGAATATGTTTTGAGTTGATTATGGAACATCTGTCACTTTTTCATCCATTTAGGACTGGACCCCAATCTGTGTCTGTCATAGCCTCCTGAAAATCCACAAATCCTATTATGAGGTGATTATGAATGAATCTACCATAAAATGTCATGCAAAGATGTGCTTTGTTGATAACTAAACAGTTTTCTCATTGGAGTGAATATACTATATCGAACAGCAATCGGGCAGCTGTAAATGCCGAAAACCTAGTGTAAAATGCTTTTCATTGTAATTTACACAAGCAGTTGATGGTTGCTTCATTAAATCCTATTATAATGTGATTTCAAGTAGAGGTACCTGGAAATGTAATTTGAATATGTTTTGAGTTGATTATGGAACATCTGTCACTTTTTCATCCATTTAGGACTGGACCCCAATCTGTATTTGACCAGAAAACTCAGTTCCCTCCTGAAAATCCACAAATCCTTTTATAAGGTGATTTTGAATGAATCTGCCATAAAATGTCATGTGAAGATGTGCTCTGCTGATAACTAAACAGTTTTCTCATTGGAGTGAATATACAATGATAAACTGCGATGAAAGCAGCTGTAAATCCCCAAAACCAGGCGTAAAATGCTTTTCATTGTAGTTGATGGTTGCTTCAGTAAATCCTATTATAATGTGATTTCAAGTAGAGGTACCTTGAAATGTAATTTGAATATGTTTTGAGTTGATTATGGAACATCTGTCACTTTTTCATCCATTTAAGACTGGACCCCAATCTGTATCTGACCAGAAAACTCAGTTCCCTCCTGAAAATCCACAAATCCTATTATAAGGTGATTTTGAATGAATCTACCATAAAATGTCATGTGAAGATGTGCTCTGCTGATAACTAAACAGTTTTCTCATTGGAGTGGATATACAATGATAAACAGCAATGAAATAAGCTGTAAATGCCGAAAACCAAGCGTAAAATGCTTTTCATTGTAGTTGATGGTTGCTTCATTAAATCCTATTATAATGTGATTTCAAGTAGAGGTACCTTGAAATGTAATTTGAATATGTTTTGAGTTGATTATGGAACATCTGTCACTTTTTCATCCATTTAGGACTGGACCCCAATCTGTGTCTGTCATAGCCTCCTGAAAATCCACAAATCCTATTATGAGGTGATTATGAATGAATCTACCATCAAATGTCATGCAAAGATGTGCTTTGTTGATAACTAAACAGTTTTCTCATTGGAGTGAATATAAAATAATGAACAGCAATCGGGCAGCTATAAATGCCGAAAACCTAGTGTAAAATGCTTTTCATTGTAATTTACACAAGCAGTTGATGGTTGCTTCATTAAATCCTATTATAATGTGATTTCAAGTAGAGGTACCTTGAAATGTAATGTGAATATGTTTTGAGTTGATTATGGAACATCTGTCACTTTTTCATCCATTTAGGACTGGACCCCAATCTGTATCTGACCAGAAAACTCAGTTCCCTCCTGAAAATCCACAAATCCTATTATAAGGTGATTTTGAATGAATCTACCATAAAATGTCATGTGAAGATGTGCTCTGCTGATAACTAAACAGTGTTCTCATTGGAGTGAATATACAATGATAAACAGCAATGAAAGCAGCTGTAAATGCCGAAAACCAAGCGTAAAATGCATTTCATTGTAGTTGATGGTTGCTTCAGTAAATCCTATTATAATGTGATTTCAAGTAGAGGTACCTGGAAATGTAATTTGAATATGTTTTGAGTTGATTATGGAACATCTGTCACTTTTTCATCCATTTAGGACTGGACCCCAATCTGTTTTTGACCAGAAAACTCAGTTCCCTCCTGAAAATCCACAAATCCTATTATAAGGTGATTTTGAATGAATCTACCATAAAATGTCATGTTAAGATGTGCTTTGTTGATAACTAAACAGTTTTCTCATTGGAGTGAATATACAATAATCAATAGCAATGGGGCACCTGTAAATGCTGAAAACTGTAAATGCTGAAAACCTAGCGTAAAACGCTTTTCATTGTAATTTACACAAGCAGTTGATGGTTGCTTCATTAAATCCTATTATAATGTGATTTCAAGTAGAGGTACCTTGAAATGTTATTTGAATATGTTTTGAGTTGATTATGGAACATGTGTCACTTCTTCATCCATTTAGGACTGGACCCCAATCTGTATTTGACCAGAAAACTCATTTCCCTCCTGAAAATCCACAAATCCTATTATAAGGTGATTTTGAATGAATCTACCATAAAATGTCATGTTAAGATATGCCTTGTTGATAACTAAACAGTTTTCCCATTGGAGTGAATATACAATAATCAACAGCAATGGGGAAACTGTAAATGCCGAAAACCTAAAGTAAAATGCTTTTCATTGTAATTTACACAAGCAGTTGATGGTTGCTTCATTAAATCCTATTATAATGTCATTTCAAGTAGAGGTACCTTGAAATGTAATTTGAATATGTTTTGAGTTGATTATGGAACATGTGCCACTTTTTCATCCATTTAGGACTGGACCCCAATCTGTATCTCACCAGAAAACTCAGTTCCCTCCTGAAAATCCACAAATCCTATTATAAGGTGATTTTGAATGAATCTGCCATAAAATGTCATGTGAAGATGTGCTCTGCTGATAACTAAACAGTTTTCTTATTGGAGTGGATATACAATGATAAACTGCAATGAAAGCAGCTGTAAATCCCCAAAACCAGGCGTGAAATGCTTTTCATTGTAGTTGATGGTTGCTTCATTTAATCCTATTATAATGTGATTTCAAGTAGAGGTACCTGGAAATGTAATTTGAATATGTTTTGAGTTGATTATGGAACATCTGTCACTTTTTCATCCATTTAGGAAGGGACCCCAATCTGTATCCGACCAGAAAACTCAGTTCCCTCCTGAAAATCCACAAATCCTATTATAAGGTGATTTTGAATGAATCTGCCATAAAATGTCATGTAAAGATGTGCTTTGTTGATAACTAAACAGTTTTCTCATTGGAGTGAATATACAATAATCAACAGCAATGGGGCAGCTGTAAATGCTGAAAACCTAGCGTAAAATGTTTTTCATTGTAATTTACACAAGCAGTTGAAGGTTGCTTCATTAAATCCTATTATAATGTGATTTCAAGTAGAGGTACCTTGAAATGTAATTTGAATATGTTTTGAGTTGATTATGGAACATCTGTCACTTTTTCATCCATTTAGGACTGGACCTTAATCTGTATTTGACCAGAAAACTCAGTTCCCTTCTGAAAATCCACAAATCCTATTATAAGGTGATTTTGAATGAATCTACCATAAAATGTCATGTTAATATGTGCTTTGTTGATATCTTAACAGTTTTCTCGTTGGAGTGAATATACAATAATCAACAGCAATGGGGCAGCTGTAAATGCTGAAAACCAAGCGTAAAATGCTTTTCATTGTAGTTGATGGTTGCTTCAGTAAATCCTATTATAATGTGATTTCAAGTAGAGGTACCTTGAAATGTAATTTGAATATGTTTTGAGTTGATTATGGAACATCTGTCACTTTTTCATCCATTTAGGACTGGACCCCAATCTGTGTCTGTCATAGCCTCCTGAAAATCCACAAATCCTATTTTGAGGTGATTATGAATGAATCTACCATCAAATGTCATGCAAAGATGTGCTTTGTTGATAACTAAACAGTTTTCTCATTGGAGTGAATATACAATAATGAACAGCAATGGGGCAGCTGTAAATGCCGAAAACCTAGTGTAAAATGCTTTTCATTGTAATTTACACAAGCGGTTGATGGTTGCTTCATTAAATCCTATTATAATGTCATTTCAAGTAGAGGTACCTGGAAATGTAATTTGAATATGTTTTGAGTTGATTATGGAACATCTGTCACTTTTTCATCCATTTAGGACTGGACCCCAATCTGTATCTGACCAGAAAACTCAGTTCCCTCCTGAAAATCCACAAATCCTATTATAAGGTGATTTTGAATGAATCTACCATAAAATGTCATGTTAAGATGTGCTTTGTTGATAACTAAACAGTTTTCTCATTGGAGTGAATATACAATAATCAACAGTAATAGGGCAGCTGTAAATGCTGAAAACCTAGCGTAAAATGCTTTTCATTGTAATTTACACAAGCAGTGGATGGTTGCTTCATTAAATCCTATTATAATGTGATTTCAAGTAGAGGTACCTTGAAATGTAATTTGAATATGTTTTGAGTTGATTATGGAACATCTGTCACTTTTTCATCCATTTAGGACTGGACCCCAATCTGTGTCTGTCATAGCCTCCTGAAAATCCACAAATCCTATTATGAGGTGATTATGAATGAATCTACCATAAAATGTCATGCAAAGATGTGCTCTGCTGATAACTAAACAGTTTTCTCATTGGAGTGAATATACAATGATAAACAGCAATGAAAGCATCTGTAAATGCCAAAAACCAAGCGTAAAATGCTTTTCATTGTAGTTGATGGTTGCTTCATTAAATCCTATTATAATGTGATTTCAAGTAGAGGTACCTTGAAATGTAATTTGAATATGTTTTGAGTTGATTATGGAACATCTGTCACTTTTTCATCCATTTAGGACTGGACCCCAATCTGTATCCGACCAGAAAACTCAGTTCCATCCTGAAAATCCACAAATCCTATTATAAGGTGATTTTGAATGAATCTGCCATAAAATGTCATGTAAAGATGTGCTTTGTTGATAACTAAACAGTTTTCTCATTGGAGTGAATATACAATAATCAACAGCAATGGGGCAGCTGTAAATGCTGAAAACCTAGCGTAAAATGCTTTTCATTGTAATTTACACAAGCAGTTGAAGGTTGCTTCATTAAATCCTATTATAATGTGATTTCAAGTAGAGGTACCTTGAAATGTAATTTGAATATGTTTTGAGTTGATTATGGAACATCTGTCACTTTTTCATCCATTTAGGACTGGACCCCAATCTGTATTTGACCAGAAAACTCAGTTCCCTCCTGAAAATCCACAAATCATTTTATAAGGTGATTTTGAATGAATCTGCCATAAAATGTCATGTGAAGATGTGCTCTGCTGATAACTAAACAGTTTTCTCATTGGAGTGAATATACAATGATAAACTGCGATGAAAGCAGCTGTAAATCCCCAAAACCAGGCGTAAAATGCTTTTCATTGTCGTTGATGGTTGCTTCAGTAAATCCTATTATAATGTGATTTCAAGTAGAGGTACCTTGAAATGTAATTTAAATATGTTTTGAGTTGATTATGGAACATCTGTCACTTTTTCGTCCATTTAGGACTGGACCCCAATCTGTATTTCACCAGAAAACTCAGTTCCCTCCTGAAAATCCACAAATCCTATTATAAGGTGATTTTGAATGAATCTACCATAAAATTTCATGTGAAGATGTGCTCTGCTGATAACTAAACAGTTTTCTCATTGGAGTGGATATACAATGATAAACAGCAATGAAATAAGCTGTAAATGCCGAAAACCAAGCGTAAAATGCTTTTCATTGTAGTTGATGGTTGCTTCAGTAAATCCTATTATAATGTGATTTCAAGTAGAGGTACCTTGAAATGCAATTTGAATATGTTTTGAGTTGATTATGGAACATTTGTCACTTTTTCATCCATTTAGGACTGGACCCCAATCTGTGTCTGTCATAGCCTCCTGAAAATCCACAAATCCTATTATGAGGTGATTATGAATGAATCTACCATCAAATGTCATGCAAAGATGTGCTTTGTTGATAACTAAACAGTTTTCTCATTGGAGTGAATATACAATAATGAACAGCAATCGGGCAGCTGTAAATGCCGAAAACCTAGTGTAAAATGCTTTTCATTGTAATTTACACAAGAAGTTGATGGTTGCTTCATTAAATCCTATTATAATGTGATTTCAAGTAGAGGTACCTGGAAATGTAATTTGAATATGTCTTGAGTTGATTATGGAACATCTGTCACTTTTTCATCCATTTAGGACTGGACCCCAATCTGTTTCTGACGAGAAAACTCAGTTCCCTCCTGAAAATCCACAAATCCTATTATAAGGTGATTTTGAATGAATCTACCATAAAATGTCACGTGAAGATGTGCTCTGCTGATAACTTAACAGTTTCTCATTGGAGTGAATATACAATGATGAACAGCAATGAAAGCAGCTGTAAATGCTGAAAACTAAGCGTACAATGCTTTTCATTGTAGTTGATGGTTGCTTCAGTAAATCCTATTATAATGTGATTTCAAGTAGAGGTACCTGGAAATGTAATTTGAATATGTTTTGAGTTGATTATGGAACATCTGTCACTTTTTCATCCATTTAGGACTGGACCCCAATCTGTATCTGACCAGATGACTCAGTTCCCTCCTGAAAATCCACAAATCCTATTATAAGGTGATTTTGAATGAATCTACCATAAAATGTCATGTGAAGATGTGCTCTGCTGATAACTAAACAGTTTTCTCATTGGAGTGGATATACAATGATAAACAGCAATGAAATAAGCTGTAAATGCCGAAAACCAAGCGTAAAATGCTTTTCATTGTAGTTGATGGTTGCTTCAGTAAATCCTATTATAATGTGATTTCAAGTAGAGGTACCTTGAAATGTAATTTGAATATGTTTTGAGTTGATTATGGAACATCTGTCACTTTTTCATCCATTTAGGACTGGACCCCAATCTGTGTCTGTCATAGCCTCCTGGAAATCCACAAATCCTATTATGAGGTGATTATGAATGAATCTACCATCAAATGTCATGCAAAGATGTGCTTTGTTGATAACTAAACAGTTTTCTCATTGGAGTGAATATACAATAATGAACAGCAATCGGCAGCTGTAAATGCCGAAAACCTAGTGTAAAATGCTTTTCATTGTAATTTACACAAGCGGTTGATGATTGCTTCATTAAATCCTATTATAATGTGATTTCAAGTAGAGGTACCTGGAAATGTAATTTGAATATGTTTTGAGTTGATTATGGAACATCTGTCACTTTTTCATCCATTTAGGACTGGACCCCAATCTGTATCTGACCAGACAACTCAGTTCCCTCCTGAAAATCCACAAATCCTATTATGAGGTGATTATGAATGAATCTACCATCAAATGTCATGCAAAGATGTGCTTTGTTGATAACTAAACAGTTTTCTCATTGGAGTGAATATACAGTAATCAACAGTAATAGGGCAGCTGTAAATGCTGAAAACCTAGCGTAAAATGCTTTTCATTGTAATTTACACAAGCAGTGGATGGTTGCTTCATTAAATCCTATTATAATGTGATTTCAAGTAGAGGTACCTTGAAATGTAATTTGAATATGTTTTGAGTTGATTATGGAACATCTGTCACTTTTTCATCCATTTAGGACTGGACCCCAATCTGTGTCTGTCATAGCCTCCTGAAAATCCACAAATCCTATTATGAGGTGATTATTAATGAATCTACCATAAAATGTCATGCAAAGATGTGCTCTGCTGATAACTAAACAGTTTTCTCATTGGAGTGAATATACAATGATAAACAGCAATGAAAGCATCTGTAAATGCCAAAAACCAAGCGTAAAATGCTTTTCATTGTAGTTGATGGTTGCTTCATTAAATCCTATTATAATGTGATTTCAAGTAGAGGTACCTTGAAATGTAATTTGAATATGTTTTGAGTTGATTATGGAACATCTGTCACTTTTTCATCCATTTAGGACTGGACCCCAATCTGTATCCGACCAGAAAACTCAGTGCCCTCCTGCAAATCCACAAATCCTATTATAAGGTGATTTTGAATGAATCTGCCATAAAATGTCATGTAAAGATGTGCTTTGTTGATAACTAAACAGTTTTCTCATTGGAGTGAATATACAATAATCAACAGCAATGGGGCAGCTGTAAATGCTGAAAACCTAGCGTAAAATGCTTTTCATTGTAATTTACACAAGCAGTTGAAGGTTGCTTCATTAAATCCTATTATAATGTGATTTCAAATAGAGGTACCTTGAAATGTAATTTGAATATGTTTTGAGTTGATTATGGAACATCTGTCACTTTTTCATCCATTTAGGACTGGACCCCAATCTGTGTCTGTCATAGCCTCCTGAAAATCCACAAATCCTATTATGAGGTGATTTTGAATGAATCTACCATAAAATGTCATGCAAAGATGTGCTTTGTTGATAACTAAACAGTTTTCTCATTGGAGTGAATATACTATATCGAACAGCAATCGGGCAGCTGTAAATGCCGAAAACCTAGTGTAAAATGCTTTTCATTGTAATTTACACAAGCAGTTGATGGTTGCTTCATTAAATCCTATTATAATGTGATTTCAAGTAGAGGTACCTGGAAATGTAATTTGAATATGTTTTGAGTTGATTATGGAACATCTGTCACTTTTTCATCCATTTAGGACTGGACCCCAATCTGTATTTCACCAGAAAACTCAGTTCCCTCCTGAAAATCCACAAATCCTATTATAAGGTGATTTTGAATGAATCTACCATAAAATGTCATGTGAAGATGTGCTCTGCTGATAACTAAACAGTTTTCTCATTGGAGTGGATATACAATGATAAACAGCAATGAAATAAGCTGTAAATGCCGAAAACCAAGCGTAAAATGCTTTTCATTGTAGTTGATGGTTGCTTCAGTAAATCCTATTATAATGTGATTTCAAGTAGAGGTACCTTGAAATGTAATTTGAATATGTTTTGAGTTGATTATGGAACATCTGTCACTTTTTCATCCATTTAGGACTGGACCCCAATCTGTGTCTGTCATAGCCTCCTGGAAATCCACAAATCCTATTATGAGGTGATTATGAATGAATCTACCATCAAATGTCATGCAAAGATGTGCTTTGTTGATAACTAAACAGTTTTCTCATTGGAGTGAATATACAATAATGAACAGCAATCGGCAGCTGTAAATGCCGAAAACCTAGTGTAAAATGCTTTTCATTGTAATTTACACAAGCGGTTGATGATTGCTTCATTAAATCCTATTATAATGTGATTTCAAGTAGAGGTACCTGGAAATGTAATTTGAATATGTTTTGAGTTGATTATGGAACATCTGTCACTTTTTCATCCATTTAGGACTGGACCCCAATCTGTATCTGACCAGACAACTCAGTTCCCTCCTGAAAATCCACAAATCCTATTATAAGGTGATTTTGAATGAATCTACCATAAAATGTCATGTTAAGATGTGCTTTGTTGATAACTAAACAGTTTTCTCATTGGAGTGAATATACAGTAATCAACAGTAATAGGGCAGCTGTAAATGCTGAAAACCTAGCGTAAAATGCTTTTCATTGTAATTTACACAAGCAGTGGATGGTTGCTTCATTAAATCCTATTATAATGTGATTTCAAGTAGAGGTACCTTGAAATGTAATTTGAATATGTTTTGAGTTGATTATGGAACATCTGTCACTTTTTCATCCATTTAGGACTGGACCCCAATCTGTGTCTGTCATAGCCTCCTGAAAATCCACAAATCCTATTATGAGGTGATTATTAATGAATCTACCATAAAATGTCATGCAAAGATGTGCTCTGCTGATAACTAAACAGTTTTCTCATTGGAGTGAATATACAATGATAAACAGCAATGAAAGCATCTGTAAATGCCAAAAACCAAGCGTAAAATGCTTTTCATTGTAGTTGATGGTTGCTTCATTAAATCCTATTGTAATGTGATTTCAAGTAGAGGTACCTTGAAATGTAATTTGAATATGTTTTGAGTTGATTATGGAACATCTGTCACTTTTTCATCCATTTAGGACTGGACCCCAATCTGTATCCGACCAGAAAACTCAGTGCCCTCCTGCAAATCCACAAATCCTATTATAAGGTGATTTTGAATGAATCTGCCATAAAATGTCATGTAAAGATGTGCTTTGTTGATAACTAAACAGTTTTCTCATTGGAGTGAATATACAATAATCAACAGCAATGGGGCAGCTGTAAATGCTGAAAACCTAGCGTAAAATGCTTTTCATTGTAATTTACACAAGCAGTTGAAGGTTGCTTCATTAAATCCTATTATAATGTGATTTCAAATAGAGGTACCTTGAAATGTAATTTGAATATGTTTTGAGTTGATTATGGAACATCTGTCACTTTTTCATCCATTTAGGACTGGACCCCAATCTGTGTCTGTCATAGCCTCCTGAAAATCCACAAATCCTATTATGAGGTAATTATGAATGAATCTACCATCAAATGTCATGCAAAGATGTGCTTTGTTGATAACTAAACAGTTTTCTCATTGGAGTGAATATACAATAATGAACAGCAATGGGGCAGCTGTAAATGCTGAAAACCTAGTGTAAAATGCTTTTCATTGTAATTTACACAAGCAGTTGATGGTTGCTTCATTAAATCCTATTATAATGTGATTTCAAGTAGAGGTACCTGGAAATGTAATTTGAATATGTCTTGAGTTGATTATGGAACATCTGTCACTTTTTCATCCATTTAGGACTGGACCCCAATCTGTATCTGACCAGAAAACTCAGTTCCCTCCTGAAAATCCACAAATCCTATTATAAGGTGATTTTGAATGAATCTACCATAAAATGTCATGTTAAGATGTGCTTTGTTGATAACTAAACAGTTTTCTCATTGGAGTGAATATACAATAATCAACAGTAATAGGGCAGCTGTAAATGCTGAAAACCTAGCGTAAAATGCTTTTCATTGTAATTTACACAAGCAGTGGATGGTTGCTTCATTAAATCCTATTATAATGTGATTTCAAGTAGAGGTACCTTGAAATGTAATTTGAATATGTTTTGAGTTGATTATGGAACATCTGTCACTTTTTCATCCATTTAGGACTGGACCCCAATCTGTGTCTGTCATAGCCTCCTGAAAATCCACAAATCCTATTATGAGGTGATTATGAATGAATCTACCATAAAATGTCATGCAAAGATGTGCTTTGTTGATAACTAAACAGTTTTCTCATTGGAGTGAATATACTATATCGAACAGCAATCGGGCAGCTGTAAATGCCGAAAACCAAGTGTAAAATGCTTTTCATTGTAATTTACACAAGCAGTTGATGGTTGCTTCATTAAATCCTATTATAATGTGATTTCAAGTAGAGGTACCTGGAAATGTAATTTGAATATGTTTTGAGTTGATTATGGAACATCTCTCACTTTTTCATCCATTTAGGACTGGACCCCAATCTGTATTTGACCAGAAAACTCAGTTCCCTCCTGAAAATCCACAAATCCTTTTATAAGGTGATTTTGAATGAATCTGCCATAAAATGTCATGTGAAGATGTGCTCTGCTGATAACTAAACAGTTTTCTCATTGGAGTGAATATACAATGATAAACTGCGATGAAAGCAGCTGTAAATCCCCAAAACCAGGCGTAAAATGCTTTTCATTGTAGTTGATGGTTGCTTCAGTAAATCCTATTATAATGTGATTTCAAGTAGAGGTACCTTGAAATGTAATTTGAATATGTTTTGAGTTGATTATGGAACATCTGTCACTTTTTCATCCATTTAGGACTGGACCCCAATCTGTATTTGACCAGAAAACTCAGTTCCATCCTGAAAATCCACAAATCCTATTATAAGGTGATTTTGAATGAATCTACCATAAAATGTCATGTGAAGATGTGCTCTGCTGATAACTAAACAGTTTTCTCATTGGAGTGGATATACAATGATAAACAGCAATGAAATAAGCTGTAAATGCCGAAAACCAAGCGTAAAATGCTTTTCATTGTAGTTGATGGTTGCTTCATTAAATCCTATTATAATGTGATTTCAAGTAGAGGTACCTTGAAATGTAATTTGAATATGTTTTGAGTTGATTATGGAACATCTGTCACTTTTTCATCCATTTAGGACTGGACCCCAATCTGTGTCTGTCATAGCCTCCTGAAAATCCACAAATCCTATTATGAGGTGATTATGAATGAATCTACCATCAAATGTCATGCAAAGATGTGCTTTGTTGATAACTAAACAGTTTTCTCATTGGAGTGAATATACAATAATCAATAGCAATGGGGCACCTGTAAATGCTGAAAACTGTAAATGCTGAAAACCTAGCGTAAAACGCTTTTCATTGTAATTTACACAAGCAGTTGATGGTTGCTTCATTAAATCCTATTATAATGTGATTTCAAGTAGAGGTACCTTGAAATGTTATTTGAATATGTTTTGAGTTGATTATGGAACATGTGTCACTTCTTCATCCATTTAGGACTGGACCCCAATCTGTATTTGACCAGAAAACTCATTTCCCTCCTGAAAATCCACAAATCCTATTATAAGGTGATTTTGAATGAATCTACCATAAAATGTCATGTTAAGATGTGCTTTGTTGATAACTAAACAGTTTTCTCATTGGAGTGAATATACAATAATCAACAGTAATAGGGCAGCTGTAAATGCTGAAAACCTAGCGTAAAATGCTTTTCATTGTAATTTACACAAGCAGTGGATGGTTGCTTCATTAAATCCTATTATAATGTGATTTCAAGTAGAGGTACCTTGAAATGTAATTTGAATATGTTTTGAGTTGATTATGGAACATCTGTCACTTTTTCATCCATTTAGGACTGGACCCCAATCTGTGTCTGTCATAGCCTCCTGAAAATCCACAAATCCTATTATGAGGTGATTATGAATGAATCTACCATAAAATGTCATGCAAAGATGTGCTTTGTTGATAACTAAACAGTTTTCTCATTGGAGTGAATATACTATATCGAACAGCAATCGGGCAGCTGTAAATGCCGAAAACCTAGTGTAAAATGCTTTTCATTGTAATTTACACAAGCAGTTGATGGTTGCTTCATTAAATCCTATTATAATGTGATTTCAAGTAGAGGTACCTGGAAATGTAATTTGAATATGTTTTGAGTTGATTATGGAACATCTGTCACTTTTTCATCCATTTAGGACTGGACCCCAATCTGTATTTGACCAGAAAACTCAGTTCCCTCCTGAAAATCCACAAATCCTTTTATAAGGTGATTTTGAATGAATCTGCCATAAAATGTCATGTGAAGATGTGCTCTGCTGATAACTAAACAGTTTTCTCATTGGAGTGAATATACAATGATAAACTGCGATGAAAGCAGCTGTAAATCCCCAAAACCAGGCGTAAAATGCTTTTCATTGTAGTTGATGGTTGCTTCAGTAAATCCTATTATAATGTGATTTCAAGTAGAGGTACCTTGAAATGTAATTTGAATATGTTTTGAGTTGATTATGGAACATCTGTCACTTTTTCATCCATTTAGGACTGGACCCCAATCTGTATCTGACCAGAAAACTCAGTTCCCTCCTGAAAATCCACAAATCCTATTATAAGGTGATTTTGAATGAATCTACCATAAAATGTCATGTGAAGATGTGCTCTGCTGATAACTAAACAGTTTTCTCATTGGAGTGGATATACAATGATAAACAGCAATGAAATAAGCTGTAAATGCCGAAAACCAAGCGTAAAATGCTTTTCATTGTAGTTGATGGTTGCTTCATTAAATCCTATTATAATGTGATTTCAAGTAGAGGTACCTTGAAATGTAATTTGAATATGTTTTGAGTTGATTATGGAACATGTGCCACTTTTTCATCCATTTAGGACTGGACCCCAATCTGTATCTCACCAGAAAACTCAGTTCCCTCCTGAAAATCCACAAATCCTATTATAAGGTGATTTTGAATGAATCTACCATCAAATGTCATGCAAAGATGTGCTTTGTTGATAACTAAACAGTTTTCTCATTGGAGTGAATATAAAATAAGGAACAGCAATCGGGCAGCTATAAATGCCGAAAACCTAGTGTAAAATGCTTTTCATTGTAATTTACACAAGCAGTTGATGGTTGCTTCATTAAATCCTATTATAATGTGATTTCAAGTAGAGGTACCTTGAAATGTAATGTGAATATGTTTTGAGTTGATTATGGAACATCTGTCACTTTTTCATCCATTTAGGACTGGACCCCAATCTGTATCTGACCAGAAAACTCAGTTCCCTCCTGAAAATCCACAAATCCTATTATAAGGTGATTTTGAATGAATCTACCATAAAATGTCATGTGAAGATGTGCTCTGCTGATAACTAAACAGTGTTCTCATTGGAGTGAATATACAATGATAAACAGCAATGAAAGCAGCTGTAAATGCCGAAAACCAAGCGTAAAATGCATTTCATTGTAGTTGATGGTTGCTTCAGTAAATCCTATTATAATGTGATTTCAAGTAGAGGTACCTGGAAATGTAATTTGAATATGTTTTGAGTTGATTATGGAACATCTGTCACTTTTTCATCCATTTAGGACTGGACCCCAATCTGTTTTTGACCAGAAAACTCAGTTCCCTCCTGAAAATCCACAAATCCTATTATAAGGTGATTTTGAATGAATCTACCATAAAATGTCATGTTAAGATGTGCTTTGTTGATAACTAAACAGTTTTCTCATTGGAGTGAATATACAATAATCAATAGCAATGGGGCACCTGTAAATGCTGAAAACTGTAAATGCTGAAAACCTAGCGTAAAACGCTTTTCATTGTAATTTACACAAGCAGTTGATGGTTGCTTCATTAAATCCTATTATAATGTGATTTCAAGTAGAGGTACCTTGAAATGTTATTTGAATATGTTTTGAGTTGATTATGGAACATGTGTCACTTCTTCATCCATTTAGGACTGGACCCCAATCTGTATTTGACCAGAAAACTCATTTCCCTCCTGAAAATCCACAAATCCTATTATAAGGTGATTTTGAATGAATCTACCATAAAATGTCATGTTAAGATATGCCTTGTTGATAACTAAACAGTTTTCCCATTGGAGTGAATATACAATAATCAACAGCAATGGGGAAACTGTAAATGCCGAAAACCTAACGTAAAATGCTTTTCATTGTAATTTACACAAGCAGTTGATGGTTGCTTCATTAAATCCTATTATAATGTCATTTCAAGTAGAGGTACCTTGAAATGTAATTTGAATATGTTTTGAGTTGATTATGGAACATGTGCCACTTTTTCATCCATTTAGGACTGGACCCCAATCTGTATCTCACCAGAAAACTCAGTTCCCTCCTGAAAATCCACAAATCCTATTATAAGGTGATTTTGAATGAATCTGCCATTAAATGTCATGTGAAGATGTGCTCTGCTGATAACTAAACAGTTTTCTTATTGGAGTGGATATACAATGATAAACTGCAATGAAAGCAGCTGTAAATCCCCAAAACCAGGCGTGAAATGCTTTTCATTGTAGTTGATGGTTGCTTCATTTAATCCTATTATAATGTGATTTCAAGTAGAGGTACCTGGAAATGTAATTTGAATATGTTTTGAGTTGATTATGGAACATCTGTCACTTTTTCATCCATTTAGGAAGGGACCCCAATCTGTATCCGACCAGAAAACTCAGTTCCCTCCTGAAAATCCACAAATCCTATTATAAGGTGATTTTGAATGAATCTGCCATAAAATGTCATGTAAAGATGTGCTTTGTTGATAACTAAACAGTTTTCTCATTGGAGTGAATATACAATAATCAACAGCAATGGGGCAGCTGTAAATGCTGAAAACCTAGCGTAAAATGTTTTTCATTGTAATTTACACAAGCAGTTGAAGGTTGCTTCATTAAATCCTATTATAATGTGATTTCAAGTAGAGGTACCTTGAAATGTAATTTGAATATGTTTTGAGTTGATTATGGAACATCTGTCACTTTTTCATCCATTTAGGACTGGACCTTAATCTGTATTTGACCAGAAAACTCAGTTCCCTTCTGAAAATCCACAAATCCTATTATAAGGTGTTCTGAATGAATCTACCATAAAATGTCATGTTAATATGTGCTTTGTTGATATCTTAACAGTTTTCTCGTTGGAGTGAATATACAATAATCAACAGCAATGGGGCAGCTGTAAATGCTGAAAACCAAGCGTAAAATGCTTTTCATTGTAGTTGATGGTTGCTTCAGTAAATCCTATTATAATGTGATTTCAAGTAGAGGTACCTTGAAATGTAATTTGAATATGTTTTGAGTTGATTATGGAACATCTGTCACTTTTTCATCCATTTAGGACTGGACCCCAATCTGTGTCTGTCATAGCCTCCTGAAAATCCACAAATCCTATTTTGAGGTGATTATGAATGAATCTACCATCAAATGTCATGCAAAGATGTGCTTTGTTGATAACTAAACAGTTTTCTCATTGGAGTGAATATACAATAATGAACAGCAATGGGGCAGCTGTAAATGCCGAAAACCTAGTGTAAAATGCTTTTCATTGTAATTTACACAAGCGGTTGATGGTTGCTTCATTAAATCCTATTATAATGTGATTTCAAGTAGAGGTACCTGGAAATGTAATTTGTATATGTTTTGAGTTGATTATGGAACATCTGTCACTTTTTCATCCATTTAGGACTGGACCCCAATCTGTATCTGACCAGAAAACTCAGTTCCCTCCTGAAAATCCACAAATCCTATTATAAGGTGATTTTGAATGAATCTACCATAAAATGTCATGTTAAGATGTGCTTTGTTGATAACTAAACAGTTTTCTCATTGGAGTGAATATACAATAATCAACAGTAATAGGGCAGCTGTAAATGCTGAAAACCTAGCGTAAAATGCTTTTCATTGTAATTTACACAAGCAGTGGATGGTTGCTTCATTAAATCCTATTATAATGTGATTTCAAGTAGAGGTACCTTGAAATGTAATTTGAATATGTTTTGAGTTGATTATGGAACATCTGTCACTTTTTCATCCATTTAGGACTGGACCCCAATCTGTGTCTGTCATAGCCTCCTGAAAATCCACAAATCCTATTATGAGGTGATTATTAATGAATCTACCATAAAATGTCATGCAAAGATGTGCTCTGCTGATAACTAAACAGTTTTCTCATTGGAGTGAATATACAATGATAAACAGCAATGAAAGCATCTGTAAATGCCGAAAACCAAGCGTAAAATGCTTTTCATTGTAGTTGATGGTTGCTTCATTAAATCCTATTATAATGTGATTTCAAGTAGAGGTACCTTGAAATGTAATTTGAATATGTTTTGAGTTGATTATGGAACATCTGTCACTTTTTCATCCATTTAGGACTGGACCCCAATCTGTGTCTGTCATAGCCTCCTGAAAATCCACAAATCCTATTATGAGGTGATTATGAATGAATCTACCATAAAATGTCATGCAAAGATGTGCTTTGTTGATAACTAAACAGTTTTCTCATTGGAGTGAATATACTATATCGAACAGCAATCGGGCAGCTCTAAATGCCGAAAACCTAGTGTAAAATGCTTTTCATTGTAATTTACAGAAGCAGTTGATGGTTGCTTCATTAAATCCTATTATAATGTGATTTCAAGTAGAGGTACCTGGAAATGTAATTTGAATATGTTTTGAGTTGATTATGGAACATCTGTCACTTTTTCATCCATTTAGGACTGGACCCCAATCTGTATTTGACCAGAAAACTCAGTTCCCTCCTGAAAATCCACAAATCCTTTTATAAGGTGATTTTGAATGAATCTGCCATAATATGTCATGTGAAGATGTGCTCTGCTGATAACTAAACAGTTTTCTCATTGGAGTGAATATACAATGATAAACTGCGATGAAAGCAGCTGTAAATCCCCAAAACCAGGCGTAAAATGCTTTTCATTGTAGTTGATGGTTGCTTCAGTAAATCCTATTATAATGTGATTTCAAGTAGAGGTACCTTGAAATGTAATTTGAATATGTTTTGAGTTGATTATGGAACATCTGTCACTTTTTCATCCATTTAGGACTGGACCCCAATCTGTATTTGACCAGAAAACTCAGTTCCCTCCTGAAAATCCACAAATCCTATTATAAGGTGATTTTGAATGAATCTACCATAAAATGTCATGTGAAGATGTGCTCTGCTGATAACTAAACAGTTTTCTCATTGGAGTGGATATACAATGATAAACAGCAATGAAATAAGCTGTAAATGCCGAAAACCAAGCGTAAAATGCTTTTCATTGTAGTTGATGGTTGCTTCAGTAAATCCTATTATAATGTGATTTCAAGTAGAGGTACCTTGAAATGTAATTTGAATATGTTTTGAGTTGATTATGGAACATCTGTCACTTTTTCATCCATTTAGGACTGGACCCCAATCTGTGTCTGTCATAGCCTCCTGAAAATCCACAAATCCTATTATGAGGTGATTATGAATGAATCTACCATCAAATGTCATGCAAAGATGTGCTTTGTTGATAACTAAACAGTTTTCTCATTGGAGTGAATATACAATAATGAACAGCAATCGGGCAGCTATAAATGCCGAAAACCTAGTGTAAAATGCTTTTCATTGTAATTTACACAAGCAGTTGATGGTTGCTTCATTAAATCCTATTATAATGTGATTTCAAGTAGAGGTACCTTGAAATGTAATGTGAATATGTTTTGAGTTGATTATGGAACATCTGTCACTTTTTCATCCATTTAGGACTGGACCCCAATCTGTATCTGACCAGAAAACTCAGTTCCCTCCTGAAAATCCACAAATCCTATTATAAGGTGATTTTGAATGAATCTACCATAAAATGTCATGTGAAGATGTGCTCTGCTGATAACTAAACAGTGTTCTCATTGGAGTGAATATACAATGATAAACAGCAATGAAAGCAGCTGTAAATGCCGAAAACCAAGCGTAAAATGCATTTCATTGTAGTTGATGGTTGCTTCAGTAAATCCTATTATAATGTGATTTCAAGTAGAGGTACCTGGAAATGTAATTTGAATATGTTTTGAGTTGATTATGGAACATCTGTCACTTTTTCATCCATTTAGGACTGGACCCCAATCTGTTTTTGACCAGAAAACTCAGTTCCCTCCTGAAAATCCACAAATCCTATTATAAGGTGATTTTGAATGAATCTACCATAAAATGTCATGTTAAGATGTGCTTTGTTGATAACTAAACAGTTTTCTCATTGGAGTGAATATACAATAATCAATAGCAATGGGGCACCTGTAAATGCTGAAAACTGTAAATGCTGAAAACCTAGCGTAAAACGCTTTTCATTGTAATTTACACAAGCAGTTGATGGTTGCTTCATTAAATCCTATTATAATGTGATTTCAAGTAGAGGTACCTTGAAATGTTATTTGAATATGTTTTGAGTTGATTATGGAACATGTGTCACTTCTTCATCCATTTAGGACTGGACCCCAATCTGTATTTGACCAGAAAACTCATTTCCCTCCTGAAAATCCACAAATCCTATTATAAGGTGATTTTGAATGAATCTACCATAAAATGTCATGTTAAGATATGCCTTGTTGATAACTAAACAGTTTTCTCATTGGAGTGAATATACAATAATCAACAGCAATGGGGAAACTGTAAATGCCGAAAACCTAACGTAAAATGCTTTTCATTGTAATTTACACAAGCAGTTGATGGTTGCTTCATTAAATGCTATTATAATGTCATTTCAAGTAGAGGTACCTTGAAATGTAATTTGAATATGTTTTGAGTTGATTATGGAACATGTGCCACTTTTTCATCCATTTAGGACTGGACCCCAATCTGTATCTCACCAGAAAACTCAGTTCCCTCCTGAAAATCCACAAATCCTATTATAAGGTGATTTTGAATGAATCTGCCATAAAATGTCATGTGAAGATGTGCTCTGCTGATAACTAAACAGTTTTCTTATTGGAGTGGATATACAATGATAAACTGCAATGAAAGCAGCTGTAAATCCCCAAAACCAGGCGTGAAATGCTTTTCATTGTAGTTGATGGTTGCTTCATTTAATCCTATTATAATGTGATTTCAAGTAGAGGTACCTGGAAATGTAATTTGAATATGTTTTGAGTTGATTATGGAACATCTGTCACTTTTTCATCCATTTAGGACTGGACCCCAATCTGTATCCGACCAGAAAACTCAGTTCCCTCCTGAAAATCCACAAATCCTATTATAAGGTGATTTTGAATGAATCTGCCATAAAATGTCATGTAAAGATGTGCTTTGTTGATAACTTAACAGTTTTCTCATTGGAGTGAATATACAATAATCAACAGCAATGGGGCAGCTGTAAATGCTGAAAACCTAGCGTAAAATGTTTTTCATTGTAATTTACACAAGCAGTTGAAGGTTGCTTCATTAAATCCTATTATAATGTGATTTCAAGTAGAGGTACCTTGAAATGTAATTTGAATATGTTTTGAGTTGATTATGGAACATCTGTCACTTTTTCATCCATTTAGGACTGGACCTTAATCTGTATTTGACCAGAAAACTCAGTTCCCTTCTGAAAATCCACAAATCCTATTATAAGGTGATTTTGAATGAATCTACCATAAAATGTCATGTTAATATGTGCTTTGTTGATATCTTAACAGTTTTCTCGTTGGAGTGAATATACAATAATCAACAGCAATGGGGCAGCTGTAAATGCTGAAAACCAAGCGTAAAATGCTTTTCATTGTAGTTGATGGTTGCTTCAGTAAATCCTATTATAATGTGATTTCAAGTAGAGGTACCTTGAAATGTAATTTGAATATGTTTTGAGTTGATTATGGAACATCTGTCACTTTTTCATCCATTTAGGACTGGACCCCAATCTGTGTCTGTCATAGCCTCCTGAAAATCCACAAATCCTATTTTGAGGTGATTATGAATGAATCTACCATCAAATGTCATGCAAAGATGTGCTTTGTTGATAACTAAACAGTTTTCTCATTGGAGTGAATATACAATAATGAACAGCAATGGGGCAGCTGTAAATGCCGAAAACCTAGCGTAAAATGCTTTTCATTGTAATTTACACAAGCAGTTGATGGTTGCTTCATTAAATCCTATTATAATGTGATTTCAAGTAGAGGTACCTGGAAATGTAATTTGAATATGTTTTGAGTTGATTATGGAACATCTGTCACTTTTTCATCCATTTAGGACTGGACCCCAATCTGTATCTGACCAGAAAACTCAGTTCCCTCCTGAAAATCCACAAATCCTATTATAAGGTGATTTTGAATGAATCTACCATAAAATGTCATGTTAAGATGTGCTTTGTTGATAACTAAACAGATTTCTCATTGGAGTGAATATACAATAATCAACAGTAATAGGGCAGCTGTAAATGCTGAAAACCTAGCGTAAAATGCTTTTCATTGTAATTTACACAAGCAGTGGATGGTTGCTTCATTAAATCCTATTATAATGTGATTTCAAGTAGAGGTACCTTGAAATGTAATTTGAATATGTTTTGAGTTGATTATGGAACATCTGTCACTTTTTCATCCATTTAGGACTGGACCCCAATCTGTGTCTGTCATAGCCTCCTGAAAATCCACAAATCCTATTATGAGGTGATTATTAATGAATCTACCATAAAATGTCATGCAAAGATGTGCTCTGCTGATAACTAAACAGTTTTCTCATTGGAGTGAATATACAATGATAAACAGCAATGAAAGCATCTGTAAATGCCAAAAACCAAGCGTAAAATGCTTTTCATTGTAGTTGATGGTTGCTTCATTAAATCCTATTATAATGTGATTTCAAGTAGAGGTACCTTGAAATGTAATTTGAATATGTTTTGAGTTGATTATGGAACATCTGTCACTTTTTCATCCATTTAGGACTGGACCCCAATCTGTATCCGACCAGAAAACTCAGTTCCCTCCTGCAAATCCACAAATCCTATTATAAGGTGATTTTGAATGAATCTGCCATAAAATGTCATGTAAAGATGTGCTTTGTTGATAACTAAACAGTTTTCTCATTGGAGTGAATATACAATAATCAACAGCAATGGGGCAGCTGTAAATGCTGAAAACCTAGCGTAAAACGCTTTTCATTGTAATTTACACAAGCAGTTGATGGTTGCTTCATTAAATCCTATTATAATGTGATTTCAAGTAGAGGTACCTGGAAATGTAATTTGAATATGTTTTGAGTTGATTATGGAACATGTGTCACTTTTTCATCCATTTAGGACTGGACCCCAATCTGTGTCTGTCATAGCCTCCTGAAAATCCACAAATCCTATTATGAGGTGATTATGAATGAATCTACCATAAAATGTCATGCAAAGATGTGCTTTGTTGATAACTAAACAGTTTTCTCATTGGAGTGAATATACTATATCGAACAGCAATCGGGCAGCTCTAAATGCCGAAAACCTAGTGTAAAATGCTTTTCATTGTAATTTACACAAGCAGTTGATGGTTGCTTCATTAAATCCTATTATAATGTGATTTCAAGTAGAGGTACCTGGAAATGTAATTTGAATATGTTTTGAGTTGATTATGGAACATCTGTCACTTTTTCATCCATTTAGGACTGGACCCCAATCTGTATTTGACCAGAAAACTCAGTTCCCTCCTGAAAATCCACAAATCCTTTTATAAGGTGATTTTGAATGAATCTGCCATAAAATGTCATGTGAAGATGTGCTCTGCTGATAACATAACAGTTTTCTCATTGGAGTGAATATACAATGATAAACTGCAATGAAAGCAGCTGTAAATCCCCAAAACCAGGCGTAAAATGCTTTTCAATGTAGTTGATGGTTGCTTCAGTAAATCCTATTATAATGTGATTTCAAGTAGAGGTACCTGGAAATGTAATTTGAATATGTTTTGAGTTGATTATGGAACATCTGTCACTTTTTCATCCATTTAGGACTGGACCCCAATCTGTATCCGACCAGAAAACTCAGTTCCCTCCTGAAAATCCACAAATCCTATTATAAGGTGATTTTGAATGAATCTGCCATAAAATGTCATGTAAAGATGTGCTTTGTTGATAACTAAACAGTTTTCTCATTGGAGTGAATATACAATAATCAACAGCAATGGGGCAGCTGTAAATGCTGAAAACCTAGCGTAAAATGTTTTTCATTGTAATTTACACAAGCAGTTGGAGGTTGCTTCATTAAATCCTATTATAATGTGATTTCAAGTAGAGGTACCTTGAAATATAATTTGAATATGTTTTGAGTTGATTATGGAACATCTGTCACTTTTTCATCCATTTAGGACTGGACCTTAATCTGTATTTGACCAGAAAACTCATTTCGCTTCTGAAAATCCACAAATCCTATTATAAGGTGATTTTGAATGAATCTACCATAAAATGTCATGTTAATATGTGCTTTGTTGATATCTTAACAGTTTTCTCGTTGGAGTAAATATACAATAATCAACAGCAATGGGGCAGCTGTAAATGCTGAAAACCAAGCGTAAAATGCTTTTCATTGTAGTTGATGGTTGCTTCATTAAATCCTATTATAATGTGATTTCAAGTAGAGGTACCTTGAAATGTAATTTGAATATGTTTTGAGTTGATTATGGAACATCTGTCACTTTTTCATCCATTTAGGACTGGACCCAATCTGTGTCTGTCATAGCCTCCTGAAAATCCACAAATCCTATTTTGAGGTGATTATGAATGAATCTACCATCAAATGTCATGCAAAGATGTGCTTTGTTGATAACTAAACAGTTTTCTCATTGGAGTGAATATACAATAATGAACAGCAATGGGGCAGCTGTAAATGCCGAAAACCTAGTGTAAAATGCTTTTCATTGTAATTTACACAAGCAGTTGATGGTTGCTTCATTAAATCCTATTATAATGTGATTTCAAGTAGAGGTACCTGGAAATGTAATTTGAATATGTTTTGAGTTGATTATGGAACATCTGTCACTTTTTCATCCATTTAGGACTGGACCCCAATCTGTATCTGACCAGAAAACTCAGTTCCCTCCTGAAAATCCACAAATCCTATTATAAGGTGATTTTGAATGAATCTACCATAAAATGTCATGTTAAGATGTGCTTTGTTGATAACTAAACAGATTTCTCATTGGAGTGAATATACAATAATCAACAGTAATAGGGCAGCTGTAAATGCTGAAAACCTAGCGTAAAATGCTTTTCATTGTAATTTACACAAGCAGTGGATGGTTGCTTCATTAAATCCTATTATAATGTGATTTCAAGTAGAGGTACCTTGAAATGTAATTTGAATATGTTTTGAGTTGATTATGGAACATCTGTCACTTTTTCATCCATTTAGGACTGGACCCCAATCTGTGTCTGTCATAGCCTCCTGAAAATCCACAAATCCTATTATGAGGTGATTATTAATGAATCTACCATAAAATGTCATGCAAAGATGTGCTCTGCTGATAACTAAACAGTTTTCTCATTGGAGTGAATATACAATGATAAACAGCAATGAAAGCATCTGTAAATGCCAAAAACCAAGCGTAAAATGCTTTTCATTGTAGTTGATGGTTGCTTCAGTAAATCCTATTATAATGTGATTTCAAGTAGAGGTACCTTGAAATGTAATTTGAATATGTTTTGAGTTGATTATGGAACATCTGTCACTTTTTCATCCATTTAGGACTGGACCCCAATCTGTATCCGACCAGAAAACTGAGTTCCCTCCTGAAAATCCACAAATCCTATTATGAGGTGATTTTGAATGAATCTACCATAAAATGTCATGCAAAGATGTGCTTTGTTGATAATTTAACAGTTTTTTTCATTGGAGTGAATATACAATAATCAACAGCAATGGGGCAGCTGTAAATGCCGAAAACCTAGCGTAAAATGCTTTTCATTGTAATTTTCACAAGCAGTTGATGGTTCCTTCGTCAAATCCTATTATAATGTGATTTCAAGTAGAGGTACCTTGAAATGTAATTTGAATATTTTTTGAATTGATTATGGAACATGTGTCACTTTTTCATCCAATTAGGACTGGACCCCAATCTGTGTCTGTCAAAGCCTCCTGAAAATCCACAAATCCTATTATAAGGTGATTTTGAATGAATCTACCATAAAATGTCATATGAAGATGTGCTTTGTTGATAACTAAACAGTAGCTGTACATACGTTGAGAAACAGTTATTGTACAGCTAGAAACGTCAAAAACGACCGAAACATGCTTTTCATTGTCATTTACACAGACAGTGGCGTGGTTGTTTCAGTAAGTCATATTATACTGTGATTTCAAGCAGGGCTATTTTGAAATGTAGTTTGAAGATGTTTTGAGTTGATAATCGATAAGTTTCCACTTTTTCATTCATTCAGGGCTGGATAACAACACTACTCGATCTGTGCCTGCTTAAATTGCTGTGCCCCTGGCCAAATAAACAAAGTGGCTTTGACGCGTTCCTGCAGATTCCTCCTCTACAACATCCGGAGGATTGGTCCCTTCCTAGCCAACAAGGCAGCGCAGGTGCTGATCCAGGCTCTTGTCATCTCCCGCCTGGACTAGTGCAACTCCCTCCTTGCTGGCGCCCCGGCTTCCGCCATCAGACCTCTAGAGCTCGTCCAAGAAAGCTGCAGCTCGTGTGGTGTTCAACCTCCCCAAGTTGTCCCACACAACTTGCCTTCTCCGTTCTCTCTCACTGGCTCCCTGTAGCTGCTCGCATCCAGTTTAAGACTCTGGTGCTAGCCTACAGGGCAGTGAAAGGAACAGCTCCTTCATACCTCCAGGCTACGGTCAAGCCCTACACCCCTGGCCGACTGTAATGTAATGTAATGTAATGTAGATTCATTCAAAATCACCTCATAATTTGAGGTGGATTTGTGGATTTTCAGGAGGCTATGACAGACACAGATTGGGGTCCATCCTAAATGGATGAAAAAGAGACACATGTTCCATAATCAATTCAAAACACGTTGCATTTCAAGTGCCTCCACTTTAAAATACATTATAATAGGATTTACTAAAGCAACCATCAACTGCTTCTGTAAATTACAATAAAAAGCATTTAACGCCAGGTGGTCGGCATTTCCAGCTTCTGTCATTGCTGTTTATTATTGTATATTCACTCAAATAACAAAACTGTTCAGTTATCAACAAAGCACATCTTTAAATTACATTTTATGGTAGACTCATTCAAAATCACCTCATAATAGGATTTGTGGATTTTCAGGAGGCTATGACAGACACAGATTGGGGTCCAGTCCTAAATGGATGAAAAAGTGACACATGTTCCATAATCAACTCAAAACATATTCAAATTACATTTCAAGGTACCTCTACTTGAAATCACATTATAATAGGATTTAATGAAGCAACCATCAACCGCTTGTGTAAATTACAATGAAAAGCATATTACACTAGGTTTTCGGCATTTACAGTTGCCCCATTGCTGTTGATTATTGTATATTCACTCCAATGAGAAAACTGTTTAGTTATCAACAAAGCACATCTTAACATGACATTTTATGGAACATTCATTCAAAATCACCTTAAAATAGGATTTGTGGATTTTCAGGAGGGAACTGAGTTTTCTGGTCGGATACAGATTGGGGTCCAGTCCTAAATGGATGAAAAAGTGACAGATGTTCCATAATCAACACAAAACATATTCAAATTACATTTCCAGGTACCTCTACTTGAAATTACATTATAATAGGATTAAACGAAGCAACCATCAACTACAATGAAAAGCATTTTACGCTTGGTTTTCAGCATTTACAGCTGCTTTCATTGCTCTTTATCATTGTATATTCACTCCAATGAGAAAACTGTTTAGTTATCAGCAGAGCACATCTTCACATGACATTTTATGGTAGATTCATTCAAAATCACTTTATAATAGGATTTGTGGATTGTCAGGAGGGAACTGAGTTTTCTGGTCAGATACAGATTGGGGTCCAGACCTTAATGGATGAAAAAGTGACAGATGTTCAATAATCAACTCATAACATATTCAAATTACATTTCCAGGTACCTCTACTTGAAATCACATTATAATAGGATTTACTGAAGCAACCATCAAATACAATGAAAAGCATTTTACGCTTGGTTTTCGGCATTTACAGCTGCTTTCATTGCTGTTTATCATTGTATATTCACTCCAATGAGAAAACTGTTTAGTTATCAGCAGAGCACATCTTTACATGACATTTTATGGTAGATTCATTCAAAATCACCTTATAATAGGATTTGTGGATTGTCAGGAGGGAACTGAGTTTTCTGGTCAGATACAGATTGGGGTCCAGACCTTAATGGATGAAAAAGTGACAGATGTTCAATAATCAACTCATAACATATTCAAATTACATTTCAAGGTACCTCTACTTGAAATCACATTATAATAGGATTTAATGAAGCAACCATCAACTGCTTGTGTAAATTACAATGAAAAGCATATTACACTAGGTTTTCGGCATTTACAGTTGCCCCATTGCTGTTGATTATTGTATATTCACTCCAATGAGAAAACTGTCTAGTTATCAACAAAGCACATCTTAACATGACATTTTATGGTAGATTCATTCAAAATCACCTTATAATAGGATTGGTGGATTTTCAGGAGGGAACTGAGTTTTCTGGTCGGATACAGATTGGGGTCCAGTCCTAAATGGATGAAAAAGTGACAGATGTTCCATAATCAACACAAAACATATTCAAATAACATTTCCAGGTACCTCTACTTGAAATCACATTATAATAGGATTTACTGAAGCAACCATCAACTACAATGAAAAGCATTTTACGCTTGGTTTTCGGCATTTACAGCTGCTTTCATTGCTGTTTATCATTTTATATTCACTCCAATGAGAAAACTGTTAAGTTATCAGCAGAGCACATCTTCACATGACATTTTATGGTAGATTCATTCAAAATCACTTTATAATAGGATTTGTGGATTGTCAGGAGGGAACTGAGTTTTCTGGTCAGATACAGATTGGGGTCCAGTCCTAAATGGATGAAAAAGTGACAGATGTTCAATAATCAACTCAAAACATATTCAAATTACATTTCAAGGTACCTCTACTTGGAATCACATTATAATAGGATTTAATGAAGAAACCATCAACTGCTTGTGTAAATTACAATAAAAAGCATATTACGCTAGGTTTTCGGCATTTACAGCTGGCCCATTGCTGTTGATTATTGTATATTCACTCCAATGAGAAAACTGTTTAGTTATCAACAAAGCACATCTTTGCATGACATTTTATGGTAGATTCGTTCATAATCACCTCATAATAGGATTTGTGGATTTTCAGGAGGCTATGACAGACACATATTGGGGACTAGTCCTAAATGGGTGAAAAAGTGACACATGTTCCATAATCAACTCAAAACATATTCAAATTACATTTCAAGGTACCTCTACTTGAAATCACATTATAATAGGATTTAATGAAGCAACCATCAACTGCTTGTGTAAATTACAATGAAAAGCATATTACGCTAGGTTTTCGGCATTTACAGTTGCCCCATTGCTGTTGATTATTGTATATTCACTCCAATGAGAAAACGGTTTAGTTATCAACACAGCACATCTTAACATGACATTTTATGGAAGATTCATTCAAAATCACCTTATAATAGGATTGGTGGATTTTCAGGAGGGAACTGAGTTTTCTAGTCGGATACAGATTGGGGTCCAGTCCTAAATGGATGAAAAAGTGACAGATGTTCCATAATCAACACAAAACATATTCAAATTACATTTCCAGGTACCTCTACTTGAAATTACATTATAATAGGATCTAATGAAGCAACCATCAACTACAATGAAAAGCATTTTACGCTTGGTTTTCGGCATTTACAACTGCTTTCATTGCTGTTTATCATTGTATATTCACTCCAATGAGAAAACTGTTTAGATATCAGCAGAGCACATCTTCACATGACATTTTATGGTAGATTCATTCAAAATCACTTTATAATAGGATTTGTGGATTGTCAGGAGGGAACTGAGTTTTCTGGTCGGATACAGATTGGGGTCCAGACCTTAATGGATGAAAAAGTGACAGATGTTCAATAATCAACTCATAACATATTCAAATTACATTTCAAGGTACCTCTACTTGAAATCACATTATAATAGGATTTAATGAAGCAACCATCAACTGCTTGTGTAAATTACAATGAAAAGCATATTACACTAGGTTTTCGGCATTTACAGTTGCCCCATTGCTGTTGATTATTGTATATTCACTCCAATGAGAAAACTGTCTAGTTATCAACAAAGCACATCTTAACATGACATTTTATGGTAGATTCATTCAAAATCACCTTATAATAGGATTGGTGGATTTTCAGGAGGGAAGTGAGTTTTCTGGTCGGATACAGATTGGGGTCCAGTCCTAAATGGATGAAAAAGTGACAGATGTTCCATAATCAACACAAAACATATTCAAATTACATTTCCAGGTACCTCTACTTGAAATCACATTATAATAGGATTTACTGAAGCAACCATCAACTACAATGAAAAGCATTTATGCTTGGTTTTCGGCATTTACAGCTGCTTTCATTGCTGTTTATCATTGTATATTCACTCCAATGAGAAAAACTGTTTAGTTATCAGCAGAGCACATCTTCACATGACATTTTATGGTAGATTCATTCAAAATCACTTTATAATAGGATTTGTGGATTGTCAGGAGGGAACTGAGTTTTCTGGTCAGATACAGATTGGGGTCCAGTCCTAAATGGATGAAAAAGTGACAGATGTTCAATAATCAACTCAAAACATATTCAAATTACATTTCAAGGTACCTCTACTTGGAATCACATTATAATAGGATTTAATGAAGAAACCATCAACTGCTTGTGTAAATTACAATAAAAAGCATATTACGCTAGGTTTTCGGCATTTACAGCTGCCCCATTGCTGTTGATTATTGTAAATTCACTCCAATGAGAAAACTGTTTAGTTATCAACAAAGCACATCTTTGCATGACATTTTATGGTAGATTCGTTCATAATCACCTCATAATAGGATTTGTGGATTTTCAGGAAGCTATGACAGACACAGATTGGGGTCTAGTCCTAAATGGGTGAAAAAGTGACAGATGTTCCATAATCAACTCAAAACATATTCAAATTACATTTCAAGGTACCTCTACTTGAAATCACATTATAATAGGATTTAATGAAGCAACCATCAACTGCTTGTGTAAATTACAATGAAAAGCATATTACGCTAGGTTTTCGGCATTTACAGTTGCCCCATTGCTGTTGATTATTGTATATTCACTCCAATGAGAAAACTGTTTAGTTATCAGCAGAGCACATCTTCACATGACATTTTATGGTAGATTCATTCAAAATCACCTTATAATAGGATTTGTGGATTGTCAGGAGGGAACTGAGTTTTCTGGTCAGATACAGATTGGGGTCCAGTCCTAAATGGATGAAAAAGTGACAGATGTTCAATAATCAACTCAAAACATATTTAAATTACATTTCAAGGTACCTCTACTTGGAATCACATTATAATAGGATTTAATGAAGCAACCATCAACTGCTTGTGTTAATTACAATGAAAAGCATATTACGCTAGGTTTTCGGCATTTACAGTTGCCCCATTGCTGTTGATTATTGTATATTCACTCCAATGAGAAAACTGTTTAGTTATCAACAAAGCACATCTAAACATGACATTTTATGGTAGATTCATTCAAAATCACCTTTTAATAGGATTGGTGGATTTTCAGGAGGGAACTGAGTTTTCTGATCGGATACAGATTGGGGTCCAGTCCTAAATGGATGAAAAAGTGACGGATGTTCCATAATCAACACAAAACATATTCAAATTACATTTCCAGGTACCTCTTCTTGAAATCACATTATAATAGGATTTACTGAAGCAACCATCAACTACAATGAAAAGCAATTCACGCTTGGTTTTCGGCATTTACAGCTGCTTTCATTGCTGTTTATCATTGTATATTCACTCCAATGAGAAAACGGTTTAGTCATCAGCAGAGCACATCTTTACATGACATTTTATGGTAGATTCATTCAAAATCACCTTATAAGAGGATTTGTGGATTTTCAGGAGGCAACTGAGTTTTCTGGTCAGATACAGATTGGGGTCCAGTCCTAAATGGATGAAAAAGTAACAGATGTTCAATAATCAACTCAAAACATATTCAAATTACATTTCAAGGTACCTCTACTTGAAATCAAATTATAATAGGATTTAATGAAGCAACCATCAACTGCTTGTGTAAATTACAATGAAAAGCATATTACGCTAGGTTTTCGGCATTTACAGTTGCCCCATTGCTGTTGATTATTGTATATTCACTCCAATGAGAAAACTGTCTAGTTATCAACCAAGCACATCTTAACATGACATTTTATGGTAGATTCATTCAAAATCACCTTATAATAGGATTGGTGGATTTTAAGGAGGGAACTGAGTTTTCTGGTCGGATACAGATTGGGGTCCAGTCCTAAATGGATGAAAAAGTGACAGATGTTCCATAATCAACTCAAAACATATTCAAATTACATTTCAAGGTACCTCTACTTGAAATCACATTATAATAGGATTTAATGAAGCAACCATCAACCGCTTGTGTAAATTACAATGAAAAGCATATTACGCTAGGTTTTCGGCATTTATAGTTGCCCCATTGCTGTTGATTATTGTATATTCACTCCAATGAGAAAACTGTTTAGTTATCAGCAGAGCACATCTTCACATGACATTTTATGGTAGATTCATTCAAAATCACTTTATAATAGGATTTGTGGATTGTCAGGAGGGAACTGAGTTTTCTGGTCGGATACAGATTGGGGTCCAGTCCTAAATGGATGAAAAAGTGACAGATGTTCCATAATCAACTCAAAACATATTCAAATTACATTTCAAGGTACCTCTACTTGAAATCACATTATAATAGGATTTAATGAAGCAACCATCAACTGCTTGTGTAAATTACAATGAAAAGCATATTACGCTAGGTATTCGGCATTTATAGTTGCCCCATTGCTGTTGATTATTGTATATTCACTCCAATGAGAAAACTGTTTAGTTATCAGCAGAGCACATCTTCACATGACATTTTATGGTAGATTCATTCAAAATCACCTTATAATAAAATTGGTGGATTTTCAGGAGGGAACTGAGTTTTCTGGTCAGATACAGATTGGGGTCCAGTCCTAAATGGATGAAAAAGTGACAGATGTTCCATAATCAACACAAAACATATTCAAATTACATTTCCAGGTACCTCTACTTGAAATCACATTATAATAGGATTTACTGAAGCAACCATCAACTACAATGAAAAGCATTTTACGCTTGGTTTTCGGCATTTACAGCTGCTTTCATTGCTGTTTATCATTGTATATTCACTCCAATGAGAAAACGGTTTAGTTATCAGCAGAGCACATCTTGAAATGACATTTTATGGTAGATTCATTCAAAATCACCTTATAATAGGATTTGTGGATTTTCAGGAGGCAACTGAGTTTTCTGGTCAGATACAGATTGGGGTCCAGTCCTAAATGGATGAAAAAGTAACAGATGTTCAATAATCAACTCAAAACATATTCAAATTACATTTCCAGGTACCTCTACTTGAAATCACATTATAATAGGATTTAATGAAGCAACCATCAACTGCTTGTGTAAATTACAATGAAAAGCATTTTACGCTTGGTTTTCGGCATTTACAGCTGCTTTCATTGCTGTTTATCATTGTATATTCACTCCAATGAGAAAACGGTTTAGTTATCAGCAGAGCACCTCTTTACATGACATTTTATGGTAGATTCATTCAAAATCACCTTATAATAGGATTTGTGGATTTTAAGGAGGGAGCTGAGTTTTCTGGTCGGATACAGATTGGGGTCCAGTCCTAAATGGATGAAAAAGTGACAGATGTTCCATAATCAACACAAAACATATTCAAATTATATTTCCAGGTACCTCTACTTGAAATCACATTATAGTAGGATTTAATGAAGCAACCATCAACTACAATGAAAAGCATTTTACGCTTGGTTTTCGGCATTTACAGCTGCTTTCATTGCTGTTTATCATTGTATATTCACTCCAATGAGAAGGCTGTTTAGTTATCAGCAGAGCACATCTTCACATGACATTTTATGGTAGATTCATTCAAAATCACCTTATAATAGGATTGGTGGATTTTCAGGAGGGAACTGAGTTTTCTGGTCGGATACAGATTGGGGTCCAGTCCTAAATGGATGAAAAAGTGACAGATGTTCAATAATAAACTGAAAACATATTCAAATTACATTTCAAAGTACCTCTACTTGAAATCACATTGTAATAGGATTTAATGAAGCAACCATCAACTGCTTGTGTAAATTACAATGAAAAGCATTTTAAGCTAGGTTTTCGGCATTTACAGCTGCCCCATTGCTGTTGATTATTGTATATTCACTCCAATGAGAAGACTGTTTAGTAATCAGCAGAGCACATCTTCACATGACATTTTATGGTAGATTCATTCAAAATCACCTTATAATAGGATTTGTGGATTTTCAGGAGGGAACTGAGTTTTCTGGTCGGATACAGATTGGGGTCCAGTCCTAAATGGATGAAAAAGTGACAGATGTTCCATAATCAACACAAACCATATTCAAATTACATTTCCAGGTACCTCTGCTTGAAATTAAATTATCATAGGATTTAATGAAGCAACCATAAACTACAATGAAAAGCATTTTATGCTTGGTTTTCGGCATTTACAGCTGCTTTCATTGCTGTTTATCATTGTATATTCACTCCAATGAGAAAACTGTTTAGTTATCAGCAGAGCACACCTTTACATGACATTTTATGGTAGATTCATTCAAAATCACCTTATAATAGGATTTCTGGATTGTCAGGAGGGAACTGAGTTTTCTTGTCAAATACAGATTGGGGTCCAGTCCTTAATGGATGAAAAAGTGACAGATGTTCAATAATAAACTCAAAACATATTCAAATTACATTTCAAGGTACCTCTACTTGAAATCACATTATAATAGGAATAAATGAAGCAACCATCAACTGCTTGTGTAAATTACAATGAAAAGCATTTTAAGCTAGGTTTTCGGCATTTACAGCTGCCCCATTGCTGTTGATTATTGTATATTCACTCCAATGAGACCACTGTTTAGTTATCAACAAAGCACATCTTTAAATGACATTTAATGGTAGAGTCATTCATTATCACTTCATAATAGGATTTGTGGATTTTTAGGGGCTATGACAGACACAGATTGGGGTCCAGTCCTTAATGGATGAAAAAGTGACAGATGTTCCATAATAAACTCAAAACATAATCAAATTTCATTTCCAGATACCTCTACTCGAAATCACATTATAATTGGATTTACTGAAGCAACCATCAACTACAATGAAAAGCATTTCACGCTTGGTTTTCGGCATTTACAGCTGCTTTCATTGCTGTTGATCATTGTATATTCACTCCAATGAGAAAACGGTTTAGTTATCAACAAAGCACATTCTGCATGACATTTTATGGTAGATTCAGTCATAATCACCTCAAAATAAGATTTTTGGATTTTCAGGAGGCTATGACGGACACAGATTGGGGTCCAGTCCTAAATGGATAAAAAAAAATTGACACATGTTCCATAGTCAACTCCAACATAATCAAATTACATTTCAAGGTACCTCTACTTGAAATCACATTATAATAGGATTTAATGAAGCAACCATCAACTGCTTGTGTAAATTACAATGAAAAGCATATTACGCTAGGTTTTCGGCATTTACAGTTGCCCCATTGCTGTTGATTATTGTATATTCACTCCAATGAGAAAACTGTTTAGTTATCAGCAGAGCACATCTTCACATGACATTTTATGGTAGATTCATTCAAAATCACTTTATAATAGGATTTGTGGATTGTCAGGAGGGAACTGAGTTTTCTGGTCAGATACAGATTGGGGTCCAGTCCTAAATGGATGAAAAAGTGACAGATGTTCAATAATCAACTCAAAACATATTCAAATTACATTTCAAGGTACCTCTACTTGGAATCACATTATAATAGGATTTAATGAAGCAACCATCAACTGCTTGTGTAAATTACAATGAAAAGCATATTACGCTAGGTTTTCGGCATTTACAGTTGCCCCATTGCTGTTGATTATTGTATATTCACTCCAATGAGAAAACTGTTTAGTTATCAACAAAGCACATCTTAACATGACATTTTATGGTAGATTCATTCAAAATCACCTTATAATAGGATTGGTGGATTTTCAGGAGGGAACTGAGTTTTCTGGTCGGATACAGATTGGGGTCCAGTCCTAAATGGATGAAAAAGTGACGGATGTTCCATAGTCAACACAAAACATATTCAAATTACATTTCCAGGTACCTCTTCTTGAAATCACATTATAATAGGATTTACTGAAGCAACCATCAACTACAATGAAAAGCAATTCACGCTTGGTTTTCGGCATTTACAGCTGCTTTCATTGCTGTTTATCATTGTATATTCACTCCAATGAGAAAACGGTTGAGTTATCAGCAGAGCACATCTTTACATGACATTTTATGGTAGATTCATTCAAAATCACCTTATAATAGGATTTGTGGATTTTCAGGAGGCAACTGAGTTTTCTGGTCAGATACAGATTGGGGTCCAGTCCTAAATGGATGAAAAAGTAACAGATGTTCAATAATCAACTCAAAACATATTCAAATTACATTTCAAGGTACCTCTACTTGAAATGACATTATAATAGGATTTAATGAAGCAACCATCAACTGCTTGTGTAAATTACAATGAAAAGCATATTACGCTAGGTTTTCGGCATTTACGGTTGCCCCATTGCTGTTGATTATTGTATATTCACTCCAATGAGAAAACTGTTTAGTTATCAACAAAGCACATCTTAACATGACATTTTATGGTAGATTCATTCAAAATCACCTTATAATAGGATTGGTGGATTTTCAGGAGGGAACTGAGTTTTCTGGTCGGATACAGATTGGGGTCCAGTCCTAAATGGATGTAAAAAGTGACAGATGTTCCATAATCAACTCAAAACATATTCAAATTACATTTCAAGGTACCTCTACTTGAAATCACATTATAATAGGATTTAATGAAGCAACCATCAACCGCTTGTGTAAATTACAATGAAAAGCATATTACGCTAGGTTTTCGGCATTTATAGTTGCCCCATTGCTGTTGATTATTGTATATTCACTCCAATGAGAAAACTGTTTAGTTATCAGCAGAGCACATCTTCACATGACATTTTATGGTAGATTCATTCAAAATCACTTTATAATAGGATTTGTGGATTGTCAGGAGGGAACTGAGTTTTCTGGTCAGATACAGATTGGGGTCCAGTCCTAAATGGATGAAAAAGTGACAGATGTTCAATAATAAACTCAAAACATATTCAAATTACATTTCAAGGTACCTCTACTTGAAATCACATTATAATAGGATTTAATGAAGCAACCATCAACTGCTTGTGTAAATTACAATGAAAAGCATTTTAAGCTAGGTTTTCGGCATTTACAGCTGCCCCATTGCTGTTGATTATTGTATATTCACTCCAATGAGAAAACTGTTTAGTTATCAACAAAGCACATCTTTAAATGACATTTAATGGTAGAGTCATTCATTATCACTTCATAATAGGATTTGTGGATTTTTAGGGGCTATGACAGACACAGATTGGGGTCCAGTCCTTAATGGATGAAAAAGTGACAGATGTTCCATAATAAACTCAAAACATAATCAAATTACATTTCCAGATACCTCTACTCGAAATCACATTATAATAGGATTTACTGAAGCAACCATCAACTACAATGAAAAGCATTTTACGCTTGGTTTTCGGCATTTACAGCTGCTTTCATTGCTGTTGATCATTGTATATTCACTCCAATGAGAAAACGGTTTAGTTATCAACAAAGCACATTCTGCATGACATTTTATGGTAGATTCAGTCATAATCACCTCAAAATAAGATTTTTGGATTTTCAGGAGGCTATGACGGACACAGATTGGGGTCCAGTCCTAAATGGATAAAAAAAATTGACACATGTTCCATAGTCAACTCCAAACATAATCAAATTACATTTCAAGGTACCTCTACTTGGAATCACATTATAATAGGATTTACTGAAGCAACCATCAACTACAATGAAAAGCAATTCACGCTTGGTTTTCGGCATTTACAGCTGCTTTCATTGCTGTTTATCATTGTATATTCACTCCAATGAGAAAACGGTTTAGTTATCAACAAAGCATATCTTAACATGACATTTTATGGTAGATTCATTCAAAATCACCTTATAATAGGATTGGTGGATTTTCAGGAGGGAACTGAGTTTTCTGGTCAGATACAGATTGGGGTCCAGTCCTAAATGGATGAAAAAGTGACAGATGTTCCATAATCAACTCAAAACATATTCAAATTACATTTCAAGGTACCTCTACTTGAAATCACATTATAATAGGATTTAATGAAGCAACCATCAACTGCTTGTGTAAATTACAATGAAAAGCATATTACGCTAGGTTTTCGGCATTTATAGTTTCCCCATTGCTGTTGATTATTGTATATTCACTCCAATGAGAAAACTGTTAAGTGATCAGCAAAGCACATCTTCACATGACATTTTATGGTAGATTCATTCAAAATCACTTTATAATAGGATTTGTGGATTGTCAGGAGGGAACTGAGTTTTCTGGTCAGATACAGATTGGGGTCCAGTCCTAAATGGATGAAAAAGTGACAGATGTTCAATAATCAACTCAAAACATATTCAAATTACATTTCAAGGTACCTCTACATGGAATCACATTATAATAGGATTTAATGAAGCAACCATCAACTGCTTGTGTAAATTACAATGAAAAGCATATTACGCTAGGTTTTCGGCATTTACAGTTGCCCCATTGCTGTTGATTATTGTATATTCACTCCAATGAGAAAACTGTTTATATATCAACAAAGCACATCTTAACATGACATTTTATGGTAGATTCATTCAAAATCACCTTATAATAGGATTTGTGGATTTTCAGGAGGGGACTGAGTTTTCTGGTCGGATACAGATTGGGGTCCAGTCCTAAATGGATGAAAAAGTGACAGATGTTCCATAATCAACTCAAAACATATTCAAATAACATTTCAAGGTACCTCTACTTGAAATCACATTATAATAGGATTTAATGAAGCAACCATCAACCACTTGTGTAAATTACAATGAAAAGCATATTACGCTAGGTTTTCGGCATTTATAGTTGCCCCATTGCTGTTGATTATTGTATATTCACTCCAATGAGAAAACTGTTAAGTTATCAGCAGAGCACATCTTCACATGACATTTTATGGTAGATTCATTCAAAATCACCTTATAATAGGATTTGTGGATTGTCAGGAGGGAACTGAGTTTTCTGGTCAGATACAGATTGGGGTCCAGTCCTAAATGGATGAAAAAGTGACACATGTTCAATAATCAACTCAAAACATATTCAAATTACATTTCAAGGTACCTCTACTTGGAATCACATTTTAATAGGATTTAATGAAGCAACCATCAACTGCTTGTGTAAATTACAATGAAAAGCATAATACGCTAGGTTTTCGGCATTTACAGTTGCCCCATTGCTGTTGATTATTGTATATTCACTCCAATGAGAAAACTGTTTAGTTATCAACAAAGCACATCTTAACATGACATTTTATGGTAGATTCATTCAAAATCACCTTATAATAGGATTGGTGGATTTTCAGGAGGGAACTGAGTTTTCTGGTCAGATACAGATTGGGGTCCAGTCCTAAATGGATGAAAAAGTGACAGATGTTCCATAATCAACTCAAAACATATTCAAATTACATTTCAAGGTACCTCTACTTGAAATCACATTATAATAGGATTTAATGAAGCAACCATCAACTGCTTGTGTAAATTACAATGAAAAGCATATTACGCTAGGTTTTCGGCATTTATAGTTTCCCCATTGCTGTTGATTATTGTATATTCACTCCAATGAGAAAACTGTTAAGTTATCAGCAAAGCACATCTTCACATGACATTTTATGGTAGATTCATTCAAAATCACTTTATAATAGGATTTGTGGATTGTCAGGAGGGAACTGAGTTTTCTGGTCAGATACAGATTGGGGTCCAGTCCTAAATGGATGAAAAAGTGACAGATGTTCAATAATCAACTCAAAACATATTCAAATTACATTTCAAGGTACCTCTACATGGAATCACATTATAATAGGATTTAATGAAGCAACCATCAACTGCTTGTGTAAATTACAATGAAAAGCATATTACGCTAGGTTTTCGGCATTTACAGTTGCCCCATTGCTGTTGATTATTGTATATTCACTCCAATGAGAAAACTGTTTAGATATCAACAAAGCACATCTTAACATGACATTTTATGGTAGATTCATTCAAAATCACCTTATAATAGGATTTGTGGATTTTCAGGAGGGGACTGAGTTTTCTGGTCGGATACAGATTGGGGTCCAGTCCTAAATGGATGAAAAAGTGACAGATGTTCCATAATCAACTCAAAACATATTCAAATAACATTTCAAGGTACCTCTACTTGAAATCACATTATAATAGGATTTAATGAAGCAACCATCAACTGCTTGTGTAAATTACAATGAAAAGCATATTACGCTAGGTTTTCGGCATTTATAGTTTCCCCATTGCTGTTGATTATTGTATATTCACTCCAATGAGAAAACTGTTAAGTTATCAGCAAAGCACATCTTCACATGACATTTTATGGTAGATTCATTCAAAATCACCTTATAATAGGATTTGTGGATTTTCAGGAGGGAACTGAGATTTCTGGTCGGATACAGATTGGGGTCCAGTCCTAAATGGATGAAAAAGTGACAGATGTTCAATAATCAACTCAAAACATATTCAAATTACATTTCAAGGTACCTCTACTTGAAATCACATTATAATAGGATTTAATGAAGCAACCATCAACTGCTTGTGTAAATTACCATGAAAGCATTTTACGCTAGGTTTTCGGCATTTACAGCTGCCCCATTGCTGTTGATTATTGTATATTCACTCCAATGAGAAAACTGTTCAGTTATCAACAAGGCACATCTTTGCATGACATTTTATGGTAGATTCGTTCATAATCACCTCATAATAGGATTTGTGGATTTTCAGGAGGCTATGACAGGCACAGATTGGGGTCCAGTCCTAAATGGATGAAAAAGTGACAGATGTTCCATAATCAACTCAAAACATATTCAAATTACATTTCAAGGTACCACTACTTGAAATCACATTATAATAGGATTTAATGAAGCAACCATCAACTGCTTGTGTAAATTACAATAAAAAGCATTACGCTAGGTTGTTGGCATTTACAGATGCCCCATTGCTGTTGATTATTGTATATTCACTCCAATGAGAAAACTGTTAAGCTAGCACAAAGCACACCTTTGCATGACATTTTATGGTAGATTCGTTCATAATCACCTCATAATAGGATTTGTGGATTTTCAGGAGGCTATGACAGACACAGATTGGGGTCCAGTCCTAAATGGATGAAAAAGTGACACATGTTCCATAATCAACACAAAACATATTCAAATTACATTTCAAGGTACCTCTACTTGAAATCACATTATAATAGGATTTAATGAAGCAACCATCAACTGCTTGTGTAAATTACAATGAAAAGCATATTACGCTAGGTTTTCGGCATTTACAGTTGCCCCATTGCTGTTGATTATTGTATATTCACTCCAATGAGAAAACTGTTTAGTTATCAACAAAGCACATCTTAACATGACATTTTATGGTAGATTCATTCAAAATCACCTCATAATAGGATTGGTGGATTTTCAGGAGGGAACTGAGTTTTCTGGTCAGATACACATTGGGGTCCAGTCCTAAATGGATGAAAAAGTGACAGATGTTCAATTATAAACTTAAAACATATTCAAATTACATTTCAAGGTACCTCTGCTTGAAATCACATTATAATATGATTTAATGAAGCAACCATCAACTGCTTGTGTAAATTACAATGAAAAGCATATTACGCTAGGTTTTCGGCATTTACAGTTGCCCCATTGCTGTTGATTATTGTATTTTCACTCCAATCAGAAAACTGTTTAGATATCAACAAAGCACATCTTAACATGACATTTTATGGTAGATTCATTAAAAATCACCTTATAATAGGATTGGTGGATTTTCAGGAGGGAACTGAGTTTTCTGGTCGGATACAGATTGGGGTCCAGTCCTAAATGGATGAAAAAGTGACAGATGTTCAATAAAAAGTGACAGATGTTCAATAATCAAGTCAAAACATATTCAAATTACATTTCAAGGTACCTCTACTTGAAATCACATTATAATAGGATTTAATGAAGCAACCATCAACTGCTTGTGTAAATTACAATGAAAAGCATATCACGCTAGGTTTTCAGCATTTACAGTTGCCCCATTGCTGTTGATTATTGTATAATAACTCCAATGAGAAAGCTGTTTAGTTATCAACAAAGCACATCTTAACATGACATTTTATGGTAGATTCATTCAAATCACCTTATAATAGGATTGGTGGATTTTCAGGAGGGAACTGAGTTTTCTGGTCAGATACAGATTGGGGTCCAGTCCTAAATGGATGAAAAAGTGACAGATGTTCCATAATCAACTCAAAACATATTCAAATTACATTTCCAGGTACCTCTACTTGAAATCACATTATAATAGGATTTACTGAAGCAACCATCAACTACAATGAAAAGCATTTTACGCTTGGTTTTCGGCATTTACAGCTGCTTTCAATGCTGTTTATCATTGTATATTCACTCCAATGAGAAAACTGTTAAGTTATCAACAAAGCACATCTTTGCATGACATTTTATGGTAGATTTATTCATAATCACCTCATAAAAGGATTTGTGGATTTTCAGGAGGCTATGACGGACACAGATTGGGGTCCAGTCCTAAATGGATGAAAAAGTGACACATGTTCCATAATCAACTCAAAACATAATCAAATTACATTTCAAGGTACCTCTACTCGAAATCACATTATAATTGGATTTACTGAAGCAATCATCAACTACAATGAAAAGCATTTTAAGCTAGGTTTCTCGGCATTTACAGCTGCCCCATTGCTGTTGATTATTGTATATTCACTCCAATGAGAAGACTGTTTAGTTATCAGCAGAGCACATCTTCACATGACATTTTATGGTAGATTCATTCAAAATCACCTTATAATAGGATTTGTGGATTTTCAGGAGGGAACTGAGTTTTCTGGTCAAATACAGATTGGGGTCCAGTCCTAAATGGATGAAAAAGTGACAGATGTTCCATAATCAACACAAAACATATTCAAATTACATTTCCAGGTACCTCTACTTGAAATTAAATTATAATAGGATTTAATGAAGCAACCATCAACTACAATGAAAAGCATTTTACGCTTGGTTTTCGGCATTTACAGCTGCTTTCATTGCTGTTTATCATTGCATATTCACTCCAATGAGAAAACTGTTTAGTTATCAGCAGAGCACACCTTTACATGACATTTTATGGTAGATTCATTCAAAATCACCTTATAATAGGATTTCTGGATTGTCAGGAGGGAACTGAGTTTTCTGGTCGGATACAGATTGGGGTCCAGTCCTAAATGGATGAAAAAGTGACAGATGTTCAATAATCAACTCGAAACATATTCAAATTACATTTCAAGGTACCTCTACTTGAAATCACATTATAATAGGATTTAATGAAGCAACCATCAACTGCTTGTGTAAATTACAATGAAAGCATTTTACGCTAGGTTTTCGGCATTTACAGCTGCCCCATTGCTGTTGATTATTGTATATTCACTCCAATGAGAAAACTGTTTAGATATCAACAAAGCAAATCTTTGCATGAGATTTTATGGTAGATTCGTTCATAATCACCTCATAATAGGATTTGTGGATTTTCAGGAGGCTATGACAGGCACAGATTGGGGTCCAGTCCTAAATGGATGAAAAAGTGACAGATGTTCCATAATCAACTCAAAACATATTCAAATTACATTTCAAGGTACCACTACTTGAAATCACATTATAAAAGGATTTAATGAAGCAACCATCAACTGCTTGTGTAAATTACAATAAAAAGCATTACGCTAGGTTGTTGGCATTTACAGCTGCCCCATTGCTGTTGATTATTGTATATTCACTCCAATGAGAAAACTGTTAAGTTATGCACAAAGCACACCTTTGCATGACATTTTATGGTAGATTCGTTCATAATCGACTCATAATAGGATTGGTGGATTTTCAGGAGGCTATGACAGACACAGATTGGGGTCCAGTCCTAAATGGATGAAAAAGTGACGGATGTTCCATAATCAACACAAAACATATTCAAATTACATTTCAAGGTACCTCTACTTGAAATCACATTATAATAGGATTTAATGAAGCAACCATCAACTGCTTGTGTAAATTACAATGAAAAGCATTTTACGCTTGGTTTTCGGCATTTACAGCTGCTTTCATTGCTGTTTATCAGTGTATATTCACTCCAATGAGAAAACTGTTTAGTTATCAGCAGAGCATATCTTCACATGACATTTTATGGTAGATTCATTCAAAATCACCTTATAATAGGATTGGTGGATTTTCAGGAGGGAACTGAGTTTTTTGGTCGGATACAGATTGGAGTCTAGTCCTAAATGGATGAAAAAGTGAAAGATGTTCCATAATCAACTCAAAACATATTCAAATCACATTTCAACGTACCTCTACTTGAAATCACATTATAATAGGATTTAATGAAGCAACCATCAACTGCTTGTGTAAATTACAATGAAAGCATTTTACGCTAGGTTTTCGGCATTTACAGCTGCCCCATTGCTGTTGATTATTGTATATTCACTCCAATGAGAAAACTGTTTAGTTATCAACAAAGCACATCTTTGCATGACATTTTATGGTAGATTCGTTCATAATCACCTCATAATGGGATTTGTGGATTTTCAGGAAGCTATGACAGGCACAGATTGGGGTCCAGTCCTAAATGGATGAAAAAGTGACAGATGTTCCATAATCAACTCAAAACATATTCAAATTACATTTCAAGGTACCACTACTTGAAATCACATTATAATAGGATTTAATGAAGCAACCATCAACTGCTTGTGTAAATTACAATAAAAAGCATTACGCTAGGTTGTTGGCATTTACAGCTGCCCCATTGCTGTTGATTATTGTATATTCACTCCAATGAGAAAACTGTTTAGTTATCAACAAAGCACATCTTAACATGACATTTTATGGTAGATTCATTCAAAATCACCTTATAATAGGATTGGTGGATTTTCAGGAGGGAACTGAGTTTTCTGGTCGGATACAGATTGGGGTCCAGTCCTAAATGGATGAAAAAGTGACAGATGTTCAATAAAAAGTGACAGATGTTCAATAATCAAGTCAAAACATATTCAAATTACATTTCAAGGTACCTCTACTTGAAATCACATTATAATAGGATTTAATGAAGCAACCATCAACTGCTTGTGTAAATTACAATGAAAAGCATATTACGCTAGGTTTTCAGCATTTACAGTTGCCCCATTGCTGTTGATTATTGTATATTCACTCCAATGAGAAAGCTGTTTAGTTATCAACAAACCACATCTTAACATGACATTTTATGGTAGATTCATTCAAAATCACCTCATAATAGGATTGGTGGTTTTTCAGGAGGGAACTGAGTTTTCTGGTCGCATACAGATTGGGGTCCAGTCCTAAATGGATGAAAAAGTGACAGATGTTCAATAATCAACTCAAAACATATTCATATTACATTTCAAGGTACCTCTGCTTGAAATCACATTATAATATGATTTAATGAAGCAACCATCAACTGCTTGTGTAAATTACAATGAAAAGCATTTTACGCTAGGTTTTCGGCATTTACAGTTGCCCCATTGCTGTTGATTATTGTATATTCACTCCAATGAGAAAACTGTTTAGATATCAACAAAGCACATCTTAACATGACATTTTATGGTAGATTCATTCAAAATCACCTTATAATAGGATTGGTGGATTTTCAGGAGGGAACTGAGTTTTCTGGTCGGATACAGATTGGGGTCCAGTCCTAAATGGATGAAAAAGTGACAGATGTTCAATCAAAAGTGACAGATGTTCAATAATCAAGTCAAAACATATTCAAATTACATTTCAATGTACCTCTACTTGAAATCACATTATAATAGGATTTAATGAAGCAACCATCAACTGCTTGTGTAAATTACAATGAAAAGCATATTACGCTCGGTTTTCAGCATTTACAGTTGCCCCATTGCTGTTGATTATTGTATATTCACTGCAATGAGAAAGCTGTTTAGTTATCAACAAAGCACATCTTAACATGACATTTTATGGTAGATTCATTCAAATCACCTTATAATAGGATTGGTGGATTTTCAGGAGGGAACTGAGTTTTCTGGTTGGATACAGATTGGGGTCCAGTCCTAAATGGATGAAAAAGTGACAGATGTTCCATAATCAACGCAAACATATTCAAATTACATTTCCAGGTACCTCTACTTGAAATCACATTATAATAGGATTTACTGAAGCAACCATCAACTACAATGAAAAGCATTTTACGCTTGGTTTTCGGCATTTACAGCTGCTTTCATTGCTGTTTATCATTGTATATTCACTCCAATGAGAAAACTGTTAAGTTATCAGCAGAGCACATCTTTACATGACATTTTATGGTAGATTCATTCAAAATCACCTTATAATAGGATTGGTGGATTTTCAGGAGGCAACTGAGTTTTCTGGTCAGATACAGATTGGGGTCCAGTCCTAAATGGATGAAAAAGTGACAGATGTTCAATAATCAACTCAAAACATATTCAAATCACATTTCAAGGTACCTCTACTTGAAATCACATTATAATAGGATTTAATGAAGCAACCATCAACTGCTTGTGTAAATTACAATGAAAAGCATATTACGCTAGGTTTTCGGCATTTACAGTTGCCCCATTGCTGTTGATTATTGTATATTAACTCCAATGAGAAAGCTGTTTAGTTATCAACAAAGCACATCTTAACATGACATTTTATGGTAGATTCATTCAAATCACCTTATAATAGGATTGGTGGATTTTCAGGAGGGAACTGAGTTTTCTGGTCAGATACAGATTGGGGTCCAGTCCTAAATGGATGTAAAAGTGACAGATGTTCCATAATCAACTCAAAACATATTCAAATTACATTTCCAGGTACCTCTACTTGAAATCACATTATAATAGGATTTACTGAAGCAACCATCAACTACAATGAAAAGCATTTTACGCTTGGTTTTCGGCATTTACAGCTGCTTTCAATGCTGTTTATCATTGTATATTCACTCCAATGAGAAAACTGTGCAGTTATCAACAAAGCACATCTTTGCATGACATTTTATGGTAGATTCATTCATCATCACCTCATAAAAGGATTTGTGGATTTTCAGGAGGCTATGACGGACACAGATTGGGGTCCAGTCCTAAATGGATGAAAAAGTGACACATGTTCCATAATCAACTCAAAACATAATCAAATTACATTTCAAGGTACCTCTACTCGAAATCACATAATAATTGGATTTACTGAAGCAACCATCAACTACAATGAAAAGCATTTTACGATAGGTTTTTAGCATTTACAGCTGCCCCATTGCTGTTGATTATTGTTTATTCACTCCAACGAGAAAACTGTTAAGATATCAACAAAGCACATCCTAACATGACATTTTATGGTAGATTCATTCAAAATCACCTTATAATAGCATTTGTGGATTTTCAGGAGGGAACTGAGTTTTCTGGTCAAATACAGATTGGGGTCCAGTCCTAAATGGATGAAAAAGTGACAGATGTTCCATAATCAACACAAAACATATTCAAATTACATTTCCAGGTACCTCTACTTGAAATTACATTATAATAGGATTTACTGAAGCAACCATCAACTACAATGAAAAGCATTTTACGCTTGGTTTTCGGCATTTACAGCTGCTTTCATTGCTGTTTATCATTGTATATTCACTCCAATGAGAAAACTGTTTAGTTATCAGCAGAGCATATCTTCACATGACATTTTATGGTAGATTCATTCAAAATCACCTTATAATAGGATTTGTGGATTTTCAGGAGGGAACTGAGATTTCTGGTCAGATACAGATTGGGGTCCAGTCCTAAATGGATGAAAAAGTGACAGATGTTCAATAATCAACTCAAAACATATTCAAATTACATTTCAAGGTACCGTTACTTGAAATCACATTATAATAGGATTTAATGAAGCAACCATCAACTGCTTGTGTAAATTACAATGAAAGCATTTTACGCTAGGTTTTCGGCATTTACAGCTGCCCCATTGCTGTTGATTATTGTATATTCACTCCAATGAGAAAACTGTTTAGTTATCAACAAAGCACATCTTTGCATGACATTTTATGGTAGATTCGTTCATAATCACCTCATAATAGGATTTGTGGATTTTCAGGACGCTATGACAGGCACAGATTGGGGTCCAGTCCTAAATGGATGAAAAAGTGACAGATGTTCCATAATCAACTCAAAACATATTCAAATTACATTTCAAGGTACCACTACTTGAAATCACATTATAATAGGATTTAATGAAGCAACCATCAACTGCTTGTGTAAATTACAATAAAAAGCATTACGCTAGGTTGTTGGCATTTACAGCTGCCCCATTGCTGTTGATTATTGTATATTCACTCCAATGAGAAAACTGTTTAGTTATCAACAAAGCACATCTTAACATGACATTTTATGGTAGATTCATTCAAAATCACCTTATAATAGGATTGGTGGATTTTCAGGAGGGAACTGAGTTTTCTGGTCGCATACAGATTGGGGTCCAGTCCTAAATGGATGAAAAAGTGACAGATGTTCAATAAAAAGTGACAGATGTTCAATAATCAACTCAAAACATATTCAAATTACATTTCAAGGTACCTCTACTTGAAATCACATTATAATAGGATTTAATGAAGCAACCATCAACTGCTTGTGTAAATTACAATGAAAAGCATATTACGCTAGGTTTTCAGCATTTACAGTTGCCCCATTGCTGTTGATTATTGTATATTCACTCCAATGAGAAAGCTGTTTAGTCATCAACAAACCACATCTTAACATGACATTTTATGGTAGATTCATTCAAATCACCTTATAATAGGATTGGTGGATTTTCAGGAGGGAACTGAGTTTTCTGGTTGGATACAGATTGGGGTCCAGTCCTAAATGGATGAAAAAGTGACAGATGTTCCATAATCAACACAAACATATTCAAATTACATTTCCAGGTACCTCTACTTGAAATCACATTATAATAGGATTTAATGAAGCAACCATCAACTACAATGAAAAGCATTTTACGCTTGGTTTTCGGCATTTACAGCTGCTTTCATTGCTGTTTATCATTGTATATTCACTCCAATGAGAAAACTGTTAAGTTATCAGCAGAGCACATCTTTACATGACATTTTATGGTAGATTCATTCAAAATCACCTCATAATAGGATTGGTGGATTTTCAGGAGGCAACTGAGTTTTCTGGTCAGATACAGATTGGGGTCCAGTCCTAAATGGATGAAAAAGTGACACATGTTCCATAATCAACTCAAAACATATTCAAATTACATTTCAAGGTACCTCTACTTGAAATCACATTATAATAGGATTTAATGAAGCAACCATCAACTGCTTGTGTAAATTACAATGAAAAGCATATTACGCTAGGTTTTCGGCATTTACAGTTGCCCCATTGCTGTTGATTATTGTATATTAACTCCAATGAGAAAGCTGTTTAGTTATCAACAAAGCACATCTTAACATGACATTTTATGGTAGATTCATTCAAATCACCTTATAATAGGATTGGTGGATTTTCAGGAGGGAACTGAGTTTTCTGGTCAGATACAGATTGGGGTCCAGTCCTAAATGGATAAAAAAGTGACAGATGTTCCATAATCAACTCAAAACATATTGAAATTACATTTCCAGGTACCTCTACTTGAAATCAAATTATAATAGGATTTACTGAAGCAACCATCAACTACAATGAAAAGCATTTTACGCTTGGTTTTCGGCATTTACAGCTGCTTTCAATGCTGTTTATCATTGTATATTCACTCCAATGAGAAAACTGTGCAGTTATCAACAAAGCACATCTTTGCATGACATTTTATGGTAGATTCATTCATAATCACCTCATAAAAGGATTTGTGGATTTTCAGGAGGCTATGACGGACACAGATTGGGGTCCAGTCCTGAATGGATGAAAAAGTGACACATGTTCCATAATCAACTCAAAACATAATCAAATTACATTTCAAGGTACCTCTACTCGAAATCACATTATAATTGGATTTACTGAAGCAACCATCAACTACAATGAAAAGCATTTTACGATAGGTTTTTAGCATTTACAGCTGCCCCATTGCTGTTGATTATTGTATATTCACTCCAACGAGAAAACTGTTAAGATATCAACAAAGCACATCTTAACATGACATTTTATGGTAGATTCATTCAAAATCACCTTATAATAGCATTTGTGGATTTTCAGGAGGGAACTGAGTTTTCTGGTCAAATACAGATTGGGGTCCAGTCCTAAATGGATGAAAAAGTGACAGATGTTCCATAATCAACACAAAACATATTCAAATTACATTTCCAGGTACCTCTACTTGAAATCACATTATAATAGGATTTACTGAAGCAACCATCAACTACAATGAAAAGCATTTTACGCTTGGTTTTCGGCATTTACAGCTGCTTTCATTGCTGTTTATCATTGTATATTCACTCCAATGAGAAAACTGTTTAGTTATCAGCAGAGCATATCTTCACATGACATTTTATGGTAGATTCATTCAAAATCACCTTATATTAGGATTTGTGGATTTTCAGGAGGGAACTGAGTTTTCTGGTCAGATACAGATTGGGGTCCAGTCCTAAATGGATGAAAAAGTGACAGATGTTCAATAATCAACTCAAAACATATTCAAATTACATTTCAAGGTACCTCTACTTGAAATCACATTATAATAGGATTTACTGAAGCAACCATCAACTACAATGAAAAGCATTTTAAGCTAGGTTGTCGGCATTTACAATTGCCGCATTGCTGTTGATTATTGTATATTCACTCCAATGAGAAAACTGTTTAGTTATCAACAAAGCACATCTTAACATGACCTTTTATGGTAGATTCATTCAAAATCACCTTATAATAGGATTGGTGGATTTTCAGGAGGGAACTGAGTTTTCTGGTCAGATACAGATTGGGGTCCAGTCCTAAATGGATGAAAAAGTGACAGATGTTCCATAATCAACACAAAACATATTCAAATTACATTTCCAGGTACCTCTACTTGAAATTACATTATAATAGGATTTACTGAAGCAACCATCAACTACAATGAAAAGCATTTTACGCTTGGTTTTCGGCATTTACAGCTGCTTTCATTGCTGTTTATCATTGTATATTCACTCCAATGAGAAAACTGTTTAGTTATCAGCAGAGCATATCTTCACATGACATTTTATGGTAGATTCATTCAAAATCACCTTATATTAGGATTTTTGGATTTTCAGGAGGGAACTGAGTTTTCTGGTCAGATACAGATTGGGGTCCAGTCCTAAATGGATGAAAAAGTGACAGATGTTCAATAATCAACTCAAAACATATTCAAATTACATTTCAAGGTACCTCTACTTGAAATCACATTATAATAGGATTTACTGAAGCAACCATCAACTACAATGAAAAGCATTTTAAGCTAGGTTGTCGGCATTTACAGTTGCCGCATTGCTGTTGATTATTGTATATTCACTCCAATGAGAAAACTGTTTAGTTATCAACAAAGCACATCTTAACATGACATTTTATGGTAGATTCATTCAAAATCACTTTATAATAGGATTGGTGGATTTTCAGGAGGGAACTGAGTTTTCTGGTCAGATACAGATTGGGTTCCAGTCCTAAATGGATGAAAAAGTGACAGATGTTCCATTATCAACACCAAACATATTCAAGTTACATTTCCAGGTACCTCTACTTGAAATCACATTATAATAGGATTTAATGAAGCAACCATCAACTACAATGAAAAGCATTTTACACTTGGTTTTCGGCATTTACAGCTGCTTTCATTGCTGTTTATCATTGTATATTCACTCCAATGAGAAAACTGTTTAGTTATCAGCAGAGCACATCTTCACATGACATTTTATGGTAGATTCATTCAAAATCACCTTATAATAGGATTGGTGGATTTTCAGGAGGGAACTGAGTTTTCTGGTCAGATACAGATTGGGGTCCAGTCCTAAATGGATGAAAAAGTGACAGATGTTCAATAATCAACTCAAAACATATTCAAATTACATTTCAAGGTACCTCTACTTGAAATCACATTATAATAGGATTTAATGAAGCAACCATCAACTGCTTGTGTTAATTACAATGAAAAGCATATTACGCTAGGTTTTGGCATTTACAGTTGCCCCATTGCTGTTGATTATTGTATATTCACTCCAATGAGAAAACTGTTTAGTTATCAACAAATCTTAACATGACATTTTATGGTAGATTCATTCAAAATCACCTTATAATAGGATTGGTGGATTTTCAGGAGGGAACTGAGTTTTCTGGTCGGATACAGATTGGGGTCCAGTCCTAAATGGATGAAAAAGTGACAGATGTTCAATAAAAAGTGACAGATGTTCAATAATCAAGTCAAAACATATTCAAATTACATTTCAAGGTACCTCTACTTGAAATCACATTATAATAGGATTTAATGAAGCAACCATCAACTACAATGAAAAGCATTTTACGCTAGGTTTTCGGCATTTACAGCTGCTTTCATTGCTGTTTATCATTGTATATTCACTCCAATGAGAAAACGGTTTAGTTATCAGCAGAGCACATCTTTACATGACATTTTATGGTAGATTCATTCAAAATCACCTTATAATAGGATTTGTGGATTTTCAGGAGGGAACTGAGTTTTCTGGTCAGATACAGATTGGGGTCCAGTCCTAAATGGATGAAAAAGTGACAGATGTTCAATAATCAACTCAAAACATATTCAAATTACATTTCCAGGTACCTCTACTTGAAATCACATTATAACAGGATTTAATGAAGCAACCATCAACTGCTTGTGTAAATTACAATGAAAAGCATTTGACGCTAGGTTTTCATCATTTACAGCTGCCCCATTGCTGTTGATTATTGTATATTCACTCCAATGATAAAACTGTTTAGTTATCAACAAAGCACATCTTAACATGACATTTTATGGTAGATTCATTCAAAATCACCTTATAATAGGATTGGTGGATTTTCAGGAGGCAACTGAGTTTTCTGGTCGGATACAGATTGGGGTCCAGTCCTAAATGGATGAAAAAGTGACAGATGTTCCATAATCAACACAACATATTCAAATTACATTTCCAGGTACCTCTACTTGAAATCACATTATAATAGGATTTACTGAAGCAACCATCAACTACAATGAAAAGCATTTTACGCTTGGTTTTCGGCATTTACAGCTGCCCCATTGCTGTTGATTATTGTATATTCACTCCAATGAGAAAACTGTTTAGTTATCAGCAGAGCATATCTTCACATGACATTTTATGGTAGATTCATTCAAAATCACCTTATATTAGGATTTGTGGATTTTCAGGAGGGAAATGAGTTTTCTGGTCAGATACAGATTGGGGTCCAGTCCTAAATGGATGAAAAAGTGACAGATGTTCAATAATCAACTCAAAACATATTCAAATTACATTTCAAGGTACCTCTACTTGAAATCACATTATAATAGGATTTAATGAAGCAACCATCAACTGCTTGTGTAAATTACAATGAAAAGCATTTTACGCTAGGTTTTCAGCATTTACAGCTGTCCCATTGCTGTTGATGATTGTATATTCACTCCAATGAGAAAGTGTTTAGATATCAACAAAGCACATCTTCATTTTATGGTAGATTCATTCAAAATCACCTTATAATAGGATTTGTGGATTTTCAGGAGGGAACTGAACTTTCTGGTCGGATACAGATTTGGGTCGAGTCCTAAATGGATGAAAAAGTGACATGTTTTATAATCATCTCATGTGTGTGTTTGTGTGTGTGTGTGTGTGTGTGTGTGTGTGTGTGTGCGCGTACCTACCTGTCCCATTCTGTTCGCTGCTCGAAGAGGCGGGGCTGTTGCAATCTGTCTGCAGTAAGGATGTACGTGCAAACACGATGATGTCGGCACACTTGCAGCTGCTAAACAGGGTGGACGGAGTGCAAAAGCCATAACTTAGCTGTCTGTGATGAGGCCATCTTCTTCTTTCCATATGCGCCGCTGTAAATACGAATGCATTACCGAAGACAGAAGCGATACTGTTAAACTGCCTTACCGATGAGCCAACTTAAGGAAAACCATACTTCTCTTGATGACATCCAGTTCAAAATGGTTCTCCAGTCGACCATCCAATCACGTAAGTTCTGTGAGGGGGGGGGGGGGGAGGAGTATGTGCGAAACATGTACTACTACTACGTGTAAATAGCGAATAAAAAATTGTTATTTGTAGATATAACGACTACAAGGTAAATGTTAATTGTTAAGCCAGTTTTCAGCATTTTTGAATCGCATTACTATGTAATTACTATGCAAGCTATTTCGAGTCTTAATGGGCTCGACCAAATTCCTCATTTGGTATAGCCCGACCTGGTCACACCATTTGTTGCCGTGTTGTCCATTTGCAGCCATTTTACCGTCTGACTGTGTGCACCATTGGATTGTTTTTTGTGGTACGTGTGATTGAGGATTATCAGATTCAAGGGCCTGTTCATCAGGTAAGATGCAATGTTGGCTATCTAGTATGATAGTGTGACTACATAATGCTTGATGTGAAGTGTATATGCGAGTGAGTGTCTATCTATGGGAAGATTTAAAATGCTTGAAGGGTTTTAACTGCAAAACCCGCGAAATGTGTGAATATGCTGAGAAAAACCCTGAAAGATGAAGCCTGTGTGTGCTTTATGTATGTGTATGTGAAGTAATGTGAGTGTGAGTGTCTGTGCTGTCTGTTGCCTGCAAGATTTAAAATGCTTGAAGTGTTTTAACTGCAAAAACCTATGAAATGGGTGAAAATTATGAAAAAAACCCAGAAAGATCAAAGCCTGTCTGTGTGTGCGTGTACGTGAAGTAATGTGAGTGTGAGTGTCTGTGCTGTCTGTTGCCTGAAAGATTTGAATTGCTTTAAGTGACTCAAAGATTCTGCTGTAAAACCATAAAAGTGTTTAAATGCTTGAAATGCTTAACAAAAACCCCTGAAAGAATGGAGCATGTAGGTCTGACAATGTGTGAATGATTTCTGTCCCTAAATGAGATAAACTCGCAAGCAGTTTGATTGACAGCTCAAGTCCTTTGAAGCTGTGACAAAAGGACAACAGTTGTCCAGAAAAAAAACAAAGAAAGATCAAAGCCTGTGTTCAAGGGTGTGTGTGTGCAGGAGAGGCAGGATAACCCTTGAATGGATTCTCTGTCTCTGTCTGAAAGTAGGAAGAAGTTAGAAGGCACATGAAGTGCCTGAAGAAAATGAAAAAAGATTTGAATGGGTTTTAATGAAAAATTTTCAGCTGGAAAATAATGAATATTTCAGAAAATATCAGAGAAATATCAGCCTTTCCAAATCCCACCACACCATTGCAGGTGATTTTATATACAGATGAAATATATTGATGGTTAATAATACTTTAGGAAACATAGACCCCAAGTTTAGGTTAAAGCTTGCTGCAATCAGACTTTTTGCTTTAGTAAAAGCTAAGGATATTGATGAGTGTGGTGTTGATGTTGTGTTACAAACAATTGATTGTGACTTACAGTTGCTGTATAATGGTGTCCAAATCCAAACAAAGAATGGTGAAATTAATTTATTTGGTGCTGTAGTTTCAGTATGGAGTGACACAACATAAGCTTGCTGTATTCAAGGAAGGTGTTGTTTTTTACAGTTACATTGTGAATGTAATATGTCACTGAAAGGACAATGGAAAAATACACGAGACAGCGAGAAAGGGCCAGCACAGACTTCTTGAAATCTGTCCTCAAAACCACATATGGAATTTATAAAAGAAGCAGGTTGGTTGATTATCCAGACTTTGAGGGCTTGCACCCATGGAAATTAAACACCTTGTCCTCTGATGGAGTTAGATAGTTCAATTCAGTTTTGTTGAGCAGTATAGAGAAAAATATATATGTTCAGTTTGTTTTGTTTTGGACTGTTTTGGATTGAGATAGTTCAAACACGTTTTGATCCTGATTTATCTGTGGAATGTGTAGTAAGACTGCAAAAAATGATTGAAAAGCATTCAAGCTACTCTTTCCTGAGAATTGCTTAGCAATGAGCTGCATCTCCCTGCTCAAATCCTTTCTCTGTGCCCTTTGGTAAGGCATATGTGCATGAGATTTGAGTCAGAGCATAGGTCATCAAAATTGAACTTCAAAAATGTCAGTAAGTCACTGTTTGGACCAACTTTTTGAATGTTGTCAAAATGAAGTGGGCACTGAGCATCCCATTTTTACCCATGAGAAGAAATTGGGTCCTGTCCCTGAAGTTCCTTTATCTACCTTTGTTGAACGCACTTATTGTAAGTCGCTTTGGATAAAAGCGTCTGCTAAATGACCGTAATGTAATGTAATGTAAGTGATAAATATGGAGTACATTACAGCAAAGATAATGTGTTTGGGGGGGATTGATGCATACAACATGTAATGACAGTAAAGTGGCTTATTCTAGCAAGATGTGTTATGTACTTTGCAGGATGCTTAAATTGCTTAAAAGCTGAATTCATCATTTGAACTGACTGACACAGAGGCTGCTGTGTATAAGCAGGTCAAAGAAAACTGGTGGATGTGAATGTAACCGACTAACTAGTTTCCTTTCTTGGGGGTGGGGGGGGAGGACTCTGTATTCCGACTTAGAAAGTGGATCATTGCTCCACTTTCATCCATCTTTGACAACCACGAAGTGAAGAAGGGGGAGGAGCTCATCCTGGACATGGCCAGGTTTGTCCCCAGCCTAAAACTGTGTAAAGATGTGTGAGTTTTCTAAAGGGGATTCTAAGTGAAGTTTTTGTTGTTGTAACCTGCCAGGTTTGTCTTTTTCCACGCTTTCTTCAATACCAATACTAAAAAAAGACACTACCGACATCCCAGAGACAGGAAGGAAACTTTGTTTACTACTGGATAATCAAACCAGAACTGTCCTCGTCAGTTCTTCCTTTGGGTAAGAGCTCTGATCTAACCTGCTTCTTATTATTAATGCAGCGTGTGAACGATGACATTGAAAGGCCATGCTAGTAGACACGTCCTAGTCTTCACTCTGAACACTGAATAATAGATGCATATTAAGATGCATATTAATTCCAACCATATGTACAGTTTAATCACAGTCTGGGCACTAACATAGGCCTGAAAACCTTTCTTTTTAAACAAGGATTTTTTTAACACACTGTGTCATAGTTCTCTTGTTTTAAAACCTGTTTTAATTTTGCTGTACTCTGTAGCACTTTGGGATTGTTTTTAACTATGAAAAGTGCTCTTCAAATCAAATGTATTATTATTATTATTATTATTAATGTGAGTTTGTGCTGTGACTCATTGATTTGTGCCTCTTGCAGACTCCTCCTATCCATGCACCACATGCCACTTACACAGGACTCTGCTGAATCTGAGGCCTAATGGCCAAAGACTGGTGCTGGGTGTGACAGCTGACAGTACAATGTGGATCTACCACAAGGTCCAGTATGCTCAACTCTTTGCTTAGCCAGTCGAAGCATGTCCAGAGCACTCAACCCTTCGGCCTAGAGCAGAGACTAGGATGGGAAAGGTAGGTAAACACACACACACACACACACACAGCTGAACAGAGTCACCAATGTTAATCATCGTACATCTGTGTCACTCCTCTCAGCATGCTGGAATCGGTGGCAAGTCTAAAGAAGAAGACAAAGAAAGGCCCGGCTGCAGAGAGCAGCACTTTGCAAGCAGCTCTTCCCGTTGGAATGTTAATTCATCTCTCTAAGGTGGAGCATGTTCTGCTCTTCAGCAGCACTTCACACAAAGTGATGCTCATTTGATGAGTTTATAGTGATGGAGCTGGCATAACACCGGAACCATGTGTTCTTGTATATAATGTACATTGAAGTTCCTACCACTGCTATGAGAACCAGATCAATCAGCAGAGTCCTGGTTGGAATGAGCAACAACAACTCACTAAACCAGGCATGTTTGTGATGAAGGCCCCTGAAGAGCTGGTGGACATCGAGAAGGACCTCAAAACCTCTGTGGATAAAGCGCAGGAGAAGAAGGCCAAGAAGAAAGAGAAGAAACAAGGTGAAACTGCACTTATTTAAGAGTTTGGACCAAATATTCACGGGAACCCAAAGTAAATATACGAAAATACAGATACAGAACTTAAAGTTAAATGAGTAGTGCAAGGATATATGAAATGCAAGTTTTTACAGTATATAAAGTACAAGGTTTTTTCACAGTATGTGCAGTAAAACAAAGATAAACAAAGTGACCAGTGAAAGTGCATTCATCAGTGCAGTGGTGAGTTCATTCCGGGAGGGGTTGGCCAGTGTGTGTGCGAGGGGGTGGGGGATGGGGTCTGGCGAGTATGTGTGAATGTTTGTGAAGGAGAGTGGGGTGACGGAGGGCAGAGTTCAGCAGGGAGACTGCTGTGGGGAAGAAACTGTTCCTGAACCTGGTGGTTCTTGTACAGAGACTCCTGTAGTGCCTCCTAGAGGGCAGGAGGGCAAACAGTCTGTTTGCCGGATGGCAGGAGTCTTTCTTTATTTTGGTAGCTCTCCTGAGACAACACTTCCTGAAGGTGGTCTGAAGAGCAGGAAGGAAGTGAGGCGCCAGCCATGCGTTGGGTGGTTTTCACCACTTTCTGCAGCGCCTTCCGGTCAGCTACAGAGCAGTTCCCGTACCAAACTGTAATGCAGTTGGTCAGGATGCTCTCAACAGTGCAGCGGTAGAAGTTCACCAGGATCTCTGAAGATAGGCCGTTGCTGTGATGCCGATCTGCAAGTTTGGTGATCAGCTCAGAGGGGATGGCAGTGTCAAATGATGAACTGAAGTCTATGAACAGCATTCTTGCATATGTGTCCTGATTGTCCAGATGGCACTCTGTTAGGACCTGTTCACTCCGTCCTAACAGAGTGCAGCGCTATGGAGACTGCATCTTCTGTGCTCCTGTTCTTGCAATAAGCAAATTGTTGGGGGTCCAGGTTGGGGGGAAGACAGGATTGGAGATGTGCCAGAACCAGCTGCTTTAAGCACTTGGTGATGGTGGGGGTGAGTGCTACCGGGCGGTAGTCATTCAGACAGGTAGGGGAGGATTTTTGGGGAGCAGGTACGATGGAGGTGGACTTAAAGCAGGTTGGAACAACAGCATGGGCCAAGGACAGGTTGAATAAGTCCGACAGCTCCCCAGCACATGCTCTAAGTACACGTCCAGGGGTGCAATCGGGGCCTGCAGCTTTGTGCGCGTTGATTTTGCTCAACACTGCTCTGACATCCGTGGGGCAGAGTGATAGGGGTTGGTAGTCAGCGGTCAGCTCTGCTTTGGTTGCAGGCTGTAGGTTGTCCCTCTCAAAACAAGCGTAGAAGTTGTTCAACTCGTTGAGAAAGGAGATATCAGAGGAGGGGGGCGCTGATCCCTGGATGCCTTGCCACACATGGGGGTTGGAGTTTGAGAAGTACTCCTCAACCTTCAGCTTGCAGCAGTGCTTGGCTTCCTTGACGCCCCGCTTCAGGTCAGGCCTGGCTGTACTGTAGGCTCGTGTATCTCCCGATCTGAAGGCAATGCTGCGGGCCTTCAGCAGGAGACAGACATTCCTGTTCATCCAGGGCTGTTAGGGCACATGGTGATCTGCTTCTGGGTGGTAAACATATGGTATGTGGTCCAGTACAGAACTCTCAATATCAGTGTGGGAGTGACAAGGTTGCCTGGGTTGAAAACATATTCCAGTCTGTGTGCCTGAACCGGTACTGCAACACATCTGTCCCCTCAGGCCACACTTTTATTGTCTTTACTGTGGGTTTCACACATTGGATGAGTGGTGAATACTTGGGGGAGAGAAAAAGAGCAAGGTGGTCTGTTTGTCCTATGTGGGGGAGGGGTTTAGCCTTGTAGGCTCCAACCAAATTGGTGTAAACATGGTCAAGTGTCTTGTTTACTCTAGTGTGGCAGGAAACATGTTGATGAAATCTGGGGAGGACTGCACAACCTTGTTTTTCACTGGACTTCTTAAGAAATTCCCAATGTTTACTATTGTTGAATAGAAAATAGAAATGGAAAATATGAAGGCATGTTGTTTTTATCTAGAGGTTTCTGGTACGAGTTTGCCACCTGGTGGTTGGACATGGCATTACATGAATGCGGTTTTATTTTTCAAAAATCCGTTGGAATGATTAAAGTCCCCTGCTTACAAGCCGACATCGAAAGCAGGAAACATGTTGATGAAATCTGGTGAGGACTCAACTACCACACAACCTTGTTTTTCACTGGACTTCTTAGGAAATTCCTAATGTTTACTATTGTTGTACATGAAGAAGACTTTGTTTGAAGAGGAACCACTTGTTTTTCCCGTTTCTGATCCGTTAAACAAAGTTGCGTGTCAATAGTAGAACTTTAAAAAAAAAGACAATAGAAATGGAAAATATGAAGGCATGTTGTTTCTGGTACGAGTTGGCCACCTGGTGGTTGGACATGGCATTACATGAATGCGGTTTTATTTTTCAAAATCCGTTGGAATGATTGAAGTCCCCTGCTTACAAGCCGACATTGAAAGCTTTTCATCCTAATTTACTCAAGCAGGTACAGGTTGCTTCGGACAGGAGGTGATTTCAGGGAGGTCTTCCAAAAAACGTCATTGAATTTGTTTTGAATTGATTATGGAACATGTTTTCCTTTTCACAATCATTTAGGACTGCCCAGTCCAGACTTCCCAATCTGTGTCTGCTCAAAGAGCTCCGTTCGAGTCCACATGATGATGTGGACAGCAACTGACTGGCATTCCCTCCTGAAAATCCACAAATCATACTATGAGGTGATTTTGAATGAATCTACCATAAAATGTTATTTTAAGATGTACTTTGTTGATAACTTAACAGTTTAAACATGTAGCTGTACATACATTGAGAAACAGCGATTGCAGCAGCTGGAAACGTCAAATACGGCTGTAACATGCTTTTTATTGTTATTTACACAAACAGTGGCGTGGTTGTTTCATGGAAATGGAAATGGAAAAAGGCATGTTGTTTGTATCTAGAGGTTTCTGGTACGAGTTTGCCACCTGGTGGTTGGACATGGCATTACATGAATGCGGTTTTATTTTTCAAAAACGTCACCAAATAAACAAAGTGGGTTTGGCATGGCGTGGTTGTTTCAGTTAGTCATATTATAATGTGTTTTCAAGCAGGGCTATCTTGAAATGTAGTTTGAAAATGTTTTAACTTGATAATCGATCAGTTTTCACTTTTTCATTCATTCAGGGCTGAACAGCAACACTACTCAATCTGTGCCTGCTTAAACTGCTGTGTGCTCCTGGCCAAATAAACAAAGTGGCTTTATTCCCTCCTGTAGGTCCACAAATCCTATCTAAGGTGATTTTGAATGAATCTACCATAAATGTCGTTTAAAGATGTACTTTGTTGATAACTTAACAGTTTAAACATTAAACATACATGCATTGAAAAACAGCGATTGCAGCATCTGAAAACGTCAAAAACGACTGTAACATGCTTTTCATTGTTATTTACACAAACAGTGGCGTGGCTGTTTAAGTTAGTCATATTATAATGTGATTTCAAGCAGGGCTATCTTGAAATGTAGTTTGAAAATGTTTTGAGTTGATAATCGATCAGTTTTCACTTTTTCATTCATTCAGGGCTGAACAGCAACACTACTCAAACTGTGCCTGCTTAAACTGCTGTGCTCCTGGCCAAGTAAACAAAGTGGCTTTATTCCCTCCTGTAGGTCCACAAATCCTATCTAAGGTGATTTTAAATGAATCTACCATAAAATGTCGTTTAGGATGTACTTTATTGATAACATAACAGTAGCTGTACATACATTATGAAAAAGCGATTGTAGCATCTGAAAACGTCAAAAACGACTGTAACATGCTTTTCATTGTTATTTACACAAACAGTGGCGTGGCTGTTTAAGTAAGTCATATTATAATGTGATTTCAAGCAGGGCTATCTTGCAATGAAGTTTGAAAATGTTTTGAGTTGATAATCGATCAGTTTTCACTTTTTCATTCATTCAGGGCTGGAGAGCAACACTACTCAATCTGTGCCTGCTTGGACTGCTGTGCTCCTGGCCAAAAATACAAAGTGGCTTTATGCACTCCTGTAGGTCCACAAATCTTATTATAAGTTGATTTTGAATGAATCTACCATAAAATGTCGTTTAGGATGTTATTTATTGATAACATAACAGTAGCTGTACATACATTATGAAAAAGCGATTGTAGCAGCTAGAAACGTCAAAAACGACTGTAAACATGCTTTTCATTGTTATTTAGACAAACAGTGGCGTGGCTGTTTAAGTAAGTCATATTATAATGTGATTTCAAGCAGGGCTATCTTGCAATGAAGTTTGAAAATGTTTTGAGTTGATAATCGATCAGTTTTCACTTTTTCATTCATTCAGGGCTGAACAGCAACACTACTCAATCTGTGCCTGCTTAAACTGCTGTGTGCTCCTGGCCAAATAAACAAAGTGGCTTTATTCACTCCTGTAGGTCCACAAATCCTATCTAAGGTGATTTTGAATTAATCTACCATAAAATGTCGTTTAGGATGTACTTTATTGATAACATAACAGTAGCTGTACATACATTGAGAAAAGCGATTGTAGCAGCTAGAAACGTCAAAAACGACTGTAAACATGCTATTCATTGTTATTTACACAAACAGTGGCGTGGTGGTTTCAGTTAGTCATATTATAATGTGATTTCAAGCAGGGCTATCTTGAAATGTAGTTTGAAAATGTTTTGAGTTGATAATCGATCAGTTTTCACTTTTTCATTCATTCAGGGCTGAACAGCAACACTACTCAATCTGTGCCTGCTTGGACTGCTGTGCTGCTGGCCAAATAAACAAAGTTGCTTTATTCACTCCTGTAGGTCCACAAATCCTATTATAAGGTGATTTTGAATTAATCTACAATAAATGTCGTTTAAAGATGTACTTTGTTGATAACTTAACAGTTTAAACATTAAACATACATGCATTGAGAAACAGCGATTGCAGCATCTGAAAACGTCAAAAACGACTGTAAACATGCTTTCATTGTTATTTACACAAACAGTGGCGTGGCTGTTTAAGTAAGTCATATTATAATGTGATTTCAAGCAGGGCTATCTTGAAATGTAGTTTGAAAATGTTTTGAGTTGATAATCGATCAGTTTTCACTTTTTCATTCATTCAGGGCTGGAGAGCAACACTACTCAATCTGTGCCTGCTTGGACTGCTGTGCTGCTGTGCTGCTGGCCAAATAAACAAAGTGGCTTTATTCACTCCTGTAGGTCCACAAATCCTATTTTAAGGTGATTTTGAATGAATCTACCATAAAATGTCGTTAAGGATATACTTTGTTGATAACTTAACAGTAGCTGTACATACATTAAGAAAAAGCGATTGTAGCAGCTAGAAACGTCAAAAACGACCGTAAACATGCTTTCATTGTTATTTACACAAACAGTGGCGTGGCTGTTTAAGTAAGTCATATTATAATGTGATTTCAAGCAGGGCTATCTTGAAATGTAGTTTGAAAATGTTTTGAGTTGATAATCGATCAGTTTTCACTTTTTCATTCATTCAGGGCTGAACAGCAACACTACTCAATCTGTGCCTGCTTAAACTGCTGTGTGCTCCTGGCCAAATAAACAAAGTGGCTTTATTCACTCCTGTAGGTCCACAAATCCTATCTAAGGTGATTTTGAATTAATCTACCATAAAATGTCGTTTAGGATGTACTTTATTGATAACATAACAGTAGCTGTACATACATTGAGAAAAGCGATTGTAGCAGCTAGAAACGTCAAAAACGACTGTAAACATGCTATTCATTGTTATTTACACAAACAGTGGCGTGGTGGTTTCAGTTAGTCATATTATAATGTGATTTCAAGCAGGGCTATCTTGAAATGTAGTTTGAAAATGTTTTGAGTTGATAATCGATCAGTTTTCACTTTTTCATTCATTCAGGGCTGAACAGCAACACTACTCAATCTGTGCCTGCTTGGACTGCTGTGCTGCTGGCCAAATAAACAAAGTTGCTTTATTCACTCCTGTAGGTCCACAAATCCTATTATAAGGTGATTTTGAATTAATCTACAATAAATGTCGTTTAAAGATGTACTTTGTTGATAACTTAACAGTTTAAACATTAAACATACATGCATTGAGAAACAGCGATTGCAGCATCTGAAAACGTCAAAAACGACTGTAACATGCTTTTCATTGTTATTTACACAAACAGTGGCGTGGCTGTTAAAGTAAGTCATATTATAATGTGATTTCAAGCAGGGCTATCTTGAAATGTAGTTTGAAAATGTTTTGAGTTGATAATCGATCAGTTTTCACTTTTTCATTCATTCAGGGCTGGAGAACAACACTACTCAATCTGTGCCTGCTTAAACTGCTGTGCTGCTGTGCTGCTGGCCAAATAAACAAAGTGGCTTTATTCACTCCTGTAGGTCCACAAATCCTATTATAAGTTGATTTTGAATTAATCTACCATAAAATGTCGTTTAGGATGTACTTTATTGATAACATAACAGTAGCTGTACTTACATTGAGAAAAGCGAGTGTAGCAGCTAGAAACGTCAAAAACGAATGTAAACATGCTTTTCATTGTTATTTACACAAACAGTGGCGTAGCTGTTTAAGTAAGTCATATTATAATGTGATTTCAAGCAGGGCTATCTTGCAATGAAGTTTGAAAATGTTTTGAGTTGATAATCGATCAGTTTTCACTTTTTCATTCATTCAGGGCTGAACAGCAACACTACTCAAACTGTGCCTGCTTAAACTGCTGTGCTCCTGGCCAAGTAAACAAAGTGGCTTTATTCCCTCCTGTAGGTCCACAAATCCTATCTAAGGTGATTTTAAATGAATCTACCATAAAATGTCGTTTAGGATGTACTTTATTGATAACATAACAGTAGCTGTACATACATTATGAAAAAGCGATTGTAGCAGCTAGAAACGTCAAAAACGACTGTAAACATGCTTTCATTGTTATTTACACAAACAGTGGCGTGGCTGTTTAAGTAAGTCATATTATAATGTGATTTCAAGCAGGGCTATCTTGCAATGAAGTTTGAAAATGTTTTGAGTTGATAATCGATCAGTTTTCACTTTTTCATTCATTCAGGGCTGGAGAGCAACACTACTCAATCTGTGCCTGCTTGGACTGCTGTGCTGCTGTGCTGCTGGCCAAATAAACAAAGTGGCTTTATTCACTCCTGTAGGTCCACAAATCCTATTTTAAGGTGATTTTGAATGAATCTACCATAAAATATCGTTTAAAGATGTACTTTGTTGATAACTTAACAGTAGCTGTACATACATTGAGAAACAGCGATTGCAGCATCTGAAAACGTCAAAAACGACTGTAACATGCTTTTCATTGTTATTTACACAAACAGTGGCGTGGCTGTTTAAGTAAGTCATATTATAATGTGATTTCAAGCAGGGCTATCTTGAAATGTAGTTTGAAAATGTTTTGAGTTGATAATCGATCAGTTTTCACTTTTTCATTCATTCAGGGCTGAACAGCAACACTACTCAATCTGTGCCTTCTTTAACTGCTGTGCTCCTGGCCAAAAAAACAAAGTGGCTCTATTCACACCTGTAGGTCCACAAATCCTATTATAAGTTGATTTTGAATGAATCTACCATAAAATGTCGTTTAGGATGTACTTTATTGATAACATAACAGTAGCTGTACATACATTGAGAAAAGCGAGTGTAGCAGCTAGAAACGTCAAAAACGAATGTAAACATGCTTTTCATTGTTATTTACACAAACAGTGGCGTAGCTGTTTAAGTAAGTCATATTATAATGTGATTTCAAGCAGGGCTATCTTGCAATGAAGTTTGAAAATGTTTTGAGTTGATAATCGATCAGTTTTCACTTTTTCATTCATTCAGGGCTGAACAGCAACACTACTCAAACTGTGCCTGCTTAAACTGCTGTGCTCCTGGCCAAGTAAACAAAGTGGCTTTATTCCCTCCTGTAGGTCCACAAATCCTATCTAAGGTGATTTTAAATGAATCTACCATAAAATGTCGTTCAGGATGTACTTTATTGATAACATAACAGTAGCTGTACATACATTATGAAAAAGCGATTGTAGCAGCTAGAAACGTCAAAAACGACTGTAAACATGCTTTTCATTGTTATTTACACAAACAGTGGCGTAGCTGTTTAAGTAAGTCATATTATAATGTGATTTCAAGCAGGGCTATCTTGCAATGAAGTTTGAAAATGTTTTGAGTTGATAATCGATCAGATTTCACTTTTTCATTCATTCAGGGCTGGAGCACAACACTACTCAATCTGTGCCTGCCTAAACTGCTGTGCTCCTGGCCAAAAAAACAAAGTGGCTTTATTCACTCCTGTAGGTCCACAAATCCTATCTAAGGTGATTTTGAATGAATCTACCATAAAATATCGTTTAAAGATGTACTTTGTTGATAACTTAACAGTAGCTGTACATACATTGAGAAACAGCGATTGCAGCATCTGAAAACGTCAAAAACGACTGTAACATGCTTTTCATTGTTATTTACACAAACAGTGGCGTGGCTGTTTAAGTAAGTCATATTATAATGTGATTTCAAGCAGGGCTATCTTGAAATGTAGTTTGAAAATGTTTTGAGTTGATAATCGATCAGTTTTCACTTTTTCATTCATTCAGGGCTGAACAGCAACACTACTCAATCTGTGCCTGCTTGGACTGCTGTGCTGCTGGCCAAATAGACAAAGTGGCTTTATTCACTCCTGTAGGTCCACGATTCCTATTATAAGTTGTTTTTGAATGAATCTACCATAAAATGTCGTTTAGGATGTACTTTATTGATAACATAACAGTAGCTGTACTTACATTGAGAAAAGCGATTGTAGCAGCTAGAAACGTCAAAAACAACTGTAAACATGTTTTTCATTGTTATTTACACAAACAGTGGCGTGGCTGTTTAAGTAAGTCATATTATAATGTGATTTCAAGCAGGGCTATCTTGCAATGAAGTTTGAAAATGTTTTGAGTTGACAATCGATCAGTTTTCACTTTTTCATTCATTCAGGGCTGAACAGCAACACTACTCAATCTGTGCCTGCTTAACTGCTGTGCTCTTCGCCAAATAAACAAAGTGGTTTTATTCACTCCTGTAGGTCCACAAATCTTATTATAAGTTGATTTTGAATGAATCTACCATAAAATATCGTTTAAAGATGTACTTTGTTGATAACTTAACAGTAGCTGTACATACATTGAGAAACAGCGATTGCAGCATCTGAAAACGTCAAAAACGACTGTAACATGCTTTTCATTGTTATTTACACAAACAGTGGCGTGGTTGTTTCAGTTAGTCATATTATAATGTGATTTCAAGCAGGGCTATCTTCAAATGTAGTTTGAAGATGTTAAGAGTTGATAATCGATCAGTTTTCACTTTTTCATTCATTCAGGACTGAACAGCAACACTACTCAATCTGTGCCTTCTTAAACTGCTGTGCTCCTGGCCAAAAATACAAAGTGGCTTTATGCACTCCTGTAGGTCCACAAATCTTATTATAAGTTGATTTTGAATGAATCTACCATAAAATGTCGTTTAGGATGTTATTTATTGATAACATAACAGTAGCTGTACATACATTATGAAAAAGCGATTGTAGCAGCTAGAAACGTCAAAAACGACTGTAAACATGCTTTTCATTGTTATTTACACAAACAGTGGCGTGGCTGTTTAAGTAAGTCATATTATAATGTGATTTCAAGCAGGGCTATCTTGCAATGAAGTTTGAAAATGTTTTGAGTTGATAATCGATCAGTTTTCACTTTTTCATTCATTCAGGGCTGAACAGCAACACTACTCAATCTGTGCCTGCTTAAACTGCTGTGCTCCTGGCCAAAAAAACAAAGTGGCTCTATTCACACCTGTAGGTCCACAAATCCTATTATAAGTTCATTTTGAATGAATCTACCATAAAATGTCGTTTAGGATGTACTTTATTGATAACATAACAGTAGCTGTACTTACATTGAGAAAAGCGAGTGTAGCAGCTAGAAACGTCAAAAACGAATGTAAACATGCTTTTCATTGTTATTTACACAAACAGTGGCGTAGCTGTTTAAGTAAGTCATATTATAATGTGATTTCAAGCAGGGCTATCTTGCAATGAAGTTTGAAAATGTTTTGAGTTGATAATCGATCAGTTTTCACTTTTTCATTCATTCAGGGCTGGAGCACAACACTACTCAATCTGTGCCTGCCTAAACTGCTGTGCTCCTGGCCAAATAAACAAAGTGGCTTTATTCACTCCTGTAGGTCCACAAATCCTATCTAAGGTGATTTTGAATGAATCTACCATAAAATATCGTTTAAAGATGTACTTTGTTGATAACTTAACAGTAGCTGTACATACATTGAGAAACAGCGATTGCAGCATCTGAAAACGTCAAAAACGACTGTAACATGCTTTTCATTGTTATTTACACAAACAGTGGCGTGGCTGTTTAAGTAAGTCTTATTATAATGTGATTTCAAGCAGGGCTATCTTGAAATGTAGTTTGAAAATGTTTTGAGTTGATAATCGATCAGTTTTCACTTTTTCATTCATTCAGGGCTGAACAGCAACACTACTCAATCTGTGCCTGCTTGGACTGCTGTGCTGCTGGCCAAATAGACAAAGTGGCTTTATTCACTCCTGTAGGTCCACGATTCCTATTATAAGTTGTTTTTGAATGAATCTACCATAAAATGTCGTTTAGGATGTACTTTATTGATAACATAACAGTAGCTGTACATACATTATGAAAAAGCGATTGTAGCAGCTAGAAACGTCAAAAACGACTGTTAACATGTTTTTCATTGTTATTTACACAAACAGTGGCGTGGCTGTTTAAGTAAGTCATATTATAATGTGATTTCAAGCAGGGCTATCTTGCAATGAAGTTTGAAAATGTTTTGAGTTGATAATCGATCAGTTTTCACTTTTTCATTCATTCAGGGCTGAACAGCAACACTACTCAATCTGTGCCTGCTTAAACTGCTGTGCTCTTGGCCAAATAAACAAAGTGGTTTTATTCACTCCTGTAGGTCCACAAATCTTATTATAAGTTGATTTTGAATGAATCTACCATAAAATGTCGTTTAGGATGTTATTTATTGATAACATAACAGTAGCTGTACATACATTATGAAAAAGCGATTGTCGCAGCTAGAAACGTCAAAAACGACTGTAAACATGCTTTTCATTGTTATTTACACAAACAGTGGCGTGGCTGTTTAAGTAAGTCATATTATAATGTGATTTCAAGCAGGGCTATCTTGCAATGAAGTTTGAAAATGTTTTGAGTTGATAATCGATCAGTTTTTTTTTACTTTTTCATTCATTCAAGGCTGAACAGCAACACTACTTGATCTGTGCCTTCTTTAACTGCTGTGCTCCTGGCCAAAAAAACAAAGTGGCTCTATTCACTCCTGTAGGTCCACAAATACTATTATAAGTTGATTTTGAATGAATCTACCATAAAATGTCGTTTAGGATGTACTTTATTGATAACATAACAGTAGCTGTACTTACATTGAGAAAAGCGAGTGTAGCAGCTAGAAACGTCAAAAACGAATGTAAACATGCTTTTCATTGTTATTTACACAAACAGTGGCGTAGCTGTTTAAGTAAGTCATATTATAATGTGATTTCAAGCAGGGCTATCTTGCAATGAAGTTTGAAAATGTTTTGAGTTGACAATCGATCAGTTTTCACTTTTTCATTCATTCAGGGCTGAACAGCAACACTACTCAATCTGTGCCTGCTTAAACTGCTGTGCTCTTGGCCAAATAAACAAAGTGGTTTTATTCACTCCTGTAGGTCCACAAATCTTATTATAAGTTGATTTTGAATGAATCTACCATAAAATGTCGTTTAGGATGTTATTTATTGATAACATAACAGTAGCTGTACTTACATTGAGAAAAGCGAGTGTAGCAGCTAGAAACGTCAAAAACGAATGTAAACATGCTTTTCATTGTTATTTACACAAACAGTGGCGTAGCTGTTTAAGTAAGTCATATTATAATGTGATTTCAAGCAGGGCTATCTTGCAATGAAGTTTGAACATGTTTTGAGTTGATAATCGATCAGTTTTCATTTTTTTATTCATTCAGGGCTGGAGCACAACACTACTCAATCTGTGCCTGCCTAAACTGCTGTGCTCCTGGCCAAAAAAACAAAGTGGCTTTATTCACTCCTGTAGGTCCACAAATCCTATCTAAGGTGATTTTGAATGAATCTACCATAAAATATCGTTTAAAGATGTACTTTGTTGATAACTTAAAAGTAGCTGTACATACATTGAGAAACAGCGAGTGCAGCATCTGAAAACGTCAAAAACGACTGTAACATGCTTTTCATTGTTATTTACACAAACAGTGGCGTGGTTGTTTCAGTTAGTCATGTTATAATGTGATTTCAAGCAGGGCTATCTTCAAATGTAGTTTGAAAATGTTTTGAGTTGATAATCGATCAGTTTTCACTTTTTCATTCATTCAGGATCGAACAGCAACACTACTCAATCTGTGCCTGCTTAAACTGCTGTGCTCTTGGCCAAATAAACAAAGTGGTTTTATTCACTCCTGTAGGTCCACAAATCTTATTATAAGTTGATTTTGAATGAATCTACCATAAAATGTCGTTTAGGATGTTATTTATTGATAACATAACAGTAGCTGTACATACTTTATGAAAAAGCGATTGTCGCAGCTAGAAACCTCAAAAACGACTGTAAACATGCTTTTCATTGTTATTTACACAAACAGTGGCGTGGCTGTTTAAGTAAGTCATATTATAATGTGATTTCAAGCAGGGCTATCTTGCAATGAAGTTTGAAAATGTTTTGAGTTGATAATCGATCAGTTTTCACTTTTTCATTCATTCAAGGCTGAACAGCAACACTACTTGATATGTGCCTTCTTTAACTGCTGTGCTCCTGGCCAAAAAAACAAAGTGGCTCTATTCACTCCTGTAGGTCCACAAATCCTATTATAAGTTGATTTTGAATGAATCTACCATAAAATATCGTTTAAAGATGTACTTTGTTGATAACATAACAGTAGCTGTACTTACATTGAGAAAAGCGATTGTAGCAGCTAGAAACGTCAAAAACGACTGTAAACATGCTTTTCATTGTTATTTACACAAACAGTGGCGTAGCTGTTTAAGTAAGTCATATTATAATGTGATTTCAAGCAAGCAGCTATCTTCAAATGTAGTTTGAAGATGTTTTGAGTTGATAATCGATCTGTTTCCACTTTCCCTTTCTCCCTGTAGCTGCTCGCATCCAGTTTAAGACTCTGGTGCTAGCCTACAGGGCAGTGAAAGGAACAGCTCCTTCATACCTCCAGGCTACGGTCAAGCCCTACACCGCCGGCCGACCACTTCGCTCTTCTGCCTCCAGGCGGCTGGCTGCCCCGGCGCTCAGCGGCCCCTGCTTGCGATCGACGCGGTCACGGCTTTTCACTGTTCTGGCACCTCAGTGGTGGAATGATCTCCCGACTGATGTCAGGACAGCGGTGTCGCTGTCCATCTTTCGCCGCAGGCTGAAAACTCATCTCTTCAGGAAACACTACCCGGATCCGCCCTGTTAGAGTTAGGGTCTAGGACATCACCTATTCTGTCCTAGCTCTTCTGATTCACTTTGTTTTCTAATCTGTCCTTTCTAATTTGTCCTTTTTTCTCATTCATCATGGTACCTAATTTATTGCACTTTTACTCCAGCTCTAGTTATGTTGTTCTTATGTTGCTCTTAGCTGTTGGTTTTGGAAGGAAATACGCTCACGATTTCTTGTGACCTGAAGTGCTTTTATCTATCTTTGTTGAACGCACTTATTGCAAGTCGCTTTGGATGAAAGCGTCTGCTAAATGACTGTAATGTAATGTAATGTAATGCAGATTCATTCAAAATCACCTCATAATTTTGAGGTGGATTTGTGGATTTTCAGGAGGCTATTGCAGACACAGATTGGGGTCAATCCTAAATGGATGAAAAAGAGACACATGTTCCATAATCAATTCAAAACACGTCACATTTCAAGGTATCTCCACTTGAAATCACATTATAATAGGATTTACTAAAGCAACCATCAACTGCTTCTGTAAATTACAATAAAAAGCATTTAACGCCAGGTGGTCAGCATTTCCAGCTTCTGTCATTGCTGTTTATTATTGTATATTCACTCACATAAGAAAACTGTTCAGTTATCAACAAAGCACATCTTAACATGACATTTTATGGTAGATTCATTCAAAATCACCTTATTATAGGATTTGTTGACCTACAGGAGGGAATAAAGCAACTTTGTTTACTTGGCCAGGAGTACAGCAGTTTAGGCAGGCACAGATTGAGTAGTGTTGTTCTCCAGCCCTGAATGAATGAAAAAGTGAAAACTGATCGATTATCAACTCAAAACATTTTCAAACTACATTTCAAGATAGCCATGCTAGAAATCACATTATAATATGACTTACTGAAACAACCACGCCATGCCAAACCCACTTTGTTTATTTGGTGACGTTTTTGAAAAATAAAACCGCATTCATGTAATGCCATGTCCAACCACCAGGTGGCAAACTTGTACCAGAAACCTCTAGATACAAACAACATGCCTTTTTGCCATTTCCATTTCCATGAAACAACCACGTCACTGTTTGTGTAAATAACAATACAAAGCATGTTACAGCCGTATTTGACGTTTCCAGCTGCTGTAATCGCTGTTTCTCAATATATGTACAGCTACATGTTTAAACCGTTATGTTATCAACAAAGTACATCTTAAAATAACATTTTATGGTAGATTCATTCAAAATCACCTCATAGTATGATTTGTGGATTTTCAGGAGGGAATGCCAGTCAGTTGCTGTCCACATCATCATGTGGACTCGAACTGAGCTCTTTGAGCAGACACAGATTGGGAAGTCTGGACTGGACAGTCCTAAATGATTGTAAAAAGGAAAAAATGTTCCATTATCAATTCAGAACAAATTAAATGACATTTTTTGGAAGACCTCCTTGAAATCACCTCCTGTCCGAAGTAACCTGTACCTGCTTGAGTAAATTAGGATGAAAAGCTTTCGATGTCGGCTTGTATGCAGGGGACTTTAATCATTCCAACGGATTTTGAAAAATAAAACCGCATTCATGTAATGCCATGTCCAACCACCAGGTGGCAAACTCGTACCAGAAAAGCCTCTACATAAAAACAACATGCCTTCATATTTTCCATTTCTATTTTCTTTTTTTTTTAAAGTTCTTACATTGACACGCAACTTTGTTCAACGGATCAGAAACGGGAAAAACAAGTGGTTCCTCTTCAAACAAAGTCTTCTTCATGTACAACAATAGTAAACATTAGGAATTTCCTAAGAAGTCCAGTGAAAAACAAGGTTGTGTGGTTGTGCAGTCCTCCCCAGATTTCATCAACATGTTTCCTGCTTTTGATGTCAGCTTGTAAGCAGGGGACTTTAATCATTCCAACGGATTTTGAAAAATAAAACCGCATTCATGTAATGCCATGTCCAACCACCAGGTGGCAAACTCGTACCACAAACCTCTAGATAAAAACAACATGCCTTCATATTTTCCATTTCTATTTTCTTTTTTCTAAAGTTCTAACATTGACACGCAACTTTGTTCAACGGATCAGAAACGGGAAAAACAAGTGGTTCCTCTTCAACAAAGTCTTCTTCATGTACAACAATAGTAAACATTGGGAATTTCCTAAGAAGTCTAGTGAAAAACAAGGTTGTGTGGTAGTGCAGTCCTCCCCAGATTTCATCAACATGTTTCCTGCCACACTAGAGTAAACAAGACACTGGACCATGTTTACACCAATTTGGTTGGAGCCTACAAGGCTAAACCCCTCCCCCACATAGGACAAACAGACCACCTTGCTACTTTTCTCTCCCCCAAGTATTCACCACTCATCCAATGTGTGAAACCCACAGTAAAGACAATAAAAGTGTGGCCTGAGGGGACAGATGTGTTGCAGTACCGGTTCAGGCACACACACTGGAATATGTTTTCCACCCAGGCAACCTGTCACTCCCACACTGATATTGAGAGCTCTGTACTGGACCACATATCCACCACCATATATACCATATGTTTACCACCCAGAAGTGGATCACCATGTGCCCTAACAGCCCTGGATGAACAGGAATGTCTGTCTCCTGCTGAAGGCCCGCAACATCGCCTTCAGATCGGGAGATACACGAGCCTACAGTACAGCCAGGCCTGACCTGAAGCGGGGCGTCAAGGAAGCCAAGCCCTGCTGCAAGCTGAAGGTTGAGGAGTACTTCTCAAACTCCAACCCCCTTGTGTGGCAAGGCATCCAGGGATCAGCGCCCCCCTCCTCTGATATCTCCTTTCTCAACGAGTTGAACAACTTCTACGCTTGTTTTGAGAGGGACAACCTACAGCCTGCAACCAAGCAGAGCTGACCACTGACTACCAACCCCTATCACTCTGCCTCACGGATGTCAGAGCAGCGCACAAAGCTGCAGGCCCCGATGGCACCCCTGGACGTGTACTCAGAGCATGTGCTGGGGAGCTGTCGGACTTATTCAACCTGTCCTTGGCCCATGCTGTTGTTCCAACCTGCTTTAAGTCCACCTCCATTGTACCTGCTCCCCAAAAATCCTCCCCTACCTGTCTGAATGACTACCGCCCGGTAGCACTCACCCCCACCATCACCAAGTGCTTGGAGCAGCTGGTTCTGGCACATCTCCAATCCTGTCTTCCCCCCAACCTGGACCCCCAACAATTTGCTTATTGCGAGAACAGGAGCACAGAAGATGCAGTCTCCATAGCGCTGCACTCTGTTAGGACGGAGTGAACAGGTCCTAACAGAGTGCCATCTGGACAATCAGGACACATATGCAAGAATGCTGTTCATAGACTTCAGTTCAGCATTTGACACTGCCATCCCCTCTGAGCTGATCACCAAACTTGCAGATCGGCATCACAGCAACGGCCTATCTTCAGAGATCCTGGTGAACTTCTACTGCTGCACCGTTGAGAGCATCCTGACCAACTGCATTACAGTTTGGTACGGGAACTGCTCTGTAGCTGACCGGAAGGCGCTGCAGAAAGTGGTGAAAACCACCCAACGCATGGCTGGCGCCTCACTTCCTTCCTGCTCTTCAGACCACCTTCAGGAAGCGTTGTCTCAGGAGAGCTACCAAAATAAAGAAAGACTCCTGCTATCCGGCAAACAGACTGTTTGCCCTCCTGCCCTCTAGGAGGCACTACAGGAGTCTCTGTACAAGAACCACCAGGTTCAGGAACAGTTTCTTCCCCACAGCAGTCTCCCTGCTGAACTCTGCCCTCCGTCACCCCACTCTCCTTCACAAACATTCACACATACTCGCCAGACCCCATCCCCCACCCCCTTGCACACACCCAACCCCTCCCGGAATGAACTCACCACTGCACTGATGAATGCACTTTTCACTTTGTTTATCTTTGTTTTACTGCACATACTGTAAAAAAACCTTGTACTTTATATACTGTAAAAACTTGCATTTCATATATCCTTGCACTACTCATTTAACTTTAAGTTCTGTATCTGTATTTTCGTATATTTACTTTGGGTTCCCGTGAATATTTGGTCCAAACTCTTAAATAAGTGCAGTTTCACCTTGTTTCTTCTTTTTCTTCTTGGCCTTCTTCTCCTGCGCTTTATCCACAGAGGTTTTGAGGTCCTTCTCGATGTCCACCAGCTCTTCAGGGGCCTTCATCCCAAACATGCCTGGTTTAGTGAGTTGTTGTTGTTCATTCCAACCAGGACTCTGCTGATTGATCTGGTTCTCATAGCAGTGGTAGGAACTTCAATGTACATTATATACAAGAACACATGGTTCCGGTGTTATGCCAGCTCCATCACTATAAACTCATCAAATGAGCATCACTTTGTGTGAAGTGCTGCTGAAGAGCAGAACATGCTCCACCTTAGAGAGATGAATTAACATTCCAACAGGAAGAGCTGCTTGCAAAGTGCTGCTCTCTGCAGCCGGGCCTTTCTTTGTCTTCTTCTTTAGACTTGCCACCGATTCCAGCATGCTGAGAGGAGTGACACAGATGTACGATGATTAACATTGGTGACTCTGTTCAGCTCTGTGTGTGTGTGTGTGTGTGTGTGTGTGTGTGTGTTTACCTACCTTTCCCATCCTAGTCTCTGCTCTAGGCCGAAGGGTTGAGTGCTCTGGACATGCTTCGACTGGCTAAGCAAAGAGTTGAGCATACTGGACCTTGTGGTAGATCCACATTGTACTGTCAGCTGTCACACCCAGCACCAGTCTTTGGCCATTAGGCCTCAGATTCAGCAGAGTCCTGTGTAAGTGGCATGTGGTGCATGGATAGGAGGAGTCTGCAAGAGGCACAAATCAATGAGTCACAGCACAAACTCACATTAATAATAATAATAATAATAATACATTTGATTTGAAGAGCACTTTTCATAGTTAAAAACAATCCCAAAGTGCTACAGAGTACAGCAAAATTAAAACAGGTTTTAAAACAAGCGACAGGTTTTAAAACAAGCGAACTATGACACAGTGTGTTAAAAAAATCCTTGTTTAAAAAGAAAGGTTTTCAGGCCTATGTTAGTGCCCAGACTGTGATTAAACTGTACATATGGTTGGAATTAATATGCATCTTAATATGCATCTATTATTCAGTGTTCAGAGTGAAGACTAGGACGTGTCTACTAGCATGGCCTTTCAATGTCATCGTTCACACGCTGCATTAATAATAAGAAGCAGGTTAGATCAGAGCTCTTACCCAAAGGAAGAACTGACGAGGACAGTTCTGGTTTGATTATCCAGTAGTAAACAAAGTTTCCTTCCTGTCTCTGGGATGTCGGTAGTGGCTTTTTTTAGTATTGGTATTGAAGAAAGCGTGGAAAAAGACAAACCTGGCAGGTTACAACAACAAAAACTTCACTTAGAATCCCCTTTAGAAAACTCACACATCTTTACACAGTTTTAGGCTGGGGACAAACCTGGCCATGTCCAGGATGAGCTCCTCCCCCTTCTTCACTTCGTGGTTGTCAAAGATGGATGAAAGTGGAGCAATGATCCACTTTCTAAGTCGGAATACAGAGTCCTCCCCCCCCACCCCCGAGAAAGGAAACTAGTTAGTCGGTTACATTCACATCCACCAGTTTTCTTTGACCTGCTTATACACAGCAGCCTCTGTGTCAGTCAGTTCAAATGATGAATTCAGCTTTTAAGCAATTTAAGCATCCTGCAAAGTACATAACACATCTTGCTAGAATAAGCCACTTTACTGTCATTACATGTTGTATGCATCAATCCCCCCCAAACACATTATCTTTGCTGTAATGTACTCCATATTTATCACTTACATTACATTACATTACGGTCATTTAGCAGACGCTTTTATCCAAAGCGACTTACAATAAGTGCGTTCAACAAAGGTAGATAAAGGAACTTCAGGGACAGGACCCAATTTCTTCTCATGGGTAAAAATGGGATGCTCAGTGCCCACTTCATTTTGACAACATTCAAAAAGTTGGTCCAAACAGTGACTTACTGACATTTTTGAAGTTCAATTTTGATGACCTATGCTCTGACTCAAATCTCATGCACATATGCCTTACCAAAGGGCACAGAGAAAGGATTTGAGCAGGGAGATGCAGCTCATTGCTAAGCAATGTTGCTTAGCAATTACATTATTCTCAGGAAAGAGTAGCTTGAATGCTTTTCAATCATTTTTTGCAGTCTTACTACACATTCCACAGATAAATCAGGATCAAAACGTGTTTGAACTATCTCAATCCAAAACAGTCCAAAACAAAACAAACTGAACATATATATTTTTCTCTATACTGCTCAACAAAACTGAATTGAACTATCTAACTCCATCAGAGGACAAGGTGTTTAATTTCCATGGGTGCAAGCCCTCAAAGTCTGGATAATCAACCAACCTGCTTCTTTTATAAATTCCATATGTGGTTTTGAGGACAGATTTCAAGAAGTCTGTGCTGGCCCTTTCTCGCTGTCTCGTGTATTTTTCCATTGTCCTTTCAGTGACATATTACATTCACAATGTAACTGTAAAAAACAACACCTTCCTTGAATACAGCAAGCTTATGTTGTGTCACTCCATACTGAAACTACAGCACCAAATAAATTAATTTCACCATTCTTTGTTTGGATTTGGACACCATTATACAGCAACTGTAAGTCACAATCAATTGTTTGTAACACAACATCAACACCACACTCATCAATATCCTTAGCTTTTACTAAAGCAAAAAGTCTGATTGCAGCAAGCTTTAACCTAAACTTGGGGTCTATGTTTCCTAAAGTATTATTAACCATCAATATATTTCATCTGTATATAAAATCACCTGCAATGGTGTGGTGGGATTTGGAAAGGCTGATATTTCTCTGATATTTTCTGAAATATTCATTATTTTCCAGCTGAAAATTTTTCATTAAAACCCATTCAAATCTTTTTTCATTTTCTTCAGGCACTTCATGTGCCTTCTAACTTCTTCCTACTTTCAGACAGAGACAGAGAATCCATTCAAGGGTTATCCTGCCTCTCCTGCACACACACACCCTTGAACACAGGCTTTGATCTTTCTTTGTTTTTTTTCTGGACAACTGTTGTCCTTTTGTCACAGCTTCAAAGGACTTGAGCTGTCAATCAAACTGCTTGCGAGTTTATCTCATTTAGGGACAGAAATCATTCACACATTGTCAGACCTACATGCTCCATTCTTTCAGGGGTTTTTGTTAAGCATTTCAAGCATTTAAACACTTTTATGGTTTTACAGCAGAATCTTTGAGTCACTTAAAGCAATTCAAATCTTTCAGGCAACAGACAGCACAGACACTCACACTCACATTACTTCACGTACACGCACACACAGACAGGCTTTGATCTTTCTGGGTTTTTTTCATAATTTTCACCCATTTCATAGGTTTTTGCAGTTAAAACACTTCAAGCATTTTAAATCTTGCAGGCAACAGACAGCACAGACACTCACACTCACATTACTTCACATACACATACATAAAGCACACACAGGCTTCATCTTTCAGGGTTTTTCTCAGCATATTCACACATTTCGCGGGTTTTGCAGTTAAAACCCTTCAAGCATTTTAAATCTTCCCATAGATAGACACTCACTCGCATATACACTTCACATCAAGCATTATGTAGTCACACTATCATACTAGATAGCCAACATTGCATCTTACCTGATGAACAGGCCCTTGAATCTGATAATCCTCAATCACACGTACCACAAAAAACAATCCAATGGTGCACACAGTCAGACGGTAAAATGGCTGCAAATGGACAACACGGCAACAAATGGTGTGACCAGGTCGGGCTATACCAAATGAGGAATTTGGTCGAGCCCATTAAGACTCGAAATAGCTTGCATAGTAATTACATAGTAATGCGATTCAAAAATGCTGAAAACTGGCTTAACAATTAACATTTACCTTGTAGTCGTTATATCTACAAATAACAATTTTTTATTCGCTATTTACACGTAGTAGTAGTACATGTTTCGCACATACTCCTCCCCCCCCCCCCTCACAGAACTTACGTGATTGGATGGTCGACTGGAGAACCATTTTGAACTGGATGTCATCAAGAGAAGTATGGTTTTCCTTAAGTTGGCTCATCGGTAAGGCAGTTTAACAGTATCGCTTCTGTCTTCGGTAATGCATTCGTATTTACAGCGGCGCATATGGAAAGAAGAAGATGGCCTCATCACAGACAGCTAAGTTATGGCTTTTGCACTCCGTCCACCCTGTTTAGCAGCTGCAAGTGTGCCGACATCATCGTGTTTGCACGTACATCCTTACTGCAGACAGATTGCAACAGCCCCGCCTCTTCGAGCAGCGAACAGAATGGGACAGGTAGGTACGCGCACACACACACACACACACACACACACACACACACACACACACACACACACACACAAACACACACATGAGATGATTATAAAACATGTGTCACTTTTTCATCCATTTAGGACTCGACCCAAATCTGTATCCGACCAGAAAGCTCAGTTCCCTTCCTGAAAATCCACAAATCCTATTATAAGGTGATTTTGAATGAATCTACCATAAAATGAAGATGTGCTTTGTTGATATCTAAACACTTTCTCATTGGAGTGAATATACAATAATCAACAGCAATGGGACAGCTGTAAATGCCGAAAACCAAGCGTAAAATGCTTTTCATTGTAGTTGATGGTTGCTTCAGTAAATCCTATTATAATGTGATTTCAAGTAGAGGTACCTGGAAATGTAATTTGAATATGTTGTGTTGATTATGGAACATCTGTCACTTTTTCATCCATTTAGGACTGGACCCCAATCTGTATCCGACCAGAAAACTCAGTTGCCTCCTGAAAATCCACCAATCCTATTATAAGGTGATTTTGAATGAATCTACCATAAAATGTCATGTTAAGATGTGCTTTGTTGATAACTAAACAGTTTTATCATTGGAGTGAATATACAATAATCAACAGCAATGGGGCAGCTGTAAATGATGAAAACCTAGCGTAAAATGCTTTTCATTGTAATTTACACAAGCAGTTGATGGTTGCTTCATTAAATCCTGTTATAATGTGATTTCAAGTAGAGGTACCTGGAAATGTAATTTGAATATGTTTTGAGTTGATTATTGAACATCTGTCACTTTTTCATCCATTTAGGACTGGACCCCAATCTGTATCTGACCAGAAAACTCAGTTCCCTCCTGAAAATCCACAAATCCTATTATAAGGTGATTTTGAATGAATCTACCATAAAATGTCATGTGAAGATGTGCTCTGCTGATAACTAAACCGTTTTCTCATTGGAGTGAATATACAATGATAAACAGCAATGAAAGCAGCTGTAAATGCCGAAAACCTAGCGTAAAATGCTTTTCATTGTAATTTACACAAGCAGTTGATGGTTGCTTCATTAAATCCTGTTATAATGTGATTTCAAGTAGAGGTACCTTGAAATGTAATTTGAATATGTTTTGAGTTGATTATTGAACATCTGTCACTTTTTCATCCATTTAGGACTGGACCCCAATCTGTATCTGACCAGAAAACTCATTTCCCTCCTGAAAATCCACAAATCCTAATATAAGGTGATTTTGAATGAATCTACCATAAAATGTCATGTGAAGATATGCTCTGCTGATAACTAAACAGTTTTCTCATTGGAGTGAATATACAATAATCAACAGCAATGGGGCAGCTGTAAATGCCGACAACCAAGCGTAAAATGCTTTTCATTGTAGTTGATGGTTGCTTCAGTAAATCCTATTATAATGTGATTTCAAGTAGAGGTACCTGGAAATGTAATTTGAATACGTTGTGTTGATTATGGAACATCTGTCACTTTTTCATCCATTTAGGACTGGACCCCAATCTGTATCCGACCAGAAAACTCAGTTGCCTCCTGAAAATCCACCAATCCTATTATAAGGTGATTTTGAATGAATCTACCATAAAATGTCATGTGAAGATATGCTCTGCTGATAACTAAACAGTTTTCTCATTGGAGTGAATATACAATAATCAACAGCAATGGGGCAGCTGTAAATGCCGAAAACCAAGCGTAAAATGCTTTTCATTGTAGTTGATGGTTGCTTCAGTAAATCCTATTATAATGTGATTTCAAGTAGAGGTACCTGGAAATGTAATTTGAATATGTTGTGTTGATTATGGAACATCTGTCACTTTTTCATCCATTTAGGACTGGACCCCAATCTGTATCCGACCAGAAAACTCAGTTGCCTCCTGAAAATCCACCAATCCTATTATAAGGTGATTTTGAATGAATCTACCATAAAATGTCATGTTAAGATGTGCTTTGTTGATAACTAAACAGTTTTATCATTGGAGTGAATATACAATAATCAACAGCAATGGGGCAGCTGTAAATGATGAAAACCTAGCGTAAAATGCTTTTCATTGTAATTTACACAAGCAGTTGATGGTTGCTTCATTAAATCCTGTTATAATGTGATTTCAAGTAGAGGTACCTGGAAATGTAATTTGAATATGTTTTGAGTTGATTATTGAACATCTGTCACTTTTTCATCCATTTAGGACTGGACCCCTATCTGTATCTGACCAGAAAACTCAGTTCCCTCCTGAAAATCCACAAATCCTATTATAAGGTGATTTTGAATGAATCTACCATAAAATGTCATGTGAAGATGTGCTCTGCTGATAACTAAACCGTTTTCTCATTGGAGTGAATATACAATGATAAACAGCAATGAAAGCAGCTGTAAATGCCGAAAACCTAGCGTAAAATGCTTTTCATTGTAGTTGATGGTTGCTTCATTAAATCCTATTATAATGTGATTTCAAGTAGAGGTACCTTGAAATGTAATTTGAATATGTTTTGACTTGATTATTGAACATCTGTCACTTTTTATTGAACATCTGTCACTTTTTCATCCATTTAGGACTGGACCCCAATCTGTATCCGACCAGAAAACTCAGTTCCCTCCTGAAAATCCACCAATCCTATTATAAGGTGATTTTGAATGAATCTACCATAAAATGTCATGTTAAGATGTGCTTTGTTGATAACTAAACAGTTTTCTCATTGGAGTGAATATACAATAATCAACAGCAATGGGGCAACTGTAAATGCCAAAACCTAGCGTAATATGCTTTTCATTGTAATTTACACAAGCAGTTGATGGTTGCTTCATTAAATCCTATTATAATGTGATTTCAAGTAGAGGTACCTTGAAATGTAATTTGAATATGTTTTGAGTTGATTATTGAACATCTGTCACTTTTTCATCCATTTAGGACTGGACCCCAATCTGTATCTGACCAGAAAACTCAGTTCCCTCCTGAAAATCCACCAATCCTATTATAAGGTGATTTTGAATGAATCTACCATAAAATGACATGTGAAGATGTGCTCTGCTGATAACTAAACAGTTTTCTCATTGGAGTGAATATACAATGATAAACAGCAATGAAAGCAGCTGTAAATGCCGAAAACCAAGTGTAAAATGCTTTTCATTGTAGTTGATGGTTGCTTCATTAAATCCTATTATAATGTGATTTCAAGTAGAGGTACCTGGAAATGTAACTTGAATATGTTTGGTGTTGATAATGGAACATCTGTCACTTTTTCATCCATTTAGGACTGGAACCCAATCTGTATCTGACCAGAAAACTCAGTTCCCTCCTGAAAATCCACCAATCCTATTATAAAGTGATTTTGAATGAATCTACCATAAAATGTCATGTTAAGATGTGCTTTGTTGATAACTAAACAGTTTTCTCATTGGAGTGAATATACAATAATCAACAGCAATGCGGCAACTGTAAATGCCGACAACCTAGCTTAAAATGCTTTTCATTGTAGTTGATGGTTGCTTCAGTAAATCCTATTATAATGTGATTTCAAGTAGAGGTACCTTGAAATGTAATTTGAATATGTTTTGAGTTGATTATTGAACATCTGTCACTTTTTCATCCATTTAGGACTGGACCCCAATCTGTATCTGACCAGAAAACTCAGTTCCCTCCTGAAAATCCAAAAATCCTAATATAAGGTGATTTTGAATGAATCTACCATAAAATGTCATGTGAAGATATGCTCTGCTGATAACTAAACAGTTTTCTCATTGGAGTGAATATACAATGATAAACAGCAATGAAAGCAGCTGTAAATGCCGAAAACCAAGCGTAAAATGCTTTTCATTGTAGTTGATGGTTGCTTCAGTAAATCCTATTATAATGTGATTTCAAGTAGAGGTACCTGGAAATGTAATTTGAATATGTTTTGTGTTGATTATGGAACATCTGTCACTTTTTCATCCATTTAGGACTGGACCCCAATCTGTATCTGACCAGAAAACTCAGTTCCCTCCTGAAAATCCACCAATCCTATTATAAGGTGATTTTGAATGAATCTACCATAAAAGGTCATGTTAAGATGTGCTTTGTTGATAACTAAACAGTTTTCTCATTGGAGTGAATATACAATAATCAACAGCAATGCGGCAACTGTAAATGCCGACAACCTAGCTTAAAATGCTTTTCATTGTAGTTGATGGTTGCTTCAGTAAATCCTATTATAATGTGATTTCAAGTAGAGGTACCTGGAAATGTAATTTGAATATGTTGTGTTGATTATGGAACATCTGTCACTTTTTCATCCATTTAGGACTGGACCCCAATCTGTATCCGACCAGAAAACTCAGTTGCCTCCTGAAAATCCACCAATCCTATTATAAGGTGATTTTGAATGAATCTACCATAAAATGTCATGTTAAGATGTGCTTTGTTGATAACTAAACAGTTTTATCATTGGAGTGAATATACAATAATCAACAGCAATGGGGCAGCTGTAAATGATGAAAACCTAGCGTAAAATGCTTTTCATTGTAATTTACACAAGCAGTTGATGGTTGCTTCATTAAATCCTGTTATAATGTGATTTCAAGTAGAGGTACCTGGAAATGTAATTTGAATATGTTTTGAGTTGATTATTGAACATCTGTCACTTTTTCATCCATTTAGGACTGGACCCCTATCTGTATCGGACCAGAAAACTCAGTTCCCTCCTGAAAATCCACAAATCCTATTATAAGGTGATTTTGAATGAATCTACCATAAAATGTCATGTGAAGATGTGCTCTGCTGATAACTAAACCGTTTTCTCATTGGAGTGAATATACAATGATAAACAGCAATGAAAGCAGCTGTAAATGCCGAAAACCTAGCGTAAAATGCTTTTCATTGTAGTTGATGGTTGCTTCATTAAATCCTATTATAATGTGATTTCAAGTAGAGGTACCTTGAAATGTAATTTGAATATGTTTTGACTTGATTATTGAACATCTGTCACTTTTTATTGAACATCTGTCACTTTTTCATCCATTTAGGACTGGACCCCAATCTGTATCCGACCAGAAAACTCAGTTCCCTCCTGAAAATCCACCAATCCTATTATAAGGTGATTTTGAATGAATCTACCATAAAATGTCATGTTAAGATGTGCTTTGTTGATAACTAAACAGTTTTCTCATTGGAGTGAATATACAATAATCAACAGCAATGGGGCAACTGTAAATGCCAAAACCTAGCGTAATATGCTTTTCATTGTAATTTACACAAGCAGTTGATGGTTGCTTCATTAAATCCTATTATAATGTGATTTCAAGTAGAGGTACCTTGAAATGTAATTTGAATATGTTTTGAGTTGATTATTGAACATCTGTCACTTTTTCATCCATTTAGGACTGGACCCCAATCTGTATCTGACCAGAAAACTCAGTTCCCTCCTGAAAATCCACCAATCCTATTATAAGGTGATTTTGAATGAATCTACCATAAAATGACATGTGAAGATGTGCTCTGCTGATAACTAAACAGTTTTCTCATTGGAGTGAATATACAATGATAAACAGCAATGAAAGCAGCTGTAAATGCCGAAAACCAAGTGTAAAATGCTTTTCATTGTAGTTGATGGTTGCTTCATTAAATCCTATTATAATGTGATTTCAAGTAGAGGTACCTGGAAATGTAACTTGAATATGTTTGGTGTTGATAATGGAACATCTGTCACTTTTTCATCCATTTAGGACTGGAACCCAATCTGTATCTGACCAGAAAACTCAGTTCCCTCCTGAAAATCCACCAATCCTATTATAAAATGATTTTGAATGAATCTACCATAAAATGTCATGTTAAGATGTGCTTTGTTGATAACTAAACAGTTTTCTCATTGGAGTGAATATACAATAATCAACAGCAATGCGGCAACTGTAAATGCCGACAACCTAGCTTAAAATGCTTTTCATTGTAGTTGATGGTTGCTTCAGTAAATCCTATTATAATGTGATTTCAAGTAGAGGTACCTTGAAATGTAATTTGAATATGTTTTGAGTTGATTATTGAACATCTGTCACTTTTTCATCCATTTAGGACTGGACCCCAATCTGTATCTGACCAGAAAACTCAGTTCCCTCCTGAAAATCCAAAAATCCTAATATAAGGTGATTTTGAATGAATCTACCATAAAATGTCATGTGAAGATATGCTCTGCTGATAACTAAACAGTTTTCTCATTGGAGTGAATATACAATGATAAACAGCAATGAAAGCAGCTGTAAATGCCGAAAACCAAGCGTAAAATGCTTTTCATTGTAGTTGATGGTTGCTTCAGTAAATCCTATTATAATGTAATTTCAAGTAGAGGTACCTGGAAATGTAATTTGAATATGTTTTGTGTTGATTATGGAACATCTGTCACTTTTTCATCCATTTAGGACTGGACCCCAATCTGTATCTGACCAGAAAACTCAGTTCCCTCCTGAAAATCCACCAATCCTATTATAAGGTGATTTTGAATGAATCTACCATAAAAGGTCATGTTAAGATGTGCTTTGTTGATAACTAAACAGTTTTCTCATTGGAGTGAATATACAATAATCAACAGCAATGCGGCAACTGTAAATGCCGACAACCTAGCTTAAAATGCTTTTCATTGTAGTTGATGGTTGCTTCAGTAAATCCTATTATAATGTGATTTCAAGTAGAGGTACCTTGAAATGTAATTTGAATATGTTTTGAGTTGATTATTGAACATCTGTCACTTTTTCATCCATTTAGGACTGGACCCCAATCTGTATCTGACCAGAAAACTCAGTTCCCTCCTGAAAATCCACAAATCCTAATATAAGGTGATTTTGAATGAATCTACCATAAAATGTCATGTGAAGATATGCTCTGCTGATAACTTAACAGTTTTCTCATTGGAGTGAATATACAATGATAAACAGCAATGAAAGCAGCTGTAAATGCCGAAAACCAAGCGTAAAATGCTTTTCATTGTAGTTGATGGTTGCTTCAGTAAATCCTATTATAATGTGATTTCAAGTAGAGGTACCTGGAAATGTAATTTGAATATGTTTTGTGTTGATTATGGAACATCTGTCACTTTTTCATCCATTTAGGACTGGACCCCAATCTGTATTTGACCAGAAAACTCAGTTCCCTCCTGAAAATCCACAAATGCTATTATAAGGTGATTTTGAATGAATCTACCATAAAATGTCATGTGAAGATATGCTCTGCTGATAACTAAACAGTTTTCTCATTGGAGTGAATATACAATGATAAACAGCAATGAAAGCAGCTGTAAATGCCGAAAACCAAGCGTAAAATGCTTTTCATTGTAGTTGATGGTTGCTTCAGTAAATCCTATTATAATGTGATTTCAAGTAGAGGTACCTGGAAATGTAATTTGAATATGTTTTGTGTTGATTATGGAACATCTGTCACTTTTTCATCCATTTAGGACTGGACCCCAATCTGTATTTGACCAGAAAACTCAGTTCCCTCCTGAAAATCCACAAATGCTATTATAAGGTGATTTTGAATGAATCTACCATAAAATGTCATGTTAAGATGTGCTTTGTTGATATCTTAACAGTTTTCTCGTTGGAGTGAATATACAATAATCAACAGCAATGGGGCAGCTGTAAATGCTAAAAACCTATCGTAAAATGCTTTTCATTGTAGTTGATGGTTGCTTCAGTAAATCCAATTATAATGTGATTTCGAGTAGAGGTACCTTGAAATGTAATTTGATTATGTTTTGAGTTGATTATGGAACATGTGTCACTTTTTCATCCATTCAGGACTGGACCCCAATCTGTGTCCGTCATAGCCTCCTGAAAATCCACAAATCCTTTTATGAGGTGATTATGAATGAATCTACCATAAAATGTCATGCAAAGATGTGCTTTGTTGATAACTGCACAGTTTTCTCATTGGAGTGAATATACAATGATAAACAGCATTGAAAGCAGCTGTAAATGCCGAAAACCAAGCGTAAAATGCTTTTCATTGTAGTTGATGGTTGCTTCAGTAAATCCTATTATAATTTGATTTCAAGTAGAGGTACCTGGAAATGTAATTTCAATATGTTTTGAGTTGATTATGGAACATCTGTCACTTTTTCATCCATTTAGGACTGGACCCCAATCTGTATTTGACCAGAAAACTCAGTTCCCTCCTGAAAATCCACAAATCCTATTATAAGGTGATTTTGAATGAATCTACCATAAAATGTCATGTTAAGATGTGCTTTGTTAATAACTAAACAGTTTTCTCATTGGAGTGAATATACAATAATCAACAGCAATGGGGCAACTGTAAATGCCGAAAACCTAGCATAAAATGCTTTTCATTGTATATTTACACAAGCAGTTGATGGTTGCTTCATTAAATTCTATTATAATGAGATTTGAAGTAGATGTACTTTGAAATGTAATTTGAATATATTTTGAGTTGATTATGGAATATCTGTCACTTTTTCACCCATTTAGGACTGGACCCCAATCTGTATTTGACCAGAAAACTCAGTTCCCTCCTGAAATCCACAAATCCTATTATAAGGTGATTTTGAATGAATCTACCATAAAATGTCATGTGAAGATGTGCTCTGCTGATAACTGAACAGTTTTCTCATTGGAGTGAATATACAATGATAAACAGCAATGAAAGCAGCAGTAAATGCTGAAAACCAAGCGTAAAATGCTTTTCATTGTAGTTGATGGTTGCTTCAGTAAATCCTATTATAATGTGATTTCAAGTAGAGGTACCTGGAAATGTAATTTGAATATGTTTTGAGTTGATTATGGAACATCTGTCACTTTTTCATCCATTTAGGACTGGACCCCAATCTGTATTTGACCAGAAAACTCAGTTCCCTCCTGAAATCCACAAATCCTATTATAAGGTGATTTTGAATGAATCTACCATAAAATGTCATGTGAAGATGTGCTCTGCTGATAACTAAACAGTTTTCTCATTGGAGTGAATATACAATGATAAACAGCAATGAAAGCAGCAGTAAATGCCGAAAACCAAGCGTAGAATGCTTTTCATTGTAGTTGATGGTTGCTTCAGTAAATCCTATTATAATGTGATTTCAAGTAGAGGTACCTTGAAATGTAATTTGAATATGTTTTGAGTTGATTATGGAACATCTGTCACTGTTTCATCCATTTAGGACTGGACCCCAATCTGTATCGGACCAGAAAACTCAGTTCCCTCCTGAAAATCCACAAATCCTATTATAAGGTGATTTTGGATGAATCTACCATAAAATGTCATGTTAAGATGTGCTTTGTTGATAACTAAACAGTTTTCTCATTGGAGTGAATATACAATAATCAACAGCAATGGGGCAACTGTAAATGCCGAAAACCTCGCATAAAATGCTTTTCATTGTAATTTACACAAGCAGTTGATGGTTGCTTCATTCAATCCTATTATAATGTGATTTCAAGTAGAGGTACCTTGAAATGTTATTTGAATATGTTTTGAGTTGATTATGGAACATGTGGCACTTTTTCATCCATTTAGGACTGGACCCCAATCTGTATTTGACCAGAAAACTCAGTTCCCTCCTGAAATCCACAAATCCTATTATGAGGTGATTTTGAATGAATCTACCATAAAATGTCATGTGAAGATGTGCTCTGCTGATAACTAAACAGTTTTCTCATTGGAGTGAATATACAATGATAAACAGCAATGAAAGCAGCAGTAAATGCCGAAAACCAAGCGAAAAATGCTTTTCATTGTAGTTGATGGTTGCTTCAGTAAATTCTATTATAATGTGATCTGAAGTAGAGGTACCTTGAAATGTAATTTGAATATGTGTGAGTTGATTATGGAACATGTGTCACTTTTTCATCCATTTAGGACTGGACCCCAATCTGTATTTGACCAGAAAACTCAGTTCCCTCCTGAAAATCCACAAATCCTATTATAAGGTGATTTTGAATGAATCTACCATAAAATGTCATGTGAAGATGTGCTATGCTGATAACTGAACAGTTTCTCATTGGAGTGAATATACAATAATCAACAGCAATGAAAGCAGCTGTAAATGCCGAAAACCAAGCGTAAAATGCTTTTCATTGTAGTTGATGGTTGCTTCAGTAAATCCTATTATAATGTGATTTCAAGTAGAGGTACCTGGAAATGTAATTTGAATATGTTTTGAGTCGATTATGGAACATCTGTCCCTTTTTCATCCATTTAGGACTGGACCCCAATCTGTATTTGACCAGAAAACTCAGTTCCCTCCTGAAAATCCACAAATCCTATTATAAGGTGATTTTGAATGAATCTACCATAAAATGTCATGTTAAGATGTGCTTTGTTAATAACTAAATTGTTTTCTCATTGGAGTGAATATACAATAATCAACAGCAATGGGGCAACTGTAAATGCCGAAAACCTAGCATAAAATGCTTTTCATTGTATATTTACACAAGCAGTTGATGGTTGCTTCATTAAATTCTATTATAATGAGATTTGAAGTAGAGGTACCTTGAAATGTAATTTGAATATGTGTAAGTTGATTATGGAATATCTGTCACTTTTTTTTCCATTTAGGACTGGACCCCAATCTGTATCTCACCAGAAAACTCAGTTCCCTCCTGAAAATCCACAAATCCTATTATAAGGTGATTTTGAATGAATCTGCCATAAAATGTCATGTTAAGATGTGCTTTGTTGATAACTAAACAGTTTTCTCATTGGAGTGAATATACAATAATCAACAGCAATGAAAGCAGCTGTAAATGCTGAAAACCAAGCACAAAATGCTTTTCATTGTAGTTGATGGTTGCTTCAGTAAATCCTATTATAATGTGATTTCAAGTAGAGGTACCTTGAAATGTAATTTCAATATGTTTTGAGTTGATTATTGAACATCTGTCACCTTTTCATCCATTTAGGACTGGACCCCAATCTGTATTTGACCAGAAAACTCAGTTCCCTCCTGAAATCCACAAATCCTATGATAAGGTGATTTTGAATGAATCTACCATAAAATGTCATGTTAAAATGTGCTTTGTTAATTACTAAACAGTTTTCTCATTGGAGTGAATATACAATAATCAACAGCAATGGGGCAACTGTAAATGCCAAAAACCTAGCGTAAAATGCTTTTCATTGTAATTTACACAAGCAGTTGATGGTTGCTTCATTAAATTCTATTATAATGTGATTTGAAGTAGAGGTACCTTGAAATGTAATTTGAACATGTGTGAGTTGATTATGGAACATGTGTCACTTTTTCATCCATTTAGTACTGGACCCCAATCTGTATTTGACCAGAAAACTCAGTTCCCTCCTGAAAATCCACAAATCCTATTTTAAGGTGATTTTGAATGAATCTGCCATAAAATGTCATGTTGAGATGTGCTCTGCTGATAACTAAACAGTTTTCTCATTGGAGTGAATATACAATGATAAACAGCAATGAAAGCAGCAGTAAATACCGAAAACCAAGCGTAAAATGCTTTTCATTGTAGTTGATGGTTGCTTCAGTAAATCCTATTATAATGTGATTTCAAGTAGAGGTACCTGGAAATGTAATTTGAATATGTTTTGAGTTGATTATGGAACATCTGTCCCTTTTTCATCCATTTAGGACTGGACCCCAATCTGTATCTGACCAGAAAACTCAGTTCCCTCCTGAAAATCCACAAATCCTATTATGAGGTGATTTTGGATGAATCTACCATAAAATGTCATGTTAAGATGTGCTTTGTTGATAACTAAACAGTTTTCTCATTGGAGTGAATATACAATAATCAACAGCAATGGGGCAGCTGTAAATGCCGAAAACTTAGCGTAAAATGCTTTTCATTGTAATTTACACAAGCAGTTGATGGTTGCTTCATTAAATTCTATTATAATGTGATTTGAAGTAGAGGTACCTTGAAATTTAATTTGAATATGTGTGAGTTGATTATGGAACATGTGTCACTTTTTCATCCATTTAGGAATGGACCCCAATCTGTATCTCACCAGAAAACTCAGTTCCCTCCCGAAAATCCACAAATCCTATTATAAGGTGATTTTGAATGAATCTGCCATAAAATGTCATGTTAAGATGTGCTTTGTTGATAACTAAACAGTTTTCTCATTGGAGTGAATATACAATGATAAACTGCAATGAAAGCAGCAGTAAATGCCAAAAACCAAGCGTAAAATGCTTTTCATTGTAGTTGATGGTTGCTTCATGAAATCCTATTATAATGTGATTTGAAGTAGAGGTACCTTGAAATGTAATTTGAATATGTGTGAGTTGATTATGGAACATGTGTCACTTTTTCATCCATTTAGGACTGGACCCCAATCTGTATTTGACCAGAAAACTCAGTTCCCGCCTGAAAATCCACAAATCCTATTATAAGGTGATTTTGAATGAATCTGCCATAAAATGTCATGTTGAGATGTGCCCTACTGATAACTAAACAGTTTTCTCATTGGAGTGAATATACAATGATAAGCAGCAATGAAAGCAGCTGTAAATCCCTAAAACCAGCCGTAAAATGCTTTTCATTGTAGTTGATTGTTGCTTCAGTAAATCCTATTATAATGTGATTTCAAGTAGAGGTACCTGGAAATGTAATTTGAATATGTTTTGAGTTGATTATGGAACATCTGTCCCTTTTTCATCCATTTAGGACTGGACCCCAATCTGTATCTGACCAGAAAACTCAGTTCCCTCCTGAAAATCCACAAATCGTATTATAAGGTGATTTTGAATGAATCTACCATAAAATGTCATGTTAAGATGTGCTTTGTTGATAACTAAACAGTTTTCTCATTGGAGTGAGTTTACAATAATCAACAGCAATGGGGCAACTGTAAATGCCAAAAACCTAGCGTAAAATGCTTTTCATTGTAATTTACACAAGCAGTTGATGGTTGCTTCATTCAATCCTATCATAATGCGATTTCAAGTAGAGGTACCTTGAAATGTAATTTGAATATGTTTTGAGTTGATTATGGAACATCTGTCACTTTTTCATCCATTTAGGACTGGACCCCAATCTGTATCTGACCAGAAAACTCAGTTCCCTCCTGAAAATCCACCAATCCTATTATAAGGTGATTTTGAATGAATCTACCATAAAAGGTCATGTTAAGATGTGCTTTGTTGATAACTAAACAGTTTTCTCATTGGAGTGAATATACAATAATCAACAGCAATGCGGCAACTGTAAATGCCGACAACCTAGCTTAAAATGCTTTTCATTGTAGTTGATGGTTGCTTCAGTAAATCCTATTATAATGTGATTTCAAGTAGAGGTACCTTGAAATGTAATTTGAATATGTTTTGAGTTGATTATTGAACATCTGTCACTTTTTCATCCATTTAGGACTGGACCCCAATCTGTATCTGACCAGAAAACTCAGTTCCCTCCTGAAAATCCACAAATCCTAATATAAGGTGATTTTGAATGAATCTACCATAAAATGTCATGTGAAGATATGCTCTGCTGATAACTAAACAGTTTTCTCATTGGAGTGAATATACAATGATAAACAGCAATGAAAGCAGCTGTAAATGCCGAAAACCAAGCGTAAAATGCTTTTCATTGTAGTTGATGGTTGCTTCAGTAAATCCTATTATAATGTGATTTCAAGTAGAGGTACCTGGAAATGTAATTTGAATATGTTTTGTGTTGATTATGGAACATCTGTCACTTTTTCATCCATTTAGGACTGGACCCCAATCTGTATTTGACCAGAAAACTCAGTTCCCTCCTGAAAATCCACAAATGCTATTATAAGGTGATTTTGAATGAATCTACCATAAAATGTCATGTGAAGATATGCTCTGCTGATAACTAAACAGTTTTCTCATTGGAGTGAATATACAATGATAAACAGCAATGAAAGCAGCTGTAAATGCCGAAAACCAAGCGTAAAATGCTTTTCATTGTAGTTGATGGTTGCTTCAGTAAATCCTATTATAATGTGATTTCAAGTAGAGGTACCTGGAAATGTAATTTGAATATGTTTTGTGTTGATTATGGAACATCTGTCACTTTTTCATCCATTTAGGACTGGACCCCAATCTGTATTTGACCAGAAAACTCAGTTCCCTCCTGAAAATCCACAAATGCTATTATAAGGTGATTTTGAATGAATCTACCATAAAATGTCATGTTAAGATGTGCTTTGTTGATATCTTAACAGTTTTCTCGTTGGAGTGAATATACAATAATCAACAGCAATGGGGCAGCTGTAAATGCTAAAAACCTATCGTAAAATGCTTTTCATTGTAGTTGATGGTTGCTTCAGTAAATCCAATTATAATGTGATTTCGAGTAGAGGTACCTTGAAATGTAATTTGATTATGTTTTGAGTTGATTATGGAACATGTGTCACTTTTTCATCCATTCAGGACTGGACCCCAATCTGTGTCCGTCATAGCCTCCTGAAAATCCACAAATCCTTTTATGAGGTGATTATGAATGAATCTACCATAAAATGTCATGCAAAGATGTGCTTTGTTGATAACTGCACAGTTTTCTCATTGGAGTGAATATACAATGATAAACAGCATTGAAAGCAGCTGTAAATGCGGAAAACCAAGCGTAAAATGCTTTTCATTGTAGTTGATGGTTGCTTCAGTAAATCCTATTATAATTTGATTTCAAGTAGAGGTACCTGGAAATGTAATTTCAATATGTTTTGAGTTGATTATGGAACATCTGTCACTTTTTCATCCATTTAGGACTGGACCCCAATCTGTATTTGACCAGAAAACTCAGTTCCCTCCTGAAAATCCACAAATCCTATTATAAGGTGATTTTGAATGAATCTACCATAAAATGTCATGTTAAGATGTGCTTTGTTAATAACTAAACAGTTTTCTCATTGGAGTGAATATACAATAATCAACAGCAATGGGGCAACTGTAAATGCCGAAAACCTAGCATAAAATGCTTTTCATTGTATATTTACACAAGCAGTTGATGGTTGCTTCATTAAATTCTATTATAATGAGATTTGAAGTAGATGTACTTTGAAATGTAATTTGAATATATTTTGAGTTGATTATGGAATATCTGTCACTTTTTCACCCATTTAGGACTGGACCCCAATCTGTATTTGACCAGAAAACTCAGTTCCCTCCTGAAATCCACAAATCCTATTATAAGGTGATTTTGAATGAATCTACCATAAAATGTCATGTGAAGATGTGCTCTGCTGATAACTGAACAGTTTTCTCATTGGAGTGAATATACAATGATAAACAGCAATGAAAGCAGCAGTAAATGCTGAAAACCAAGCGTAAAATGCTTTTCATTGTAGTTGATGGTTGCTTCAGTAAATCCTATTATAATGTGATTTCAAGTAGAGGTACCTGGAAATGTAATTTGAATATGTTTTGAGTTGATTATGGAACATCTGTCACTTTTTCATCCATTTAGGACTGGACCCCAATCTGTATTTGACCAGAAAACTCAGTTCCCTCCTGAAATCCACAAATCCTATTATAAGGTGATTTTGAATGAATCTACCATAAAATGTCATGTGAAGATGTGCTCTGCTGATAACTAAACAGTTTTCTCATTGGAGTGAATATACAATGATAAACAGCAATGAAAGCAGCAGTAAATGCCGAAAACCAAGCGTAGAATGCTTTTCATTGTAGTTGATGGTTGCTTCAGTAAATCCTATTATAATGTGATTTCAAGTAGAGGTACCTTGAAATGTAATTTGAATATGTTTTGAGTTGATTATGGAACATCTGTCACTTTTTCATCCATTTAGGACTGGACCCCAATCTGTATCGGACCAGAAAACTCAGTTCCCTCCTGAAAATCCACAAATCCTATTATAAGGTGATTTTGGATGAATCTACCATAAAATGTCATGTTAAGATGTGCTTTGTTGATAACTAAACAGTTTTCTCATTGGAGTGAATATACAATAATCAACAGCAATGGGGCAACTGTAAATGCCGAAAACCTCGCATAAAATGCTTTTCATTGTAATTTACACAAGCAGTTGATGGTTGCTTCATTCAATCCTATTATAATGTGATTTCAAGTAGAGGTACCTTGAAATGTTATTTGAATATGTTTTGAGTTGATTATGGAACATGTGGCACTTTTTCATCCATTTAGGACTGGACCCCAATCTGTATTTGACCAGAAAACTCAGTTCCCTCCTGAAATCCACAAATCCTATTATGAGGTGATTTTGAATGAATCTACCATAAAATGTCATGTGAAGATGTGCTCTGCTGATAACTAAACAGTTTTCTCATTGGAGTGAATATACAATGATAAACAGCAATGAAAGCAGCAGTAAATGCCGAAAACCAAGCGAAAAATGCTTTTCATTGTAGTTGATGGTTGCTTCAGTAAATTCTATTATAATGTGATCTGAAGTAGAGGTACCTTGAAATGTAATTTGAATATGTGTGAGTTGATTATGGAACATGTGTCACTTTTTCATCCATTTAGGACTGGACCCCAATCTGTATTTGACCAGAAAACTCAGTTCCCTCCTGAAAATCCACAAATCCTATTATAAGGTGATTTTGAATGAATCTACCATAAAATGTCATGTGAAGATGTGCTATGCTGATAACTGAACAGTTTCTCATTGGAGTGAATATACAATAATCAACAGCAATGAAAGCAGCTGTAAATGCCGAAAACCAAGCGTAAAATGCTTTTCATTGTAGTTGATGGTTGCTTCAGTAAATCCTATTATAATGTGATTTCAAGTAGAGGTACCTGGAAATGTAATTTGAATATGTTTTGAGTCGATTATGGAACATCTGTCCCTTTTTCATCCATTTAGGACTGGACCCCAATCTGTATTTGACCAGAAAACTCAGTTCCCTCCTGAAAATCCACAAATCCTATTATAAGGTGATTTTGAATGAATCTACCATAAAATGTCATGTTAAGATGTGCTTTGTTAATAACTAAATTGTTTTCTCATTGGAGTGAATATACAATAATCAACAGCAATGGGGCAACTGTAAATGCCGAAAACCTAGCATAAAATGCTTTTCATTGTATATTTACACAAGCAGTTGATGGTTGCTTCATTAAATTCTATTATAATGAGATTTGAAGTAGAGGTACCTTGAAATGTAATTTGAATATGTGTAAGTTGATTATGGAATATCTGTCACTTTTTTTTCCATTTAGGACTGGACCCCAATCTGTATCTCACCAGAAAACTCAGTTCCCTCCTGAAAATCCACAAATCCTATTATAAGGTGATTTTGAATGAATCTGCCATAAAATGTCATGTTAAGATGTGCTTTGTTGATAACTAAACAGTTTTCTCATTGGAGTGAATATACAATAATCAACAGCAATGAAAGCAGCTGTAAATGCTGAAAACCAAGCACAAAATGCTTTTCATTGTAGTTGATGGTTGCTTCAGTAAATCCTATTATAATGTGATTTCAAGTAGAGGTACCTTGAAATGTAATTTCAATATGTTTTGAGTTGATTATTGAACATCTGTCACCTTTTCATCCATTTAGGACTGGACCCCAATCTGTATTTGACCAGAAAACTCAGTTCCCTCCTGAAATCCACAAATCCTATGATAAGGTGATTTTGAATGAATCTACCATAAAATGTCATGTTAAAATGTGCTTTGTTAATTACTAAACAGTTTTCTCATTGGAGTGAATATACAATAATCAACAGCAATGGGGCAACTGTAAATGCCAAAAACCTAGCGTAAAATGCTTTTCATTGTAATTTACACAAGCAGTTGATGGTTGCTTCATTAAATTCTATTATAATGTGATTTGAAGTAGAGGTACCTTGAAATGTAATTTGAACATGTGTGAGTTGATTATGGAACATGTGTCACTTTTTCATCCATTTAGTACTGGACCCCAATCTGTATTTGACCAGAAAACTCAGTTCCCTCCTGAAAATCCACAAATCCTATTTTAAGGTGATTTTGAATGAATCTGCCATAAAATGTCATGTTGAGATGTGCTCTGCTGATAACTAAACAGTTTTCTCATTGGAGTGAATATACAATGATAAACAGCAATGAAAGCAGCTGTAAATACCGAAAACCAAGCGTAAAATGCTTTTCATTGTAGTTGATGGTTGCTTCAGTAAATCCTATTATAATGTGATTTCAAGTAGAGGTACCTGGAAATGTAATTTGAATATGTTTTGAGTTGATTATGGAACATCTGTCCCTTTTTCATCCATTTAGGACTGGACCCCAATCTGTATCTGACCAGAAAACTCAGTTCCCTCCTGAAAATCCACAAATCCTATTATGAGGTGATTTTGGATGAATCTACCATAAAATGTCATGTTAAGATGTGCTTTGTTGATAACTAAACAGTTTTCTCATTGGAGTGAATATACAATAATCAACAGCAATGGGGCAGCTGTAAATGCCGAAAACTTAGCGTAAAATGCTTTTCATTGTAATTTACACAAGCAGTTGATGGTTGCTTCATTAAATTCTATTATAATGTGATTTGAAGTAGAGGTACCTTGAAATTTAATTTGAATATGTGTGAGTTGATTATGGAACATGTGTCACTTTTTCATCCATTTAGGAATGGACCCCAATCTGTATCTCACCAGAAAACTCAGTTCCCTCCCGAAAATCCACAAATCCTATTATAAGGTGATTTTGAATGAATCTGCCATAAAATGTCATGTTAAGATGTGCTTTGTTGATAACTAAACAGTTTTCTCATTGGAGTGAATATACAATGATAAACTGCAATGAAAGCAGCAGTAAATGCCAAAAACCAAGCGTAAAATGCTTTTCATTGTAGTTGATGGTTGCTTCATGAAATCCTATTATAATGTGATTTGAAGTAGAGGTACCTTGAAATGTAATTTGAATATGTGTGAGTTGATTATGGAACATGTGTCACTTTTTCATCCATTTAGGACTGGACCCCAATCTGTATTTGACCAGAAAACTCAGTTCCCGCCTGAAAATCCACAAATCCTATTATAAGGTGATTTTGAATGAATCTGCCATAAAATGTCATGTTGAGATGTGCCCTACTGATAACTAAACAGTTTTCTCATTGGAGTGAATATACAATGATAAGCAGCAATGAAAGCAGCTGTAAATCCCTAAAACCAGCCGTAAAATGCTTTTCATTGTAGTTGATTGTTGCTTCAGTAAATCCTATTATAATGTGATTTCAAGTAGAGGTACCTGGAAATGTAATTTGAATATGTTTTGAGTTGATTATGGAACATCTGTCCCTTTTTCATCCATTTAGGACTGGACCCCAATCTGTATCTGACCAGAAAACTCAGTTCCCTCCTGAAAATCCACAAATCGTATTATAAGGTGATTTTGAATGAATCTACCATAAAATGTCATGTTAAGATGTGCTTTGTTGATAACTAAACAGTTTTCTCATTGGAGTGAGTTTACAATAATCAACAGCAATGGGGCAACTGTAAATGCCAAAAACCTAGCGTAAAATGCTTTTCATTGTAATTTACACAAGCAGTTGATGGTTGCTTCATTCAATCCTATCATAATGTGATTTCAAGTAGAGGTACCTTGAAATGTAATTTGAATATGTTTTGAGTTGATTATGGAACATCTGTCACTTTTTCATCCATTTAGGACTGGACCCCAATCTGTATTTGACCAGAAAACTCAGTTCCCTCCTGAAAATCCACAAATCCTATTTTAAGGTGATTTTGAATGAATCTGCCATAAAATGTCATGTTGAGATGTGCTCTGCTGATAACTGAACAGTTTTCTCATTGGAGTGAATATACAATGATAAACAGCAATGAAAGCAGCAGTAAATACCGAAAACCAAGCGTAAAGTGCTTTTCATTGTAGTTGATGGTTGCTTCAGTAAATCCTATTTTAATGTGATTTCAAGTAGAGGAACCTGGAAATGTAATTTGAATATGTTTTGAGTTGATTATGGAACATCTGTCCCTTTTTCATCCATTTAGGACTGGACCCCAATCTGTATCTGACCAGAAAACTCAGTTCCCTCCTGAAAATCCACAAATCCTATTATAAGGTGATTTTGAATGAATCTACCATAAAATGTCATGTTAAGATGTGCTTTGTTAATAACTAAACAGTTTTCTCATTGGAGTGAGTTTACAATAATCAACAGCAATGGGGCAACTGTAAATGCCAAAAACCTAGCGTAAAATGCTTTTCATTGTAATTTACACAAGCAGTTGATGGTTGCTTCATTCAATCTTATTATAATGTGATTTCAAGTAGAGGTACCTTGAAATGTAATTTGAATATGTTTTGAGTTGATTATGGAACATCTGTCACTTTTTCATCCATTTAGGACTGGACCCCAATCTGTATTTGACCATTAAACTCAGTTCCCTCCTGAAAATCCACAAATCCTATTATAAGGTGATTTTGAATGAATCTACCATAAAATGTCATGTGAAGATGTGCTCTGCTGATAACTGAACAGTTTCTCATTGGAGTGAATATACAATGATAAACAGCAATGAAAGCAGCAGTAAATGCTGAAAACCAAGCGTAAAATGCTTTTCATTGTAGTTGATGGTTGCTTCAGTAAATTCTATTATAATGTGATCTGAAGTAGAGGTACCTTGAAATGTAATTTGAATATGTGTGAGTTGATTATGGAACATGTGTCACTTTTTCATCCATTTAGGACTGGACCCCAATCTGTATTTGACCATTAAACTCAGTTCCCTCCTGAAAATCCACAAATCCTATTATAAGGTGATTTTGAATGAATCTACCATAAAATGTCATGTGAAGATGTGCTCTGCTGATAACTGAACAGTTTCTCATTGGAGTGAATATACAATAATCAACAGCAATGAAAGCAGCTGTAAATGCCGAAAACCAAGCGTAAAATGCTTTTCATTGTAGTTGATGGTTGCTTCAGTAAATCCTATTATAATGTGATTTCAAGTAGAGGTACCTGGAAATGTAATTTGAATATGTTTTGAGTCGATTATGGAACATCTGTCCCTTTTTCATCCATTTAGGACTGGACCCCAATCTTTATCCGTCCAGAAAACTCAGTTCCCTGCTGAAAATCCACAAATCCTATTATAAGGTGATTCTGAATGAATCTACCATAAAATGTCATGTTAAGATGTGCTTTGTTAATAACTAAACAGTTTTCTTATTGGAGTGAATATACAATAATCAACAGCAATGGGGCAACTGTAAATGCCGAAAATCTAGCATAAAATGCTTTTCATTGTATATTTACACAAGCAGTTGATGGTTGCTTCATTAAATTCTATTATAATGAGATTTGAAGTAGAGGTACCTTGAAATGTAATTTGAATATGTGTAAGTTGATTATGGAACATCTGTCACTTTTTCATCCATTTAGGACTGGACCCCAATCTGTATCTCACCAGAAAACTCAGTTCCCTCCTGAAAATCCACAAATCCTATTATAAGGTGATTTTGAATGAATCTGCCATAAAATGTCATGTGTAGATGTGCTCTGCTGATAACTAAACAGTTTTCACATTGGAGTGAATATACAATAATCAACAGCAATGAAAGCAGCTGTAAATGCTGAAAACCAAGCACAAAATGCTCTTCATTGTAGTTGATGGTTGCTTCAGTAAATCCTTTTATAATGTGATTTCAAGTAGAGGTACCTGGAAATGTAATTTCAATATGTTTTGAGTTGATTATTGAACATCTGTCACTTTTTTATCCATTTAGGACTGGACCCAATCTGTATCCGTCCAGAAAACTCAGTTCCCTCCTGAAAATCCACAAATCCTATTATAAGGTGATTTTGAATGAATCTACCATAAAATGTCATGTTAAAATGTGCTTTGTTAATTACTAAACAGTTTTCTCATTGGAGTGAATATACAATAATCAACAGCAATGGGGCAACTGTAAATGCCAAAAACCTAGCGTAAAATGCTTTTCATTGTAATTTACACAAGCAGTTGATGGTTGCTTCATTAAATTCTATTATAATGTGATTTGAAGTAGAGGTACCTTGAAATGTAATTTGAACATGTGTGAGTTGATTATGGAACATGTGTCACTTTTTCATCCATTTAGTACTGGACCCCAATCTGTATTTGACCAGAAAACTCAGTTCCCTCCTGAAAATCCACAAATCCTATTTTAAGGTGATTTTGAATGAATCTGCCATAAAATGTCATGTTGAGATGTGCTCTGCTGATAACTAAACAGTTTTCTCATTGGAGTGAATATACAATGATAAACAGCAATGAAAGCAGCAGTAAATACCGAAAACCAAGCGTAAAATGCTTTTCATTGTAGTTGATGGTTGCTTCAGTAAATCCTATTATAATGTGATTTCAAGTAGAGGTACCTGGAAATGTAATTTGAATATGTTTTGAGTTGATTATGGAACATCTGTCCCTTTTTCATCCATTTAGGACTGGACCCCAATCTGTATCTGACCAGAAAACTCAGTTCCCTCCTGAAAATCCACAAATCCTATTATGAGGTGATTTTGGATGAATCTACCATAAAATGTCATGTTAAGATGTGCTTTGTTGATAACTAAACAGTTTTCTCATTGGAGTGAATATACAATAATCAACAGCAATGGGGCAGCTGTAAATGCCGAAAACTTAGCGTAAAATGCTTTTCATTGTAATTTACACAAGCAGTTGATGGTTGCTTCATTAAATTCTATTATAATGTGATTTGAAGTAGAGGTACCTTGAAATGTAATTTGAATATGTGTGAGTTGATTATGGAACATGTGTCACTTTTTCATCCATTTAGGAATGGACCCCAATCTGTATCTCACCAGAAAACTCAGTTCCCTCCTGAAAATCCACAAATCCTATTATAAGGTGATTTTGAATGAATCTGCCATAAAATGTCATGTTAAGATGTGCTTTGTTGATAACTAAACAGTTTTCTCATTGGAGTGAATATACAATGATAAACTGCAATGAAAGCAGCAGTAAATGCCAAAAACCAAGCGTAAAATGCTTTTCATTGTAGTTGATGGTTGCTTCATGAAATCCTATTATAATGTGATTTGAAGTAGAGGTACCTTGAAATGTAATTTGAATATGTGTGAGTTGATTATGGAACATGTGTCACTTTTTCATCCATTTAGGACTGGACCCCAATCTGTATTTGACCAGAAAACTCAGTTCCCGCCTGAAAATCCACAAATCCTATTATAAGGTGATTTTGAATGAATCTGCCATAAAATGTCATGTTGAGATGTGCCCTACTGATAACTAAACAGTTTTCTCATTGGAGTGAATATACAATGATAAGCAGCAATGAAAGCAGCTGTAAATCCCTACTACCAGCCGTAAAATGCTTTTCATTGTAGTTGATTGTTGCTTCAGTAAATCCTATTATAATGTGATTTCAAGTAGAGGTACCTGGAAATGTAATTTGAATATGTTTTGAGTTGATTATGGAACATCTGTCCCTTTTTCATCCATTTAGGACTGGACCCCAATCTGTATCTGACCAGAAAACTCAGTTCCCTCCTGAAAATCCACAAATCCTATTATAAGGTGATTTTGAATGAATCTACCATAAAATGTCATGTTAAGATGTGCTTTGTTGATAACTAAACAGTTTTCTCATTGGAGTGAGTTTACAATAATCAACAGCAATGGGGCAACTGTAAATGCCAAAAACCTAGCGTAAAATGCTTTTCATTGTAATTTACACAAGCAGTTGATGGTTGCTTCATTCAATCCTATTATAATGTGATTTCAAGTAGAGGTACCTTGAAATGTAATTTGAATATGTTTTGAGTTGATTATGGAACATCTGTCACTTTTTCATCCATTTAGGACTGGACCCCAATCTGTATTTGACCAGAAAACTCAGTTCCCTCCTGAAAATCCACAAATCCTATTTTAAGGTGATTTTGAATGAATCTGCCATAAAATGTCATGTTGAGATGTGCTCTGCTGATAACTAAACAGTTTTCTCATTGGAGTGAATATACAATGATAAACAGCAATGAAAGCAGCAGTAAATACCGAAAACCAAGCGTAAAGTGCTTTTCATTGTAGTTGATGGTTGCTTCAGTAAATCCTATTTTAATGTGATTTCAAGTAGAGGAACCTGGAAATGTAATTTGAATATGTTTTGAGTTGATTATGGAACATCTGTCCCTTTTTCATCCATTAAGGACTGGACCCCAATCTGTATCTGACCAGAAAACTCAGTTCCCTCCTGAAAATCCACAAATCCTATTATAAGGTGATTTTGAATGAATCTACCATAAAATGTCATGTTAAGATGTGCTTTGTTGATAACTAAACAGTTTTCTCATTGGAGTGAGTTTACAATAATCAACAGCAATGGGGCAACTGTAAATGCCAAAAACCTAGCGTAAAATGCTTTTCATTGTAATTTACACAAGCAGTTGATGGTTGCTTCATTCAATCCTATTATAATGTGATTTCAAGTAGAGGTACCTTGAAATGTAATTTGAATATGTTTTGAGTTGATTATGGAACATCTGTCACTTTTTCATCCATTTAGGACTGGACCCCAATCTGTATTTGACCAGAAAACTCAGTTCCCTCCTGAAAATCCACAAATCCTATTTTAAGGTGATTTTGAATGAATCTGCCATAAAATGTCATGTTGAGATGTGCTCTGCTGATAACTAAACAGTTTTCTCATTGGAGTGAATATACAATGATAAACAGCAATGAAAGCAGCAGTAAATACCGAAAACCAAGCGTAAAGTGCTTTTCATTGTAGTTGATGGTTGCTTCAGTAAATCCTATTTTAATGTGATTTCAAGTAGAGGAACCTGGAAATGTAATTTGAATATGTTTTGAGTTGATTATGGAACATCTGTCCCTTTTTCATCCATTTAGGACTGGACCCCAATCTGTATTTGACCAGAAAACTCAGTTCCCTCCTGAAAATCCACAAATCCTATTATGAGGTGATTTTGGATGAATCTACCATAAAATATCATGTTAAGATGTGCTTTGTTGATAACTAAACAGTTTTCTCATTGGAGTGAATATACAATAATCAACAGCAATGGGGCAGCTGTAAATGCCGAAAACCTAGCGTAAAATGCTTTTCATTGTAATTTACACAAGCAGTTGATGGTTGCTTCATTAAATTCTATTATAATGTGATTTGAAGTAGAGGTACCTTGAAATGTAATTTGAATATGTGTGAGTTGATTATGGAACATGTGTCACTTTTTCATCCATTTAGGAATGGACCCCAATCTGTATCCCACCAGAAAACTCAGTTCCCTCCTGAAAATCCACAAATCCTATTATAAGGTGATTTTGAATGAATCTGCCATAAAATGTCATGTTAAGATGTGCTTTGTTGATAACTAAACAGTTTTCTCATTGGAGTGAATATACAATGATAAACTGCAATGAAAGCAGCTGTAAATGCCAAAAACCAAGCGTAAAATGCTTTTCATTGTAGTTGATGGTTGCTTCATGAAATCCTATTATAATGTGATTTGAAGTAGAGGTACCTTGAAATGTAATTTGAATATGTGTGAGTTGATTATGGAACATGTGTCACTTTTTCATCCATTTAGGACTGGACCCCAATCTGTATTTGACCAGAAAACTCAGTTCCCTCCTGAAAATCCACAAATCCTATTATAAGGTGATTTTGAATGAATCTACCATAAAATGTCATGTTGAGATGTGCCCTACTGATAACTAAACAGTTTTCTCATTGGAGTGAATATACAATGATAAGCAGCAATGAAAGCAGCTGTAAATCCCTAAAACCAGCCGTAAAATGCTTTTCATTGTAGTTGATTGTTGCTTCAGTAAATCCTATTATAATGTGATTTCAAGTAGAGGTACCTGGAAATGTAATTTGAATATGTTTTGAGTTGATTATGGAACATCTGTCCCTTTTTCATCCATTTAGGACTGGACCCCAATCTGTATCTGACCAGAAAACTCAGTTCCCTCCTGAAAATCCACAAATCCTATTATAAGGTGATTTTGAATGAATCTACCATAAAATGTCATGTTAAGATGTGCTTTGTTGATAACTAAACAGTTTTCTCATTGGAGTGAGTTTACAATAATCAACAGCAATGGGGCAACTGTAAATGCCAAAAACCTAGCGTAAAATGCTTTTCATTGTAATTTACACAAGCAGTTGATGGTTGCTTCATTCAATCCTATTATAATGTGATTTCAAGTAGAGGTACCTTGAAATGTAATTTGAATATGTTTTGAGTTGGTTATTAAACATCTGTCACTTTTTCATCCATTTAGGACTGGACCCCAATCTGTATCTGACCAGAAAACTCAGTTCCCTCCTGAAAATCCACAAATCCTATTATAAGGTGATTTTGAATGAATCTACCATAAAATGTCATGTGAAGATGTGCTCTGCTGATAACTAAACAGTGTTCTCATTATTGTGTGATATTATTGTGAATATACAATAATCAACAGCAATGGGGCAACTGTAAATGCCGAAGACCTAGCGTAAAATGCTTTTCATTGTAATTTACACAAGCAGTTGATGGTCGCTTCATTAAATCCTATTATAATGTGATTTCAAGTAGAGGTACCTTAAAATGTGATTTGAATATGTTTTCAGTTGATTATGGAACATTTTTGCCTTTTTACAATCATTTAGGACTGTCCAGTCCAGACTTCCCAATCTGTGTCTGCTCAAAGAGCTCAGTTCGAGTCCACATGATGATGTGGACAGCAACTGACTGGCATTCCCTCCTCAAAATCCACAAATCATACTATGAGGTGATTTTGAATGAATCTACCATAAAATGTTATTTTAAGATGTACTTTGTTGATAACTAAACAGTTTAAACATGGAGCTGTACATACATTGAGAAACAGCGATTGCAGCAGCTGGAAACGCCAAATACGGCTGTAACATGCTTTTTATTGTTATTTACACAAACAGTGGCGTGGTTGTTTCATGGAAAATTGAAATGGAAAAAGGCATGATGTTTGGTTTGGTTTCTGGTACGTGTTTGCCACCTGGTGGTTGGACATGGCATTACATGAATGCGGTTTTATTTTTCAAAAACGTCACCAAATAAACAAAGTGGCTTTGGCATGGCGTGGTTGTTTCAGTAAGTCATATTATAATGTGATTTCAAGCAGGGCTATCTTGAAATGTAGTTTGAAAATGTTTTGAGTTGATAATCGATCAGCTTTCACTTTTTCATTCATTCAGGGCTGGAGAACAACACTACTCAATCTGTGCCTGCCTAAACTGCTGTACTCCTGGCCAAATAAACAAAGTTGCTTTATTCTCTCCTGAAGGTCAACAAATCCTATTATAAGGTGATTTTGAATGAATCTACCATAAAATATCGTTTAAAGATGTACTTTGTTGATAACTTAACAGTAGCTGTACATACATTGAGAAACAGCGATTGCAGCATCTGAAAACGTCAAAAACGACTGTAACATGCTTTTCATTGTTATTTACACAAACAGTGGCGTGGTTGTTTCAGTTAGTCATATTATAATGTGATTTCAAGCAGGGCTATCTTCAAATGTAGTTTGAAAATGTTTTGAGTTGATAATCGATCAGTTTTCACCTTTTCATTCATTCAGGGCTGAACAGCAACACTACCTAATCTGTGCCTGCTTAAACTGCTGTGCTCCTGGCCAAATAAAAAAAGTGGCTTTATTCACTCCTGTAGGTCCACAAATCCTATCTAAGGTGATTTTGAATGAATCTACCATAAAATATCGTTTAAAGATGTACTTTGTTGATAACTTAACAGTAGCTGTACATACATTGAGAAACAGCGATTGCAGCATCTGAAAACGTCAAAAACGACTGTAACATGCTTTTCATTGTTATTTACACAAACAGTGGCGTGGTTGTTTCAGTTAGTCATATTATAATGTGATTTCAAGCAGGGCTATCTTGAAATGTAGTTTGAAAATGTTTTGGGTTGATAATCGATCAGTTTTCACTTTTTCATTCATTCAGGGCTGGAGAACAACACTACTCAATCTGTGCCTGCTTAAACTGCTGTGCTCTTGGCCAAATAAACAAAGTGGCTTTATTCACTCCTGTAGGTCCACAAATCCTATCTAAGGTGATTTTGAATGAATCTACCATAAAATATCGTTTAAAGATGTACTTTGTTGATAACTTAACAGTAGCTGTACATACATTGAGAAACAGCGAGTGCAGCATCTGAAAATGTCAAAAACGACTGTAACATGCTTTTCATTGTTATTTACACAAACAGTGGCGTGGTTGTTTCAGTTAGTCATATTATAATGTGATTTCAAGCAGGGCTATCTTGAAATGTAGTTTGAAGATGTTTTTGGTTGATAATCGATCAGTTTTCACTTTTTCATTCATTCAGGGCTGGAGAACAACACTACTCAATCTGTGCCTGCCTAAACTGCTGTACTCCTGGCCAAATAAACAAAGTTGCTTTATTCACTCCTGTAGGTCCACAAATCCTATCTAAGGTGATTTTGAATGAATCTACCATAAAATATCGTTTAAAGATGTACTTTGTTGATAACTTAACAGTAGCTGTACATACATTGAGAAACAGCGATTGCAGCATCTGAAAACGTCAAAAACGACTGTAACATGCTTTTCATTGTTATTTACACAAACAGTGGCGTGGTTGTTTCAGTTAGTCATATTATAATGTGATTTCAAGCAGGGCTATCTTGAAATGTAGTTTGAAAATGTTTTGGGTTGATAATCGATCAGTTTTCACTTTTTCATTCATTCAGGGCTGGAGAACAACACTACTCAATCTGTGCCTGCTTAAACTGCTGTGCTCTTGGCCAAATAAACAAAGTGGCTTTATTCACTCCTGTAGGTCCACAAATCCTATCTAAGGTGATTTTGAATGAATCTACCATAAAATATCGTTTAAAGATGCACTTTGTTAAGAACTTAACAGTTTAAACATGTAGCTGTACATACATTGAGAAACAGCGATTGCAGCATCTGAAAACGTCAAAAACGACTGTAACATGCTTTTCATTGTTATTTACCCAAACAGTGGCGTGGTTGTTTCAGTTAGTCATATTATAATGTGATTTCAAGCAGGGCTATCTTGAAATGTAGTTTGAAGATGTTTTGGGTTGATAATCGATCAGTTTTCACTTTTTCATTCAGTCAGGGCTGAACAGCAACACTACCTAATCTGTGCCTGCTTAAACTGCTGTGCTCCTGGCCAAATAAAAAAAGTGGCTTTATTCACTCCTGTAGGTTCACAAATCCTATCTAAGGTGATTTTGAATGAATCTACCATAAAATATCGTTTAAAGATGTACTTTGTTGATAACTTAACAGTAGCTGTACATACATTGAGAAACAGCGAGTGCAGCATCTGAAAATGTCAAAAACGACTGTAACATGCTTTTCATTGTTATTTACACAAACAGTGGCGTGGTTGTTTCAGTTAGTCATATTATAATGTGATTTCAAGCAGGGCTATCTTGAAATGTAGTTTGAAGATGTTTTGGGTTGATAATCGATCAGTTTTCACTTTTTCATTCATTCAGGGCTGGAGAACAACACTACTCAATCTGTGCCTGCCTAAACTGCTGTACTCCTGGCCAAATAAACAAAGTTGCTTTATTCTCTCCTGAAGGTCAACAAATCCTATTATAAGGTGATTTTGAATGAATCTACCATAAAATATCGTTTAAAGATGTACTTTGTTGATAACTTAACAGTAGCTGTACATACATTGAGAAACAGCGATTGCAGCATCTGAAAACGTCAAAAACGACTGTAACATGCTTTTCATTGTTATTTACACAAACAGTGGCGTGGTTGTTTCAGTTAGTCATATTATAATGTGATTTCAAGCAGGGCTATCTTCAAATGTAGTTTGAAAATGTTTTGAGTTGATAATCGATCAGTTTTCACCTTTTCATTCATTCAGGGCTGAACAGCAACACTACCTAATCTGTGCCTGCTTAAACTGCTGTGCTCCTGGCCAAATAAAAAAAGTGGCTTTATTCACTCCTGTAGGTCCACAAATCCTATCTAAGGTGATTTTGAATGAATCTACCATAAAATATCGTTTAAAGATGTACTTTGTTGATAACTTAACAGTAGCTGTACATACATTGAGAAACAGCGATTGCAGTATCTGAAAACGTCAAAAACGACTGTAACATGCTTTTCATTGTTATTTACACAAACAGTGGCGTGGTTGTTTCAGTTAGTCATATTATAATGTGATTTCAAGCAGGGCTATCTTGAAATGTAGTTTGAAAATGTTTTGGGTTGATAATCGATCAGTTTTCACTTTTTCATTCATTCAGGGCTGGAGAACAACACTACTCAATCTGTGCCTGCTTAAACTGCTGTGCTCTTGGCCAAATAAACAAAGTGGCTTTATTCACTCCTGTAGGTCCACAAATCCTATCTAAGGTGATTTTGAATGAATCTACCATAAAATATCGTTTAAAGATGCACTTTGTTAAGAACTTTACAGTTTAAACATGTAGCTGTACATACATTGAGAAACAGCGATTGCAGCATCTGAAAACGTCAAAAACGACTGTAACATGCTTTTCATTGTTATTTACACAAACAGTGGCGTGGTTGTTTCAGTTAGTCATATTATAATGTGATTTCAAGCAGGGCTATCTTGAAATGTAGTTTGAAAATGTTTTGGGTTGATAATCGATCAGTTTTCACTTTTTCATTCATTCAGGGCTGGAGAACAACACTACTCAATCTGTGCCTGCTTAAACTGCTGTGCTCTTGGCCAAATAAACAAAGTGGCTTTATTCACTCCTGTAGGTCCACAAATCCTATCTAAGGTGATTTTGAATGAATCTACCATAAAATATCGTTTAAAGATGCACTTTGTTAAGAACTTAACAGTTTAAACATGTAGCTGTACATACATTGAGAAACAGCGATTGCAGCATCTGAAAACGTCAAAAACGACTGTAACATGCTTTTCATTGTTATTTACCCAAACAGTGGCGTGGTTGTTTCAGTTAGTCATATTATAATGTGATTTCAAGCAGGGCTATCTTGAAATGTAGTTTGAAGATGTTTTGGGTTGATAATCGATCAGTTTTCACTTTTTCATTCAGTCAGGGCTGAACAGCAACACTACCTAATCTGTGCCTGCTTAAACTGCTGTGCTCCTGGCCAAATAAAAAAAGTGGCTTTATTCACTCCTGTAGGTTCACAAATCCTATCTAAGGTGATTTTGAATGAATCTACCATAAAATATCGTTTAAAGATGTACTTTGTTGATAACTTAACAGTAGCTGTACATACATTGAGAAACAGCGAGTGCAGCATCTGAAAATGTCAAAAACGACTGTAACATGCTTTTCATTGTTATTTACACAAACAGTGGCGTGGTTGTTTCAGTTAGTCATATTATAATGTGATTTCAAGCAGGGCTATCTTGAAATGTAGTTTGAAGATGTTTTTGGTTGATAATCGATCAGTTTTCACTTTTTCATTCATTCAGGGCTGGAGAACAACACTACTCAATCTGTGCCTGCCTAAACTGCTGTACTCCTGGCCAAATAAACAAAGTTGCTTTATTCTCTCCTGAAGGTCAACAAATCCTATTATAAGGTGATTTTGAATGAATCTACCATAAAATATTGTTTAAAGATGTACTTTGTTGATAACTTAACAGTAGCTGTACATACATTGAGAAACAGCGATTGCAGCATCTGAAAACGTCAAAAACGACTGTAACATGCTTTTCATTGTTATTTACACAAACAGTGGCGTGGTTGTTTCAGTTAGTCATATTATAATGTGATTTCAAGCAGGGCTATCTTCAAATGTAGTTTGAAAATGTTTTGAGTTGATAATCGATCAGTTTTCACCTTTTCATTCATTCAGGGCTGAACAGCAACACTACCTAATCTGTGCCTGCTTAAACTGCTGTGCTCCTGGCCAAATAAAAAAAGTGGCTTTATTCACTCCTGTAGGTCCACAAATCCTATCTAAGGTGATTTTGAATGAATCTACCATAAAATATCGTTTAAAGATGTACTTTGTTGATAACTTAACAGTAGCTGTACATACATTGAGAAACAGCGATTGCAGCATCTGAAAACGTCAAAAACGACTGTAACATGCTTTTCATTGTTATTTACACAAACAGTGGCGTGGTTGTTTCAGTTAGTCATATTATAATGTGATTTCAAGCAGGGCTATCTTGAAATGTAGTTTGAAAATGTTTTGGGTTGATAATCGATCAGTTTTCACTTTTTCATTCATTCAGGGCTGGAGAACAACACTACTCAATCTGTGCCTGCTTAAACTGCTGTGCTCTTGGCCAAATAAACAAAGTGGCTTTATTCACTCCTGTAGGTCCACAAATCCTATCTAAGGTGATTTTGAATGAATCTACCATAAAATATCGTTTAAAGATGCACTTTGTTAAGAACTTAACAGTTTAAACATGTAGCTGTACATACATTGAGAAACAGCGATTGCAGCATCTGAAAACGTCAAAAACAACTGTAACATGCTTTTCATTGTTATTTACCCAAACAGTGGCGTGGTTGTTTCAGTTAGTCATATTATAATGTGATTTCAAGCAGGGCTATCTTGAAATGTAGTTTGAAGATGTTAAAAGTTGATAATCGATCAGTTTTCACTTTTTCATTCAGTCAGGGCTGAACAGCAACACTACCTAATCTGTGCCTGCTTAAACTGCTGTGCTCCTGGCCAAATAAAAAAAGTGGCTTTATTCACTCCTGTAGGTCCACAAATCCTATCTAAGGTGATTTTGAATGAATCTACCATAAAATATCGTTTAAAGATGCACTTTGTTAAGAACTTAACAGTTTAAACATGTAGCTGTACATACATTGAGAAACAGCGATTGCAGCATCTGAAAACGTCAAAAACGACTGTAACATGCTTTTCATTGTTATTTACACAAACAGTGGCGTGGTTGTTTCAGTTAGTCATATTATAATGTGATTTCAAGCAGGGCTATCTTGAAATGTAGTTTGAAAATGTTTTGGGTTGATAATCGATCAGTTTTCACTTTTTCATTCATTCAGGGCTGGAGAACAACACTACTCAATCTGTGCCTGCTTAAACTGCTGTGCTCTTGGCCAAATAAACAAAGTGGCTTTATTCACTCCTGTAGGTCCACAAATCCTATCTAAGGTGATTTTGAATGAATCTACCATAAAATATCGTTTAAAGATGCACTTTGTTAAGAACTTAACAGTTTAAACATGTAGCTGTACATACATTGAGAAACAGCGATTGCAGCATCTGAAAACGTCAAAAACAACTGTAACATGCTTTTCATTGTTATTTACCCAAACAGTGGCGTGGTTGTTTCAGTTAGTCATATTATAATGTGATTTCAAGCAGGGCTATCTTGAAATGTAGTTTGAAGATGTTAAAAGTTGATAATCGATCAGTTTTCACTTTTTCATTCAGTCAGGGCTGAACAGCAACACTACCTAATCTGTGCCTGCTTAAACTGCTGTGCTCCTGGCCAAATAAAAAAAGTGGCTTTATTCACTCCTGTAGGTTCACAAATCCTATCTAAGGTGATTTTGAATGAATCTACCATAAAATATCGTTTAAAGATGTACTTTGTTGATAACTTAACAGTAGCTGTACATACATTGAGAAACAGCGATTGCAGCATCTGAAAACGTCAAAAACGACTGTAACATGCTTTTCATTGTTATTTACACAAACAGTGGCGTGGTTGTTTCAGTTAGTCATATTATAATGTGATTTCAAGCAGGGCTATCTTGAAATGTAGTTTGAAGATGTTAAGAGATGATAATCGATCAGTTTTCACTTTTTCATTCATTCAGGGCTGGAGAACAACACTACCTAATCTGTGCCTGCTTAAACTGCTGTGCTCCTGGCCAAATAAACAAAGTGGCTTAATTCCCTCCTGAAGGTCCACAAATCCAATTTTGAGGTGATTTTGAATGAATCTACCATAAAATATCGTTGAAAGATGTACTTTGTTGATAACTTAACAGTTTAAACATGAAGAAACAGCATTTGCGGTAGCTGGAAATGTCAAAAATGGCTGTTACATACTTTTCATTGTAATTCACACAAGCAGTGGCCTGGTTGTTTCAGTAAGTCATATTACAATGTGATTTCAAGCAGGGCTATCTTGAAATGTAGTTTGAAGATGTTTTGAGTTGATAATCCATTAGTTTTAATTGTTTCATTCATTCAGGGCTGAACAGCAACACTACTCAATCTGTGCCTGCTTATACTGCTGTGCTCCTGTCAAAATAAACAAAGTGGCTTTATTGTGGACCACAAATCCAATTTTGAGGTGATTTTGAATGAATCTACCATAAAATGTCATTGAAACATCTTTTTAATATTATACTTTGTTGATAACATAACAGTTTAAACATGAAGTTGCACATACATTGAGAAACAGTAATTGCAACAGCTGGAAACGACAAAAACGGCTGTTATATGCTTTTCATTGTTATGTACACTAGCAGTGGTTGTTTCAGTAAGTCATATGGAAATGGAAAATATGAAGGCATGTTGTTTGTATCTAGAGGTTACTGGTACGAGTTTGCCACCAGGTGGTTTGACTCGGCATTACATGAATGCGGTTTAATTTTTCAAAAACGTCACCAAATAAACAAAGTGGCTTTGGCGTGGCATGGTTGTTTCAGAATTCATATTATAATGTGATTTCAAGCAGGGCTATCTTGAAATGTAGTTTGAAGATGTTTTGAGTTGATAATTGATCAGTATTCACTTTTTCATTCATTCAGGGCTGAACAGCAACACTACTCAATCTGTGCCTGCTTAAACTGCCAAATAACAAAGTGGCTTTATTGCCTCCTGAAGGTCCACAAATCCAACTTTTGAGGTGATTTTGAATGAATCCACCATAAAATGTCATTGAAACATCTTTTTAATATTATACTTTGTTGATAACATAACAGTTTAAACATGAAGCTGTACATACATTGAGAAACAGTGATTGCAGTAGCTGAAAACGACCGAAACGGCTGTAATATGCTTTTCATTGTTATTTACTCAAGCAGTGGTTGTTTCAGTAAGGTAACTGGTACGAGTTTGCCACCTGGTGGTTTGACATGGCATTACATGAATGCGGTTTAATTTTTCAAAAACGTCACCAAATAAACAAAGTGGCTTTGGCGTGGCATGGTTGTTTCAGAATTCACATTATAATGTGATTTGAACAAGGCCATCTTGAAATGTAGTTTGAAGATGTTTTGAGTTGATAATTGATCAGTTTTCACTTTTTCATTTATTCAGGGCTGAACAGCAACACTACTCAATCTGTGCCTGCTTATACTGCTGTGCTCCTGTCCAAATAAACAAAGTGGCTTTATTGTGGACCACAAATCCAATTTTGAGGTGATTTTGAATGAATCTACCATAAAATGTCATTGAAACATCTTTTTAATATTATACTTTGTCGATAACATAACAGTTTAAACACGAAGCTGTACATACATTGAGAAACAGTGATTGCAGTAGCTGAAAACGACCGAAACGGCTGTAATATGCTTTTCATTGTTATTTACACAAGCAGTGGTTGTTTCAGTAAGGTAACTGGTACGAGTTTGCCACCAGGTGGTTTGACATGGCATTACATGATGCGGTTTAATTTTTCAAAAACGTCACCAAATAAACAAAGTGGCTTTGGCGTGGCATGGTTGTTTCAGAATTCATATTATAATGTGATTTGAACAAGGCCATCTTGAAATGTAGTTTGAAGATGTTTTGAGTTGATAATTGATCAGTTTTCACTTTTTCATTCATTCAGGGCTGAACAGCAACACTACTCAATCTGTGCCTGCTTATACTGCTGTGCTCCTGTCCAAATAAACAAAGTGGCTTTATTGTGGACCACAAATCCAATTTTGAGGTGAGTTTGAATGAATCTACCATAAAATGTCCTTGAAAGATGTACTTTGTTGACAACTTAACAGTTTAAACTTGAAGAAACAGCGATTGCGATAGCTGGAAATGTCAAAAATGGCTGTTACATGCTTTTCCTTGTAATTTACACAAGCAGTGGCCTGGTTGTTTCAGTAAGTCATATTACAATGTGATTTCAAGTAGGGCTATCTTGAACTGTAGTTTGAAGATGTTTTGAGTTAATAATCCATTAGTTTTATTTTTTTTTATTCATTCAGGGCTGGACAGCAACACTACTCAATCTGTTCCTGCTTATACTGCTGTGCTCCTGTCCAAATAAACAAAAGGGGCTTTATTGTGGACCACAAATCCAATTTTGAGGTGATTTTGAATGAATCTACCATAAAATGTCATTGAAACATCTTTTTAATATTATACTTTGTTGATAACATAACAGTTTAAACATGAAGCTGTACATACATTGAGAAACAGTGATTGCAGTAGCTGAAAACGACCGAAACGGCTGTAATATGCTTTTCATTGTTATTTACACAAGCAGTGGTTGTTTCAGTAAGGTAACTGGTACGAGTTTGCCACCTGGTGGTTTGACATGGCATTACATGAATGCGGTTTAATTTTTCAAAAACGTCACCAAATAAACAAAGTGGCTTTGGCGTGGCATGGTTGTTTCAGAATTCATATTATAATGTGATTTGAACAAGGCCATCTTGAAATGTAGTTTGAAGATGTTTTGAGTTGATAATTGATCAGTTTTCACTTTTTCATTCATTCAGGGCTGAACAGCAACACTACTCAATCTGTGCCTGCTTATACTGCTGTGCTCCTGTCCAAATAAACAAAGTGGCTTTATTGTGGACCACAAATCCAATTTTGAGGTGATTTTGAATGAATCTACCATAAAATGTCATTGAAACATCTTTTTAATATTATACTTTGTCGATAACATAACAGTTTAAACACGAAGCTGTACATACATTGAGAAACAGTGATTGCAGTAGCTGAAAACGACCGAAACGGCTGTAATATGCTTTTCATTGTTATTTACACAAGCAGTGGTTGTTTCAGTAAGGTAACTGGTACGAGTTTGCCACCTGGTGGTTTGACATGGCATTACATGATGCGGTTTAATTTTTCAAAAACGTCACCAAATAAACAAAGTGGCTTTGGCGTGGCATGGTTGTTTCAGAATTCATATTATAATGTGATTTGAACAAGGCCATCTTGAAATGTAGTTTGAAGATGTTTTGAGTTGATAATTGATCAGTTTTCACTTTTTCATTCATTCAGGGCTGAACAGCAACACTACTCAATCTGTGCCTGCTTATACTGCTGTGCTCCTGTCCAAATAAACAAAGTGGCTTTATTGTGGACCACAAATCCAATTTTGAGGTGATTTTGAATGAATCTACCATAAAATGTCCTTGAAAGATGTACTTTGTTGACAACTTAACAGTTTAAACTTGAAGAAACAGCGATTGCGGTAGCTGGAAATGTCAAAAATGGCTGTTACATGCTTTTCCTTGTAATTTACACAAGCAGTGGCCTGGTTGTTTCAGTAAGTCATATTACAATGTGATTTCAAGCAGGGCTATCTTGAACTGTAGTTTGAAGATGTTTTGAGTTGATAATCCATTAGTTTTATTTTTTTTTATTCATTCAGGGCTGGACAGCAACACTACTCAATCTGTGCCTGCTTATACTGCTGTGCTCCTGTCCAAATAAACAAAGGGGCTTTATTGTGGACCACAAATCCAATTTTGAGGTGATTTTGAATGAATCTACCATAAAATGTCATTGAAACATCTTTTTAATATTATACTTTGTTGATAACATAACAGTTTAAACATGAAGCTGTACATACATTGAGAAACAGTGATTGCAGTAGCTGAAAACGACCGAAACGGCTGTAATATGCTTTTCATTGTTATTTACACAAGCAGTGGTTGTTTCAGTAAGGTAACTGGTACGAGTTTGCCACCTGGTGGTTTGACATGGCATTACATGAATGCGGTTTAATTTTTCAAAAACGTCACCAAATAAACAAAGTGGCTTTGGCGCGGCATGGTTGTTTCAGAATTCATATTATAATGTGATTTGAACAAGGCCATCTTGAAATGTAGTTTGAAGATGTTTTGAGTTGATAATTGATCAGTTTTCACTTTTTCATTTATTCAGGGCTGAACAGCAACTCTACTCAATCTGTGCCTGCTTATACTGCTGTGCTCCTGTCCAAATAAACAAAGTGGCTTTATTGTGGACCACAAATCCAATTTTGAGGTGATTTTGAATGAATCTACCATAAAATGTCATTGAAACATCTTTTTAATATTATACTTTGTCGATAACATAACAGTTTAAACATGAAGCTGTACATACATTGAGAAACAGTGATTGCAGTAGCTGAAAACGACCGAAACGGCTGTAATATGCTTTTCATTGTTATTTACACAAGCAGTGGTTGTTTCAGTAAGGTAACTGGTACGAGTTTGCCACCTGGTGGTTTGACATGGCATTACATGATGCGGTTTAATTTTTCAAAGACGTCACCAAATAAACAAAGTGGCTTTGGCGTGGCATGGTTGTTTCAGAATTCATATTATAATGTGATTTGAACAAGGCCATCTTGAAATGTAGTTTGAAGATGTTTTGAGTTGATAATTGATCAGTTTTCACTTTTTCATTCATTCAGGGCTGAACAGCAACACTACTCAATCTGTGCCTGCTCAAACTGCAGTGCTCCTGGCCAAATAAACAAAGTGGCTTGATTCCCTCCTGAAGGTCCACAAATCCAAACTTGAGGTGATTTTGAATGAATCCACCAAAACATAACCTTCAAAGATGTACTTTGTTGATATTACATTACATAACGATTATTTGGCAGACTCAAACTCAAACTCAAACTCAACATCAACTCAAAACATCTTCAAACTACATTTCAAGATAGCCCTGCTTGAAATCACATTATAATATGACTTACTGAAACAACCAGGCCACTGCTTGTGTAAATTACAATGAAAAGCATGTAACAGCCGTTTTAAGACATTTCTAGCTGCTGCAAGCGCTGTTTCTCAAAGTATGTACTGCTTCATGTTTAAACTGTTATGTTATCAACAAAGTACATCTTTCAATGACATTTTATGGTAGATTCATTCAAAATGACCTCAAAATTAGATTTGTGGACCTTCAGGAGGGAATAACCACTTTGTTTATTTGGCCAGGAGCACAGCAGTTTAAGCAGGCACAGATTGAGTAGTGTTGCTGTTCAGCCCTGAATGAATGAAAAACTGAAAACTGATCGATTATCAACACAAAACATTTTCAAACTACATTTCAAGATTGCCCTGCTTGAAATCACAATATAACATGACTTACTGAAACAACCAGGCCACTGCTTGTGTAAATAACAATGAAAAGCAGGTTACAGTTGTTTTTGACGTTTTCAGTTGCTGCAATCGCTGTTTCGCAATGTATGTACATTGTTCAAACTACATTTCAAGATAGCCCTCTTGAAATCACATTATAATATGACTTCTGAAACAACCACGCCACGCCAAAGCCACTTTGTTTATTTGGTGACGTTTTCGAAAAATTAAACCGCATTCATGTGATGCCATGTCCAACCACCAGGTGGCAAACCTGTACCAGAAACCTCTATATACAAACAACATGCCTTCATATTTTCCATTTCTATATGACTTACTAAAACAACCACTGCTTGTGTAAATAACAATGAAAAGCATGTAAAAGCCGTTTTTGTCGTTTCCAGCTACTGCAATCGCTGTTTCTCAATGTATGTACAGCTTCATGTTTAAACTGTTAAGTTTAAAGTACATCTTTAAACGACATTCTATGGTAGATTCATTCAAAATCACCTCAATATTGGATTTGTGGACCTTCAGGAGGGGATAAAGCTACTTTGTGTATTTCGCAGTTTAAGCAGGCACAGATTGAGTAGTGTTGCTGTTCAGCCCTGAATGAATGAAAAAGTGAAAACTGATTGATTATCAACTCTAAACATCTTCATACTACATTTCAAGATAGCCCTGCTTGGAATCACATTATGATATGCTTTACTGCAAAAACTAGGACACTGCTTGTGTAAAATACAATGAAAAGCATGTAACAGCCGTTTTTGACATTTCCAGCTACTGCAATCGCTTTTTCTCAATGTAACGAGATTAAACATAACATGTTATGTTATCAACAAAGTACATCTTTCAACGATATTTTATGGTAGATTCATTCAACATCACCTCAAAATTGGATTTGTGGACCTTCAGGAGGGATTAAAGCCAGTTTGTTTATTTGGCCAGGAGCACAGCAGTTTAAGCAGGCACAGATTGAGTAGTGTTGCTGTTCAGCCCTGAATAAATGAAAAAGTGAAAACTGATCGATTATCAACTCAAAACATCTTCAAACTACATTTCAAGATAGCCCTGTTTGAAATCACATTATAATATGACTTACTGAAACAACCACGCCACTGTTTGTGTAAATAACAATGAAAAGCATGTTACAGTCATGTTTGACGTTTCTAGCTGCTACAATAGCTGCTAAACAATCTGTTGTTTAATGTATGTACAGCCTCATGTTTAAACTGTTAAGATACCAACAAAGTACATCTTTCAACGACATTTTAAGATATAGGGAGGCAGTGGCTCAGTGGGTAGTGCTTCTGCTTGGGAACCGCGTGGTCGCCGGTTTGAGCCACCGCCGAGGTGCCCCTGAGCAAGGCACCAAACCCTCAATTGCTCCCCTCTCCGCGAAGGCTGGTCATGTAATGTTAGTCGCTTTGGAAAAAAGGCGTCTGCCAAATGATCGTAATGTTTTCATTTATGCAGGGCTGGACATCAACACTACTCAATCTGTGCCTGCTTGAACTGCTGTGCTCCTGGTCAAATAAACAAAGTGGCTTTATTCCCTCCTGCAGGTCCACAAATCCAATTTTGAGGTCATTTTGAATGAATCTACCATAAAATGTCATTGAAAGATGTACTTTGTTGATAGAACAAGTGGTGGAGAGATCTGTGTTGATAAAGGACCTGAAAGGTGCCGTCCAGACACAGACCCAGACGCGTTTGAGTGAAGCTAAAAAACAGGAAGCAGATGAGTAATGCAACTACAAACCTGTCGAAAATTGTGTTAGACCAAAATCCAATCCATGACTTAGATAAGTGATGATGTGAAATGTGAGAAAACATTGACTCTAAGTAGAAAAAATTAAAATCATCACTGTTGCATAATACTACAAGGAAAGAGAGAACGACACAAAAATGTTGCTTGGCTTAATTATATCTATTATAACCAACAGCGTTACATGAATTATACTGACGAAGCCCTTATGCTAATGGGTGTACAACTCCGAGAAACTGAGTGGAGGTCTTGGCAAAATAGGCAGGCCTTAGGTTGGATCCTAGCTGGAGAAAGGGGTGTGTGTCAAATGGTTGGAGAATTGTGTTGCACTTACATCCCAGATAACATGTCCCCGATGGAACGTTCTCCATAGCCATGTCCAAACTCAACAAATTAAGATAGGGATTAGGAAGATAATGCTAGTAAGGGAGGAACGTCATGGGATTGGCTGGACCTAAAAGCTCATAAAATGGGGCGATACTTTTGCAAAAATAGGACTAACCGCGTTGATAGTTTAAGTTATAGTAGCTCTGCTGATGTGTTGCATCGTACCCATTCTGAGACATGTTCTTGCAAAGACTCTCGTTAACCAGATAAGCGTGCTGACAGTTTCAAGATTGGCAGAGATGCAACTGGCACAGATGGTAATTGGACACCAGACTTGTTCCCCATTCCAGACTACATGCAGGATACAGATGCCGAATTAACGGAGTCAATGGAGACCGATGGTCGTCTGACCATCGGTCTCCATTGACTCCGTTAATGTGTCTGAACACGAGTGGTGAGCTCTGAACTTTGGAGGTCACTGAAGTGAGTGGTTTGAACAACATCCCCTGTGATAGTGCTGGTAACCTCTGATGATGCCTCTGAAGGTGTACAAATGCCCATAGAGCTGAAGTCGACATCTAGCATTGCCACGCATGAGGACAACTATATCAACATATATGAACTTTGCACTTCCTGTATCAGTATTGGGTTGATATCATAATAGGTTATGTATACTATATACTGTATATGTATACTTTGTATCAGCATATAAACATGCAGTTGTTACTCATTGTGTTTGCATCTGTATTGTTAAATGCAGGAACTACAATATTCCTATAGGAAGAAGTCTTGATTGTGTAAATTTATGCAAATCTCATTTTGATATTATTTTCAGTTAAATAGGTAATTCATTTACTCAGTAATCCCAGTTAAGCAATTCATATTTCAGTTCTATATTGTTGGTTTATATTTTTGATCTACACACAACTGCGCACAAAATGCTGACTTGACAAGATCTGCAAGCGTGATCGCCCATGATTAAGTTGAGAGGCAAGGTTTGAGGGAATTTTTCTAGCATATTGATGCTAGTTTTTGCCCGTCATTGGTTGTTTGGTTCCAGCTAAAATATGTATATCATCATGTTGGCGATATTGAAATCGTCAAAGGAGGGAATATGTGGAAGGAAATTGACTATATTGATGACAATATTATAGTATTGCCATATAAGTGAACCTTGTGTTCTTGGCAATAATTGAATATTATCTAACTGTTCAATATTAGAAAGGAAGTACACAATTTGTTCTTAGTGGTTGTTCTTAGTGTTTTACCAGAATCGTTCATCCATCATCAGCGGGGAAGCAACATTATGTCTTGCCAGGTCACCGTGAGGTAGCCAGGGCCAACAATAGAACAATAGAAAGGCCCCCACCCTGTAACTCTTTGATATAAAATGATGTTGGCTCTAGACCACCATGATGTGTGAATGAACAAAGATACGCAGCCTCAACCGTCTCCGCAAATTGATATATAGAATTATACTATAAACTCAATGGAATTGAGATGGGAGGACTAGGTGCAGTTTGAAGGTGTTTAGAAGAGTCTTCATCAACAGTAACGTCCTGAAAGAAGAGGACAAGCTAGGCATTATAGGTGATGTGTGAGCTGAGGCCGATTCTGAAATTATTCTTCCTGGTCCGACTCCTTTTGAACAGAAAGACCCATATGGACAAACAGACTTACAGGACTAATACAGAGTGTTCCCAAAAATAGATTTATATTTAGATTTGTGTATGTTGCCAAAATGTAACATTGACTTAATCAACCCAGGATGATTATGGTGACAAAAGGACAAAGGGTGACAAAAGGAATGTCTGTGACCTCAATGTGGCGCAGATGTCATGTTTAGAGTTGGAAGTGGTATTTCCTTCCACATAATGTAAGTAAGAGGGTTCTTTATATTTTGTATCTTGTGTTATGTGGGTTTAACAGTGATTTGATCACCTGTCATGACTATGCAGCAAGTTCTAAAAATCGCCAATAGGTGTCAGTATGGCTACACGAATGGATTAGAGTAGATTAGATTAGATTCATCCTTTTTTGGCAATAAAGCTGTTCTGATTCTGATTCTGACAGTGAGTTGGAGCATGCTTGTAAGCACTTATTTGTTGAATGCCCTGGAGGTGTCTCAGCCACTCCAGGGCATTCAACTTGTTATCTTTAAACCATTTCTGTGTAGCTTTTGCTGTATGCTTTGGATCATTGTCTTGCTGGAACATAAATCTTCTTCCAAGTTGTAGCTCTTTTGCAGACTGAGTCATATTGTCCTCTGGGATTTCACAAAATGTTGCTGCATTCATTTTCCTTTACAAGCCTTTCAGGGCGCTCCAGAAGCATCCCCACAGTGTGATGCTGCCACCACCATGCTTCAAGGTGTGTTTATGGTGATGTGCAGTGTTTGGTGTTTGTCAAACATAGCGACTAGTCTGATGACCAAAAAGCTGAATTTTTTATATATATAGATAGGTGATGTGTGAGCTGAGGCCGATTCTGGAAGTGGCCAAGAGCAAATTCAGAAATTAAGTAAAGACAAGATAGGAGGACTAGGACTAGGACTAAAACGGCAGTTTTACAGTGTTTAGAAGAAAGTGATGAAGCCATCAATGACCCTGGATGTAATTGCTTACATCCAGTTTTCATCCCCCCAAAAAACATGAAAACTCAGAGAATTTTCAACAAATCGGAATGTCAGTCAAACCTGAACCCACAGTTTATCTTTCTCTTACTCTCTCTCTTTCCCTCATCTGTCTTCATATCTATCCAGGCCATGTCCATCTCTGAGATCTGCGATTCCATGAAAGAAAGTTGCTATGTTTAAAACTGGCTTATGCTTTATTACATTTAAATATATATTTATATTCAAAAAGATGACAAAAGGAGAGAAATAATTAATATTTTGTCTCTTCTATTCACTCTTCTAATTACTGCAACCTCTATTATCTGATGGAAGGTAAGAGAAGTAAGAACCCTACAGTGCATTGATGATCAGAATAACCATGTGCACTCTTCTGTTTATGTTTATGCTCAGTGATGTTGTACTTTTTGTGTGATTGGCGGTGTTTGCTCCAGGTATTGAGTTCTTTAAAACTATTTAAATAACTGAAACTATTTAAATAACTGATGCCATTTGTGTTTTTACATTCTTTCACAGTTTCCGTGCTCCCTCACACGATTACTGCATGCTTACACGATTTTGATAATCTTTGCAGAAGATGCGGTAAATATCCAGAAAACCGGGAAATTATGCAGCATTGTCTAAGACTTCAACAAGATGATCTCACTGTGGACATAAGGCTCTGTAGGTCAGACACCTAAATACACTAGTAATAACACACTTAGTAATTGAGCATTCATTTGAAATATAATCCATCTATGCTTAATGGATGATCGAATCTGCATTGTTAAGTTTATGAAGACTTACATTTAAGATAGCGCTGAGGGCTGCAGCAGTCACATGTCAGCAGATGGAGAAGAAGACGGTTTTACAGACCTGCCCAATACCATCACCTCCACCCACTCAGGCTCCGCCTGCTGTGCGGCTGCATGACACAGCTTTCATTTGATTCAAACCATGACTTTTGAAAAATCCATTATTACAACATACGGGTTCCCGTGAATATTTGGTCCAAATTCTTAAAGAAGTGCCGTTTCACCTTGTTTCTTTTTTTCCTTCTTGGCCTTCTTCTGCGCTTTATTCACAGAGCTTTGGAGGTCTGCCAGCTCTTCAGGGGCCTTCATCATCAGAACATTGACATTCTCACAAACTCTGTCCTGGATCATATCAACAGGTGTGTGGGCAGAGTGACATCACTTAAAACAATAAAAACTTTCCCCAACCAGAAGCCCTGGATGAACAGAGAGGTTCGCCTTCTGCTCAAAGCCAGAGATGCAGCCTTCAGGTCTGGAGACCGGGAGGCCTACAGCTCAGCTAGGGCCAACCTGAGGAGGGGAATCTCACAGGCCAAACATGGCTACAAACTGAAGGTTGAAGAGCACTTCAACTCCTCTGACCCCTGGCGTATGTGGCAAGGCATACAGACACTCACCAGCTACAAACCACCCAACACTGTGCCCCCTACCAGCTCCACCTCCCTCCCTGACGAGCTCAACCACTTGACCGGGAAAACAGGGAGGTGATGTCCAAGGCAGATCTACCTCTCATTGATCTGCCTCTCACACTCTCTACCTCAGAGGTCTGTTCCATCCTGAGCAAGGTGAACGCCCGGAAGGCAGCTGGCCCCGATGGAATACCTGGGCGCGTGCTCAAAGCGTGTGCAGAGCAGCTGGCGGGGGTCTTTGCGGACATTTTCAACCTGTCCCTGGCCCGAGCAGTTGTTCCCACTACCTTCAAGACCGCCACCATCGTGCCAGTGCCGAAGCACTCCACCGCTTCGGCCCTGAATGACTTCCATCCTGTTGCCCTCACCCCCATCATCGCCAAGTGCTTTGAGAGGCTGGTCCTCTCACACTTAAAAAAATCTAAGACTTTTGCCTGCTACTTTGGACCCTCACCAGTTTGCCTACCGCCACAATAGGTCAACTGAGGACGCCATCTCCACGGCACTTCACTCCACACTGACACACTTGGACACCCAGAACTGTTACGCCAGAATGCTGTTCATTGACTTTAGCTCAGCATTCAACACTGTGATCCCCTCTGTTGGAATATAACAAATAATGTCAACACACATATAAGTAAATGCAGTAACTGAAGTTAAGTAACCAAATGGCTGCCCCGGGAAAGTCTGGAGATGGAGTAATACATACGAGCATTTACAGCGTCTCTCTCCAGGAGGGCTAGATAACCCATATCTGCCAATAGGTGAAGAGGTCACTGTATTACTTTATCAAAGCTTCAAACATCTGTGGTCAGGAAGAGGGAAGAGAGGGGGTTCGCATGGACGGGCAGTCAGGGGGAGCTTCTTCAGATCAAAGGGTAAATAACACTATACTGTTGTTCTTTAATTTACACAAAGAGAATTCTACTTTCCCCCACAGACATCTGTTCATCCCTCAGATTTGAATCTTAGCGCTGCCCCTCTTGAAGCTGGCTGACCAATAGATAACAGTTAAACAACATTGTCATCAGTGAATTAGAATATTATGTAAATGCCCTGTATATGCGGGATAAATAGGGAAGCACGGAGATATTTGATTGTCCTTCTTTGATGCATGCGAGAGTTGGAACCAGCGCTGTCCAAGGTCTTATTCCAGTAAAGCTCTTCTGAAGATTCCAGTTCATCTTTGCCTCATCTTTTCCTCTTGATTCACCACAAACAAACACGCAGAAGAATATCAGAACGATTCTTCAATACCTCCAAGTTGATATCCAAGCTCAGCCAGCTTGGTATTAACTCATCCCTCTGCAATTGGACTCTGGACTTTCTATCTAACAGACCCCAGTCTGTTAAGATAGACAGCCTCTCCTCCTCCACTATCACCCTGAACACTGGCGTGCCACAAGGTTGCATGCTGAGCCTTCTCCTTTACTCCCTATTCACCCATGACTGCGCTCCCATCTATGGCTCCAATTCCATAATTAAGTTTGCAGATGACACCACGGTGATAGGCCTGATCAGAGGCAACGATGAGACGGCCTACAGGGAGGAAGTACAGCACCTGACCACGTGGCTCGCTGACAACAACCTGGCACTCAACACCAAGAAAACCAAGGGGATCATCGTGGACTTCAGGCGGGCAGGGAGCCATGCACACACCCCCATCTCCATCAACGGAGCTGCAGTGGAGCGTGTGCCCAGCTTCAAGTTCCTTGGCATCCACATCTCCGATGATCTCACCTGGTCCATAAACTCCTCCACCCTGGTTAAAAAGGCGCAACAGCGCCTCTACTTTCTTCGGAGCCTTAAGAAAGCTCACCTTTGTCCCAGGATCCTGGTGAACTTCTACCGCTGTACCATTGAGAGCATTCTCACTAACTGTATCACATTATGGTATGGCAACTGCTCTGCATCAGACCGGAAAGCATTCCAGCGGTGGATCACCGGTACACAACTGGACAGCATTGAACAGATACCGTCAACGCTGTCTGGGCAAAACCAGGAACATTATAAAAGACTCATCCCACCCCAACAATAAATTTTTCACCCTCCTCCCATCCGGCAGGCGTTACAGAAGCCTCCGCTCTCGCACCAGCAGGCTTAGGAAGAGTTTCTTCTACGAGGCGGTGACCCTGCTGAACCATTGAACTCAACTCCATCCTCCCTCTAGCATCATCTTGCACTCCACTGCAATTTGCACAACTTTCTGTTTGCACTGATCATTTCCATTTCACTTCCGTTTTGCACTAAGACTCCTTGCATTATTTATTTACATATTTATTAATTTATATTTATAGTTAGTATATATAATGTATATAGTTTATTCTGTATATATTCTGTATATATTCTGTATTCTGTATATATAATAGTACACTATTGCACTTTCTGGTTGGATGCTACTGCATTTCATTGGCTTGTACCTGTACTTGCTCACTGACAATAAAGTTGAATCTAATCTAATCTAATCTAATCTAATCTAATCTATTCTAATCTAATATAATCTAATCACAATCATCTATGGTTTAGTGAGTTGTTCTCAACTAAAATATCAGTCCCCTCATTACCAACCAGGACTCTGCTGAATGATCTGGTTCTCATAGCAGTGGTAGGAACTTCAATGTACATTATATACTACAAGAACACACGGTTCTGGTGTTGATCATATCTGTGTTCTGGTATGTGTGTGTGTGTTTAGTACCTACCTGTCCCATGCTGTTCTCTGCTCGAAGGCGGGGGCTGTTGCGAGCTGCGGCCAACCGACCCAAGCAAGCAACAGCGAAGTGAAAATGCTTTACGGTTTTTTACTGCAAAACCCATGAAATGTGTGATTATCCAAACAAACAATGGTGGAAATAATGTATTTGGTGCTGTTGTTTCAGTATGCAGTGACACACTTGCCCAACATGAGCTTGCTGGTGTGTGCGTGTGTGTGCGAGGGAGTGTGCCTGTCTCTCAGTGGCGCCTGCAGAAAATTTTCCCAGGGGGGGGCCAGATGGAGCCACTGAAAATCTAGGGGGGGCCAACCAAAATCAAACGCGGTATGACGCTATTGTTTTCATGTGACCTGAAGTTCTTTTGCCTACCTATGTTGAACGCACTTATTGGAAGTCGCTTTGGATAAAAGCGTCTGCTAAATGACTGTAATGTATGTAATGTAATGTTGTAATGTTGTTGAATAAAGGCTAGATAGACTAATAATGGTACAGTTGACTTACAGTTCCACAAGAATCCTGTTTTAATGTGTTTTGTATCTGTATATGTGTTATTCAAGTCATTGTTTTTCAAATAGACTTTCTTGCTGTCCTACCGATGCTGCCGGTGTTTGCGCGTTGTTGACCGCACGGTCAACGTTTTGTTAAACTAGAGAAAATCTTAAAAGCCCATATCTTGGACAAGGAAGGAGCAGGAAAGTTAATAATTCAGACACAGCCTCCGGGCTGCCCTGGCATCAATTTGTGTGAATTTGGGGCAAATCTGAGTATATTGACAAAATCCTGAAAGCTTTGGCCCCCGGGGTCATCTTTTTGTAAAATTTCAGGAAATCTTAAAAGCCCATATCTTGGACAAGGAAGGATCTATTGTTAACATTTCAGACACAGCCTCCAGGCTGCATCGGCATCAATTTGTGTGAATTTGGGGCAAATCTGAGAATATTGTGAAAATCATGAAAATGTTGACCCCGTGGTCATCGTTTAGTAAAATTAGAGAAAACCTTAAAAGCCCATATCTTGGACAAGGAAGGAGCTACAAAGTTAACATTTCAGACACAGCCTCCAGGCTGCATTGGCATGAATTTGTGTGACTTTGGGGCAAATTTGCGAATATTGTGAAAATCCTGAAAAGTTCCCCCTGCGGTCATCGTTTTGTGAAATCTTAAAAGCCCATATCTTGGACAAGGAAGGAGCTAGAGCGGGGGTCGGCAACCCGCGGCTCCGGAGCCGCATGCGGCTCTTCAGCCCCTCTGCAGTGGCTCCCTGTAGATTTGAAGTTCTGAGCTGACATTGTTTAATACAGGGGTTGCCAACACGTTGCTCGCTAGCTACCAATCGCTTGCAAAGCGTTTCCGAGTCGCTCGCTGAAAGGTTCAAAGATTACATACATTTGACAACACATCGTCACTTGGTAAAGCTGTTTAAATTTCTATCCAATCAAGTTCACAATCATCCCCCCTCCTTTTGTCACAAAACGATTATAAGCCAATCAGCTGTCAGTCCAACAAATGACGCTGCTGTCATGTTTGTGACACCGAAAACAGACCCTCATTTGCGGTGCGAACGCGTCTGTGGAGCGCCACTTAACCAGCAGTTAGCAGTTAGCGAACGCACCGGCTCGAAGAATTCCCTGAAGTTCCCTTATGAACTACAGGGAATTCCCTGAATTACAGGGAATGTGAAGGGAAATTGTGATATGTGGACAGACAGAAAATGAGAAATATGAAAGGTATAGTTTTGGTAAAATAAGTAATAACATTTTTTCTTTTTTTTTACGAGATTAATATGATGTGAAGTCATTAGTGTGAGCTTGACACTGAAAATGTATACACACACCTTTTCTTATATTTGTTAGTCAGTTAAAGTTGTAGCTGAGCAACTTTCCTTTGAATGTCTTTCTCCTGCGCCCTCATTCTCTCCTTGTCCTTTCTGTATTTTTCTATGGCATGTATCACATGGTCACAGAATTCTCTGTGCGGCTTTGATGTCAGTCCCACAACGTCTTCCAATCTGCTTTTTACCGAGCTTGGCATGGCCTCTATCACTGATGTTCTGAACAGTGTGGTTAGTAGAGGGCTTTTCTCAGCATCCTCCTCAGTTTTCTGCCTCCATCTTTTCAGTTGACGACTGATGTAGTCAGCTGGATTCTCTGTATCATTAAGAACCTCACCCTTCAGTGCCTTGGGGTCAATCTTGACCGGACATTCTTTCCTCAGGGCCCCCCATAAGCCAGCTCAATATGGATTGAATTCAGTTCCATCGGCTAGTGGATCAATCATCCAGTGTGCACCACTAATGCGGAAGACATTTTCCATTGTTGGCACCCCCATGGTTCGGGCCCACAGTACCTTAATGTCGCCAAGAGCCAATATTTTGCCCACTGTCTCATCCTCGAATGCTTTTATCCATTTGCCCTCCCCCTCATGGACGTTAGGAAGTCGAGCAATCTAAGACTTTTGATTTGTCCTTTGTAACTTCCTTATTCCTTTCTCTACTGTAAACTTTCGGAGTCGACTCTTTATATTGGACAGGAGATGCTCTGTAAGGATCAATGTCAATGTCTCCTGAAATTTGAACAACACCTAACACCTGCCAGATTTGGATATATTCCTGCAGCATCTGCTAACTAGTGACTGTTTCTCTGTCTGCTTCCTCTCCGTTCTCACCTTTTTAGCTCTTAGGTTCTCTCCAATTTCTCTCAACCTGTTCCTGTAATTAGTGCCTTCATCTTTGAACAATTGAATTATCTCTTCCTCTTTCTCTCTCTTCTGTTGTCTTTTCTTGCCTTTGTCCGACGGTTTGTAGATTTTTATTCTGAGTTGCATCTCTTCACATGCATTGACATCAAATGTGCCTCCACCTGGCCAGGGACTGCATAAGTTTTTAGTTCGCTTCTCCCATTTTTCTGATGTTTTCTCTATGTCTTTTTTGCTTCTTAATTCCCAGGAGGGTTACCGGTATCCCAACCATTTCTGCTGTACGTATCAACAATTTGAATATTGTCTTTTGATGTTTTTATACCTGGATAGGCTCAATTGCATAGTTTTAGAATGGCAATAATTACAATTTGGTCTTGTTCACTAAGTTAAGCAGCATATATGTTTCAAGCACAAGTTATAGTTGTTATACATCCTAAGTCACCTCTTCTTAAGCACTTATTCTGAATTCAGCATCTGGTAATACATTTAAATCAAACAATGCAACCCTATATGCCAATACTGTATTGCAGCTCCCCGTTTATGTACAGAAAATGTGATGTAAGCCAAACAACAGTAAGTGGTCAGACCTGACACCAGAGAGTATATGCCCCTCCTATGCTTCAGTCGGGAGCTGGACAGCCCTGTGTATGCATCTGTCTCAACACACTGAGTGATATAGCAATACAACACAGAATATAGCAACAGTTAAGTTTCAGCTATTTTTCAACACAGTAACACTAGTGCTCCCGCAGCACACAACAAAACAACCCTGCAACAGGTTTTTAACTGATTATATTGCCAGAAGGAACATTCAACCATCAATTTTGACCACTACTTTATGGTACAAGTTTTTAGTAGTTGTACTTCTTCGACAATTTTCAGCTTAAAATTTCATAGTATTCGTATTTGCAATGGAGCACACTGCTATTGTCAATTTAAATATTGAAGGGACAGCAATTGTAACAATTAACAACAGCTTATATGGCAATTCTAAGATTTCTAAGATTTCTGTTCTTTTAAATTCACCTATCTCTCTATTTGTCAAAATTATTTGTTTACTCTGATCTATGTATCTCTGATCTATGTATCTCTGAATTTATAACTAAAGTTAGGTCTTATTGAGAAGTGGGCAAGGTGTGATTGTCCTGGTGCATGTCTCTCTCTTTCTCGGGATCTTGGGAGACAACACCCAAGCTCAAGTACTTTAACGGGATGCATTATCAGTTATCTCCTCTTATTGACCCCTAAATCTTCAACTTTTAACTTTAACATCAACTTTTAGATTTTTGAAAATTACTTTGGTGCATTTAAAAAGTCAATTTCAATTATGCAGAAATATAGCAAATTAACACATCTAAAATGCTCCAATTACTGTAGTTTTAATTCTGTAAGAATACTTTTATGTTTTACTTCTGTTGAATTTTCTTTTGATTGATTTTACCTACAGAACTTCTCCTCAACTTTCTCTCCTCCAGTTATATTGCTGTTATATATTTAATGCTGCCATAGACTAATTGGACCCACTGAAACTGCAATGTATTTTTGAAGATGCAAACCAACCTTTTCAACAGGAGACCCGTTTGGTCTTCCTGTGAGCCAGATAATCTGCTCTTTCTCTCATAGTGAGCCGCAGTGTGCTCATATAGTTTTTCAAGAAAAATCTCTTATATGTCGTTCAGTACCCCAAAGCTCCTTGAGGTTTCCGGCAAATCAGAAATATTTTTACGCATTCCAAAGTCTCATTTATGGAATGTTTCACACCCTTGTCAAAATCATTCAAGATCTCATGAATGAGCAGTTTCAAACATTTTAGCCATCACTTGACTACTTGCGTCTTCGGATTAAAGACGACTGGGACTTCTCAGCATTTTGTTGCGCAATCTTCTCTTTCACACACACACAGTCTCAGCCTCGATTCTCCCTCATTCTCTAATCAGATTCTTTGCTGTGAGTTTTAACTCTCCTGAACTTACCAACCAGACGACGGACCTCCAGGCAGCCCCCTCACACAGAATACTATACTAGTTAAAAAAGCTAATCTTCTCACCTCTTTGTGGCCATGTCTGTGTGGGGAGACGCACCCGAGTTCCATCCCCCGGTGTGGCAGTCCAGCAGGTTTTCTCTTGCCAATCCCATATACGTGACGCCAATTCTATAGTATAATTCTATATATCAATTTGCGGATACGGTTGAGGCTGCGTATCTTTATTCATTTACACTTCATGGTGAGTACAAATACTGGGCTCTTCCTAGAGCCAACATCATTTTATATCAAAGAGTTACAGGGTGGGGGCCTTTCTATTGTTCTATTGTTGGCCCTGGCTACCTTAGTAACCATGTCACGGTGACCTGGCAAGACATAATGTTGCTTCCTCGCTGATGATGGATGAACGATTCTGGTAAAACACTCAAGGTTAAGAACAAATTGTGTACTTCCTTTCTAATATTGAACAGTTAGATAATATTAAATGATTGCCAAGAACACATGGTTCACTTATATGCCAATACTGTAATATTGTCATGAATAAAGTAAAATTTCTTCTACAAGTGCAGTTAATGTGTCTCAAGTGATTGTAGTATAACGACACCTGTGTCTGGGAGGTCCAGTCACTGGTTCAGAAGTATTCCTGCTAGAATTACACAATTAAGACAAAAGAACACTCCAAACAGAGAAAATATTATTGAAAAGTATAAGTCAGGGGATGGCTACAAAACCAATTCCAACTCACTGCGCATCCCCCGGAGTTCATTTAAATCCATCATCAAGAAATGGAAGGAGTATGGCCATCCTCACAAACTGAGTGACTGGGCAAGAGGGAGACCACCAAGACACCTACGACCACTCTGAAGGAGTTAAAACCTTCAGTGGCTAAGATTGGAGAGACTGTGCATACAACTGTTGCCCGAGTTCTTCACTAGTCAAAGCTGTATGGGAGAGTGGCAAAGAGAAAGCCACTGTTAAAAAATCTTGAGCTGGAGTTCCCCCGAAGGCATGTGGGAGACTCCAAGGTCAATTTGGAAGAAGGACATTTGATCTGATGAGACAAAAATGTAGCTTTTGGGTCATCAGATAATTCAGAAATCCATATCCACAAACACACCATCCCCACATTGGTGGGGCAGCATCATGGTGTGGGATGCTTCTCAGCAGCAGGCCCTGGAAAGCTTGTAACTATAGAGGGGAAAATGAATGCAGCAACATTTTGTGAAATCCTGGAGGACATTATGACTCAGTATGCAAGAGAGGGACAACGTCGGAGAAGAGCTGTTCATGCCCGATTCCCAAGCAACCTGACAGAGCTTGAGCTTTTTTGCTAGGAAGAATGGAAAGAAATTGCAGTATCCAGATGTACAAGCCTGATTGAGACCTCTCCACACAGACTCAGTGCTGTGATTGCAGCCAAAGGTACATCTACTCATTGGCTTGTACCTGTACTCTGCTTAATGACAATAAAGTTGAATCAAATCTAATTCAGCCGTGTAGCCGTACTGACACCTACTGGAAATTTGCAGATATTGCTGCATAGTAATGACTGGTGATCAAAACACATCACACACATCATTAAACCCACATAACACAAAAGAAGAATATAAATGAACCCTCTTATTAACATTCTTTCAAAGGAAATACGATTGTCTACCCTAACATGACATCTGTGCCACATTGAGGTCACAGACATTCCTTTTGTCACCCTTTGTCCTTTTGTCACCACCAAGAGTATTATCAATCTGAGTGTATTTAATCAGCGATACGTATCGGTAACATACACCAATCTATTCCCATGCGTGGCGTCCGGCAGGAGACCGTTAGCGTCTGGTCAGGACAGGGTCCGATTCTTTTGTCTTTCAATGGCCAAAAGAAGGGGGAGGCTGACCTGACCCAAAGACTGACTCAAGTTCTGGGCTTGGGAGGAGGAGGAGATTGCGGTGGCAGCGGTGGTAGTAGTCGCCAGAGTTAGAAAGGAGGAAGACAAAATCTACCACCCGACCTGCCCCCAGTCCAGTATGTGTGAAAATACACATTTTAATATGTTACGTAGAAGATTGGGGGATTAAAAATCACTTATTCTCACTTGTGTAATTACTCGCAGCTATGACACCAGACAACTGAAAAGACACCAGCATGGCAATGCCAGTGATCAACTGCCAGCGGACAGTCCTGTCCCTCAGTAACTGTAGAACAGAAACAACTTGTAGATTGTTCTGGCGCTCCATTCCGTCATTCCATGCATTCCATTCATCCCTCCTTTTTTTCAGAGGAATCTCCTGAGGGGTGAGACCAAAACAGAATATTTAAAAGTAGCATTGAACTGCTTAATTCCAGAAGTTTTAAATAGAGTTACTTGTGTCTAGTTTGTTTGTAATTTATGTTGAAAATTACCAGTATTTGTCCTTTAGAACCAGTTTAACAAATCAGGCTGGGTTTGCTCTTTATTTACCCAATAAGCTGGCAAGTGCCTGTCTCTTGTTCCAAACATGACCTCCATTTCCAGAAGTGTCAGCATCCTTAAAATAAAAACTAAAACGCACAATTTTCTCTGAAATAAGTTGAAATTGACCATTAATTATTCAATATCTGATAGATGTGATACTTTGCCTTGCTTTCCAATGTAACATATTTAAAATAATATAACAAATGAATAGTGCTGGACTAAATTATAGCAATCCCTGAGAAGTGATAATAAATAATGGTGTCTTCAACCTTAGAATCAATAATTCAGCCTCTATAAATGGAGAAAACCTTTCCAAGTGCTGTTTTCTCTCAGGGACAATTTTCGACTTTTTATTTTTAGGGTACCAAGACTTTTAGCCATGTCTGCATATCAAGACTCCAGGCTTAGCACAGTCAGCTCAGAACCAAGAGCGCAGTAGAACAGGCTGAACCTTGCAAACAACAATGCACTTTTTTTCTGCAGCAGCCTCATCGTTCTTCTCTATCAGCAGGTATCCAGGGCTCTCAGGCATGGAGAACAGCCCACCAAGCTGCGCCAATGCAAGTATGGCAATACCTGCGTTCCAAATTATTATGCAAATTGGATTTAAGTGTCATAAACATTAATTTTTTTTGCTTTTCAATTATATTCATGGATGGTATTGTGTTATTGAAATCCATCTCAGACACCTGTGGAAATTAGTTTGCGAGGTGGGCCCAATCAAAGGAGAACTACTTAAGAGGGACGTTCCATTAAGCAGGCCACAGGTTTCAAGCAATATGGGAAAGAAAAAGGATCTCTCTGCTGCCGAAAAGTGTCAAATAGTGCAATACCTTGGACAAGGTATGAAAACATTAGATATTTAGCAAAAATCTAAGCGTGATCATCGTACTGTGAAGAGATTTGCGGCTGATTCAGAGCGCAGACGGGGTCGTGCAGATAAAGGCATAATGAGGAAGGTTTCGGCCAGACAAATTCATCGGGTTAGGAGAGCAGCTGCTAAAATGCCATTACAAAGCAGCAAACAGGTATTTGAAGCCGCTGGTGCCTCTGGAGTCCCGCAAACCTCATGGTGTAGGATCCTCCAGAGGTTTGCAGTTGTGCATAAACCTACTATTCGGCCACCTAAACAATGCTCACAAGCAGAAACGGTTGCAGTGGGATCAGAAATACATAAGGACTAATTTTCAAACAGTCTTGTTTACTGATGAGTGCTGTGCAACCCTGCAACCACGGTTGCAGATGGATAGAGTAGTGGATGGCCACCATGTCCCAACAAGGCTGCAACGTCAGCAAGGAGGTGGCGAGGTTATGTTTTGGGCCGGAATCATGGGGAGAGAGCTAGTAGGCCCCTTTAGGGTCCCTGAAGGTGTGAAAATGACCTCAGTAAAGTATTTAAAGTTTCTAAACTGACCACTTTCTTCCGTGGTAAAGAAAGAAGAACCGTGCCTTCCGTGGTAAAATCATCTTATGCACGACAATGCACCATCTCATGCTGCAAAGAGTACCTCTGTGTCATTGGCTGCTATGGGCATAAAAAGGAGATAAACTCATGGTGTGGCCCCCATCTTCACTTGACCTTAACCCTATTGAGAACCTTTGGAGCATCCTCAAGCAAAAGATCTATGAGGGTGGGAGGCAGTTCAGATCAAAACAGCAGCTCTGGGAGGCTATTCTGACATCCTGCAAAGAAATTTAACCAGAAACTCTCCAAAAACTCACAAGTTCAATGGATGCAAGAATTGTGAAGGTGATATCAAAGAAGGGATCCTATGTTTACATGTAACTTGGCCTATTAAGATGTTTTTGATTGAAATAGCTTTTGATTTCAGTAAATATGACCTCCTAATGCTGCAAATTCAACAAATGGCCATTTTTAGTTCTTTACAACCTATAAAATGTTTTGCAACTTTGTTGTGCATAATCATTTGGAACAGTGCATTTTGAGTTTATTATTTAAAAAACAAAAAAAATACTGTTATCATTGGGAAGTTTGTTCAATACGATTTGAATTATACTCTAAAATTATACTGACTATCATTTGCATCGACGATTTAGGAAAATCTGAGAAAAATATCACTTGCATAATACTTACTGCAAAGTGGACTCCTGTATCCACAGACAATGAGGGTCAACTATACAAGAGATCTATTTAGCTCATAGATTTAGAGGTGATGGTGTAACCTTTGGGATCCTAATTTTATTTAAGAGGATGTTATTTTTTTGAATGTGGACAAGATAAACCACATTTCCTGTTTACATCTGCCACTCATCTGTCCAAATATCTCACGGAGACTTAATATCTGCCCAGCAAGCACACCCAGCAGTGTGGCCTTCTTGGGCATGTCTGTTGATGGTTGCCTCTGTGGCCAATTGAGAATTCAACCAGCCTATATACTATATTGTAGCTGACAAGATGGCAGCGCGTGTACATCGCGAGGCTCAACTAAATTTAGCAAATTAGTGCTTATTTACATAGTTTTCTCCTGCGTGTTCGCCCGATTCAGCGGGCCGAACCATTCATATAGTAGAGAGTCACTTTTGGACATTTTTTACCGAAGCAATAACGTAGTTTTGGACCACCCATTCAACTTCGACGAGCTCCCACCTGAGTTGGTAAAGTCACCGAGGTGTCAAGGAGTCATCCTGCCGACCGGCTACTCTCTGCGCCGGCGTCAGACCGCAAACAAAGACGGGGGAAACGCGGAGGTCTGCGTGCTAAATCCACACCGGCCATCGCTCCCTAGCATTTTCCTCGCCAAAGTGCGGTCTCTGCGAATAAGATGGATGAACTCAAGATCTGGACCCTCACACAGAAAAGGCTCATGGACTGCAGTCTCATGTTCTTCACTCTTCACGGAAACATGGCTTAGCGACGCTGTCCCGAACTGCGTGGTGGAGCTTGAGGGGCGCACCATCTTCAGGGCCGATAGAGAAGCGGCAGCCACAGGTAAAATCAGAGGTGGAGGAGTATGCATTTATGTAAACAAATCATGGTGCATGGACTCTGCCGTTGTGGATACCCATTGTTCTGCTGATCTGGAGTACCTGGTTATCAAGTGCAGGCCCTTCTACCTTCCACGTGAGTTCACCTGCATTGTTGCTGCTGCGGTTTATGTCCCACTGGATGCTAATGCTAAAGTGGCCATGAGAGAACTTTATGCTGCCATCAACAAACTGCAGACCATGCATCCGGATGAGGCCTTTATTGTCGCTGGGGATTTTAACCACCGCACTCTATGATCTGTTCTTCCTAAGTTCCGACAGAACGTCTCCTGCTCCACAAGGGGACAAAGGACTTTGGACCATGTTTACACCAGTGTAGCTAAGGCATACAAAGTCACTCCCCTCCCCCACCTTGGTCACTCTGATCACCTCTCTTTGTTCCTGATCCCCAAGTACTCCCCCATCATCAAACAGATCAAACCCACAACAAGGACCGTCAAAATCTGGTCCGAGGGTGCTGATTCCATTCTCCAACAGCAATTCCAACAAACAGATTTGAATGTGTTCTCCGTTCAGGCCACCACAGACTCCCTGATTAACATTGACATTCTCACAAACTCTGTCCTGGATCATTTCAACAGGTGTGTGGACAGAGTGACATCACTTAAAACAATAAAAACTTTCTCCAACCAGAAGCCCTGGATGAACAGAGAGGTTCGCCCTCTGCTCAATGCCAGAGATGCAGCCTTCAGGTCTGGAGACCAGGAGCCCTTCCCCTAGCTAGGGCCAACCTGAGAAGTGAAATCTCACAGGCCAAACATGGCTACAAACTGAAGGTTGAAGAGCACTTCAACTCCTCTGACCCCCAGCTTATGTGGCAAGGCATACAGTCACTCACCAGCTACAAACCACCCAACACTGTGCCCCCTACCAGCTCCACCTCCACCCCCCTCCCTGACGAGCTCAACCACTTCTACGCTCGCTTTGACCGGGAAAACAGGGAGGTGATGTCCAAGGCAGATCTACCTCTCAACGATCTGCCTCTCACACTCTCCACCTCAGAGGTCCTGAGCAAGGTGAACGCCCGGAAGGCAGCTGGCCCCGATGGAATACCTGGGCGCGTGCTCAAAGCGTGTGCAGAGCAGCTGGCCGGGGTCTTTGCGGACATTTTCAACCTGTCCTTGGCCCAAGCAGTTGTTCCCACTACCTTTAAGACCGCCACCATCGTGCCAGTGCCGAAGCACTCCACCGCTACGGCCCTGAATGACTTCCATCCTGTTGCCCTCACCCCCATCATCGCCAAGTGCTTTGAGAGGCTGGTCCTCTCACACTCAAAAACCTGCCTGCCTGCTACTTGGGACCCTCACCAGTTTGCCTACCGCCACAATAGGTCAACTGAGGACGCCATCTCCACGGCACTTCATTCCACACTGACACACTTGGACACCCAGAACTGTTACGCCAGAATGCTGTTCATTGACTTCAGCTTAGCATTCAATACTGTGATCCCCTCCAAGTTGATATCCAAGCTCAGCCAGCTTGGTATCAACTCATCCCTCTGCAATTGGACTCTGGACTTTCTATCTAACACACCCCAGTCTGTTAAGATAGACAACCTCTCCTCCTCCACTATCACCCTGAACACCAGCGTGCCACAAGGTTGCGTGCTGAGCCCTCTCCTTTACTCCCTATTCACCCATGACTGCGCTCCTATCTATGGTTCCAATTCCATAATTAAGTTCGCAGATGACACCACGGTGATAGGCCTGATCAGAGGCGACGATGAGACGGCCTACAGGGAGGAAGTACGGTACCTGACCACGTGGTGTGCACACACACCCATCTCCATCAACGGAGCTGCAGTGGAGTGTGTGCCCAGCTTCAAGTTCCTTAGCATCCACATCTCCGATGATCTCACCTGGTCCATAAACTCCTCCACCCTGGTCAAAAAGGCGCACAGCTCCTCTACTTTCTTCGGAGCCTTAAGAAAGCTCACCTTTGTCCCAGGATCCTGGTGAACTTCTACTGCTGTGCTATTGAGAGCATTCTTACAAACTGTATCACAGAATCTATAAACTAATTTTATTACTTTGAAAGGAATTCTGTAATGTAGTTTTGATTTTATGTTCAGAAAAGGCTGCTTTAAAGATCAAAACGTACTGCTCTGCATCAGACCGGAAAGCACTCCAGCGGGTGGTGAAAACTGCCCAAAGGATCACCGGTACACAACTGGACAGTATCGAACAGATCTACCGTCGACGCTGTTTGGGCAAAACCAGGAACATGATAAAAGAGTCATTCCACCCCAATAATAAACTTTTCACCATCCTCCCATCCGGCAGGCGTTACAGAAGCCTCCGCTCTCGCACCAGCAGGCTCAGGAAGAGTTTCTTCTACGAGGCAGTGACCCTGTTGAACTCTACTCCATTCCCCCACTCAACTCCATCCTCCCTCTAGCATCATCTTGCACTCCACTGCCATTTGCACAACTTTCGGTTTTGCACTGATCTTTTTCATTTCACTTCCACTGCCATTTGCACAACTTTCTGTTTTCACTGATCAGACTCCTTGCACTATTTATTTACATATTTATTAATTTATAATTATAGTTAGTATTTAAAGTATATATAGTGTATATAGTTTATTCTGTATATATTCTGTGTTCTGTATATATAATAGTACACTTTCAGTGGCCCCATCTGGCCCCTTGGAACAATTTCTAGAGGCACTATTGTAGGCCTGTAGGCCTGAAAAAGGCCTGTGTGTGTATTTGATCCTAGGGTATACGAATAAATGTTATACGAATAAATGTTATTTGATCATTAGACATTTTATATATTAAATGCTGTTGACTTTGAAATCAGTGTTGTTTCAGATTTTACAGGTTTTGGGGATTTTTTGCCATTCCTATTAAAATAAGTTTACATTTCCTTCAGGCCCTCCAAACCTTCAAGCACTTGTAGGCTTCAATCTTTCAGGCATTTTAGCAGCGTTCAGCTAAAATTCAGCTCACCAAGAAGAGGCTTTTTCGGCTCCCAAACAGCTCTTTATTATTTTTCAATTTTTTGCCAAATTTAGTGCTACTTTGACATATGATATGTCTAGTCTAGTTCCTGAGCCCACGTGGTAATATCCTTCACAGAATGATGTCGGTTATTAATGCAGTGCCGCCTGAAGGATCGAAGGTCACGGGCATTCAATGTTGGTATTCGACCTTGCCGCTTACGTGCAGAGATTTCTCCAGATTCTCTGAATCTTTTGATGATATTATGGACTGTAGATGATGAAATCCCTAAATTCCTTGCAATTGCAACAAAACGTTCTTCAACTGTTGGACTATTTGCTTTTGCGATTTGGTTTGTAATTATACTAAACCTTATAATTTCCAGAATTCCTTAGTTTAACATGTTTAGTATAAAAAGATTAAATGTAAAAACAAACACTATTACACATTTTAATGTGGGAACACGGCACGCGGCTTCTTCCTTTAGAGCTCTTCCTTTACAGCAGCAGCTTTTTAGAGGTTTAATCATGAGAACTGTAGCCGAAGAGGTAGCGGTGTCTTAAAATCTGGACAAATATAACATGCATAGAGAGATACCACTAGAAGTTGATTGGAAAATTGTTTTGGTCTGCTTTGATCTATCCATAAAAATGTCACGGGTTAAGGGAACAGAGGACCCATAAGGTCCGAGGGCTGGCGGTGAGAGACGAGGTCGAGGGCAGGCGTAAATCCAAGGGCTGGAGAAGGGAAATGAGGTCAGGTGCAGGCATGGGTCGGTACACAGGAGCTGAGACAGAAGACGTGGTCAGGTGCAGGCATGGGTCAGCACACAGGTAAAACAAGATCAGATGAGGAGTACTGTCACGAGGATTACAAACACAAGGAAGTCACGAACGATAACAAACTGACAAAGAACACACAGAACACATGGGTATATGTATACAAGACAAGGGAGGAGACAACAAGACACAGGTGAACGACATTAGGGAAGGCAGGTAATCACACTGACGGGGACGCACAGGAAGGTAGGAGGTGAAGACGCCTGAAACAGAGACAAGACTGTGAGTTTCAAAAATAAAATAAAATTACATTACATTACGATCATTTAGCAGACGCTTTTATCCAAAGCGACGTACATTGCATTACCACCCATTACAGAGGGGGGAGCAGTTGGGGGTTCGGTGCCTTGCTCAGGGGCACCTAGGCAGGGACTCGAACCTCCGACCCTGCGGTTCCCAAGCGGAAGCCCTACCGACTCAGCTACTGCCTCCCCCTATTTATAAAATAGATAATTTAAAAAAATCAATAACAAATTATGAAAAGGACATGAATACATAAATAATAACAGGCAACACAGCAGCATCAAACAGTCTCTCTCTCTCTCTCTCTCTCTTTCTCTCTCTTTGAAGGCGCTGATCATTTTGTCTTACGAGTCAAAGAAATGTTTAGGTAGGAGATTAAAACAGGTAAAAAAATCTGAACGTGATCATTTTGATCACGTTTATTTTCCCAATTAAGGAGAGTGGTAAACTCTTCCATCTAAGAAAGACTGTCTTTCAAGTCTTCAGGGTTGCGGTGAGCGCAGTGTCTGTGGCGGGAAGGAGGTCTGAGAATGTACGAGTCATATTCTCGAGATACTTCAACCCCGAGCTACCGAGCTTGAAGGGGAAGTCTGTTTTGCGGAGATGCAAACTTAAAGTATTAATGGGGTAACATTTGCTCTTTGAAATATTGATTTTGTAGCCAGAAAAAACTTCCATTGAGTGCAGTTAATGTGTCTCAAGTGATTGTAGTATAACGACACCTGTGTCTGGGAGGTCCAGTCACTGGTTCAAAAGTATTCCTGCTAGAATCACACAATGAAGACAAAAGAACACTACAAGCAACTCAGAGAAAAGATATTTGAAAAGAATAAGTCAGGGGATGGCTACAAAACCAATTCCAACTCACTGCGCATCCCCCCGAGTTCATTTAAATCCATCAACAAGAAATGGGAGGAGTATGGCCATCCTCACAAACTGGGCAAGAGGGAGACTGGTGAGGGAGACCACCAAGACACCTACGACCTCTCTGAAGGAGTTAAAACCTTCAGTGGCTGAGATTGGAGAGACTGTGCATACAACTGTTGCCCGAGTACTTCACTAGTCAAAGCTGTATGGGAGAGTGGCAAAGACAAAGCCACTGTTGAAAAATCTCGAACTGGAGTTTGCCCAAAGGCATGTGGGAGACTCCAAGGTCAATTTGGAGGAAGGTTATTTGATCTGATGAGACAAAAATGAAGCTTTTGGGTCATCAGATTGTTCGCTCTGTTTGGCCAACACTTAAACACTGCACATCTCCACAAACACACTATCCCCACATTGCAGCATGGTGGTGTGGCAGCATCATGGTGTGGGAGGCTTCTTGGCAGCAGGCCCCAGAAGGCTTGTAAAGATAGAGGGGAAAATAAATGCAGCAAAATTAAGTGAAATCTTGGAGGACATTATGACTCAGTATGCAAGAGAGCTACAACCTCGGAGAAGAGCTGTTCACGCCCGATTCCTTTTGCAAGGAAAAATGGAAAGAAATTGCAGTGTTCAGACGTGCAAGCCTGATAGAGACCTCTCCACAGAGACTCAGTGCTGTGATTGCAGCCAAAGGTGCATGTACTAATTGGCTTGTACCTGTACTCTGCTCAATGACAATGAAGTTGAATCAAATCTAATTCACTGGTGTAGCCATACTGACACCTACCGGAAGTTTGCAGATATTGCTGCATAGTAATGACTAGTGATCAAAACACATCACACACAATATTGAACCCAAATAACACAAAAGAAGAATATAAAGGAACCCTCTTATTAACATCCTTTCAATGGAAATACGTTTGTCTACCCTAAACATGACATCTGCGCCACATTGAGGTCACAGACATTCCTTATGTCACCCTTTGTCCTTTTGTCACCATAGAGAGAATTATCATTTTGGGTTCATTTAATCAGTGTTACACATTGGCAACATACACAAATCTATTCCCATGTCTGAAGAAACACTAAGCAGTGTATTGGATACACAGCAAAATGACTTCATCCAGGGTCATGGGTGGCTTCATCACTTTTTTCTAAACACTGTAAAACGGTACCTTGTCCTCCCATCTTGTCTTTACTTCATTTATAAATTTGCTCTTGGCCACACCCAGAATCGGCCTCAGCTCACACATCACCTATAATGCAAGTAAGTGTTAACACTTGCAACAATGCTTGCTGAGTGGATAAGCCAAAATTATGAATTAATCGCTGGCATTATGAAGATCCTTGAAACATGGCTATGCATCAGGGATCATTGTGAGCTCATCCTCTTCTTTCAGGACGTTACTGTTGATGAAGGCTCTTCTAAACACCTTCAAACTGCACCTAGTCACCCCATCTCAATTCCATTGAGTGCAGTAAATGTGTCTCAAGTGATTGTAGTTTAACGACACCTGTGTCTGGGAGGTCCAGTCACTGGTTCAGAAGTATTCGTGCTAGAATTACACACAGTGAAGACAAAAGAACACTCCAACTCCACACTGGTGAGGGGGGACCACCAAGACACCTACGACCACTCTGAAGGAGTTAAACCTTAAAACCTTCAGTGGCTGAGATTGGAGAGACTGTGCATACAACTGTTGCCCGAGTTTTTCACTAGTCAAAGCTGTATTTGAGGGTGGCAAAGAGAAAGCCACTGTTAAAAAATCTCAAACTGGAGTTCGCCCAAAGGCATGTGGGAGACTCCAAGGTCAATTTGGAGGAAGGTCTGATTGATTGAAATTTAGCCTTTGGGTCATCATATTATTCGCTCTGTTTTGCCAACACTTAAACACTGCACATCTCCACAAACAAACTATCCCCACATTGCAGCATGGTGGTGTGGCAGCATCATGAAATGGGATGCTTCCTGGCAGCAGGCCCTGGAAGGCTTGTAAAGATAGAGGGGAAAATGAATGCAGCAACATTTCGTGAAATCCTGGAGGACATTATGACTCAGTATGCAAGAGAGCTACAACCTCGGAGAAGAGCTGTTCACGCCGGATCCCAAAGCAAGCTTACAGAGCTTGAGCTTTTTTGCAAGGAAGAATGGACAGAAATTGCAGTATCCAGACGTGCAAGCCTGATAGAGACCTTTAACAATCACAGACTCAGTGCTGTGATTGCGGCCAACGGTGCATCTACTCATTGGCTTGTACCTGTACTCTGCTCAATGACAATGAAGTTGAATTAAATCTAATTCACTGGTGTAGCCTTACTGACACCTACCGGAAGATTGCAGATATTGCTGCATAGTAATGACTAGTGATCAAAACACATCACACACAATATTGAACCCAAATAACACAAAAGAAGAATATAAAGGAACCCTCTTATTAACATCCTTTCAATGGAAATACGTTTGTCTACCCTAAACATGACATCTGCGCCACATTGAGGTCACAGACATTCCTTGTGTCACCCTTTGTCCTTTTGTCACCATAGAGAGAATTATCATTTTGGTTTAATTTAATCAGTGTTACATATTGGCAACATACACAAATCTATTCCCATGTCTGAAGAAACACTAAGCAGTGTATTGGATACACAGCAACATGACTTCATCCAGGGTCATGGGTGGCTTCATCACTTTCTTCTAAACACTGTAAAACGGCACCTTGTCCTCCCATCTTGTCTTTACTTCATGTATAAATTTGCTCTTGGCCACACCCAGAATCGGCCTCAGCTCACACATCAGCTATAATGCAAGTAAGTGTTAAAACTTGCAACAATGCTCGCTGAGTGGATAAGCCAAAATTATGAATTAATCACTGGCATTATGAAGATCCTTGAAACATGGCTATGCATAAGGGATGATTGTTAGCTTGTCCTCTTCTTTCAGGACGTTACTGTTGATGAAGGCTCTTCTAAACACCTTCAAACTACACCTAGTCACCCCATCTCAATTCCATTGAGTGCAGTTAATGTGTCTCAAGTGATTGTAGGGAGGCAGTGGCTCAGTGGGTAGTGTAACTTGGGAACTGGAGGGTCGCCGGTTCGAGCCCCTGCCGAGGTGCCCCTGTGCAAGGCACCGAACCCTCAATTGCTCTCCCCTCTGCGAAGGGTGGTAATGTAATGTAAGTCGCTTTGGATAAAAGCGTCTGCCAAATGATCGTAATGTAATGTAATGTAGTATAACGACTGTGTCTGGGAGGTCCAGTCACTGGTTCAGAAGTATTCCTGCTAGAAATACATAATGAAGACAAAAGAACACTCCAAGCAACTCAGAGAAAAGAAATTTGAAAAGAATAAGTCAGGGGATGGCTACAAAACCAATTCCGACTCACTGCGCATCCCCCCCGAGTTCATTTACATCCATCATCAAGAATTTTTTTATTTTTGTGAGTATGGCCATCCTCACAAACTGAGTTACTGGGCAAGAGGGAGACTGGTGAGGGAGACCACCAAGACACCTACGACCACTCTGAAGGAGTTAAAACCTTCAGTGGCTGAGATTGGAGAGACTGTGCATACAACTGTTGCCCGAGTACTTCACTAGTCAAAGCTATAGGGGAGCGTGGCAAAGAGAAAGCCAATGTTGAAAAATCTTGAACTGGAGTTAGCCCAAAGGCATGTGGGAGACTCCAAGGTCAATTTGGAGGAAGGTTATTTGATCTGATGAGACAAAAATTTGGCTTTTGGGTCATCAGATTATTCGCTCTGTTTGGCCAACATGTAAACACTGCACATCTCCACAAACACACCATCCCCACATTGAAGCGTGGTGGTGGCAGCATCATGGTGTGGGATGCTTCTTGGCAGCAGGCCCTGGAAGGCTTGTAAAGATAGAGGGGAAAATGAATGCAGCAACATTTTGTGAAATCCTGGAGGACATTATGACTCAGTATGCAAGAGAGCAACAACCTCGGAGAAGAGCTGTTCACGCCTGATTCCCAAGCAAGCTGACAGAGCTTGAGCTTTTTTACAAGTGAGCATGGAAAGAAATTGCAGTATCCAGACGTGCAAGCCTGATAGAGACCTCTCCATACAGACTCAGTGCTGTGATTGCGGCCAACGGTGCATCTACTCATTGGCTTGTACCTGTACTCTGCTCAATGACAATGAAGTTGAATCAAATCTAATTCACTGGTGTAGCCTTACTGACACCTACTGGAAGTTTGCAGATATTGCTGCATAGCAATGACTAGTGATCAAAACACATCACACACAATATTGAACCCAAATAACACAAAAGAAGAATATAAAGGAACCCTCTTATTAACATTCTTTCAATGGAAATACGATTGTCTACCCTAAACATGACATCTGTGAAACATTGAGGTCACAGACATTTCTCTTGTCACCCTTTGTCCTTTTGTCACCATCGAGAGAATTATCATTTTGGGTTAATTTAATCAGTGTTACATATTGGCAACATACACAAATCTATTCCCATGTCTGAAGAAACACTAAGCAGTGTATTGGAAACACAGCAACATGACTTCATCCAGAGTCATGGGTGGCTTCATCACTTTCTTCTAAACACTGTCAAACGGCACCTTGTCATCCCATCTCTTCTTTAATTCATTTATAAATTTGCTCTTGGCCACACCCAGAATCAGCCTCAGCTCACACATCAGCTATAATGCAAGTAAGTGTTAAAACTTGCAACAATGCTTGCTGAGTGGATAAGCCAGATTTGATCGGCTGGATTCAGCCCTGAAAATCCAGATGGCCCAACCAGTGACTTGGAGGAGGAGGAGCTACAGATCCCATGATGATCACACACATCTCACACACTTCTCACTGCAAAAGCTTTTTCAGTAAGAAAAACGTCACTAAATTATTTTTTTAATCAAATATTCACTCAAGCCAACTCACTGCGCATCCCCCGGAGTTCGTTTCAACCCATCATCAAGAATTGGAAGGAGTTTGGCCATCCTCACAAACTGAGTGACTGGGCAAGAGGGAGACTGGTGAGGGAGACCACCAAGACACCTATGACCTGTCTGAAGGAGTTAAAACATTCAGTGGCTGAGATTGGAGAGAATGTGCACACAACTGTTGCTCGAGTTCTTCACTAGTCAAAGCTGTATCGGACAGTGGCAAAGAGAAAGCCACTGTTGAAAAATCTCAAACTGGAGTTTGCCCAAAGGCATGTGGGAGACTCCAAGGTCAATTTGGGGGAAGGTTATTTGATCTGTTGAGACAAAAATGTACTTTTTAGGTCATCAGATTACTGCTCTGTTTGGCCAACGCTTAAACACTGCACATCTCCACAAACACACTATCCCCACATTGCAGCATGGTGGTGTGGCAGCATCATGGTGTGGGGGGCTTCTTGGCAGCAGGCCCCAGAAGGCTTGTAAAGATAGAGGGGAAAATGAATGCAGCAACATTTTGTGAAATCCTGGAGGACATTATTACTCAGTATGCAAGAGAGCTACAACCTCGGAGAAGAGCTGTTCACGCCCGATCCCTTTTGGAAGCTTACAGAGCTTGAGCTTTTTTGCAAGGAGGAATGGACAGAAATTGCAGTATCCAGAAGAGCAAGCCTGATAGAGACCTCTCCACACAGACTCAGTGCTGTGATTGCAGCCAACGGTGCATGTACAAATTGGCTTGTACCTGTACTCTGCTCAATGACAATAAAGTTGAATCAAATCTAATTCACTGGTGTAGCCTTACTGACACCTACTGGAAGTTTGCACACATTGCTGCATAGTAATGACTAGTGATCATAACACATCACACACAATATTAAACCCAAATAACACAAAAGAAGAATATAAAGGAACCCTCTTATTAACATCCTTTCAATGGAAATACGTTTGTCTACCCTAAACATGACATCTGCGCCACATTGAGGTCACAGACATTCCTTATGTCACCCTTTGTCCTTTTGTCACCATGGAGAGAATTATCATTTTGGTTTAATTTAATCAGTGTTACATATTGGCAACATACACAAATCTATTCCCATGTCTGAAGAAACACTTAGTAGTGTATTGGATACACAGCAACATGACTTCATCCAGGTCATGGGTGGCTTCTAACTTTCTTCTAAACACTGTAAAACGGCACCTTGTCCTCCCATCTCATCTTTACTTCATGTATAAATTTGCTCTTGGCCACACCCAGAATCGGCCTCAGCTCACACATCATCTATAATGCAAGTAAGTGTTAAAACTTGCAACAATGCTTGCTGAGTGGATAAGCCACAATTATGAATTAATCACTGGCATTATGAAGACCGTTGAAACATGGCTATGCATCAGGGATCATTGTTAGCTTGTCCTCTTCTTTCAGTACATTACTGTTGATGAAGGCTCTTCTAAACACCTTCAAACTACACCTAGTCACCCCATCTCAATTCCATCGAGTGCAGTTAATGTGTCTCAAGTGATTGAAGTAAAACGACACCTGTGTCTGGGAGGTCCAGTCACTGGTTCAGAAAACAAAAGAACACTCCAAGCAACTCAGAGAAAAGATCATTAGAAAGTATAAGTCAGGGGACGGCTACAAAACTCTTTCCAACTCACTGCACATCCCCTGGAGTTCATTTAAATCCATCATCAAGAAATTGAGTGACTGGGCAAGAGGGAGACTGGTG